>NC_139017.1:161823326-162423326 GCF_964374135.1 Grampus griseus | reverse complement strand
TACTGGTCTTCTCCAGGAACACAGTGTCTGAGGTGCACTTGGCCAGCTCGTCGATCTGGTGTACGCTGAACAGCTCTGTCAGCTTCTTGAAGATGAGCACATCGATCTCTCGGCTGGACATGGAGCCACTGCCTATCTCGGGCAGGTCCAGGTCCGACTCGTGGAAGGAGTAGTACTCCTCAGAGCCTCGGGGACTGCTGGCAAGGGTGCTGGGCAGGCTGTGCCGCGTGGGTGGGGGGTCGGCCAGTGGCTCCTTGCAGCAGGAGTCCGCGTCCAGGGCTGGGGAGGTGGTGCTGCGGTAGGGATACACAGGAATGCCTTTGAGCTTGACATCAGGGTAGCTGAAGCTGCTCCCCATGGCCGACTTGAGCCGATGGCCGTCCCGCCGGCTGGGAGGGGCACGGTCAGGGCTGGGGGGCACTCCGTTGTGCTCCTTGACCCAGCTGGCTTCAGCAGCCCCTTCAGGGGAGTCCCCAGCGGGCAAGCAGGGGCTGCAGCCCCGCACACAGGCTCCACAGCGCTGGAGGCAATCCCGGCAGCGGCGGAAGCAGAAGGCAGCCCGGCACCAGTCCCACACCCAGGGTCGCCAGAGCAGGCAGCAGGCTGGGGGCTCAGCAGCCTGCTCAGCAGAGCCAGAGATGAAGGTAAGGCTCTCGGGTCCATGGTGGCCGGGGTCCTTGGGGTCTGGCCTACGGGTGCGGCGGCTCGGTGGGGCCCAGGATGGCTCGTCATATGTCTCCAGGCATAGCTCTGTTGGCCGCTCCCAGGGTCCCAAGCGTGGGGGCCCAGATGATGGGCGGGGGTGTCCAGGGCGAGGCATGGCTCACCGCATGGTTTGCCGTAGCCAGGCACCTGTGGGGGAGAGGCCAGGAAGGAGTCAGGATCAGAGGTCAGCGGCGAGCTCCTGCGCTATGACCTGAGGAGCTTCAGACTTCTGGTTTCTGAGAGCTCTGTGATGTGGATGGGCCCAAGTATGCCCACGAGCCCTATCTAGTATCCCCTTGCTCCCCAGAGAGGAAGCTCTCTCTGTGGTCTAACTATGTATCAGAATCTCCTGGGACTTCACACCCGTTGGGATGGTTACTATTAAAAACAGAAATTACAGCCATTGGAAAAGATACGGAGAAGTTGGAACACTTGTGCATTGCTGGTGGGAATATAGAGTGGTATGGCTGCTGTGGAAAACAGTGTGGAGTTTCCTCGAAAAGTTAAACATAAAATTACCATCTGATCCAGCAATATCACTTCTGCGTATATACTCAAAATGATTGAAAACAGGCACTCAAACAGATATTGGTACACCAATGTTCACGGCAGCATTATTCACAATAGGCAGAGGTGGAAACAACCCAAATGTTCATTGATGGATGAATGAATAAACAAAATGTGGTCTATACACACAATGGAATATTATTCAGCCCTAAAAAGGAATGAAATTCTGATACACGCTATAACATTGATAAACCTTGAGACGTTACGCTACATGAAATAAGCCTGACACCAAAGGACAAATATTGTTTGGTCCCACTTATATGAAATATCTAGAACAGTCAAATTCACAGAGACAGAAAGTAGAATGGTAGTTGCTGGAGATGGGGGAGAATGGAAAGTTAGTATGTAACGGGTAGAGTTTCAGTTTGGGAAGATGAAAAAGTTCTAGAGATGCGTGGTGGTGATGGTTATACAACAGTGTGAATGTGTTTAACGTCACAGGACTATAACGTTAAAATTACTTAAAAAAAATAAAATGGTAAATTTTATGCATATTTTACCATATAAAAAGAAAAGTCTCCTGGGATCTCACTTTCTGGGCAACGGTCTCCCTGAGTTTCTTCCCACTGTTGGTAAGCCCAGCAGCACAGAGCCTCTGAGGCTGCTCAACAAATGCCTTTCCATGGACTTGCTACAGAACCTGATCATTACCACCTTCCCTTTCTTCCCCTCCTCTTTCAAATCAGACATGGGAATCAACAGGTCCCCGGTCAATGTTTCCGTATGGCTCAGATTTGCTCTCCTATCAACATTTAACATCAAGCACTGTTTTGCTTCCTTTGACTAGACGAGAAAGCCAAGCCTCAAAATACATCTTCTTTCCCTTTTCGACTTGGTTGCTAGCAAGCACAGAGCTAAGATTTCACTGAACCTGGCCCTGTGTTAGGTACAGAAGAACCAAAAATGAATGAACTATAGGCGCTGTTCCTGTGATTCACACATGGTTTTGTAGGGAAAACAGATGCTTAAAAGCTCATGAGCTGGAACACATAGGATATATGGGGCATCATGGGAGTAAACAACTCTGCCTGCGGGAACATTACGTAGTGATGTACTTGGGAGGGTCCTTGATCACAGGTAGGAGTGTGCTGGGGAGTTACTATCCTTAGCCTGGATTTTCTGAGACATTAATCTCTTAACTTTTTATTTATCCCTGATTTAATGGCACTAGTGTCCTAGAGCTGGTGATGTGAAAGGAACCTGGGACTGGGCATCAGGATATCTGTATCCTAGTCCCAGTTCTGGCTCTAATAGGCAATGTGCTTTGGGCAAATCAATGCTACCTCCCTAAACTTGCCTACCACCATCTCTCACCCACATACTGTCAAGGCCCCCATTCTGGCCACCTCTACTCCCTTCTACTTATGGCAGCCAGGGACAATTTAAAACAACAACAACAAAACACAAATCTGGAGAAACTTGGCAGACACTACTTATCAAATGATCAAAGTTAACATTATTAATAATGGGACAAACTGACATGATGTGTCTCCTGATACTATGCACTAAAATCGACACAGCATCGCTTATGGAGTAGTCCTGCCAAAAATGTGTAACCTGAATGTAATCATGAAGAAACATCAGACAAGCCCAAGTTAAGGGACATGACTCTAAATGGACTGTGTGATCCTAAATTGAATCCTGGATCACAAGGAGAAATTGGATAATTGGTAAAATTTAAAAATAGACTGTATATTATTTAATAGTATTACGTCAATGTTAAATTTCCAATGTTAAATTCAATGTTAAATAAGACAATGTTCTTATTCTTAGGCAACATATACTGAAGCATTTTGGGGTAAAGAAGCATGATGCCTGCAACCTAACCTCAAAGGGTTCCCCCCAAAACAGAAGGTGTATGTGTGTAGACAGAGAAAAGGAGGGAATGTTAGCCATGGTGAATGCGGATAAGGAGGATACAGGAATTCTTTAACTATTCCTGCAACTCTTCAACCCATTCCCCCAGCCCCGCTTGGTCCTTCTCCAAGGACACTCCAGAACCTCAAGTCAGATGGGAGCCCCTCTCCCCACAGCATTCTGCTGGGCTCTTGGTCAGCTGAGTTGGCTTTGAACCAATTGTTTGAAGATAAGCCTATATGACCCCGAGGGGCAGGGACTGTGTCTGATTCCTTTCTGCATCAGTGTCTGGAACAGGGTTGGTACAGTAAGTACTTCAGGAGACTGATACATTCTGTGTGACCTCTGGGTGGAACCAGGACCATTAGGTAGAAAGAGAAAGGACGTAGGCTGCAGGCTGACCAGAGTGGGGGGAGCAGCAGTCTGGCGAGAGTAAGGTGAAGTCCCCCTCCAAAGGTGTGCAAACTGAAATTGTAATAGGTGACTTGAAAGTTCCTCACAATCCAGAGAGGCAAGCGGTTAAAAACCTTTGTCTGGGTTTGAGCAATGTTGGGGTGGGTATGGATTTATTCATTCACTCATTTAATGAATATTTACTGAGAGCCTGCTGTATGCCAGACACTTCTAAATTCCGTGGATAAAGTGGTAAAACAGACAAAATTCCCTAACCTCAGGAGTTTGCCTTCTAGTGAAAGAGTTAATTATTGAAAGCTTACATTATTCTCAGTGCTTTAAATGTATTCAGCTAATTAATTCTCACAACCCTATTTGTAGGTATTATTGTTATTGTTGTTATACAGAGGCACAGAGAGGTTAACTAAGTTGTCCAAAGCCACACAGCTGTTTGAATGCAAGTGGCCTGGCCCAGACTCTTATCCACTACCCCATCCCATCTATTATTTGGGAGGAAGGGGGCAAAGTGGTCAGCTGCCAGCTCCATGGGTGAGCCTGTGCCCAAGGAGGGCCTGCATAGGGAGAGCCCTGAGTCTTCCAGGCTCAGCCCTTGGATCAGGAGGGTGGGCACATCTACACTGTCTGAACCACACTGAGCTCTGGGGTACCTGGGGTTTGTAAGAACAACAAGAGGTTATTGTTCATGGTCTTGGTTACTGTCTCCTCCTCTACCTCCAAGGTTTTAGCAGTCGCTACCATTCATTAAATTCATCCAACAAATATTTTCTGAGCACCTACCATGTGCTCAGCACTGTACTAAATGCTGAGGAAGCAGCAGCAAATGGGCCAGAAATAGGCTCCAGCCCAAGAGGCCTTTTGCTTTATTTAACACTCACAATTGCTCGGTAAGTATTATATCTCCACTTTACAGGTCAGGAATCTGAAGCTCAGAGAGGTGAAGTGACTTGCCCAGAGACACCTAGCTGGAAAGGAATGGAGCTGGATTTGTACTGTGGTCCACCAGACTCTGGATCCCCTGTACTTTGCTCTGTGCCACACATCTCGAGGAGGGGGTGGGGCGGGGTGGGATGGAGGAAAGGGGGAGAAGACCTGGGGTAAGGACAGTGCTTGGCTTCAGTTTTCCCCTCCTTTCTAGGCCCTAAACCCTCCTAAAGTCAATCTCAACCCATTTTGTCCTGGCTCTATCTCCCCCTCACTGCTGCTGCCCCACCTCCAAAATCCTAGGAACACCAGTCTCTTGGTTTAGCAGGGGCTCCTGTTGTGGCCTGGGGTAAGACTCCTGGCCTCAGTTTTCTTGTCTTTAACAAGGGGAGTGAGGAGTATCTTCAGGGGCCACCTTGAGGTTTAAATGAGATATTACTGCTCAGGGGCCTTAGAGCTGTGCCTGGCATCTGGGAGGGGCTGGGTCACTGGGCACCCCAAGGCACTGCAGGGATCCTCCTCAGGGTCAGAAGCTCCCAGGCCCCAGGCACACCCTCCCCAAACTTCTAATTGATGCTCTCCCACTCCCCCTTAGTCCCTGAGAACACACACACTCCGAGGTCTGTCTCCGTCCCATCTCCTTCTTCCGAAGGTGCTCAGGTCAGGACCGGTCGCACCAGCCTGTGTCCCACCCACTCGAGTCTTGCACACCCGGCCGAGAGGGGCACCCCAGCCCTGCTCACGAAACAGCCGTCGGCTCTCGTGCCTGGCATCCGTGCACCCTTGATCTCCTGCCCCAAAGGCTCAGCCCGGGACTCCCGCATCCGCGGGCACCGAGTCCCGGGGGCAAGGGAGAAGCAGACCCAGGCACTGCCGCTCGGACTAGCATAGCCCCTACAGCAGCAATGCCCTCGGGGCAAGCACCAGCTTCTCCAGATGCAGGGGCCCTCTTCCCGCGGGCGGACCCAGCCTCTCGACACTGTTCCTCAGGGTGTGCACGGCCCCCTCTCCCCTCCCGCCCCCGCCTCCCCGGCAAGCACGGCTCCCACCCCAAGCCAGCGCAGCCCTAAGGGCGAACACGGCCCCCTCACCCCAGTTTGCCCGCCCAGCCCAGGCGCCCGCTCAGGCCGCTCCCTGGCCGGGCCCGGCCCGCGCACCCCGGAAGTGGGAGGGTGGCACCGATGGAACGGGCCCCGGGATCCTCGCACGCTCGGGCGTAGCCTCGGGGGTCTCTCCACACCGGTGCCGCCTTGGTTCGCGCCCCCTCGGGCCAGCGCGGGGCTTACCTGTCCCGCCAGGTGAGCCGCCTCCAGCTCGGCCCCTCCCCCCGCCCCCCTCGCCGCTCACCTGGGGCGCAGGTGAGCGTCTCGCGGGAGCGCTGCACGGGTCGCCGCTGGGGACACACTTCCTGCCTCCGCGAAGCGCCTCCGCCGCGCACCTGGGCCGAGGCCCCGCCCTGGGAGCTGGGCGGGCACTGCGGCCGGCCTCTGGCCCTCCGTCCGCGGACTGCGAGAGCAGCGCTCGGCCTAGTCCGGGTAAGTGAGGTGTGGCGGGCACGGTGGACAGACGCCGGGGCTCAGTTTGCTTTTCTGTTAAATGGACAGATGGGCCCAGCAATCTCTGAGCTGCTGCGGAGGACTTGCCGGGCCTTAAAGGCTAAGTTCAAAGGGCATGTCTCCTGAAACTCCTTCCCTGACCCCTACGCCTGTCTGGTTTTCTCTGTACTCTTTATCATAATACTCAGCACACTGTTTTCTTGTCTTCCGTCTCCTCCTTTAGCCTCTGACTAGGGTATGCTCTTGTTCACAAATGACCCGGGTGCCCAGAGCAGGACCTGGCACATCCTAGGCGCTCAGCAGATATTCTCTACTGATTGAATCGTTGGGACCTGATTTCTCCGTTTGTCCTGAGGCAGAACTGGGGGCCTGGTTCCTCTGCTCTGATCAGTTCACCTTCTTTTTTCCAGGAAGTCTGCAGAGGAAGACAGAGACCTCTGCTCTGGGGCGGGTGGAAGAGGAGACTGGGCTGTGCAGTCCTGAAACATCCCAGATCAGCAGAGTTGGCCACAATGGGCCATGATCACCGCATCCCATGGGGTTTCTGCAAGAGGCAACATCATTGGGTGGGAAGAGTCAGGGGTTGGATTATTCCCCTTAATACCAACTTAATAACAACAATAGCACCAATAAACAAGTGACTTTTAGGGAACATCTCCACGATCCATGCTAACCCCCTTACTTGCATAGTATTATTTAGTCCTTACACCTGAGGATAACACCTCAGGTGTTATCATTCCCATTTTACAGGTGAGGAAACTGAGACTTAGGACGGGGAAATGATTTGCTCAGGCAGTTGGCCCAAATGGTGTGACTTTGGGCAAGACACTTCCTTCTCTAAGTCTCATCTGTGGAGATAATAGTACCTCTCTCCAACTGGGAGAATTAAAAAAGATAATGGATGCAAAATGAGTTAAAGGATACAGGAAGAGATCACTGGGGTAAGGATTGGTAAGTGGGAGGAATTCAGTACTGCCTAGCCCTTTTCCCTCCAGGTGTACCAAAGATACACAAACTCCTAAGCCTAGATGGAGATACTGCCAATTAGGACAGTATCTTTGTCTGCCCTGTTTGAGTTGCCTAGTCCTCTCCTTGCCCAGCCAGGGTGGGACACTCCTTGGAAGCTAATTCCCATGGCAACTGGGGGGTTTCCTTCCCTATCTCACCTCTCAGGACACCATTGTCTCATTCCACAGGTGCCCTGCCATGTGCACAGAGTAGATGCTCAATTTCCACCAGAGACCCTCCTTGGCAGTCCCTCCCACCAGATCTTGTTCACATTCTCACCTGGGGCAAGTGGCCGTTGTACCTTCATTTGGAGCTCAGAAAGTGAGTCACATAGTGTACAATTGAACATCTGTGTGCCCTAAGACCCAGTAAGTGCATTCCTGTGTTACAGACACAAGAATTTCACACATATGCCAAGAGACATGTACAAGAATGGTAGTAGAAACATTGTTCACAGTAGCCCCAAACTGAAAACATCCAAATGCCACTGACAGGAGGTAAAGAGATGTGGAATAATTACATAGCAGTAGAAAATGAGTGAAAAATAGCAGTATGGCTGGATCACGGTGACATAATACTGAGTGAAAAAAATGCAAGTCCCAGAAGAGTGCATGTGGAATGGTATCCTTTTCATAACGTTCAAATACAACTAGAAGTACTATATTTAGGCATAATATTGGGTTGAACCATATGAAGTTGCTGTTTTTGACCTGTTTTGACCTAAAAAAAGGGGGAGAAGGCAAATTCAGAAGGTTAAACGTAATTTATGTGTGAAAAAAAAAACAAAACAAAAAAAGGCAAGAGAATGAGGAACACAGAATTCAGAATAGTGATTGCCTGGGGGTGGGATAGTGGAGGGGTCAGGAATGGTGGGGAACCATAAGCAGATTTAAGTTTTAGTGATGTTCTGATTCTTGTGTTGGATTCAAGGACTTTCATTTTATCATGAATGAATGAATGCATGAAAAAAATAGCAACTTATGCTGTAACTAAATAATTAAGGGCACGGTTACTTGCCAGGTTTTCAAGGTAGCAAAAATCCAAGCATCTGGAATCTTATTTAGTTTTCCCCCATTCATTTATTCATTCCTTTTTTTAAAGATTAAAGTACAATTTACATACAGTAAAACTTACCTTTTTTAGGGTATAGTTCTGTGAGTTTTGAAAAATACATACAGTTGCATAACCACCACCACAAATCAAAATATAGGTCAATTTCATCACCCCCCCGAATTTCCCTAAAC
Source organism: Grampus griseus (assembly GCF_964374135.1). Classification (NCBI taxonomy): domain Eukaryota; kingdom Metazoa; phylum Chordata; class Mammalia; order Artiodactyla; family Delphinidae; genus Grampus; species Grampus griseus. Next base: position 162,415,054 of record NC_139017.1, on the reverse strand, counting down.
CCTTCTGCAATCAGTTCCTCCCCACTATCTCAGCCCTTGGCAACCACTGATCTTTCTTCTGTCTTCATAGTTTTGCTTTTTCCAGACCATGTTTAGTAAAAGTACATTATAAAATTCTGATTCTGTAGTACCTAAAATGCTGTAGGTTAATAAGTAGGAACATGATGATTGAAGCAGCTCAGAACTACTTTCTTTGTCTAGAAAGGAAAAAAAAGAAAAAAGGGGAAGGAAGGGAAATATGATCTCTGAACCTCCGCCTGCACTTGCTGATGTGTGAGGGAACCTTTCTCTGGAGCCCCTGCCTCTCACCAGCTGTGGGGCCCTGGAGAAGCCACTTCCCTTCTCCTCATCTGTAAAATGGAGATGATAATAGCTCCTCCTCCAGAGTGTTCTGTGGAGTACTTTGCAAAAGGCACAAGTTAGCTGGTATTTTAATCATAGCCACACTGAAACCTCTCTCCTCATCTGCCCTTCTCCCTCCCACACTCAAATACACTGGGCCTTGTTCCCAAGGGCCCATACCCCTGCCACAGTGTATACTGAAAAACTCTGTCAAAAACTGATGACAGTGTAGGTATATACCCAAAAGAACTGAAAACAGGGACTCAGACAGGTACTTATATGCCAGTGTTCATTGCAGCACTATTCACCATAGCCAAACGGTGGAAAACTCAAGTGTCTGTCAACAGATGAGTGGATAAACAACATATAGTATATACGCACAATGGAGTATTATTTAGCCGTGAAACGAATGAAGTTCTGATACATGCTACACCATAGATGAACCTTGAAGACATCATGCTAAGTAAAATAAGCCAGACACAGAAGGACAAATATTGTGATTCCACTTATATTAAATATTCAGAATAAACAAATTCATAGAGACAGGGATTAGAGGTTTCCAGGGGCTGGAGGGAGGGAGGAATTGGGAGTTATTGCTTAATGGGTACAGAGTTTCTATTTGGGATGATGAAAAATTTTGGAAATAGAAAATGGTGATGGTTGCACAACAGTGTGAATGTAATTAATGCCACTGAATTGTAACTTAAAAATGGGCAAAATGGCAAATTTTCTGTATATATATATATATTATATATATATATAATATATATATATATATAATATATATATATATGTTGTTGTTTCTGTTTCTGACCCGGGATTCCCTGGTGGCGCAGTGGTTGACAGTCTGCCTGCCGATGCAGGGGATGCGGGTTCGTGCCCGGGTCTGGGAAGATCCCACATGCTGCGGAGCGGCTGGGCCCGTGAGCCATGGCCACTGAGCCTGTGCGTCCGGAGCCTGTGCTCCGCAACGGGAGAGGCCACAGCAGTGAGAGGCCCGCGTACCGCAAAAAAAAAAAAAAAAAAAACAAAAACCCCAATGGGCTTCCCTGGTGGCGCAGTGGTTAAGAATCTGCCTGCCACTGCAGGGCACACAGGTTTGAGCCCTGGTCCGGGAAGATCCCACATGCCGTGGAACAACTTAGCCCGTGTGCCACAACTACTGAGCCTGTGCTCTGGAGCCCGCGAGCCACGACTATTGAGCCCGCGTGCCAAAGCTACTGAAGCCCGCGCGCAGCAGCGAAGACCCAATGCCGCCAAAAATAAATCAATTAAAAAAAAAGAGAAGATTAAAAAAAAAGCCCCCAATGGAATTCCCTGGAGGTCCACTGGTTAGGACTTGGTGTTTTCACTGCTGAAGGCCTGGGTTGAATCCCTGGTCGGGGAACTAAGATCCTGGCTTGGCCAAAAAAAAAAAAAAAAAGCCCCCAAACTGATGACATTCTTTGAAAACAAAACAAGGTACCTTATGGGTCCAGCATTTAACATAACAAAGGAGAGAAGTCTATTGGAGTGAAGTTTCCAGATAATAGTCCACCTCTCCTGTGCACTTCTCTTTACAGTTTACAAAGCAAACACCTTTAAATTTGAAACTTACAACAAAGGATCAAGCCCTAGAGGTACCCATGGTTATATTCATTTTACAGATGGGGAAACTGAGGCACATCAAGGTCCTAAGGCCATACTGTGAGTTAGTAGTGGAGCTGGGTGGGAACCCAGTCCTTCTGGCTCCCAGTTAGAAACACTGTGTCCTCCTCCTGGCCCTTAAAGCTGTCTTTGGGCTTCTTTCTAAGCAGAAAGTCCTGCCTTTCTAACCACCTGAGTTCAGTTTTTCCTCTTGGCCACAATTGGGGGCCATTGTCCTGATCCTCTGCTTCCACCGCTGTTGCTCTGTTCTGATCGATGTTTACTTTTCTGGTCTCCTTCCTCAGCCACCATTCAGGCTCCTGGACTGGTGAAAGAATGAGGGGGAGAGGGAGGTGTCAAGGATGTCTGGGGTTCTGGCTTGTGCTAGTGGATGGATGGAGATGACTGGGGAGGGCAGGTTTGGGGTATAAAAGTATAAACATGGAGTTAGACCTGTTGAATTTAAGGATTTGTGAGATGGCCAAGAAATATCATGATTGTATATATGGATGACATTCACAGTGATACTCAGAAGATATAAGACCTGCAGCTTTGGGTGTGAGGAGAAGCAGTGGGTCAGGGGAGTGTGGGCAGTGGAGTGTGGATCCATGGGTATGTGCTCCTTGCCTCTGGTGTGCTTCTCCCATAGGGGGCACTAGGGGGCAGCACTCAACGGCAGAAATTGCCAGAACTTCAGAGTCACAGGATCTAAGTTGGAGTCCTAGATATACCCCTGTTCAGCAGCAGTGTGAACTTATCTCTTTGAACCTCAGCGTTTCTCAACCTAAAATGGGATTCATGTGAGGTAGTACAGAACGGTGTTTCAGAGTTTGAACTCTGGAGCCAGGGAGCCTGAATTTATGTCCCAATTCTGCCACTTGCTAGCTGTGTGACTTTGACCACATTACTGAACTTCTCTGTGCCTCAGACGCCTTGTCCACAATGTTAAAGTAGTAATAGTTTCATGTGGTGATTACTACAGAGGCCAGCACATGGTAATTAAATGACAGCTATTTTATTTTAGCCCCTTCTTCCTGCCCCCTCTCTGCCTCCCCAGCTATTCTGGGGCCAGGACTCTCAGAGGCCAGACCACTGCCTCTGAGAATAAGCAGGAGAACACATTACTATGACTGACCATAATCATCTGCTATGTGTTAGGTATATTATGAGCCTTATTCCCATTTAATCCTCACAATAACTCAGTGAATATAGATCCCAGCTCCTTATTTTATAGCTAAGAAAACAGAGGTTCAGAGATTTAAGCCTCTTGCCCAAGTTCACACAACTAGTTAAGGGGCAGAGCCCAGAACTGAGCCCAAGTTCTTTCTGTTCAGAGCCTGAGCTCTTTGCAGTGTCTCCTCGGGATACCACTGAAACTGGGCTCTGGAGAATGCCCCAGGCCCCAGCAGAATGGGGGAATTCTCCCCTCAAGAATTCCCTTCTGTAATCAGCTCTAATTCTACTTACCATACCTCTCTTTCCCAGATATAATTTCCTGGAATTCTGAAAGGCATAAATGGAATGGAACCACCTGAAAGGGAACCCCATGGGAATAGAATGGTGGAGGATGAACAGAATTGGAACATGGAAGTTGAGGCTGTCTTGGCTCTTCTGATTGGTCAGTCTGTCTATATTTGTCAAACAGTGGGCCAATGACCATTCAGAGTTGCCTCTCCCCTTTCCTTCTTTGGCTAAAGGATGGTGTTCCTGGAGGCTGGAGAGAACCAGGGGAGTCCTGGAGTTATGCTGGGGAATGTTGGACAAGTAAGCTGGGCTCTGGGCTGGGCTGATAACGTGGTTAGAGGTGTAGTTGGAGCTGGGCTATAAGTGCTCTTGGAACTCTAGGTTGGGCTGTTGAGAGGGAGACCCCAGGTCCACCTGCCACTGGGGGAATTATGGGGCTCCCTGGCTTTAGTTTGCATGGCACCCAGTTGCTAGGCCTGGAGGGAGCTGCAGGTTAAGAAGCCATCCTGTACCAGGTTGAGCCGGTGGCTGCTTCTTTGGTTCTGAATTTGGTTCTAAGCTCTAGTAGAGGTATTTTCTGCAGCGTCCTCATGCTGGAAGAAACTTCATCCAACTCCTTCAGTTTACTGATGAGGAAATAAGGCTCCTGAAGAGAATGGCTTTAGCTGAGGTCACATAGTGAATAAGCAGTGGGCCCTGGAGGAGGTGGTGTCAAGACAGGCTCGGTTCAAATCCTGCCTTTACCACCTAGTGCTTTGTGAGCTGGGGCAGCAACTCAGCCTCTCTGGGCTTTAGTTTCCACAACAGTAAAATCTATTCATTCAGCCCTTCTCTTGCCTAGCCTCTACCTCACCTCCGGTACTGCTCCCTCACTCTCTTACACACATACACACAAAACACAACACACACACACAACACAACACACACACAGCGGCTTGGACACACATAGCCGATGCTGAGTCTCCCGGTCCCTCACAGGAAACAATAGGCAGCTCTGGCCACTGAACACCACCCCAATTTCTGGCTCTCTCCCCCCACCTCCAGCCAGTCTCACATCCCCTATTAAGCCTTCCCAGAGAGGCCCCAGCTAGAAGGCTGTCTCCCTGAGTTACCGCAGGAGGCTGTCTGAGCCCTCCTCTGATGCTTTCCCTCTCCCAAGACAGGAGCTCCCGGAGAGTAAAGTCTAGTCTGATTCATCTCTGAGTTCCCAGCACCCAGCTCAGGATAGGGTCCAAGGGCTATGGCTGGGAGTGTTTGTGGGAGGAGTAAGTGGAGGAAGCCCCTCCAACTCCTCCCCTTTCTCGGGAGCCCCCCCAAACCACTGATGTGGCAGAAAGAACCCTGGAGTGGGGGCTTACATAGACCTAGGATGAAAACTCAGCCCAGACTCTTCCTAACTGTGGGTACGTGGGACATGACCTCACTTCTCCAAGCCTCAGTTCCCTCTTCTATAAGTAGCATTTCTGGGATGCGGATGTGTAAGCTGAGAACTGGAAGACTTAGACAGAAAGACCTAGAGGAAGAGTCTTCTGGGCAGAGTAAGGAGCTGGTGCGAATGGCGCAAGATGGAGATGAGATTGGCATGTTCGAGAAACAGAAAGGAAGCTAGCATTGCTGGAGCGCATTGAGCAAGGGGAGCGTGACTGGTGGTGGGGTGGAGACGTGGCGGGCACTGGACTGCACAGGGCTCAAAGGCCACTGAAGAGTCTGTCTTTTAATCTAAGTGATATAGGAAGTAACTGGAGGGTCTCAAGTGGGGGGTGGTGACTTGATCTGACTAATACCCCAGAAGCTTCACTCTGGTCCCTGTATGATGATTGCTGGAGAGTAAGAGTGGAGTCAGGGAGTCCAGTGAGGAGGCTTTGGGAATAATCCAGGCGAGAGTGACAGTGGCCTGGACCAGGGTGTGCCTGGGAAGGAGGTGAGAAGTGGTCGGATACATGATATATTCTGGATGTGGATCCCACAGGACTGGATGTGCCAGACATTGGCAGAGAGGGCTCAGGATGGCCCTTGGTTCAGTTATCTATTGCTGAGAAATAAACCACCCCAAAACCTAGTGACTTAAAATGATATATTATTTCTAAAAATTCTGTGGTTCAGCGGGGGTCAGCTGGCTAACTCTGCTGGTTTTGCCTGGTGTCGCTTATGGGGCTGCATTCAGCTGGGAGCAGCGGGGGCTCAATTACCACGAGGGCATCACCTCTCTCAGGACCTCTCGTCACCTGGTCTCTTACCATTCAGAAGTCTGCTGCACAGCTCCACGAGTACATGCCTCAGGATGGCCCGTACTACGGATCCACTGGCAAAGAAGATCTTTAAAGGAGTTTTAGTAGCTGAACTGTGAGCATTTTTTGGAACATATTTTTTGTTTGAGAAGAAGAACACAAGCCAAGATTTCAGGCAAACAATGAACAAGAAATTCCCCTTCATCTTGGAAGTTTATTACAAATCCATTGAACATTCTGGAATGTTACACAATCAAGAGCAAGGTCAAGAAAAGTGGCTTAGCAGCAAAAATTAGAAATTTGACCATCGATCAAGGTTTGCCCTATTTCATAGTCTCAGGCAAGGTTAAAATTCCAAAATTGACATGGATGGATTTTAGAATATTTAAGGTTAAATGTAAATTCTAACTAAGCCAGAGGTTTTGTTCTTTGGACTAACTGTGAAGAAATTGATGGAAGGTTTATTTATTATAAATGGAGTTTTGTTCACTACTCAAAATAAAGTGGTTCTCCTTAAAAAAAAAACAACTCCCCTATGATTCTGAATACATAAACCTTTCAAAATAGATAAAATAGTAAAACTTCTATTTTAAATATTTATCACATTTTTTCTTTTTCATTATAGTATATTACAAGATATTGAATATAGTACCCTGTGCTATACAGTGGGACCTTGTTGTTTATCTAATTTATCCCCCTCTTCTTTCCCCTTTGGTAACCATAGGTTTGTTTTCTATGTCTATGAGTCTGTTTCTGGTTTGTAAATAAGTTCATTAATATTGATTACATTTTAAGTCACACATTTAAAATCATATTATCTAAAAACATATTAACTAGAAATATTGCTTTTATCCATTTTCACTTTACCTGAAACAGTATTCAAACGCTACATAAATGTCTCTGGTATTTACTACTAGAGCCACTTTGGAATAAAATTCGTCATAAAATTCAAAAAACAAGCAAACAAAAAAGAAGCCTAACTGACCTTCACAGCGAGGCACCTGGCTTCCAAGAGGACAAGCCCCACTGTGCAAGTGCTTATTGGCTCTTTGCTTGCTTCACACTTCTTGGCATCCCATTGGCCAAAGCAAGTCACATGGCCAAGCCCAGAGTCAGCATGGGAGGAGACACACAAGGGCATGGATACATGGAGGCCTGCTTCATTGGAGGCCACCAAAGTAACAGTTTAGCACAAACCCCTGGGTTTGTGGTTTAAGGAAATGGGTGAAATTCAAGGGTAGAGGGGAGAAAACAGGGTTTGTCGGAAGTGGTAGGGTGGTGGTGCAGTGTCCCGCCCCCAGATCTCCCAAGTGAGCCACTGAGGAGGAGAGTAGGCTTGGGAGAGCCAGCAGCAGTGGACAGTCAAAGTCCCCGGCAAGTATGGTGAGGCAGGCGAGGGGGTGGTAATCAAGGTAGAGAACCTGAAAAGCCTCTAGGCCATTCCCTCACTCAACAGGCATCACTGAGCCCCTGCTCTGCGCCTTGCCCTGGTCTGACTGCTGCAGACACAGAGAGGAGTAAGACTTGGCATGTGACCTTGGAAGACAGATCATACCCACAGGTGCCAACACAGTGTGAGAAGTGGCAGCTTAGTGCTGCAGTGGAAGGTTGCCCAGGGCATTTTGGGGTCTCAGGGGAGGGATTCCAGGAGTGGTTCCCAATGGAGGAGTACTAGAAAAATAAATAGACAAGACAGTGGAGCTGGAGTAGACAGAGGCCAGACTGGGCCCCAGCCTGGGCCCTATAGCTGCCTTCTAGCCGTGGCAGTGAAGAGGTGAAAGCAGGCCCACAAGTAGGCTCTGGGAAGACCACCTGCAGATATTATTCCTCCCATTTTATGGATGAGCAAACTGAAACTCAGAGCGGGTAAGTCATTCAACCGAGATCCAGCTCCTCACATCCTGGGCTTCTTTCCACACTGTTCAATTCTTGCTGAAATCATAGGGATGGTTGGGAAGGGCAGGATTCTCTCTTGAGCTTTCAGGGATGTGCCCAGAGGCTGGCGTGGGAGCTGCTGTGGAGTGCCCCTCCCTGGGTCCTGGCTTCGTGCCACCTCCCCTAAGTAAGGTAGAACCCTGTGAGGAGACATTAAGGGAGGTGGTGACACAGACTGGGGATGGGCAGACCCAGACTTGGAGCCCCCAGTCTGAGCAGGCTTGCCCTCAGGCCCCTCCTGTGGAGTCCCACCCTCAGGGGCCCTCTGTCTGAGGGACGAAGGATGGAGGGCAACTGTGTGGAGGTCAGAGGCCTGGGCCAGGGGAGAGCATGGGGTACCTCTGACTAGGGCTGGGATGGGTTCCCTATAAAGTGAGGAAAGGTGCGGAGTTGCCAGGTTTAGCCCTGGGGGCTCAAGTGAGGGGATAGGAGGGAGGCTGGGAGCTTAGAGTCTTGCTTCAACCTGAATGACCTTGAGTTTGTCCCACTCTTCTAGGCTGGTGCTGTGGGTCCCAGCGCTCCGCCAAGTAGAGCCACTAGCACAGGAGCTCCATAATTCACGAGCCAGCTGGGCTCTGGCCTCCCTGCAGAAGGGAAAGGCAGCCTTGCATCCAGCTGACCCCCATCCAAGCCCCACATCCAAGCTGCTCCTTCCTCCCAGCTTGTCTGGGGGTGGCAGTCGGGGGAGTGTCTGCTGAGCCCAGGCCTAGATACAGGAGGAGGGGGCGCATGGAGGAGATGGAGGTGGTGGGAGGGGAGGTCCTGGCATCTGATGCGCTCACAGCAAAAGCTTCTTTTCCTTGGAGCCAGGGTGCTCTGCAGCAGGTGGGGCCGGGGAGGGAGGCTGGGGGGAGGGGAAGGCAGAATCAGAGAAAGACCTGGAAAGGAAGATAGAGACACACCTAGAGAGAGTCAGAAAGAGACAGAAGCGAGAAAAAAGGCTGAAGCAGGTGTAGTGGGTGCACACAATCAGGTAGGGAAGATACAGGCTATTTTTAAAAACCCACTCAGAGCCCTCATTCCATCTGGCTGGTGGGAAATCCGGTTTCCATTATTGTTGGACTCTCTCAACCCATGACAGCCCATAGGGTTGGGCCAAGGCCCAGAGGTGTTACAGAACCAGACATGAACAAGGTCCTTCAGTCTGGTCACCAGGCCTCCCTGGTCACCTGACCAGCATGACCCTATCAGGTCAGGGACTGTGCTATTCAGTGCCAGCCATGCTTGGCACATGGAATCTTTGGTGATCTAAGGGACACTCAATATGTCCCTTCTGAATGCCACTTGTCCCCTTGAATCCAGGGCCTAGATCCATCCATTTCCTGGGATCGGGAAGCCTGAACTGCCACTCCCACCCCTTATCTAAGAGGTTGAGAAAGAGCCTCCCACTGTGGTCCCTGGAAGCTCTGGGCAGTTTTCTGTCCCAGAGCCATACCCTTGCATCCCCGTGGACCCTGGGTCTGGGAATCTGTCCCTTAGCAGAGTCCTTGTTCCTTAGCATCCTACAGCTGAGCAGCTGAGGCCAATGCAGTGGTCCTTCTGGAGCCTGGAGGATGATCCCCAGAACCTCCACCAGCCACCCCTGTGGTGGTGGGGGTGGCAGACAGGCAGAGCAGGACCCTCATTGTGAGTGAGCAGGAGGGACTTGATCCAGAGCCAGATGGTCATTAAAGTATTCAGAGCAAATTTACCTGTGCCTGTGGTCGGCCAGGACCTACCCTGGTCTTTAAGACCCCCCCCCCCCCACACCCACCCATGACCTGGTCCTTACATATTTTATTGTAAAAATTTTACTGTGAAATATACATATAGAAGAATATATGTGTGTATATCCAAGTATATATACATACATCTAAAAATATAAAATATATGTATTATTTAAACAGTAAAAAGGAAGACACCCACCACTAGTTTAATGGGACATTTCAGTACTTTTAAAGCTCTCTGTATGATCCTCCTCTGTGGCCTCCCCTTTCCTCATCCTTCCAGAGAAAAACATCCTGAAAATAGTGTTAATCATTCCCTTAATGGTGTTAATCATTTGGGCTGATTTATCCACTGGACACAATAAGCATCGTACCTAGGAGTCTCAATACTTTTAGGGGTCCACAAAAACGTTTTAATTTCTTTTGTAATGAGAGCTGATTTATGCTGCACACTTTAAACTTGTACATAACTGTATGTTAATTATATCTCAATAAAACTAAAAAAAAAATCAGAGATGATTGAATAAATGGAGAGAAGAGACATTTTCCTTATGGAATTCCAAATATATGTAGATAACCTCCCCTCCAGGAGGGGGCACTTTATCAGCTTAATGGTGCTTTATACCTAGTTTGCTGAGAATTATTTTTTCTTTCTTTTTTTTAGTTTGCTAAGAATTTTTAACATAAAAAATTGAATTATCAGGTGCATTTTCTGTATAGATTGAAATATTCACTTGGTTTTCCTCCTCTAACATTAATATGATTAATTACACTAGTAGATTTTCTAATGTTGAATCAAACTTCCTAGAATAAACTCATCTTGGTCATGATGTGTTTATTATCATTTTTTTTCTGTTATTATTATTTTTTTTGGTTGCACCGCGTGGCTTGCAGGATATTAGTTCCCCGACCAGGGACTGAACCCGGACCTCAGCCGTGAAAGTGCTGAGTCCTAACCACTGGACTGCCAGGGAATTCCTGTGTTTATTATATTGTAAATACATTGCTAGATTTAGCTTGTTAATCTTTTGTTTAGGGCATTGACATCTATGTTCTTAAGTAATATTGTTCTGTAATTTTTCTTTCTCATACTCTACTTGATCATTTTTGATATGAATTTTTATTTCTCCACGAATTTGTCTATTTTACCTTTGTTCTAAATTTGTTGTCATAAAATTGTTTCTAATATTCTCCAGTTATCTTTTAAATCTCTGCTATAGCTGTAGTTCTGTAGTCCTGCTCTTCAAATTTAACATTGTTTATTTGTGCCCACGCTCTAGAGCCCGCAAGCCACAACTATTGAGCCCGCGTGCCACAACTACTGAAGCCCGCGTTCCTAGAGCCAGGAATTTCTTCCTGGCTCAATCTTGCCAGGAGTTTCTCAGTATTGTTTCTGTGTCAGTTAGGAATTAGATTCAGCTGGAAGTATCAGAACCCCCCCGCCCCCACCCCGCCACAGCACAACAGCTCACTGTTCTACCATCCCTAGAGTGAGGCCCTGGTCTTAAGGTCCTCGATGGCATCCACCACATCTGTGTTTCTGACAGCAAGGTGGAGAAAAGAAAGAAAAAGGTAGAGGCTGTGGGTCACTTCTTCCCACTGGCTGCTTAACATCTGAGTGCCCCAGGCTCAGTCGTTTGTCCTCGCCTCTCCTCTGCCTTCTCTCCTCCCATGGTCATCTCATCCAGTTAAATACTGCCTATCTGACTCCGAATTCACACCTGCAACCCAGCCCTCTCTCCTGAGCCCCAGACATATAAAGTCAACTGCCCACTCGAAATTTCTGCTCAGATATCTAATTGACATTTCAAACTCAACATGGTCAAACTTTAACTCCCTAGAAAAGAAAAATCCAACAAAATGCTGGAGCTGGGAACCCAAAGGGTCCCTTTCTTCTGAATGCTTCCTGATTGCAACTTGGCTTCCCCTCCCCAAATAGAATAATCTTCAGCTCCTAGCACTCCACTGTTTAATGGAACTAAAGCAGTATTAAAAAAAAAAAAAAGGCAATTGAGTAGTATGGAATAGACTAGACCAAGGAATATCAGCCTGCCTCACATGTAATTAGGGTGAATATTGCTTGTGAAATTTTTGTCTGCATGCCGGGTTCTGGTGTAAAAATGTCTTTTTTTCTTCCAGTTCTATGGAGATATAATTGACGTACAGTGTATAAGTTTAAGGTGTACAGCAGAATGGTTTTTTTTTTTTTGGCTGTGTTGGGTCTTCCTTGCTGCGCGTGGGCTTTCTCTAGTTGCGTTGAGCGGGGGATACTTTTCGATGCGGTGCGCGGGCTTCTCATTGCGGTGGCTTCTCTTTTTGAAGAGCACGGGCTCTAGGAGCGCGGGCTTCAGTAGTTGTGGCACGCGGGCTCAATAGTTGTGGCTTGCGGGCTCTAGAGCGCAGGCTCAGTAGTTGTGGCACACGGGCTTAGTTGCTCTGCGGCATGTGGGATCCTCCCGGACCAGGGCTTGAACCCGTGTTCCCTGTATTGGCAGGCAGATTCTTAACCACTGCGCCACCAGGGAAGCCTGGCAGGCGGATTCTTAACCACTGCACCACCAGGGAAGTCCTGATTTGTCTTATATACGTCATGAAATGATTATGATGTGAAATGTCTTATTGTGGGTTAAATTTAAAAATTTTGACTGGTCTAGGTCTCAGGGTTCAACAGGTGCTTTCAGGGCAAACACCAGCTACAAGACTCATTTACTCTTGAGGAATTGCCCTTTCTTGTCACTTCTGACCTCTGTTAATTCCCTTACTTTGTAGTCAGCTCACTGATGCTTTACAAGAAAAATTTTAAAAATTTATCCATCACTTTTAAGTGCCATATGTGAGGAAGCATTTCTCTGCTCCCCTCTTCTGCCATTTTGCTGGAAATGCAGCTCTCTTCCTGAGGGTCTATCCCATCTCATTCCATTACCACAGCTCATTATATTCCAGCTTCACTTGCCTCCTTTGTGTTCCCCAAATGCGTCAAACTATCCTGCAAAGAACCTTTGCACTTCCTGTTCGCTCCACCTGGATCGCTTCTCCCTAGCACTTCTAAAGCACTCCTTTGCTTTCTTCATCAATCAGGATTTGTTCAATTATAAGTTCAAATAGCTCAAAATAGCTTAAGAAAAACAGGAGAGTCTATCATCTCACGTAAGTGAAAAGTCCAAGGGTACCTTCAGGTACAGCTGGAATCAGGTGCTCAAGTGATTTCCACGCTCATCAGGTCTCTGTTTCTGGGCTCTCCTGCCAGGCACCAGGCCCACACTTCCTTTGTGGTGGCAAGATGACTGCCTGCAGCTTCAGGTTTATAGTCTACTTGGTCAACAATTCGTGGGCAAAGAAAGTTTCTCTTTCTCAATAGTTCTAGTAAACTTCCTAGTACTGAGTTTCACTGGCCAGGTCAGGATCATAACCCCATTCCTGGAGACAGGCTGGGGTCAGCCCCACAAGAAACATGCACTGAGCATATAGGAGAAGTGGTTCCCCCCAAAATATAAAGGCATTGTTATCAAAAGTAGGACATAAATGGTGGGAAGGCAAAGCCCAGAGCTGCCCACTCCAACATCCTAGACTTCTCTATCTAAAGTATATTGCTGGGGTCATGCCCTACCGTATCACCCTGTTTTCTTCCTTCAAAGTATACATGTAATGCAATCTGAAATGATATTTGTTTTGATTCTTTATGGCCTTCTCTCTTCCTCTGGATTGAGCACGCTCAGAGGGCAGGGACCTTACCTGTCTTGATCACTGCTATATTTCTAGCACTTAGAAGTGTCTGGTACATAGTAAGTGCTTAATGAAGGCTTGTGGTAGGAATGAGTTTGCTGGACAACCCATCCTCTCTTGCTGTCTTAAGAATCTCCCATGCAGGGACTTCCCTGGCGGTCCAGTGGTTAAGACTCCGTGCTTCCACTGCAGGGGGCATGGGTTCAATCCCTGGTTGGGGATCTAAGATCCTGCAAGCCGGGCAGCGTAGCCAAAAAAAAAAAGAATCTCCCACGTGAGTTTATTCGTGCAAGGCAGCCATATTTCCCCTTCTACTAGGTCAATCCCATCGCATACAAAGGTGCTCCTAGCAGCTCCCATCTTACAGAACCCCTGCTCAACCCCCTTTCTTGCCAGCTACCACCCTATTTCTCTGCTTTTCAAAACAAAGCTTACACAGAAGGATGGTCTGTGTTTGCCATAATTGCTTCCTTAATCTCAATTTATTGCTCAGCCCACTTTTCTGTTTCCCCCCTTTATTGACAACCATCCCTGCTCAGGCTCCTTTGCTGGTTCGTTCCCATCATCCTGGCTTCTAAATGTGGTGTCTCAGACTTCTGTTCACTTCTCCATCAATACTTTTTCCCAAGGCCACTCATCTTATCCCACGGCTTCAAGTACCATCTATGGATGACTCCCCAAATTCAAGTCTCCAGCTCTGACTCTCCAGTGCTGACTTCCAGAAGCTTCTATACACCTGCCTACTTATCATGGATATCCAACTTGGGTCTTGTGAAATAATAGAAAAAATATGCATATGGGTGTCTGCCCCCAGTTCCTGACACAGAGCTCCTAAACCCCTTGAAATTTCCTGGGTCATGGGAGCATATTCTTTTCTAACGAGGTGACTGTTGGTGGGTGCCTGAATAGCTTCAGGAAGGGAGCTGGTCACCAGAGAGACGAATGCATGATTAGAAGCTTGGAACTTTCAGCCCCACCCCCACCCCAACCTCTGGGAAGGGCAGAGGGGCTGGAGATTCAGTTAATGATCCGTCATGCTCATGTGATGAAGCCTCCATAAAAATCCCCAAAGTACAGGGTGTGGAGAGCTTCTGGGTTGGTGAATATACCCACATACTGGGAGGGTGGTGCACCCCAACTCCATGGGACAGAAGCTCCTGTGCTCAGAGATCCCTCCCAGATCTCACCCTACGTATCTCTTCATTTGGCTGTTCATCTGTATCCTTTATAATAAACTGGTAAATGTGTTTCCCTGAATTTTCCAGCTGTTCTGGCAAATTATTGAATCCAAGGAGGGGGTCGTGGGAACCTCTGATTTGTAGGTAAGTCAGACAGAAGTTGTGGATAACTTGGGGGGAATCTACTACTTGTGATTGGTGTCTCAAGTGAAGGGCAGTCTTGTGGGAATAGGTCCTTAACCTGTGGGGTCTGCGTTAACTCCAGTTAGTGTCAGAATCGAATCACATTGAATTGCAGGACAACCAGCTAGGGTTGAAGAATTGGTTGGTGCAGGAAAACACACACACACACACACACACACATTTAATGACCAGAAGTGTCAGAAGTGAAGGATTCTGTGAATAGAGGATTGAGAATAGAGAAGAAAAACAGAAAAGATTTTCCAAAATAGGCATCCAAAACAAAATTCTTTCCAAAGGTTTACCTATCCTCTATGTGTGTAGACCTTTACTAACTAGTAAAATATATTTTTTTCCCTTTCTGTGTTACTTTGTTTTTTAATTGAGTTTTGCTTTTCTGCATCAGACTGATACAGAGAGCACGATTTTACAAGTCAGACTTTCATTTTCCAGTGCACAGTAACTCAAACCATAACATCTGAATGCTGCTGTGCTAATGTCAATTATTTTAAATAATCTTTCCATGTTTTTTTGGGGGGGGGGGCCACGCTGTGCGTGTGGCATGCGGGATCTTAGTTCCCTGACTAGGGATCGAACCCGTGCCCTCTGCAATGGAAGTGTGGAGTCTTAACCACTGGACTGCCAGGGAAGTCCTCTTTCCACCTTTGAAACTGAATGTATACCCCTTGCAAGGTATACTCTTTCTTAGTTAGACTAAAAAATGGGAAGATACAATGGGCTATTACTATAGACTTCTTTTGTTCTTTTTTAAATTTTTTTTAAATTTAATTTTATTTGTTTATTATTTTGGCTGTGTTGGGTCTTCTTTGCTGGGCTTTCTCTCATTGCGGTGAGCTGGGGCTACTCTTCATTGTGGTGCATGGGCTTCTCATTGCGGTGGCTTCTCTTGCTGTGGAGCATGGGCTCTAGGTGCGTGGGCTTCAGTAGTTGTGGCGCGTGGGCTTCAGTAGTTGTGGCTCGCAGGCTCTAGAGAGCAGGCTCAATAGTTGTGGCATATGGGCTTAGTTGCTCCGCAGCATGTGGGATCTTCCCAGACCAGGGCTTGAACCTGTGTTCCCTGCATTGGCAGGCGGATTCTTAACCACTGCGCCACCAAGGAAGTCCCGACTTCTTTTGTTCTTATTTTTGTAATGAAGTAATTATCATGCAGGGGGAAAAGAAGAGAAAACCTCTTGACCTTGATTTCTCTACGAAACCTG
Source organism: Grampus griseus (assembly GCF_964374135.1). Classification (NCBI taxonomy): domain Eukaryota; kingdom Metazoa; phylum Chordata; class Mammalia; order Artiodactyla; family Delphinidae; genus Grampus; species Grampus griseus. Next base: position 162,399,452 of record NC_139017.1, on the reverse strand, counting down.
TTCCTCCCCTGGTCTTTCCCATCTCAGTCAAGAGTACCACGCCTAATGGTACCTCACTCACCCCCTCACTAATCATCCACAAGTCCTCTCAGTTCATCTCCAAATAAAATCCAAATCGTCTCTCCTCCCACCTCTTGCCATTACTCCTGGCCTGGCCTCCATCCTCTCTCAGCTGGATTACTGCAGTAATCTCCTAACTGGTCTCCCTCCTCCTCCTCTTGTTGCCTTTCAGTTCATTCTCTACATGGCTAACAGCATGACCTTTTAGAGACAAATCAGATCCTGTTGATCCCCACTTAAACCTTTCAAAGGCTTCCCCTGCACTTAGCATAAAACCCCAAATCCTCACCCTGGCCTCCAGACCCAGCTCCTCTGATCTCAGCTCTCCCCATTTTCTGGCTTACAAGGCACTGAACACACTGATCTTTCTGTCTCAGGACCTTTGCCCATACTATTTTTTCTGCTGGGAAATCTCTCTCCTCAATTCCACATAACTGACTCCTGCTCATCTTTCAGGTTTCAGCTTAAATGTCACCTCTTAAGGAGAAGCCCTCCTTGACTCCCCTTTCTATCATGTAGCCAGATTTTTAAAAAACATTTATTTATTTTACTGTGCCAGGTCTTAGTTGTGGCACGCGGGATCTTTGTTGTGGCGCACGGGATCTTTGTTTTGGCACGTGGGATCTTTAGTTGTGGCATGCGAACTCTTAGTTGCAGCATGTGAGATCTAGTTCCCTGACCAGGGATCGAACTCGGGCCCCCTGCATGGAGAGTATGGAGTCTTAGCCAGTGGACCACCGGGGAAGTCCCGGGGAAGTCCCTCATGTCACCAGATTAGACCTTGTTCATGATTTCTAGGGAAGCACTACGGCCTAGTGGTTGAAAACAGGCTCTGGAGGCAGACTGCCTGGGTGTTGAATCCTAGCTTGGCCACTCCTTGACCATGTGGCCTTGGCCGCATTTACTTAACCACTCTGTCCTTCAGATTCCTTATCTGTAAAATGCAGTGTGTTAACAATATGCCTCAAAGGATAGGTACTCTGTACATGGCCCAGAGTAAGTGTTAGGTAAACATTGGCAGGTATTTTATTGCTCCTTTGTGGCACATTTCTTGGGATTTAATTAGTTTGGTTTCTGAAATGTAAGCTTTGTGGGAACAGGGTTTGTGCTTTTCTTATTTACTGCTGTGCCCCTAGCACCTTGCACAGTGGCTGGTACACGGTATGTGCCTAATTACATTGCTGAATGAATGCACAAAGGCAGACTCGAACTCACCCCTTTTGGAGCTTACAGTCTAGAGAGCATGGAATCTAACCTTGTCCTTCTTACCCTTCAACACCTGGCCATTTTAGAGCTGTGAAAACTGAGACCCATAAAGGTGGGGTGATTCGAGTAAAGCTTCAAGGGGGAAGGGGTATTGCTCTTTCCAACTTTCCAGAGGGAAGTAAAACTCCTACTTGTCAGAAACGTGATGAAGCCCCAAAAGCACATGGAACGAACAGCCCTACATCCGCTGTGAACACAAGTCACAGCCTTTTATTCTAGGAATAAGAACCAGGGCAAATTTTTCATCACAAGAGAAATTGTAAAAGAAAAGAAAGAAAAAGAAAACCTGTGAGCTCTCTGGTTGGAGTAGCAGGATGGGTTGCAGTGCTGTTGACTGAGATGGCTGACACTGCAGCTGTGACTTCCTGGGAAAGATATCCAGTGCCCTGTCTGAGCTGCTGTCCTCCCCCCACCCAAACATGCTGTTCATGCCACATTTAGGAATCCAGCGGCTTCATTTGACAAATGTGGGAACAGAGGCTTAGCAAGGAGAAGGGACTTGCTCTAGTCCACATGATGAATTAAACTCAAGTTTTCTGACTTCTAGCCCAAGATTCCTTTAAGCTCTAATTAATATAAAAGCTCTTAAAATGAGAATGGAGAGAAAGGGGAGGTGAGGGGGAGGAGAAGTTTGGAAGAAGGAAGAGGTGTTGGATCAGGTGCCCACTGGCGGGCAGGGGCACTGACAGGTATGTGGGGCAACCAGAGTCCTTGTGGGGAGGGCAGGGGAGTTTGCTGAGGAAAGAGGAGATGGAGGCTGGGGCCTAGCTGGGTTATTTTCAGAGCTGCTATCTTTGTCTGCATCTGCTAAATTATTAAACTGATATCACATCCTAGAGGGTGCCAGCCCAGGTTGCCAGGAAGAGACTGAAAGGGAGGGGTTGGATCTCTGAGCAGAGGCCTTGAATCTTCTAGGCTGGGATAGAAGTCGACTTTTCAAGCCTTAACCTCCTGCCCCACCCCACTCTCAGCTGATGGAGTGGATCCTGCTTTGGGCCACAGCTGCACTTGCCATGCCCTCCGTAAGGTTCTGTCTCCGCTGGCTGCTGTCCTGGAAGGAGAGTGTGTATAATGGACAGGACTCTGAAACCAGGTCCCCCCTCGGCTGCCTCTTCTCTTTCAAGGTCTCTGACTCAGACCACAGAGAGACATGACTCGCTGTGAGACCTTGGACAAATCCTTGATCTTTGTATGTCTTTGTGCCATAAGTATTAGTGGTTCCATGCCTCAGGCCCTGAAGTTCACAGAGAAAAAGTGCATTTCTCAGGGTTGTGCAGCTAGGAAAGAACTGAGCTTCAATTCAAATTCAAGTCTCTCCAATTCCAGATGCCTTTCCTCTCTATTCTTTTTTTTATATTTTAGTATTTTCTCTATTTCCTATCTTTCCTACAAAAGGAATGCATAACTTTGATGAAGATCAGAAAAAAAGAATAATCATTATAATTTAAAAGTGTATTTTCTAGGGCTTCCCTGGTGGCACAGTGGTTAAGAATCCACCTGCCAATGCAGGGGACACGAGTTCGAGCCCTGGTCTGCGAAGATCCCACGTGCCATGGAGCAACTAAGCCCGTGTGCCACAACTACTGAGCCTGCGCTCTAGAGCCTGCGAGCCACAATTACTGAGCCCGCGTGCCACAACTACTGAAGCCCGCACACCTAGAGCCCGTGCTCTGCAACAAGAGAAGCCACTGCAATGAGAAGCCTGCGCACTGCAACGAAGAGTAGCCCCTGCTTGCCGCAACTAGAGAAAGCCCGCGTGCAGCAATGAAGACCCAATGCAACCAAAAATAAATAAATTAAAAAAAATAATAAATAAAAGTGTATTTTCTAATTCCTAATGTTGTGTTTGCCAGGCTGGTTGTGCCCTAAGAGGTGGTTGGCTGTGTCCCCTGCCCATTCTTGGGAGCGTGGAGCTCAGGGCAATTAAGGAAGCTGGGAAGGAAGCTGGCAGATGCCAAAGCTCTCTAACCTCTGATCCTGTACACGTGCTGTTCCTACCCTGAATCCTTCTCCCTTCCTGTCCCTCCGCCATCTGTGCATCCATCTCACACTTTGATTCATCCTTCAGGTCTCAGTTTAAATATCATCTTCTGCAGGGAACTCTCTCTGATCCCCTCCCCACCCAGCTCAGTGTCTGCTCTGCGTTCGCACAGCCACTGTGTTTCTCCTATCCCAGGAGATACCTCACTGAACTGCAGTCACCTGTGTCCTCCCTAGGCTGTGTGCTCTCTGAGGGCAGGGCCCCATCTGACCACTGCTGTACCTTCAGCAGCCAGCTCAACAGAGAAGGTAATGATCAAGTTTGTTGAATGAGTGAAATAAAGACTGAATGGATAAATGAATGAATGAACAAGGGGACGTCTCTATTCTCAACTAGCTCTGTCTACCCTTGTATTATTTTTCAATTCAAACAAATATCATTTGAGTGGCCTTATGGGGCCAGGCACTCTACCTAACTTCAGGGAATCTCATGCTAAGCAAAACCAGTCTAAGGAGAGACTGTTAAGTAACTAAACTATAAATAAATACATACTTATATATGACTAGTGGGAAATGCCATAGAGGATAGGAACAGGGGACATATCAGAGAACAGCAGGGAGGTGAGCTATGACTTTGGGGTGGGTCACATCTGTGTTTGAATCTTTGGCCACTTATCTGCTGTGTGACCTTGAGCGAGTCTCTTCACTTCTCTGGGCTTTGGTTTCTCATCAGGAACAAAGGCTGCTGATGCCCCTCCTTTAGGGGTACTGTGGAGAGAGAATGTTCATCTATTCAACAAATATAGGTTGAGTATCTCCTTCTATTCAGAGAAACAACTTGCCCAAGGTAACCCAGATGGGCAGTGTGTGTGGGATTTGAACTCAGATCTGACTGGTTCTCTGGATCTGGCTGATGGTGGGAGGTGGGGGTAAGTCCTAGTCTTGTTCCTCTTGGTTCATCCCCAGAAGTTGGGAGCGGTGATCTGCCTGATGCAGGCAAAACACCTGTAGATCTCCCCACGGTGATGGGGGAGGGATCTTCTGCACAGAGAAAGACACAAAGTTTGATGACACAAAGGAGATCATTCAAAGGGATGAACCATTCAGCAGGGCATTCCGTCGTCCCCATTGAGCCCCTCTGACTCCCTGAACCTCATCCTCCTCACTGAATTTCCCTTCTTCTCCCTCTGTGAGCCTCTAGCACCAATGCACCCACTAAACCCCTCTCCCCTCACTGAGCCCCTCCCTCACTGAGCCCCTCCCCTCGCCCTGCCCTGAGCCTCCGCTACTCCCGTCACTGAACACCCTCCCCCTCACTCCCTCCTTCAAAGTCCTCCTCCCTTACCCTTCACTGAGCTTGACGCCCCCTCATGGACCTCACCGTCCTCTCTGAGCCCCTTCTGAGCTGCCTCTCAGGAGCCGAGCTGTCTCGCCCACGAATCCCAATCACTCAATCTAAGGCACTTAAAAGCACTTAGAGAACATGATGCGGGGGTGGGGCGGGGTGGTGTGGGGGTGGGGTGTGCTCCAACGTCCTCCTTCTCCTCCACATCAAGCCAGTGCAGCGCCCCCATCAGCCTCCTCTTCAGCCTGGGGCGGTAATCACACTGGCCACACTTTCGGCAGGTCCCCTGAGCCCACGGTCTGCTGCAGTTCTTCCCAATTGGTCTCAGCTGGTTGCTGGCCCTCCAGCCCCTGCCACCGCCCAACACAGAGCCCTTTCATTTCTGATGGCACTTTCAAGTGGATGGCAGTGTCATGTTGTCTGGGTCAATGTTTGGAGGGGGTATGGCAAGATCACTTCCGCTGTGGGAAAAATGGCTAGAGCTGAGTTCTATCGTTTTGCCAGTATGACTAAAGTCCCAGTTAAGCAGCGTCCCCTCAATGACAGTGAGAAGACCCAGGTATCTGAGTTCCCGGAGGGCATGCATGGATGAGCTTGTCCCTTTCGGCGGTCCAGATTGAGCCACGGACCTTGGGCAAGGCTCCACTACACCTTCTGGGTCTGTTTCCCGCTGTGTGTTAGGTGTGGGGACACCTACTGGGAGGAGCAGACAGGAGCAGGGGCTTGGAAAGAATTGTGCCCACTGCGGGGTGGGGATCCCCTGGGGGGCCACCGAGATTTGCGAAAGCCGTGCCAAGCTCAGCAGCAGTGCTGAGGTTTGTTCTGCAAGTGAAGGGCTTGCCTGGTGAGGAACCAACACTGCCAGATCCCCACTAGGAGGCCAGTCGCCCCTCTGTGTTAACCTCTCCATGGCCGCAGGGAGATTGGAGAAGGTGGTCCTGGTGAAGTTTGCGGCCCAGGAGACCAGGTAGAGCCGATTCAGCCAAGGGGCAGCGTTTGGTATGTGCAAGGAGACAAGCCTCCTGAGTTGTGTCTCAGGCTTTCACTGTCACATAGTGTGGCTTCAGGCAAAAGCCTACCACAGGTGGGGACTGGAGTCCATGATTTATAAGCACTAGCTACTAGAGCTTATGACTCAGGGGCCAGGCTAGAGAAGATGCGGTCCCCTTTCCACCCAAAATTTGGAGGAGGTGGATAGGGACTGGATGCCCTAGCAGAGCAGCCTGGGTCGAAGGACCAGGGAGCTAAAGGGTTTGGGCAGTGTCCTGACGGGGCGGGGCAGGGGAGGAGGGTTCAGGGCATGCTAGTCTTTGATTGGCTGTGCTGCCCTTCGCTCCGCCCCATGGTCTATAAGACGCACCCGCGGCTGCCTTGGCGCTAGTGTGGGAGCTACGGCCGCGTCTCTCTCTGTTTTGAGGCCTCCATCCTTCCCAGCGTGGGGGACAGCCGGCCAGACCCGCGGACCTACTGCTGCGGACCGCCGGGGGGCGGGGGATGCCGGGCTGCCGCATCAGCGCCTGCGGCCCGGGGGCCCAGGAAGGGTCGGCGGAACCGGGGTCCCCATCGCCGCCGCCCGGGGAGCGCCTATTCTCCCCTCAGCCCCCGTCCCCAACTCCGACCTTGACCCCGACCCCGGCTCAGGCCTCACCGCAGCCCGAAGTGGCCCAGGAGTCGGCGGGCTCGGCCGAGGGGCAGGAGCTGCCGCGCTGGCGCCAGGGCGCTAGCGGGGGCGCGGGGCGCACCGGGCCAGCAGGGGGCGCGGGCGGCGGCCCGGTCGCGGCGGCGGCGGCGGCGGCGGCGGCGGCGGCAGGGGGCCGTGCGCTTGAGCTGGCCGAAGCGCGGCGGCGACTGCTGGAGGTGGAGGGCCGCCGGCGCCTGGTGTCGGAGCTGGAGAGCCGCGTGCTGCAGCTGCACTGCGTCTTCCTGGCGGCCGAGCTGCGCCTGGCGCACCGCGCCGAGAGCCTGGGCCGCCTGGGCGGCGGCGTGGCGCAGGCCGAGCTCTATCTGGCGGCGCACGGGTCACGCCTCAAGAAGGGCTCGCGCCGCGGCCGTCGCGGCCGCCCGCCCGCGCTGCTTGCCTCTGCGCTGGGTCTGGGCGGCTGCGTGCCCTGGGGCGCCGGGCGCCTGCGGCGGGGCCACTGCCCCGAGCCCGATTCGCCCTTCCGCCGGAGCCCGCCCCGCGGCCCCGCCTCCCCCCAGCGCTGACCTCAGCGCCGGGACCTCTGGCCACCCCGACAGGCCATCGCCGAGGTGCCGACCGACGGATTGTGGACGCCGGCTGGATGGACGGCGTCACCGACGCGGATGGACAGATTGCCCGACCCCAGGAGGAGACAGTCGGGGGGCCGAGGGCCCAGTAAAGAAGGCTAAACTGAGGTGCGGTCTTAGCGGCTGGTGTATCTGTGGGGCGGGGCGGGGCGGGGCGGGGCGGTGCAAGGCTCCAGACCTTAGGGCTTCTGGAGTCCGCTGGGTCCTTAATAAAGCTGTCCGCTTTCTGTTGCCGCCACTCCCAGACCTCCGGCGGAATGAGGTAGTAGCACCAAGTCCCCATTATAGAGTTGGACAAATGGAGGCTGCTCAGATCCCAGAAGGGGTTTGCCAGCAAACTTTTACCTGTTGGAGCCTCCTGCACTGACGCAGCACCCCACCCTCACCTTCCACCAGCGCTGCATTTCCTGGGTCCCTTGGGGCTGTAAGAAGAGTCTTGCCCTTGAGGCTGCTGCTTTCTGGCACTACCCTCCGGGAGCCCAGAATAATGAGGCCCCGGGATGGGGTGGGGGCTGGCACAGCGATGTACCTCTGAGTTCTCTTCTCCTAAGCGCCTGTTTCCCATTCGGGGAGATGGAATCCCAGAGAGGCTATGGATTTGCTCCCATCATACTTATACTTAGGACCTTCCACTTCTAGGAGACAGGTCTTTTCTCAGGCCCTCATGCAGCTTCGCTAAGAGTACAGTCTGACTCAGATGACCAGGGTGGGGTGTTTGGTGACTGCCTGAAGCTTTGCCGGCTCTCCTAGGGGCTCCCTCCCAACCTGTCACTAAGATGGCTCTGCCAGGGATGGAGCCAGGTGACATCCTCTAACAGGCCCCAGGGGGGCAGGTATGTCATTGGCTTCTAGATTCTAGAAAGTGGGGCCTTAAAGGGCCAGACCCGAAATGAGATCTGCTTCTCTTCCTTTCCACATGCCCTTCAGGCCCCCCGTTCCCCTGCCCCACTCAGCTGTGAATGGCCTGGCTGCTGCTTTGCTGCTCACTGGCTGAGTTGACTGCAGCCTCACTTATCAGTCTGTGATGTGGGTATCTTCACCTCTTGGAAGGGTTGTAGTGAGGTTAACACAGGGCAGAGGTCTATCTTTTTCCATAAATCATGGAAGAATGTTTTATTCTCTTATATCACACCTAGAAACAGGCACTGCTTTTGCTGACCGAGCCTAGGAGCTGATTTAAAGTCCTCATTTTACGGAGTGGCAAGGTCAGCTAGGGACAGAACTAGGTCCTAGGCCTGTGTGTGTCCTTCTCGCAGTTTCTGTCTGCTGTCCAGGGGCAGGGGCTAGATAGAACTGGTGTCAGCTTGTCTGCCGTGTGACCTAGAACAACTCTGCCCTGTCTTTGGGCCAGTTTCCTCAGTCCTCTGAATGTAGCTGTCCCTCCTCATGTCAGGGCTTAGGAATGGCGAGAAGAGTGTAGAATGAGATAATTAAGAGTCACAGGATTCTGGTGTAATCCCAGAGTCCTCAGGGTCAGGTGTACTGCTCTGAAAGGCAGAGACCCAGGGGCCCTCACCTGTCCTTCTCCCAGCTAACTCTTCCTCTCCCCAGACCAAACTTTTTGCCTGGTTTCTCAGCTAACAGCCAGGACTTCCTGAACCCATTCTTAGCTGGGGAAGGGAAGTCCAGGAGGAGGTCTCACAGACTCTGAGAGCTTGTGGACTGGGAGAGCAGTGAGGTGCCCTGGCATCCTCTGGCCTCCCCAGAGAGAGAGGACCTTCCAAAGCTACTTGGGTCATTTGGGATCTAGAGGCCCAGAAAGGACAAGGACTCCCTGGAGGTGACACAGTGAGGAGCTCAGGCTTCAGTGCTGGGCTGCAGCCAGGACTGATTGTTTTCTGGGTTGCATGGGAGAGGGACACTTGGTCCAGAGAAGCTTTTAGCTAATGGTGTAAAGTGCTCTGTGTCACCACAATTTTGCCTTTCTCGGGGATTTATTGGTAATCAGCTTTGTCCTGATTTTGGTGTGGGGGGGCGGGGTGGGTAGGGAATTAGAGATGGCTCTTGCTGGAGATAGTGGTATATGTAGGAAATGGAGATTGGTCCTAGTGTCACAGGCAGCTCTGTCCCCTCCCTCCACTTCCAGATGTCCCACGCTTCTCACTAAGGGCCTCGGCCAGGGCACACAGTGTTCAGTGACTTGAACCCCAGCTCTTGGTTCAGTGCTCTCTCCACTACTCCTCAGCCAGTTAATAAAAGTCACCTTCCCACCACTGTCTGGCCCACCCAGGGCCCCTCTAGAAGGCTTCATATTCTCCTCAATCAACAAACATTGATCTCTGCTCAGTCCCGGGGCTCAAGAAGTAGCCCTGAATCAGAGGGTCTCTGTTTCCGAGGACTCGTGTCTCTCAGCCCTCTTCTAGGCAGCCTGCCCTGGCCATGTTGGAGGGCTGTTTTTAGGCCTTCACAAGTAACTATAGCCCCTGGTTATATACTGCATCCCCACCCTGAATGGCTTCCTGAACACTTTCTAGATGGCCCAGCATTCTAGCCCTGGGGACGGGACTGAGTACAGGGGATCCTGGGGGATCTGTGCCCTGAGGACATTGATTGCCACCAGTGCATCTGGAATGTCAGCTGAGGGAAGTGAGGGGCTGGAAGACCAGTTCAGGGTTTTAGTCAGGCCCTGCCCCTCCCGTGGATGAGCCCTTTCGCTCTCTTGGCTGGTCCCTGACAAGTGAGGCGCCTCTGGGCGGCGCCACCAGAGGGCAGTGTGGGCTGCTTCTCCGGGCGTGCGGGCAAGGCCCGGAGCAGGGTGGGAACCCACAGTGTCCCCGCCTCCAGCCAGCCTCTTCCCTTGTTACCCAGGCTTCTCAGGCTTTGAGCTTTAAAGGTCTGGCAGAATGTGTGGGTACTGGTGGTCACTTAGAGAAGGGGCGGCCTCTGACCTCAGAGGGAAGGACCATCAGGAAAGACTTTCTTGGAGAGAGAGGTTGCCCCTGTTGGCTGTCACCGTCTGAGTAAAAGCCCAGAGTAGTTTCACTCCTCCCAGATTTGTTACCCTGATAATTGATCAGAACACCCCATCCTGCCGCCGCCCCCGCCGCCACCTGGGAATCAAGGTGGCTTCCTAGAGATTAGGCTGAAGCGACAATTCACAGCTAAAGTGCTCCAGGCCTGCAGTGGGCAGTCTCTAGGAGGTTCCCTTCGCCTAACAGCCAGGTCCCTGGAGAAAAACCCAGGGTCCCAGTCTTCTCCGAGCTGAAGGAGAAGCAGAGCCTTTACCTCCTCCCATGCTTTACAGCCAGCACGGGAGGAGGTATTTGGGAAAGCTGGGAGATCCCCAGCCTGTTTCTTCCCACATTAGACCTTGACTGCACGCTGGCTAGGAGTGATGGGGGAAGGGACTCCTTGGTTGTGGCACAATATATTAACCACCACCTCTATGCCAGGCACTGTGCTAAGCACTTGACACCCATTATCTCTTTCAGTCCTCCCAGCTACTCTGCAAAGTAGGAGTTAGCCCCGTTTCCACAGATGAGGAAACTGAGGGTCGGGGGGGGCAGGTGGCTTGCCCAAGGACATAGAACCTCTGAGTGGGGGACACCTTAAACATTAGGCTATGTGGCTTTTCATTTATCAGGCTAATGAGGGTTTCTGAACTCTCACCCTTTGAGTCTGGGTACAGTGAACCCTGGTCCTTGGTTCTGGGGAGGGATGTGATCAGACATTGGAGGGGTGGCTTCTGCCACCCCTCCAAGGTCTGGGCACACCCCCAGAGGCTGGCTCCCCTGCTTGGTTGTCTGGGCTTTGGGGGTAAGTCAGGCTGAGTCAGCACACCTGGCTTCAGGCAAGGGCAGGCCAAGGATGCTCAGGGCCTGGGCTTGCCTTGGAGGCTGCCTCCTCTCCCTGCGTACGTGGGCTGGCGTGTTTGGTGCCAAGGAGAGCAAAGAGCCTGGGATGGCAGAGGAAGAGGGTGACAGTCTCCATGGTGGGGCAGAAAGTGTCCCGTCTTAGAATTAGACAGACCTGGGATTTAGTCCTGACCTGGAGCTTCTCAGCTGGGAGACCTTGGGCAAATGACTTCCCTTCCCTGAGCCAGTTTCGTGTGTGTGTGTGTGTGTGTGTGTGTGTGTGTCTGTGTGTGTGTCTGTGTGTGTGTGTCTGTGTGTGTGTGTTTTATGGGGAGTTAGGGAAGAGATTATTTCTGAGTATTAAATGAGAGGTCACACTAAGTGCCTAGCACATAGAGGAGGTCTGTAAATGTTCGGTGGAGCCAACCTACCTAGCCCAGGAGGAGCTGCCAGGACAGAGCCCCCAGGCAGTGTGGGCCTTTGCTTCTCCAGAGCATCGCCATATCAGGCATCCCTGGAACAGTCCCCCTTCTCCCCCCCATGACAGTCCCTGAGGAGCTCCATAAGGGAAGAGGTGGAGGAGGGGGCAGGCTTTTTATCCCAGGAACATTCCATTCCAGCTGCTCAGACCAGTGGGGATCCCAGCCAAGGACAGAGGCCCGAGGGAGCTCACCCCAGGAGCCACCACCCCTTCCAGGGTAGGAGCGAGTGGAGCCTGATTCCAAAATATTGCCCCTGCACCTTCTCTCCACAATGGCCCCTCTAAAGGAAGTAGATGTCGAAGGGTTTGGGTGGGGCTGGGTGGCTATGGGAGAGACAGTTAAAGCTCTTGAAATTATTCTTTCCAGCTCCTCCCAGCGCCTCAGAGCCTCGACTCGATCTGACTCCTGGATTCTGCGCCTTCCCTGGGCACCTCCTTCAGGAAGACTCCTCTCATTGACCCTACACAAGCATGGCACTCTCCTCACTTCACAGTGGCAAGGGGCTGGATTCTGGGGAAGTTGCCGATACTATGAACTTCTCTATATATGCTGCATTTGACTTTGGCTTACACTGTACAACTGAAGATGTTACGACAAGTCCTTGAGACGCAGTCAGATCGTTTAAGAGTGCAGCAAAGCTTTCCAATGTGAAAGGGAAAAGGATCTCTTTTAGAAATGTCATCATTCTTTAACAAGTCACAGTGCAGCTGGGGTCCCCATTTTGGTAGATGCTGTTGCTTCTCAGTCTAACAGCACCAGGAGGCCTGTTTGAGGGGAAACATTGCTGTGAGCAATCCCTCAGTCCCCCTCATTCACCGTCCTTGCCCTCTCCAGGTGGGCACGTGCCTGCGGCCCCTCAGAAAGGTAATGGGCTGCTGGCTCCCGGGGGACACACCTGTTTCTCAGGAAGAGGCGTTGGCAACATAATTCTAAGTTTTAAATGAAAAAAGGGAGCACATTTATTCAAATATCCTGATGGTAGAGGGAAGGGGGCCACGCTGACTCACACAGAACCCAGAACTTGTAGAGTTCCGCAAAATGAACGCATATAGGGTCAGTTCCTTGATACATTCAGGAAGAATAAATCTCAGCGATGTGAGACAAGCACGCGTGGTTTTGAGGTTTACTCTGTGAGTGGCGTTGCCGCCTTTCCTTTTTGTGTGTCTGTCACGGCTCTTTAAGCTGGCAGTTCCGTGAGCAGCTTCTGTTTAGTTTCGTTTGGCAATCTGGGCCTGCTTACTGATTTGTAGGCTGACTTCTCCCTTGATCTGGCTCAAAGTTGACCCTCTTTATGGAGTCTTCCCCAAATAAGGATGTGTTGAGGAAACTACACACAAAGGGGTGCGAGCGCGTTTGCCATAACACGGCAGCATGGTGATCCGTGGAGGATTGTGTGTGACCGTGCTGGTGAATGGATGGACCTGTCTGTCACTCAGGCTCCCAGCAGGAGACACAGCACCCTCAAACTGGGCAGAGACTTAAAAAGGGACTATTTCCAAAGATGGGGGCTGGGCTTAAGAAACTAACAAGGTTTATGCAGCTCTCCAGGGCTAGCAACAGGGAGAAGCCATTACAACTCCTGGGCCTGAAGGGGTAAGAGAGGAGAGGGGAGGGGAGGGGAGGGCACACGGACCCGGAGAGTGCAGCTGTGTGGAGAGGGCCCCTGAAGGGAGCAGTGGTCTCTGGTTGAGAGATGTAGGCAACCACGGTGACCTGATGGGAAGGGAGCAGGGGGAATAAACACCTTATTCTCCTCCTCCCTCCAGTATCTCCTGCTGGGGACTCTCATTGGCTGAACCCAACAGAGAGGTAGGGAACAAGGGGGCCATTGATGCACAGTCCGTAGAGGTCAGCCTCCCAAGGGCACAGAGCCTGAAGAAGGGCGGAGAGTGGGACTGGAAGGGCCGACATATGCAACTGCCTGAGGGCATTATCTTCCATTCCCTAACGTTCACTGCAAGGCTTTTTCTCCCTCTGGAGCTCCCCCCACCCACCATGGGTCACAGCGGGAGAGTGGACTGTTGCTTGGAGAGCACTGTGGGGTTGGGGATGGGGGATGGGTATTTACTCCCTCAGCCTTCCTCTCTCTGGCTCTGATTCCCAGTTCTTGATTCCTTCCTGTCCTGGCATCTTAGACGGCTGCAGGAACTGTCCATGAGAGAACAATGCCAACCACTGAGTCAGTGTTTTTTTCACACCCGGAAACACTACACCTCTCCCAAACACACCCCCGGGCACACCTGCTGCCACATGGGCCTCTGACATAGTCACCACAAGCCATGGTTGGTGTCACAGTTGCATTAAGAAAATGTACAAACTTGGCAAACAGTAATGCAAACTCTTTTTCTGTCACATGTATCTACAGGAGACATACTGTCACGCTCATCCATGTGAAATCAGAGTGTAGGATGGGGCAGGGGTTAACAGCAACGGCTCTGGGGGCAGACAAACCTCTGACCTCTCTGGCATCAGTTTCCTTGTCTGTAAAATGGAAATTCTTGCTCTTCTCTCGTGGAGCTGTTGGGAGGGTGCACCGAGAGGGTGTGGTTGGGGAGAACTTAGCAAAGTGATAGTTGTTAGTGGGAAACTCCTGTCTCCCAAGCCTCACGGGGAACGCCCGCGCCTGCACAAGGTCAGCAGGACACCATCAGGCGCGCGCGCCCTTCCCCAGACACACCTGCCGGGAGCATCTGTACATTGGCAAGTCCCCTCCGCCCAGAATGCTCTTTCCCCAGACATCCGCATGGCTTGCTTCACACTGTCTTTAAGTCTTTGTCCAATCAAATGTCACCCTTTAAAGGAGGTTCACCCTTTTTAAAATTGCAAACCCAGCACTTCCAATCCCTTACCTTGCTATGTATATTTTTAGCCATTGCTGACCTTCTAAGACTATATAATTTAGTTTATTTTCTTTCTACCCCATTAGAATGTAATCCTCACAAGGGTAGGGATCTTGGTCCTTTGTTTGCTGATGTGTTCCCACCCCTGGAGGGGTGGCTGGCACACGTGGGCTGAATCCAGTGCACACATGCGTGTGCCGTGGCTTTCTGGCTCTCTCCCCTCTGAAACGAGCACGTCCAGGTGAACCCCACTCCCCACCCCAACAAGCTAAGCCTGTGTGCTTACATTGGGAGCATTCCCCTCATGCCCAAAGCAGGAGCTGGGACCAATTTAGTCCCCCCATCCCAGGACCCTAGTTGGGTAGGCACGGCCAGCGTGGGGTGGGAGGCTGCTTTCGGTCACCAAGCAAAGCAAGCCTTTCCACTCATCCTTCCAGCCATTCTGAGCCCAGCAGGGACCCAGTGAGCAGGTGAGATGGCTGGACTCACCCAGCTGACCAGGGGCCTCCTCTGCAGCCTTGTTTTTTCCACCCTGGCTGGAACCATCAAAGCCAGCACTTCAGAGGCCACTAATGAGGCTGAATATGTTAAGGACTTTGCAACCCTTGGATCAAAGAGGCTGGGTAAACAGTGGGCAGCATCCAGGCCTGTGAGCGGCTGATGCCCTGAGGCATCAGCCTGCTTGAGAGCTTATGGCTGGTAGCTGGCACTCACTCCCAGACAGGCCCCAGATGCATTTGGAAAGGAGAGTCCCTACCCCTCCAGGGGACCTGCTTAGGGCAAGCCAGAGTATGTCCATCAGCAGTAGGGGGTGAGAGAGGAAGCTGGAGGATTGAGGGAACCTTTCCCAGCAAGGAGGCCAAGCCTCGGCTCTGGCTCTGAGGGTCCTAGAAGCCTCCCAGTCCCAGCTGCCACCACTAGGAGGTGGGTCTCCAGTCCAGACTCACCCTACTTGTTCTCCACCTGCTTCCTGGGAAGGGTTAGGGAAGGGTGGTGAGCAGGGCTGGGGTCAAGCAGCCCTGAGCACTGGAGTGTGAGGCCAGGTCCAGGGTCATTAGGACTCCAGGTAGGAAACTTTGAAATATTTTCTCTTTAGCAAGAGACTTGCTGAGGTGATGTCCAGGGGCAAGTCACACCTGTGTGGACAGGGGCTCCTAGGACAGTTGCCAAGCTGGGCTGGTGCTGGGGGAAGGAGGAGCATTCCCCAGCTACAGCCCAGGACTCAGACCCTGCCCTCCAAATGTCTCCTCTCGCCACATGTCCCCTCCTATAATACAAGCCAGACTCAGGCTGGGGGAAGCAGCCACAGATCCCACAGACTGTGGAAGGTCCTTCTCCCAGGAGAAAGCATGGTACTAGGTTCAGTGTAGACAATCTTTATTGGCAGGTGTTAAGAGTGCTAAATAGTAGCAAGTACAGAGGGATGGGAAGGGAAGCGGGGCGTGGCTCTCCTCCCCCTCGTAAGGACCCTGTAACCAGGCCAGGGGGGTGGGAGCACTTGACTGTGGCTACTTTGGACCCAGCACCCTCTGGAGAACAAGCTCCCAGGCAGGAGGGCTCCTCAGGACATGGGGGAAGTGAGCTGTACCCCGGCAGGGGCATGGGCTGTGTCCCACCCCAGGCTGCTTAGTTCCTGTCCACCGCACACCTCAACCGACAGCTTGGGGTAGAGGTGTTAGGGGACTGAGCTAAACCTATCCCTTTCCAAACCTATCTGCCTCGTGCCTCAGTTTCCCTCCTCCTAGTTAGTGGCCCAGCCCAACCCAAAGTGAGTAGTTCCCATAACATACCATATTTTAGCCACTGTGTGGGCTGCAGGCCCTCGGAGGCTGCTGGTTCCACTGTGGGCTGGCCCTACCCAAAAAAGGCCCCTTCTAGGCCACAGAAATCAACCTGAGATGACAGGCATTGAAGCTACCATCCCAAACATTCTTTGTCTCCTGAAGGCAATTGACCCCCAAGACGAATTTCCCCTGCACCCCACAATCATGCTGGTCCAAAAGTGTAGTGCAAATAACCAAAAGGTCCATTTACCAAGAATCTAAGCTTGGCCTTCAGCCCACAGGGGCTTCACTCGGGGGAGGAGTCTGGTCTGTTCAGTTTAAGGCCCAACGCTGCAGCAGTGCTGGGCTACCTGGCACAGGCTGCCTGTCTCTGGTCATGTTCTCCATGCACTTCTGGAGGCCCCACTCCATCTGCAGAGGTCTAGTCCTTTCTGGCCAGGGTCTGAGTCAGTTACAAGGCAGCCAGGTGGGATAGGAGGCGTGGGCCCGGGACAGCAGAGGCTGCACGGGGGTCACATAGTAATTGACAGTGGTGGGCACGACCCCATCAGGGACTGGGGAGCGCCAGGCCAGGGAGGCCATGGCCGCCGGGCCCTGCTCGGCCAGCGCCTGGAGCGCCAGCGTGGCGATGAGGGCCAGTGTCTGGCGGCGCTCGTGGCTCATGAGGCACACTGTGCTCTCGTTGACCACCCGGTGCAGCGTCACCAGGCAGGCGTAGCGGCGTGCCGAGTCGGCCCCGCTGAAGTGGGCCTCGAGGTAGCGCTCCAGCATGCGCTGCTGCTCAGCCAGGTCCGGGAAGTCGATGAAGAAGCGGGAGCACATGTAGCGCTGCAGGGCGCTCACGTCGGTGCTGGGCCGCGGCCGTAAGCCCCGCACCAGCAGGTGGCAGTACTTGAGGAGGCCGCCCCCTCGGATCTCTTCGGGACTGCGTGTGGCGATGATGCGGTGCCGCAGGTGGTCCAGGGCCTCTGCGAAGTCCCCATACAGGCTCTCGCCTGTCACCGTGGGGTGGAAGGCCTCGGACATGGGTGTGGAGGAGCACTGGCTGAAGAGCAGCAGGGAGTCCAGGAGGATCTGGAAGGAGTCTATGCTAAACTCGAATTGGCGCCTGACCGAATCCACGAACTTGAGCTCCACGTTCTTACCGCTCTTGTTGGACAACGAGATGAGGCTCCAGCGGTCCGCGTCTGTGCACACTTTCACCAGCTTCTGCACATAAGCCTCCTTGAGTGTCAGGGGTGTGATCTTGGCCCGGCTCACGCCGGCCGGCAGGAAGTCCAGCAGGCAGGCCAGCACCACCTCTTTGGTCAGCTGGAAAGACGCCTCGCTGCGCAGGTCCACGCGGAACACCAGGTCCAGGTCCTTGTAGCCCAGGCCACTCTCGGGGTGCAGCACGTGGCTGGCGGCCGAGCCATGCAGCCGCACACCGTGCACGCGCAGTCCCTGCTCCTCCAGGCTGCTGCGGACAACCTGCAGAGGGGATGGCAGGAGGGAGAGGTATCAGCGACCTGGGCCCCTGGGGTCCGCTGTGGGCTTCCACGTAATAATCACAGTGACATCAACCGCTGTTGACCACTTATCAGCTGTTGTGCCTTTGGAAAATCATTTAATTCTCTAAGCCTAAGCCTCTATTTCCTAATCTAGAGAGTGGCCCCTTTGGAGGAATGACTCAGCAATAATGATAACACAGACGTGCATAGAATTTACTAAATGCCAGGTCCTGATCTAAGCACTTTATACATTAGGATATAAACTCACGTAAATCTTACAGTGACTCTGTGAGGTGGGTATTATTACTCCCACTTTACAGATGGAGAAATGGAAGCACAGAGGGGCCAAGTAACTTGCCCAAAGTCACACAGCTGGTGAATGCAGAGCTGGGAATTAAACTCAGAGTTCATGTCTTAACCAGTATGCAATTCCACCTCTCAAAAACTTCAAGTAAAACACTTCGCTTTGTGCCAGACATGATGCAAACTGCTCAAATGTGTTGGGAATGTAACTGGCCGTTCACATGCGTTACTACATTAATGCTCACAATAATCCCGTTTGAGTATTATTACTCCAATTTACAGATGGGGGACCTGAGGCACAGAGAGGTCATGTCCGAAGTCAGAGAGTAGTCGGGCTGAGACTAGAACCCAGGACAGTTGGATTCTCAAGTCCACACGTGCTCTTTTGACTATGACACATCCATCTATCTTTACAAGGACACAGTGAGGCAAATATTAGACTAATTTTACAGATGAGGAAACTGAGGCTTATAGTGGTAAAACACTTAAGGCTCAGAGAGGAAGCCATTCAGAAATGGCAGGGCTGGAAGTTGAAACCCAAACTCTTTCTGCTCTTGGGTGAGGGGATGGGTCAAAATCCCTGGACCCGGACATTCAGTGTTCTCAGCAGCCCAGAGTACTTCACACACCGAAAGTGACCAGGCAGCATTCTTACCCTGAGCGATTCTGCAACCCCGCCTTGCTGCCAAGTCAGCTCCAGACCCGGCTGCTCTTCAGGCCTCCCAGGGAGTTACTACAAAGAATGCACGTCAGTGCTGAGGAGGCAAGCTGCAGTGGGGCAATCTGAGGCGGGCGGCTCCTCCAGAAAGCTTCCAGGAGGAGGACCCTGACTAGGGGAAGGTATTATCATGGCTATGGGGGTGGAAACGTCTGGCCCTCAGGGACCTGCGGGGCCAGGCAGCTGGGGCAGGGGAAGAGGAATATTGGCCCTGCACCTATTGGGTGCCAGGCGTTGGACCTTCTTACCAGAATCTATGGGGAATAGAGCTTTAAAATCTCCCAGTTATAGATGGGGAAACTGAGGAGTGAAGTTACCTGCCCAAGATCACCCAGAGGTGATCCAGGTATGGCTGACTCGAAAGTCTATCTTCTTTCTACCACATTACCAGCCCAGGGTTTGGAAGGAGCAGAGGCCAGAAAGTAGGGTTCTAATCCTCTCTCCCTTTCAAAGTTTCAAAGTGAGGGCAACCCTCCAATCACGGAAGCCCAGGGCCAGAGTAGCTAGGGAGCAGGAGGGCAGGGGTTGGGGAAGCCTGGCCAGGCAGACGGGGGAGGCTGGAAGTAAGGGGCCAGTTGTTGCAGTCCAGCCTGTGGGACTTCTAACCCACACTCTGGCAGCTGGCAGCTGTGCCCATGTAGGCCAAGGGGAGAACTGGGCCAAAGACTTTGTCCTAAGGACTCTGGCAGACCTGCAAAGTAGACCAGCCCCCTCTCCAAGTCCCATTAGAGCTGACTGGGCCTTACTCAGTGCCAGCTCCTGCCCCCAGGCTGATGCCCACCCTAGGGCATGGCATCTGGCCTGGTGAGTAGGTAGGAGTACCCTTGTTAAATCGCCTGTGTCAGGCCGTGGGGCCGGCCATGTCAGCCAGCCAGCCAGCGGCTGTTGTCTCTTTCCCAGGTGTGACTACAGCCAGCTTGGCAGGCAGTCCCCAGATAGATACCACCACACCCAAGGACTGCAGGGCAGCTTGGAGCCTCCTGAATCAGACTTTCCAGCCATGGAGGGGGCAGTGGCTGCACCTTCCTTTCTTCTGTACCAAGGCCCTCTCCCAAACCACTCTGCTCCCAGGCTGCTGCTGAGACCTGCAGGGAGACCATAGGTGCTGTCAGCCAGCAGCCTTACGAAACTTGAATCCAGAGCCACTCTCTAGCTGCAGCTGGAGAGATCAGAGTCTAATTCAATCCTCTGGACCCAGACAGGGCAAAGGACTTGTTTAGGGTCACACAGCCAATAAGTGGCTAAACTTAATTAAAACCAGTCCAGGAGCAGGGGGCCTCCTACAGGAGAGTGGGTCCCTCTAGCCCAGGGACAAGCAAGAATAGCATCTCTAACTGCCCAGATCACTGCTGTAGGAAAATCTTGTGGGGGTAGAGAGGGAGAAAGGTTCCAATTCGTGAACCATCGGACAACTCAGCACTAGTGAGAAGCCCAAAATCAACAAACAGCACCTCCCACCACACACACACACACACACACACACACACACACACACGCACACACACACACACACAAAACCAGTACCTCCACCCCCCCGCCACATACACACACACACACACACACACAAAACCAGTACCTCCACCCCCCGCCACATACACACACACACACACATACACACAAAACCAGTACCTCCACCCCCCCGCCACATACACACACACACACACACACACAAAACCAGTACCTCCACCCCCCGCCACATACACACACACACACATACACACACAACCAGTACCTCCACCCCCCGCCACACACACACATACACACACACACACACACATATCCCAATAGTTTGTGAAGCTGCCAGCTGCACGTTCCTGCCAGGAGATGGACTTTCTTCACACCAGGTGAAGGCACCTGTTTCCTTTGGATTCTGGAAGCAGAAGGGGCGTTGGAGAGCAGTTCAACCCATCCCCATTGAACAAATAGGGACACTGGGCCCAGCAAAGGGAATTGACAACTGTCCAGGCCCTGAAGCCAGATGTCCAACCTCCCAGTCCAACTCTGAAGTCGCCACTTCCCCCTCCCCACCACAGCCGGCAGCTCCCTGTTTTGTGATATTTCTGACCCTAGTCTAGGACCGTAGTACATTGTACTATTATCACATTGTAGAGTCAGCTCCTATTGACCGGCAGTCTCCCCCACCTGGCTGGAAGGCAGGAAGGCTGGGTCCCAGTCACATCCATGCCCCTAGTGTCCTGAACAGGGTCTGGCACAGAGCAGACACCAGTAAAGGCAGTTTGGACCATACTGATACGGGCAGGGACTTCCCCTCCAGGGCAGTGCATGGTGCAGACGTGAATTGCCGCACTGGGCTCATGCCTGAGACAATAGTCCTAGAGATACAGCATTTGGGGCCCCAAGGTTGACCTGACTGTCAAGGGGAGAAAAGCCTCAACCGGTTTCCTAATTACCCCCTGACAGTGGGGCAGCCAAGAAATGCCTCAGTGAGCACCACTGATGAGTCAGCCCTGGGGAATCTGTCCCCACCCTCTCCCATTCCTTGGGAGGGAGGGCGAGGTAATCCCCCAGCAAGCACCACTCCCCCTCCGTGGAAGCTAAGGCAGAAGGAGCAGGGTGGTGGCCTGCTTCACCTGGCTTGCATGGTTCACTTCCCCAGAAAGTTCATCTGCTGGCAGGAATATGCAGGAATTGTGGCTAGATTTTCTGGTTCCTTCTATCTGCTAACACCTAGAAGTTGAGTCTTGGGAACTGCGGAAGAGGTGGGAAAACCTTGAACCTGCAGTAACCGACTCCTGGGAAGACCCAAGATTCTCTGGGTTTGATTTTCCCCTCTAGGTAATCTTAGGCAGCTCGCTGCCCCTCTTGGGGCCTCAGCTTCCCCAGCTATAAAGTGCATACAATAATGACCATCTTCTGGTATTTCAGGGCATGACGGTGCCTGGGCTAACAGGTGAAAGAGCAATTTTAGGGTTGTTGAGAGTCAGGTAAAGGGAAGAGGGAGTCTGTGGAAGAGGAGAGAATTCTCTTCTGCTCCTCAGGAGAGAGGTGGGGCTTGGGGCCAGAGACTCGGCCCTCATTTCCAATCTTGGGGAGGGAGAGAAACACCTAAATTGGACACCTGATGTTGCCCTCCAGCATGCAGGCATCAGGTCTGGACTGGTGCTTAATCTCCTCCTGCCACAACCCTACTTGAGAGGGAGTCCTTGCTGGAATTTCTCAGCTTTCCCACCTAGCGAGGGGGCTCTTGAGCCATGCGCTGTGGGAACACAGGACAGAGTCTGCTCCTAGAACCTTGAGAGAGGGAAGAGGTAGAGAGTGAGACCCGGGGATGACGATTTAGAGATGAAAAGAACTATTTTGGACTCAAGCATGGACATCTACCCACCCAGGGCTGCCTGGCATCTGTTGTCCCTGCAGGCGGGGTTGCAGGGGAGGCCAGGTCCCTCCCTATTTCCCACCCCTCTCCCAGCCAGGGCCTAGGTGAATGGTCCGAGCGGAATTGGGGCTCCTTAAGGGGCGGGGGACCGGAAAGTCAAGTGGGGAGAGAGTATGAGGTGCAGGGGGAGGAGGGTATGGACTACCACCAATGTCGTGCGATTTTGTTACAGCCCCTGTCCTTCTCTGAGCCTTGTTTTCTTAGCTTTCCAGCAAATCGAACAGACTCCGGGAGCCTCCCAGCCACGAGAGCCTCAGCCCCATATCCCCGCCCAGCGCCTCTCACCTGCACGATCTGCCGGGGCTGCACGCTCAGCGTGGGGAAGTTGCCGCGCCCATGAATGGGAATCGGTTCGCTCAGGAGCGCATCCAGCCGCTTCACCTGCGGCCAACTCAGCCCACTCAGGTGCCGTCCGAGGGAGGCCGATGCAGCCTCCGGGTCGGGGCCGCCGCCTGCCGGGGCGGCCGTAGCCACCGCCGAGGCCGCAACGGTCTCCACCTGTGCAACCGCTCGGTCTGGGCTCTCCGCTCCGCTTTCTGAAGGCATCATTGGCCCGGCCCCGGGGCCCCGACGGCAGAAACCGGAGGGCGGTTAAAGGGAAGAGGGCAGGGAGAGCGGCTGGGCCGGGGCCAACGCGGAGGGCGCGGGGCCGGACGGCAGCGACAGCGAGGCAAACCCAGGGCACACCTCCGACGGCAAGGACCAACAGACTCTAAAGCTTGTGGCCTGGGGCCCAGCCGACTCTTATAGGCCGCGGGCGACACGCCCATTGGTCCCGGCTGCTGTCACACAGCGGGAACCGCCCCGCCTCTCGGCGCTCCTACCATTGGTCAGCAGAGCTTTGCACGTGAGCCACTGGTCGCCAGGAAGATTCCGATTGACTGGAAGGCACGCCCCTGCCCCGCCCCTCCTTCTCCGGCAGAATTCCCTCCTTTGGTCCTTAAAGAACTTCTCTTCTCCGTGATTGGCCCGGGCGGAAGGCAGCGCCTGGATTTAAAGGGACTGCGCCCTCCAGGGGCAGACGTTAGGGAAGTGACCTGTGGAGTTTGTAGCGGAGTCGGACCACCAAGATCCCCCCCCCCACCCCCGCTGGAAGGAATTTCGAAATCACCCGGCCTGGTGCTGGTCATACGCTATTTTCAGAAGGCCAGAGAGATTGTGCCACTTGTTCAACTCCACACAGTGCTCCTCCTGCTCTCCGTCAATCTTCCAGAGTTGAGAAAAGGTAACAAGCTTGTATACCGTGGAAGGTACTTTTTTTTTAATGTGACTTATTTGGAAATAGGGTCTTTAAAAATTTTTTTATTTATTTTTGGCTGTGTAGGTCTTCGTTGCGGTGCGCGGGCTTCTCATTGCAGTGGCTTCAGTAGTTGTGGCTCGCGGGGTCTAGAGCGCAGGCTCAGTAGTTGGGGCGCACGGGCTTAGTTGCCCCGCGACATGTGGGATCTTTCCGGACCAGGGCTCGAACCCATGTCCCCTGCACTGGCAGGCGGATTCTTAACCACTGCGCCACCAGGGAAGCATAATAATTTTAAACTGTACTCTCTTGAGTACATCACTGCCTGGCCAGCGTTAATGTTTTGGTTTAGGGGTGAGGAAACCTGCTCAGAGAAGGGGCCTGACTCTCTCAAGGTCACACAGCAGGTGAGACGGGGCCCTGGTGCTGAATCTGCGCTATAGAATCAGTGGGCGCATGCTCTTTCTACTACACTTGAGAGACCTAGGGCCTTCATGGGGCTGGAGGTTGGAGGGAAGCTGGAACTGGGGTGTTGGTCTTCTGGCAGGAGCTTCCTGGGTAGCTGGTGGAAGTCTTTCCTGCCAGCCTCTTACCTTTCTCAGGTCCTGTGTGACCTTGGGCAAGTCACTTAACCTCTCTAAGCCAGTTTCCTCATCTGCTCCAGAGAAGGGACTCAATAATTTTTTTAAAAAATTTGACTTGAGGGGCTTCCCTGGTGGCGCAGTGGTTGAGAGTCCGCCTGCCGATGCAGGGGACACGGGTTCGTGCCCGGGTCTGGGAGGATCCCACATGCCGCGGAGCGGCTGGGCCCGTGAGCCATGGCCGCTGAGCCTGCGCGTCCGGAGCCTTGTGCTCCGCAACGGGAGAGGCCACAGCAGTGAGAGGCCCACGTACCGCAAAAAAAAAATAAAAATAAAAAATTTGACTTGATTATTTATAGTTGGCAAAACATTTTCATATATTCTATTGAAATAATACGTTTCCGTGTTTTTCTCTCTCACTTTACAGAGCCTAGTGGGATGAGGCTTATTATTGTTGTTACTTTTAATCTTTTTTTCTTATTTTAAATATATGTGCTTGTGGCAAAATTTTAGAAATTGAGTCTGATTCATCTCTGCAATATTCTCTTTTAAATTAAACATCATTATTCTAACAATTAATTAAATATCATTCTCCTAACACCCCCATTCCATAAGGTAGGCTGGGCAAGGAGCAATGTGTCCAATGTACAGACAGAGAAACCAAAACCTAGAAATGGTAAACTACATTCCATGGTCACCAGGTTGTCTCAGACAGACCTAGGACTAGATCCCAGGAGCCTGACTCTCAGACTAGAGCAGCTGCTTCCTCTGTCTGGAGGCCAGCCCAAGCAAGATCCTGCCCTCGTCCCCTCCCTCCCTCCCTCCATCTTATCTGGGGTCAGGGACTTCCTCTGGCGTCCAGGGTGGGGACCTGCTATTTGCTCCACTGCTTGGCTTTGTGACTTCGGGCAAGTCTCTTGCACTGTCCTCAGCGCAGTTGCTTGCTATTTTGTTTTACTATCTCTTGAAAGATAAGAAATAGATAAGAAATATACTTCAACCAAACCCAGAGTCTCCAAACCCTTGACCTATCACTTCCATGCCCCAGCAGAGGAAGGAAAAGAAAGGAAACTAACATTTACTGGATAACCTACTATGCACCAGATACTTTATATACGTGATCTCTGATTCCTAAAAATACATCTCAAGAAGTGGCATCATTATCCTCAACTTACAGATGAAGAACCTAAGGTTTAGAGAGGTCAAGTGACATGCCTAAGGTCATACAACTACTAATTGGCAGTGTGAGACTTGAACCCAGGTCTCCTGACTCCAGAGCCCTAATTCCCTCCTCTTCTTAAAAGACTTGGCACAGATCACAGAGTCATGCTTGGCATAACCCTGGATGAATGGACCCACAAGATCCATTCATCCATTCATGTATTCATTCATCAACCAACACAGATATACTAAGTACCTACTGTGTACCAAGGGCTGGGCTAGGCCCTGGGATATGATAGGCAAGGTCCCTGCCCTTCTCAAACTGACATTCAAGTGTAGTAAGACAATAGTCAAGTAAGTAAATAAATAAGACATTTTGAATAGTGCTAAAAAGAAAATAAAACAGGGACTTCCCTGGTGGTCCAGTGGGTAAGACTGTGCCCTCCCAATGCAGGGGGCCTGGGTTTGATCCCTGGTTGGGGAGCTAGATCCTGCATTCATGCCACAACTAAGAGTTCGCATGCCACAACTAAAGATCCCGCATGCCGCAACTAAGACCTGGCACAGCCTAAATAAATAAATAATAAGTAAATAATTTTAAAAAACAGAGAAATGGAAGAGAGAGCAGCCACAGGTGTATGTGAGTGTGAAAAATATATAGCAAGAGAGGGGAAGAGAACTAGAGAGATCAATGTACATCATTAGATGGTGTAATCATGGAAGTCCTCCCTAAGGAGGTGACATTTCCATTGTGTCTGCTGGATCCACTTCTGCCCTATCTCCCCATGCTTGTCCCTGGACAGCCAGAGCAGCAGAGAAGGTGCCAAGCTACATATTCCTAGAACTCTGAAGGCTTTAGCTGAGAGGCCCTTTGGCAATCATTTTGTTTACTCTCTTCCCACTTTGTAGATGGGGAAACTGGGGTCCAGAAAGCAGAAGGAATTTACCCCAAGGAGACTGGCTAGGGCTGGAACTACACAGGGGCAGCGCCTTGTGGTGTGGGCTGGTGCTGTGCCCACCCCATACACTTGAATTAAGTTCTCTAAGGAAGGAAACTTAGAGATCTCTTTTCCTCTCCCCTTCCTTCTGCCTGGACTAGGAAGACCAATTAGTAAATTCATGCACTGTGAATCACCCTTCTGTTGACACTTCTATTTCCAAAGCTAATTGGTCCAATGTTTGACCAATCACAGGACCTGAACTTTAGTGTTGGGGGTGGTGTGTGACTTGGGGGTGTAGGAAGAGGAGAGAGAAGACAAGAGCAGGGGTAAACTCATAGGGTTTTTCATTTTCACCAAGACCAACTTTTAATTGTTCCAATGAATGGAGGGGATAGTGACAGCTGAAGTACATCCTGAAGAGTCCAACTGGCTTTCAAATTTTATATATGAGCCTTTTCCCCCCTGTACAAATTTCCCGTCTTAATTCTGACTCCAACTGATTTTAAAAGGGAACTTACTCTGTATAATAATTGACTCATAGTGACACACTTTCCCTATCTGGGCCTCAGTTTCCTATTCAGTAAAATGGGAGAGAAATAGGCGTCAGGCTCTTCCATTCACACCTTCTATGATTTAAGGTGGTGGGAAGGGAGAAGAGGTCCCAGGAGAGCCTTGGTCCCTACATTGGCCCCTCAGCTCTGGGACCCAAGGGAGGAGCATCCTGGGATCAGCCCACATTACTGAGTGCATTGTTCCTAGACCCACACCAGGCAGTTTCCACACAGTTTCTCATTCAATTTTCAGAACATAATCTTTTGACATAGGAGTCATCTTTCACTTTGCACGAGAGAAAACTGAGGCTCAGAGAAACTAATTAATTTGAGCATGAGTTGGTGAGTGGCGCTTCATATCCAGGTCTGGCTGAATCCCAGGCCCATGCCCTACCCAGGGTCCTGCCCCTGAGGATGACTTGGTTTGTTCAATTACACACAGATAATCCTCCCCTATGGAGAACACCCATTCCCTCCTCCCATGGTTCTTGTCCTCCACCCTGCCTCAGTCCCTCATGGCCAAGGTGATTTCCTAGACCTTGTCATTACCAACAATTATGCCCCTACCCTGAGTAATTTCAATATCAAGTATTCCATCCTCCTGACACCACCTTCTGTCTCTTCTGCTCACTCCCTCTAGAACCCTGACTCCATCAGTTCGGGATCTACCAGGACTTCAATCCACTGATCTTCCCACCTTTTCCCCTACTGTTGCTCGCCTCCCTCATGTCCTGACTTTCCTCCTTAACCAGCTTAGATTCTGTGGACCATAATTATAATTACTTCCTTGCATACGCCCTCAACCCCCTTGCGCCTTTCTTGTTAAATTGCACTCACCTGGCAGAACCACACCCTGGTTAATCCAACTCTGCACTTGCACCCACACAGTTGGCAGAAGCTGGAGGAAGACACACAGCCCTGCTGACTGGTCTCACTTTAATGTCACACCCACCCTCCTCCAGGGGACCCTTTGCACTGTCTCAAGATCCTACCATATGACCCAGTCCTGTCACTCTCCCATGGTCCTATAGACAACTTCTTACCTTCTCCTCTCTCCTCGATCCCTGAAAGCTCCTCCTCCAACCCTCCCTCAGCTGTTGACCTCCCTTCCTACCTCACTGAGAAGATAGAAGTGATCAAAAGAGAATTTCTGCAGACTCTCAACACCTCCTCTACCCAATCCCTGAGTCTGTGCCTCATTTTTACCCTCCCTCCTGCTACCTTGGATGAACCCCATTTGCTCCTCTCTGTGCTTCCCTTCCACTCATACACCAGATCTCCTGCCTCTCACCTGCTCAAGGACTTCACTTGGGCCATTTCCCCCTCTCTACTGGTTCATTCCAATCAGTGTTGAGACATAATTTTTTTGCATCTCAGAAAAAACCACAACAAAACCAAGAAACCTCTCTTGACCTCACATCTGCATCCCCTCTACCCCATTTCTCTATATAGATCTTCCTTGACTTAGGGTGGGGTTACATCCTGATAAACCCATGGTAAGCTGAAAATATCCTAAATTGAAAATGCATTTAATACATGTAACCTACTGTTAACTAGGTTTAGCCTAGCCTACCTTAAACGTGCTCAGTACACTAACGTTAGCCTGATGTTGGGCAAAATCACTTAATACAAAGCCTATTTTATAATTAAATGTTGATTATCTCATCTAATTTATTGAATACTGTATTGAAAGGGAAAGGCAGAATGGGTGTAAATGTGTCGGTTGTTTCCCCTTGATGTGATGTGGTCATATGGTTCAATGGGAGCTGCAGCTCGCGGCCACTGCACAGCATCACGAGTATCAGACCCAATATCGCTAGCCCAGGAGAAGACTAAAATTCAAAAAAGTACATTTTCTACTGAATGAGTATTGCCTGTGCACCATTGTAAAGTCGAAAAATTGTAAGTAGAACCATTGTAAGTTGAACCACAGCAAGTTGGGCACCATCTGTATAGCAGAACCCTTTGAAAATGTTTGCTGCCTTCGCTTGTTCTCTTCTCACTTGAACACACTTTAATAAGGCTTTTGTCCCCACCACTAGACCAAGACTGCTTTTTGTCGAGGTCACCTGTGACCTTCACGTTGCTTAATCCAATCCTCAAGGGGTTTTGGCCCCACCGTGCAGCTTGCAGGATCTTAGTTCCTCCCCCAGGGATTGGACCTGGGCCACAGCAGTGAAAGTGCCCAGTCTTAACCACTGAACCGCCAGCGAACTCCCCATCACATTTTTTTTTGGAAATAGGTTTATTGAGATAAAATTTAGCTAATGAATTATGTGGGTGAAGTATATGATGGCTAACGTATACTTCACCCATATAAAGTGTACAGTTCAGTGGTGCTTGGTATACTGACAGAGCTGTTCAGCCAGCACCATAATCAATTTTAGAACATTTTCGTCACCCCCCAAAGAAACCCTGTGCCCTTTAGCAGTCACTCCACATTTTCCCCCAACCCCTTCAACTCACAGACAACCACTAATCTACTTTCTGCCTCTGTATAGATTGCCCTATTCTGGGCGTTTCATATAAATGGTATCATACAATATGTGGTCTCTTGTGACTGGTTTCTTTTACTTAGCATAATGTTTTCAAGGTTCACTTATGTTATAGCATGTATTAGTATTTCACTTTTTCTTTATTGACAAATAATATACCATGGATATATGGATATACCACATTTTATTTATCCACTCATAAACATTTGAGTTGTTTCTACTTTTGGCTATTATGAATACTGCTATGAATATTCATGTACAAGTTTTTTTTTTTACTTTTTTTTTCTTTTTAAAGAGTAGTTTTAAATTCACAGTAAAATTGAGAGGAAGGTACAGAGATTTCCTGTATAAACTCTGCCCCCACATATGCATAGTCTCCTCCATTATCAACAAAATCCCACCAGAGTGGTACATTTGTTACAACTGATGAACTTACATTCACACATCATCATCACTCAAAGTTTACATGAGGGTCCACTCTTGGTGTTGTACACATACAAGTTTTTATGTGGACATGTGTTTTCATTTCTCTTGGGTAAATATCTAGAAGTGGAATTACTGGTCATAGGTAATAAGGTAACTTTATGTTTACCCATTTGAGGAACTGCCAGACTGGTTTCCAGAGCAGCTGCACCATTTTACATTTCTCACCAGTGGTGTATAAGGGCTACAATTTCTCCATATCCTTGTCAAAACTTGTTATTATATGTCTTTTTTGTTTGTTTTCTTTTGTGGTATGTGGGCCTCTCACTGTTGTGGCCTCTCCTGTTGCGGAGCACAGGCTCCGGACGCGCAGGCTCAGCGGCTGTGGCTCACGGGCCCAGCCGCTCCGCGGCATGTGGGATCCTCCCGGACCGGGGCACGAACCCGTGTTCCCTGCATTGGCAGGCGAACTCTCAACCACTGTGCCACCAGGGAAGCCCCATATGTCTTTTTGTTTATAGCCATCTTAGAAGTAGTATCTCATTGTGGTTTTGATTTGGATGTCTCTCATTGCTAATGATGTTGAATTTCTTTTCATGTGCTTATTGGCCATCTGTATCTTTGGAGGAATGTCTATTCAAATCCTGTACCCATTTTAAGTTGCTTTTTTTTGACTGTGCCATGCAACATGTGGGATCTTAGTTCCCCTACCAGGGATGGAACCCGGGCCCCCTGCAGTGGAAGCACGGAGTCCCAAACACTGGACCGCCAGGGAAGTCCCCTAAATTGCATTATTTTAAAAAGTTATTGTTGGGACTTCCCTGGTGGTGCAGTGGTTAAGACCCTGTGCTCCCAGTGCAGGGGGCCCAGATTCCATCCCTGGTCAGGGAACTAGATTCCACATGCATGCCGTAACTTGAGTTCGCATGCCGAAACTAAGGAGCCACCTGCCACAACTAAGACCCGGTGCAACCAAATAAATAAATAAATACTTTAAAAAATTATCTTTAAAAAAATTGTTGAGTTCTGAGGGTTCTTTATATATTCTAGATACAAGTCCCTTATCAGATATATGATTTGCAAAATTTTCTTCCATTCTAATTGTCCATTCTTAATCCTCATATTTTCCTAGATCTATAAATTGCATGTGACACAGCTGATCATTCCCTCCTCTTTGAAATACTTTCTTCACTTCGCTTTTAAGATATCTTACTATCCTGATTTTTCTCCTATTTCACTGACTACTGTTTTGTGGTTTCCTCCTCATCCCCTCAACTGCCGAACAGTGAAGTGCCCAGGCCTCACTCCCTGGTCCTCTTCTCTTTGCTTTTTCTTTCTTTTTTTTCTTTTTGCGGTACGCGGGCCTCTCACTGTTGTGGCCTCTCCCGTTGTGGAGCACGGGCTCCAGACGCGCATGCTCAGCGGCCATGGCTCATGGGCCCAGCCGCTCCGCGGCATGTGGGATCTTCCCGGACCAGGGCACGAACCCGTGTCCCCTGCATCGGCAGGCGGACTCTCAACCACTGCACCACCAGGGAAGCCCCTCTTCTCTTTTCTGTCTACACTCACTCCCTTGGTGATCTCATCCAGTTTCAAGCTTTAAATGCCATCTCTGTGCTTGCAAATCCCAGATTTATATATTCCAGCCCAGAGCTCTCTCCTGAACTCCAGGCTCGTTTATTTAATTTTACACAACACCTCTACATGTATCTTTATCGTCTCCTCAAACTTTGCACATCAAAAGCTGAATTCTTTTTTTTTTTAATTTTGAAAAATATTTATTTATTATTTTTGGCTGTGTTGGGTCTTTGTTGCTGCGTGCGAGCTTTCTCTAGTTGCGGTGAGCAGGGGCTACTCTTCGTGGCACTGCGCTGGCTTCTCATCGCAGTGGCTTCTCTTGTTGCAGAGCACAGGCTCTAGAGCGCGCGGGCTTCAGTAGATGCAGCACGTGGACTCAGTAGTTGTGGCTTGTGGGCTCTAGAGCACAGGCTCAGTAGTTGTGGC
The DNA here is from genome assembly GCF_964374135.1 of Grampus griseus. Taxonomy (NCBI): domain Eukaryota; kingdom Metazoa; phylum Chordata; class Mammalia; order Artiodactyla; family Delphinidae; genus Grampus; species Grampus griseus. The sequence continues at coordinate 162,368,332 of NC_139017.1, read as the reverse complement.
GCACGGGTTTAGTTGTTCTGCGGCATGTGGGATCTTCCCGGACCAGGGCTCGAACCCGTGTCCCCTGCATTGGCAGGCGGATTCTTAACTACTGCGCCACCAGGGAAGCCCCCAAAACTGAATTCTTGAACTGAATTGCTCCTCCCACAGCAAATGGCAACTTCCAGTTCTTGGGCTGAACACATGAAGCCATTTTTTATTCCTTTTTCCTCTCACATCCCACATCCAATTTGTCCGCAAGTCTTGTTGGCTCTACCTTCAGAATACAGGCAGACTCTGACCCCATCTTGCCCTCCACCCAGCTTGCTGCCACCTCCGTGGGCATCACCCCCTCCCCTGGATTATTGGAGCCTCCCTGCTGGCCCCCCTGCTATTGCACTTGTCTCCCACAGTGTGGTTTCAACCTGGCAGCCAGAGCGATCCTTTTAAAACACAAGTCAGATCATGTCATTTTAATGCCTCCATCTCACTTGGAGTAAAAACCAAAGTCCTCCACTCACCACAAGGCTCCATGGGACACCCCACCCCCATCTCCTCCCACTCTCCCCTCGCTCATCTGCTGCGGGTACACTGGCCTTCTTGATGCTCCTCTCCCACCTCAGAGCCTTTGCAAATTGCTTTCATCTGCCTGATACACTCATCCCCTCTTGGCCACATGGCTTCTGCCCAGTTCCTCCAGGTCTTTTTCTCAGTGTGTCCTTTTCTCAGTGAGCCCTAACTACCCAATTAGAATGGCAGTCTCCCCTCCCCACCCTCTCCTCTGCTTTATTGTTTCCATAGCACCCAGCACCATCTACACATCATGCTACACATCATACCTATTTATTGCCTGTTTGTCTGTTGGAACAGAAGCTCCAGGAGGGCAGAGATTTTGTCTGTTTTTGTTTTCTGTGTATCCCAGCTCCTGGAGTCTATAAATATTCATGGGACGAGTGAAGGGATGCTTGAGGGAAGGAGGAAGGAGCACTCTTCCAGAACCTGATCTTGCAGGGAGTGGTGCAGTACGGCTAGAGACAGATCTCTGAGGAGGGACTTGAACGGAGTCCTCCTCAAGGTCATGGAAATTTGGTTCCTGTTTCCAGCCAAGGAAGCCTGGTGAAGTAGGAGCCAAAAGCTTGAGTTCCTGTTCCAGCTTGGCCTCTTGTTGGCTGTGTGCAACTGGGTGCAATCACTCCCTTTCACTGAGCCTGGGTTTTCTCATCTGCTCATTGGGGTATTATGACCTAGTCTCAGGGCTGGCATAAAAGACCCAGTGCATGAGGGGTCCTGGCATGTAGTCAACACTCAGTGCATGCTTGCTCTCCCCAGAAGCAGAGCTAATTTGCTAATTTGCAGCAAGGTTCAGATAGGTGTGGGGTTTTTGCGGGGGGCGGGGGAGGAAGGAGGAAGAGAGAGTGAGACCATAGCGGCAGATGAGGCTCTGGGAGAGAAAGAGGAGGCTGAGGGCTAGACCCTAAAGGACAGGGAGAGACACCAGAAGACAGAGCTGTGAGCAGGGCACTCTCAGATCTCACTTCACTCACCTATGCTCATAAAGCCCCACCCGACCAAACTCATTTGCACCCGTCCAGCCCCTTGGGGAGGCAGGCGGACATGACTGATGACTGATTACACCCATTTCGTGGGTGAGGAAACTGAGGCTCAGGAGGTGGCAATATGCATCTCTGTCTCATCTCCCTTGCTAAAGGTGAGCTCCTCAGGTTCAAGGGTTGCCCACTTCCATTTCTGTCTCCTCAGGGCTGACGCTGCCAACTGAAAACAGGAGTGGGTATTCATCAGTGGGTTTCCAGCCCCAGCAGACCGCACACCCTCTTTTATAATAAATTTCTTGCAATATCTCTTTCCTGTAATGGAATGAGATTCACAGATAAAATATCCTATTCACACACTCAAAATTTTGGAAAAAAAAAAAATCAGGGCTTCCCTGGTGGCACAGTGGTTGAGAGTCCGCCTGCTGATGCGGGGGACACAGGTTCGTGACCCGGTCCGGGAAGATCCCACATGCCGCGAAGCGGCTGGGCCCGTGAACCACGGCCGCTGAGCCTGCGCGTCCGGAGCCTGTGCTCTGCTATGGGAGAGGCCACAACAGTGAGAGGCCCGCGTACCGCAAAAAAAAAAAAAATAATAATAATAATAATTTAAAAAAATCAAGGTAATGCCCTAACTGAAATGTAGAGAAGAAATGAAAGGAAGGTAATCTGTTTTTTTCATGATTTAATTTTTAATTGATATATAATTATAAAACATTACTTAAGTTTCAGGTGTGTGACATGGTTTGATGTTTGTATACATTGTGAAATGATCACCACAATGTCTAGCTAATATCTATCACCACAGGCAGTTACAATTTTTTTCTTGTGATGAGAACTTTTAAGATCTACTCTCTTGGGACTTCCCTGGCGGCAGTCCGGTGGCTGGGACTCCGCACCCACCACAGCCAAAGATCCCACAGGCGGCAATGAAGATCCCGCAGTGCGGCCAAATAAATAAATAAAATAAATATTAAAGATTTACTCTCTTAGCGACTTCTGAATTATGATGCAGTATTATTAACTTCAGTCACCATGCAGGACACCCATGATTTATTTATCTTAACTGGGAATTTGTAGATATTTATTTATTTATTTATTTGCTGTGTAAATACACAGGCAGACACTTGCAAAACAGGGCTTGTCAAATTGAAATGTGCATAGGAGTTACCTGGGGATCTTGTTAAAGTGGAGATTCTGAACAGCAGGTCTGGGGAAGGACCTGACAACCTGCATCTCTAACCAGCTCCCCAGTGTTGCCCAGCAGCTGCTCCACTGGCGCTGGCGGGAGAAGGATGCTTCCCGTTCCCTGGGCCCACGCACCACTCTGCCTTCCCAGCAGGACCTCTGCCCAGGGCCATCCCCTCCCCAGGCCCAAGCAAGAGGCAGCCCTGTCAGGACGGCCCAGAACAAACACTGCCCAGGAAAGCGCCCGCCCTGCTGCCAAGCCTCATTCCCAACACCCATGTGGCTGGGTGCCCGCTGCCGAGACAGCAGTTCCCACAGGAGGAGCCTGCCCTGGGGTATGGGCCACTGGGGAGGGAGGGAAGCCCTGGGAATCAACGTCTGAAGGGGTGAGGGCTTTGTGTCCCTGCCCCACTGCTGCTTGGGCCACTAAATCCCAGTGCATTGTTTTCTTGCCCTGAGTGCCCTCCCATCCCCCTGTCTCCCACTTCTCCCTCATTCCCTTTGCCCTCAGTCTGGCCTAGGCCCCTGTAATGGGGAGCCCAGATTAATCTAGCCGTTCCCTATCCCGAGAAACTTTCAGGCTGGAGGCCAGCAGACAGGCAAACAGACACCTTTCACCTTTAAGCAGGTATTCTGTCAAAGGAGGTATGTGGAAGGGAACTCATTTCCAACCTTTTGGGTGCCAATCAGAGAAGGCTTCCTGGAGGCAGCAGGAGCCCAGCAGGGCGTGAAGGCTGTGGAGGGATGCCTTAGACAGCCCTCTCTCCCAGAGTCCCCGCCTGGACAGGGCCTACTGATTTGGGGCACCAGCAGGGGCATTGCTGCTGTGAAGATTCCAGAGGACCCCATTTTACGGGCTAGGGTAGAGGAAAGAGAAACTGTGTTTGAGGCCCAGCTGTGCCGCTGACATACTGTGTGCCTTCTGGGGAAAGCCTTTTTCCTGTCTGGGCCACCATAAAGGGATGGGATCTGGGGATCCCCAAGGCCAGTCTAGCTCTAAAGCCTGCGGTCCCTTGGTGACCAATGAGGAGGATTTATCACCTCTGAGGTGGGGAGGCCAGGCAGCAGGCTTATGCAGGGCTGGAACTGGCTCTGGGCAGGGGGAGTGGGTTCTGGGGAGACTCTGAGGCGGTCTCCCACCCGAGAGCTAGGCCAGACTGTTCTACTTTCTGGGCTCTGCTGGAAGGCAAAACATTAACCCATGACAGCAGGAATAACAAATGACAACAGGAATAACAGATGCCCCTCCCTCCCACGAGGACTGTGCTCCACAGCTTACAAAGCTGTTTTCTTGCTACCATCTCATTTGATCCTCACAAACTTGGCGTTAGTGCCATTTGACAGATGAGAAAACTGAGGCCCAGAGAAGTCAAGTCACTAGCACAAGGTCTCAGAGCTAAGAAGACATCCCAGGACTTAAACCCAGTATCCCATACATGGTTTTGGGAAAGTTTCCTGAATCTCCTGGGTCTGAATTGTCCGTGAAGTACAACCCTTGAACATGGGGCCCTAAATTTCCACCAGGATCATTAACTTTGGATATTAGAGCTGGAAGGCTAAATCTCTCACTGTACAGGTGGGGAAACTGAGGCTGTAGAGAGGAAGGGTCTTGCCCATTTGCTAGGTAAGGTCCTGGCCTCCACCCCTAGGTTCTCAGATGAAGTTCCTGGGGCTTTTTCAGCTCCCTCTCCTCCTAGTGATCTGGAGGCCTGTGTCTGGGCACAGTGGGGAGGGAGGGTTTAGTGCAAGAATCCTCCAAATCAAAGAGGGAACCTGACAGGAATGGGGAGGGCTTAGGCCTTAGAAAATATGCTTTGCCTTTAGGCTTTATTTCCTAAGATGAAGATGTGTCACTAAAGCAAGGAGGAGATGGTGGTGGGTTTTAATTTCACTGTTTGCTTCCCAGGCAGGCGCTCAAGCCGTGACTGCAGAGGTGGCCGGTGCTCAGACAACCCCTGGCCAGGTCTGCCCCCCTTTGGGCTCAAGGCCCCGGCTTTGACGTGATTTCAGTGGTGAGCCTGTGTCAGGCACAGATGGAAATGGGAGTGTGTTTTCTGTGGCCCGATCATAGCCCAACCCAGAATAAGGGTGAGGTTCTGTTTGGGCCTGGGTGGAGATCTTCGTCACTGGGCTCAGGTCCAGTTTATGACCAAGGTCAGGGCTCATCCTGGGAGCAAGGAGCAGGGAGCAAGGAGAAGCAGCCCTTGGTCCCTCCCAGGGCAGACTCAGCCCAGGAGGGTGGGTCAGGTAGTCCGGCTGGGAGGCCACCGGCCTTCCTTTAGGCTCCTGGACTGGAGCAGAGGCTCTGGTGAAGGTGATGCCCAGGCTCTCTGGTCTACCATCAGGTGTGTCTTAAGGAGAGGTGACCTCCCACCTCCACCCAACATCCTCCAACCAGACAACCTGCCCACCAGGACTCTGGACTCTCTCTGCTGGTCCTGCTCCAGGCTCTGAAGTTTACAGAGGCGAGTGGTGTGGATCATGGTCCCTAACTGTCCTCAGGGCTCTGTCCAGAGGCAAGCTGATGAATTGGCTAGCTGGGAAAAAGAACCAAAAGCCCTCCACTGTGGCTGATTTCAAGCCACCCGTGCGATGTCACTGCATGTAGAGTTGGGAAGAGACTCACAGAATCAGCTCTTGCAAGCAGGTAGGAGCCAGCTCCAGCACACCACTGGCTCTGTCCCAGGACAGTCCCACTGCCGTCCACAGGGCAGGTAGGGGCTCGGGTCCCACTAGCTCACAGGGGCAGGGTGCCCTCGAGGGTTTCCTGTCCTGTCCTTGTGCCTGTTGGTGTGAAGGTCACGGTGATTATGATCGTGACTGACGTTGTGATTGTGATGGTTGAGGCTTCACTTGCTACCACTGACCTCAGTCAAGGAGGTGCCTCTGTCCCCCGAGGGAAGCTGCCAGGAGGTGTGTGCCCAGGAGTGCGATGGCCGACTAGGTCCTTCCCAGGGCTGTATCATGGCTCTTTCCAGGACACTGGAAGCCTGATGTGGCCTTATGGACAGATGTCCTGCCATCTCCTACTTCCCCTGTGCGTCGATGACCTAGCCTCATACCTCACTGAGGAAACAGGAGCCCAATGTATGGGAAGCCCAGCCCTTACCTCTACTGACCCTATACCCCTCCCTGCACTCGGCCCATCTTCTCCTTCCCTACTCATTCCTGAGAATGAGGCCCTCCTCTTATCGAAGGATGGCGCTTAGTGGCTTCCCATTGATGGGAATAAAAATCCCACTTCTTTCCCTGGCTGATTTTATTTTACCTTATTTATTTATTTATAGTTTTGGTCCTGCCACATGGCATGCGGGATCTTAGTTCCCCGACCTGGGATCGAACCCGTGCCCCCTGCAGTGGAAGTGCGGAGTCTCAACCACTGGACCGCCAGGGAAGTCCCTCCCCGGCTGACTTTAACCTCACCTCCTCCCACCCTGGCTTCCTGTGTTCCAGCTACTCGGGCCACCTTTCTCTTCCACAAGCACAGGAAGTTTGTTCCGGCCTCAGGGTCTCGGAGTCCACAGTCGCCCCAGATCTCTGCACAACAGCTTCAGCTTCAGCTCAGAGTCCTTCCCTGACCTCCCCCTCTTAAGGGGCTCCCCCAGTTCCTCTCCATCTCATCCTCCTTGTGTTTCCTGCCCTGCAGTGTTCTTGTCTACTTATGTGTTACGGATTCGACTGTCTTCCTCATTAGATTGTAAGCTCCACGGTGCAGGGACCTCATTCTCTGCTGTATCTGGTACCTGGTCTGTGCCCAATAAAAGGAAATGGAATAAATGAATAGATGTCTGTGTTTCTTCCCTCTTTGTTCTCCCTGGGTCATTGCTAGCATCTTGTTTGAATGTCCAGGCCTGGTTTCTGCTCTGTGCTGGGCTATAAATGGAAGGGGCAATGTCCCAACTGTACTTGGCCGGAGTGCAGGGCACTTGTGGTGATGGCATCAGAAGTTGGTAGGTGATTGCAAGGGGCTTTGGGTCTGACCAGTGTTGAAAGGTCCAGATGCCACTGACCTGGGTTTGGTTTTAATAAAGAAGGCAGCATCTCCTCCTAGCTTCATGCTATCATTACCACCAGGCTTCCTTACTGGGTGGACTTTTGTTGGTTTTTGGCTGCCCTACATCCCAACCCCCTTTCTCTTTAGGGGGAAGCCCCCACTACATATGTCTCGATGGACATCCTACTACTGAAGTTAAGGGGACCACAGGCCCCTCCTCCCACTCCTTGGCAGATGGGACATGGGCACATGACCTGGGCTCGGCCAAGTGGATGCCTCAGCCCAGAGCTTTGAATCTTGAGTGAGTGATGCAAAGATATGAGGGTTTAGGGCTTCCCTGGTGGCTCAGTGGTTGAGAGTCTGCCTGCCGATGCAGGGGACGCGGGTTCGTGACCTGGTCCAGGAAGATCCCACATGCTGTGGAGCGGATGGGCCCGTGAGCCATGGCCGCTGAGCCTGCGCGTCCGGAGCCTGTGCTCCGCAACGGGAGAGGCCACAACAGTGAGAGGCCTGTGTACCGCAAAAAAAAAAAAAAAAGATATGAGGGTTTAGAATTCACTCAGAAAGGTGGCCTTTGGTAGTAGTGGTCAGTGTGGTGTCTGATGGTGACAGTTCTATCTGGGTGTCTTGCTGAGGGGCTTGGTCTGTCCAATGCTGTCACTTCCTTGGTTCTTGCCCTTTATCTCAGCCTGGATCACCGGGCTTTGTGTCCATTCTGGGAGCTCCCCAATATCTTTTGTTTCTTCATAGGTCAGCCAGAGTCAGGTTCTATTGCTTGCACCCAAGAACTCTTATTGCCACCTACCTCCACCACTAGACATTGTCATTACCACCATTCCCATCAATGCCAAGACCAAGCACCCATCAATTTAGCCCCATAATCTTCACGAGACACCATCACCATCCATGTCTTGTGACCTCAAGCATCAATAGCTTTAACCGTCTTCAGGCTCTCAAACTGTATTTGTCAGGGTTCAGTGCAGGAAACAGAAACCCTGCCTTAGTGTTTTTAGCAGGAAGGTATTTAATAGAAGACAATTGTTCCAGAGGCCGAATGAGCCACACCTCTAAGAATGACTCCCAGAACCATACAGAACTGATCCACCAAGAGAGTCACTGTGAATTCAAGGACACGCCCCTGAAGCTTCAGTCCAGGAATCAGGAAGCTGCAGGTGAGAAGTTGCTACCACCACATTCACAATTGCCACTGCCTCTGGGCAAGCAGGAAGCTGGACCTGATACCAGAACAGTGCTGCAGAAAAACCTCCTGTGACCGCAAACTTGCGGGCCGGCAGAAACAGCCAAAAGGGAGCAAAAAAACAAAAACCAAACCCCCAAAACCCCCACGACAACAACCAAATCATAAATAGTGCTTATTATGTGGCCAGCACTCTTCTATTATTATCCCTATTTTATGAATGAGAAAACCTAAGCGCGGAAAGGGCTGCACCTCACTTTAGGCTTCCAAATCTTGCTGGAGTGAATCTAATAAGTGGAGCCTGTTCCGCATATAAACACTGCAAGGGAGGGAAATGTAGTTGTTAGCTTTCCAACCTCCCCGTCTAGGAGGGTGGGATGGAGGCTGAGAGAGCCCAGCCACAGGATCTACCCTGTAAACCATCACTACCACTGTCACCTCTCCATCAACGCTATGATCTGCTTTTTTCCCCCCCGAAATAAACTCTGCTTTATTCAGATAGCAAAAGGTTGAGAATCAAACATTATATTTTATCTTATTTTTTTGGCTGTGTTGGATCTTCATTGCTGTGTGCGGGCGTTCTCTAGTTGCGGCAAGCAGGGGCTACTCTTGTTTCGGATCCCGGGCTCTAGGCGCACGGGCTTCAGTAGTTGTGGCGTGTGGGCTCAGTAGTTGTGGCTTGTGGGCTCTAGAGTGCAGGCTAAGTAGTTGTGGCCTGCGGGCTCTAGAGAGCAGGCTCAGTAGTTGTGGTGCACGGGCTTAGTTGCTCCGCGGCATGTGGGATCTTCCCAGACCAGGGCGCGAACCCGTGTCCCCTGCATTGGCAGGCGGATTCTTAACCACTGCGCCACCAAAGAAGTCCTCAAACACTATATTTTAAACCTCATTTGCACATCTTTGAAACCAGAGGGGACATCCCTGGGCCAATCACCTGGGATGACCTTGGCTGACAGACACCTGGATGAGGGAACCATCCCCTTAACCACCATCAAGTCATTACCAGCCCCGTCACCTCCTCCACCAACCCTGAGCTCTAACAGCTGTCACCTTTTCCGTCACTTGACAAACGTCATCATCAGTGTCACTACCACCATTGTCATGATTATCCCCATTACCTCCATCCCCAGCAGCAGGGCGGTGTTGAGCGGCCATTGAGGTCACTTCCTTGCCTTGGTGCTCCAAAAACTAATTGCTTAATTAGATGATTGTGCTTTGAGCTATTTCCTCAAAGTAGGAAATCTTCCCAGGCTCCGATGAGGCTGGGGATGGTTTATACACTGGAGGGGTCTGCCCCTGTGAGTGTGGCTGTGAGGGTCCAAGGCAAGCCTCTGGGAGGCCATTCCATCCATCCCCCTGCCTTTGTGGTGGAGAAAAGCAACATAGTAATTAGGAGTGCTGGTCAAGTTAGTCTAGGTCAGCTTAGACAAGTGACTTCACCTTTCTGGGTCTCAGTTTCTTTATCTGTAAAATAGGATCGTTCTTATAGAGGAACGTGGGGATTAGAGGTGATGTAAATAAGGCACCTGGCACAGTGCTTAGGAGGCTCTCAGATGAAGGTCACTAATACCTTTTATTTCTTTTATCTAACACTTATATAGAGCTCACTTCGTGCCAGCACTGTTCGGAGCACTTGACAAAGTTCAGTTCATTAACTGAAACTTCATAAGAGCCCGTAGAGATAGGTACTATTGTCTTTCCCTTTTTATAGTTGAGGAAACTGAGGCACAGAGAGGTTAAGTAGCATATCCAAGGTCACACAGCTAGTTAGTGGCAGAGCTGGGATTTTAGCTCAGGGTGTCCAGCTCACATCTGAGCTTTTGACGCTGATGCTCTCTGGCAGCAAGTGTTTCTTCCCCGTCCTAAAAAGCTCCCCTTCTGCCCCATCCAGGTTGGAGAAGACGCTGCCCTTTTTGTCCAGCAATTGGAAACGGGCCTCCAGAAGTCACTGTGTCCAGTTTCTCATCTGGGACAGAAGCACCCGCATTCACCCTGTCCAGGGCCTCCCGTCCCTCCCAGCCAGGAAGTCTTTCCTGTTGTCTGATTTGGATTTGGGCTGAGGCAGCAGTTTCCAGGGAGGAACCACCTGGGCTGAGATACCTCGTAGTGGGGACCTCAGGAGATGTGGTGGAGGGAGGAATCTTGACCCTGGGCTCTCAGCCAGTGGGATGGGGGTGGAGGGGGTCTGGGGTGGGTGGAGCTCTGGGGCAGGCCTCCCTGTTAGCTGCTCTGCAGGAGGCCTTGTCTCCCCACCCACCCCATGACTGCATCGGAGACCTCTCAGGCCCCAGTGAGCTCCAGGCCCCTCCCCAAGCCCCCTCCTCCTAAGCTCCTGCACGCCCCACTCAGGCCCTGCCATGTCCTCTGGGCCCCCTCTTCTTGGTCCCCATCGCTTTTGCCCTCTCAGTGTCTGACATTGTTGTCTGCTCCCTAGATTCTGAGACCCCGTTCTGCCCAGGCTTCCCTCCCCCTGCAACCCTCTTGGTCTTCGCTCCCTCTTACTCCATCGTGGGGGGCTCCTTGGGGAGCTGGCACCAGGGCCTGGGCATCTCAGTCACCACAGCCTCAACATGTCCCAAACCCACCACATCTTCTCGCTCCAAATTTGGCCTCCATCTTAGCCGGGGACCCAAACAGAAAAGAAAGCTTGGGGTCTCCCTAGACTTGCCCCCTTCTCCCTCCACACAACATCCCGGCCATCTAACAGGTAGTAAGCCCTTACTGCATACCAAGTGAGGAGCTCCTGGGGCTGACCAAAGCAGGTTCCTGGGCATGTATAAACACTCCTGAAGCTTCCGCAAATACAGGGATGGGGAAGAGGTTTGTAATAAGTCTGGATTTTCCACAGTTAAGCTGGGGTGAGGAGGGGCCCTCGGGAGGGTCGTGTGAGGGGGCTGCTCGTGGATGCTAGGGTGCACCACTCAGAACCCCCTACAGGACTCAGGTACTCGTTCCCCCAGAAACCACCTAGTATAAGATTATGTCCCCTCCCTGGGGGCAGCCTGGATTCAGGGACTGGTCACCGGGGAAGGTCAGGGGCCTGGTCCCCTTGCCTCAGTTGGGATTAACTCTGAAGGGCTGTCCCAGCGCCTTGAGGAAAACATTTCTGACACCCCACCACCTATTAGGCCTCTTGTTCCCTCATGCAGAGACTTCCTGTATTTTTCATTCATAGAACTTCGTCCCAACTTCATAATTGTCTTCATTCATTTGTTCAATACCAGGAGTGCTCCACGCACTGATACACCAGTGAACAGGAGGCAAAATCCCTGCTCTAGACGGGAGACAGGCGATAGCACGTGTATAGTATAACGTGAGGTGGTGACCTGCGTTTTGAAAGAAAGTGAGGAGGACAAAGGATAGAAGGAAGGAAGATGCACTTTTTGTTTTTAGAAAGAATTTTTTTTGATGTGGACAATTTTTAAAGTCTTTATTGAATTCGTTACAATATTGCTTCTGTTCTATGTTTTGGTTTTTTGGCTTCAAGGCATGTGGGATCTTAGCTCCCCAGCCAGGGATCGAACCCGCACTCCCTGCACTGGAAGGCGAAGTCTCAACCACTGGACCACCAGGGAAGTCCTGGAAGATGCTCTTTTGAGATGTTAACATTTGAACGGAGGCCTGTGTGGAGTGAGAGAGGAAGTCTCAGTGACGGGGCCTGGAACATCCCAGGAGAGGGAACAGCAAGTGCAAAGGGCCCTGAGGCAGGGATGTGACCATGAACTTGAGAAACAAGGAGGCCAGCATGTCCAGGATGGAAGGAGCCAGGGCCAGCTGCATGTGCTGGATTCCCTGTTCCTTCATCCCACCTCACCGGTGCCCTTGGGCAAGAGCCTGCCCTGTCCTGAGATTCAGGGTCTCCATCAGGTGCAGCGGGGGTGAGTCATCCTTGGCCACTGCTGGGTAGGCCTGTTGGGGCCCCTTATCATTTTCTCCCCTGGCCCCCCTCTATCGTTCTCTCATAGCCCTTAACCCGATTTCTAACTATTTTTATGTGTGATTACTCACTGTCTGTAAGGTCTCTAGGTGCAGGGACAGTGCCTGCCTCATTCACCAGGAGATGCCCAGAGTCCAGCACTGTGCTGGTTTATACAGGAGGCACTCAGTAAATGTTGAATGAACGAATGACACCACCTTATAAATTATAAAGCAGGAGTGATGGGAAAGGCTGTGATGGTTGTAAAATAATTGCTGACTACACAGGCAGAGGAAGCTGCCCAGCAGGAATCTAGCCAGTGTGTGGCTGGGGTGGGGGCGGCTGGGAATCTGAGCAGCCTAGTCCCCACCCCACCCCTAACCCTAGGACTTGGTAAGACTGAAAACAACACTGATAACAACAGTCATTTCGGCCATGCTACCTCATTTAATCTGCATAACAAAGTCACCGGGTGAGTACTACCATTATCCCCATTGTAAAGATTTGGAAGCTGAGGCTCAGGGATTTTAAGGAATTTACCCAAGATAAATAAATGGTGGGGCTAGGATTCACCTGGGGCCAGGTCTGTCTGAGGTCATGGTCCATCAGAGGGTTAGCAATGACACTCTCCTGCTCCTCTCCTCACTTTTACACTTTTAAATCTTCCCTATCGCCATCTTGCCTTTTCCAGACTCCCTGCTCCAGGCACCTCTCAGAACCTGTTTATCTATCTGTAAAGTGGACACATCAATCCCTGCCCATTTCATAGTGACGGCCCATGAGGATGAGGACATTCTGTACATTGTCAAGGGCTGGGTGGTGCTGAGGTAGTGGAAGACGCAGCAGGGACCTGCCCAAGGCCACCTCGAGGTGGCAGGTGAGCATCCCTGGGTTGTGGCTGGGCACTGTTGGTGAGTGAGTGTGAGTGTGTGAGGGTGTGGGTAAGTGTGAGTGTAGATCAGCCTCCAGGGGACTCTTGGAGGGCAAGAAAAGCCCCCTCTGCTTCTAACGTAAGGCGTCCGAAAAAGTAAAAAGGCTGCATGATACATGGTATATTTTATTTTATTTTATTATTTATTTATTTTTGGCTTGTTGGGTCTTCGTTTCTGTGTGAGGGCTTTCTCTAGTTGTGGCGAGTGGGGGCCACTCTTCATTACGGTGCGCGGGCCTCTCACTGTCGCGGCCTCTCTTGTTGCGGAGCACAGGCTCCAGACGCGCAGGCTCAGTAGTTGTGGCTCACGGGCCTAGTTGCTCCGCGGCATGTGGGATCTTCCCAGACCAGGGCTCGAACGCGTGTCCCCTGCATTGGCAGGCAGATTCTCAACCACTGCGCCACCAGGGAAACCCCAACATGGTATATTTTAAATGTTTACTTTTAACAAATGAATGCTTTTAACACACAGAATACAATGCAATATAATTGTGCTATTCACAAGATAATTACAGGATTTATAGAAAATATTAATTCATTGTGCACTGCAGGGGGTATGGTCAGGTAATGAGACACAAGTTTAGATTGTCCTAATGAGCAGTCTGTGCTTCTCTCCCATCGTGTACCTTTGTCACTACATGTTATATCCTCATTTGGGCATCTCAACAGCCTATAAGGCCCTACTCCATCTGGCCCCCTCCTCCCCCCACTCAGCCCACTCTCTGGCTTCTTCACGGCTCTTTGAATCAAGGCAAGCAGTCTTGCCCCAGGGCATTTGCCCTTGCTGTCCCCTCTGCCTGGGACCCTCCTTCGTCAGATACTCTCATGGATTACTTCCATCATATCTTCTGGTCTCTATGCAAATGTCCCTTCTCAGGAGGTCTTCCTGTACCATCCTATTTAAAATTGGAAACCATCCCTGCATTCCCTATTCCCTATCCCATCTTTATTTTTCTCCCTAAAATAACTTTTCAACATCTCATCACCACACACAACACACACACACACACACACACACACACACACACACACACACTCGGTTTATTGTCTAGCTGCATCACCAGGGCTGCTAACAGCTGGACCATAGTAGGTACTTAATAAACAAGAATGAATTACTGGTTACATCAAAGGGTTCTATCTGATGCCCTGTCTGTGAGGCCCACCCCAGTTCCTTGACCTGGTGCCCATGCATTATAGGACGAATCTCTGCTATCTCATGGGGGTTGGACATTTGGACCCCAAGGGATGTCCTGGTGCTGCCATCTGAGAGGCACTGATTTAAACCTGATGGGGAACAAAGTGAGAGAGTGGCGTGGGCATATATACACTACCAAACGTAAAACAGATAGCTAGTGGGAAGCAGCCACATAGCACAGGGAGATCAGCTCGGTGCTTTGTGACCACCTAGAGGGGTGGGATAGGGAGGGTGGGAGAGAGGGAGGGAGACGCAAGAGGGAAGAGATATGGGAACATATGTATATGTATAACTGATTCACTTTGTTATAAAGCAGAAACTAACACACCATTGTAAAGCAATTATACTCCAATAAAGATGTTAAAAAGAATATCTGCATTAAAAAAATAAATAAATAAAAATAAACGAGATGGGGACTGTGATCCCCTGCAGCTCCCGAGTCTCAGGCCATTCCCCAGTGGCCTCTGGGACCTACCTACTGCCCCCTGGTGGCTATATCTACCCCTGAAGTGCATCTGGTGTGGGTAACCATTCAAGAGTCCTAAAGGTTACTGTGTGCCAGGCTCTAAGACTCATGTCATCCTCATCTTATTCCCATTTTGTGGTTGAGGAATCGGAGGCACAGTCAAGGGAGGGTTTTGTTTTTAATGGCAAATCCCTGATGAATTCCCTGCAGACCTCTCTTCCTCCCTTTATGTTCCTCCTAAAGGCTTAGAATTTGCAGTGCACACCATGCAGGTGCTTGCTTGAGCTGTGGCCTCTATCTGGAGTGCCTTTCCCCTTCCCTCCTTTATATGTCTCAGCTCTGCTGGTTGTCCTCAGGGCTTCAGGGCAGGATGCGGTTAAGTGCCTCCTCTGGGTCTGAAATCTCCTGTGTGTCCCTCTGGTAAAGCACTGAGGCAAGGTGGGCGGTTCAGGAGGAGGGGGGTTGCGGGGGGGGAGCAGGAACCACTCCTGCCCTTTACTGAACTGCTTTCCTCACCAGGCCATCAGCGCCTTGAGAGCAGGGGCACATTTTCGGGTTTTTAAAAATCTTGTATTCATTCATTGATTAATGAGTTCATTCACAAATGTTTATTGAGCACTTATTCTGTGTTCTGAGATTGATTTTGAGCTCAGAGACGCAGCATCAGTGCTGTGAAGGGGATTAACAGGGACTGAGACGGAGGATTACAGGAGATCCCAGTGCCCAGTGTAGGGCCTGGCAGAGTCAGCAACAAAAACGTTTGAATTAGAGCCGAAAGGCCCGAAGGCCAACCAGCTGTTAAGGGGCAGAACCGACTGCTTCACCGTCCCTCTTCAATACAGAGAGAAGCTCTTCTGGTCCACTTCCTAGCTGTGTGGCCTTGGGAAAACTCCTTCACCTCTCTGTGCCTCCGTTTCCTCATTCGTAAAATGGTATTAAGTATTACCTCTCTTTTAAAGCTGTTCCAAGAATAAACGTGGTAAAGGCCTGAGAAGTGCTGAGCACAGAGTCTGGAATACAGTTAGTGCTCAATACATGGCAGGGAGAAGATGAGGAAAAGGATGGAGACCAGGAAATTTGGAGGAGTGTTGGCGGGCCTCCCTCTGCCCTTGGATCACCCGCTCAGCCTGGGTGGGCAGTTTCACAAATGGCCACGAGGTGGCGCCCAAATCCCAGTTATTTAGTTGTCGGTAATTTTTTTTTTTTTTTTTTTTTTTTTCCTTTAGCAGATGAAGCTCTTTAGGGGAGTTGGGTCCAGAGAGGCAGCTGGGCTCCTATGGCTTAGGATGGGTGGGGGCTGGAGTCTGGTCATGGTGCCCCTTCCAGCCTCTCTTTCGTTTTGGTTTTTCTCTTGGGGTTTCCCTGTTAGTGTTCAGGTATACAGTCCACCCCACCCCCAGTGTCCACCCCCCGACCCCCACCCCGACTTTTCCCCTCCCCTCCCAGGGTTGGAGTCCAAGGCCTCTGCTAAGTAGGCCACGATCCTTGACTGCCAGCTGATGGGCACCCTGGCCCCTCAAGCCATTTCCCCTTCCCTTTCTCATTCACGAACGAGGCTAGGTTGTAGGGATTGGGGGACACTTAACTGAACACGTCCCATAGGCCTTGCAGGGTGGGGAGCCAGAGGAAACGACCCTGTTCCTAATATTGGGGGGTGGGGTGGGAGGTCAGAATAGAAAGCAAAAGAGACAAAGGGAAAACATGCAGGAGTTACTTAAGACTTCCTTCCCATCTGTATTTGCATCGCACCGGAAATATCCTCATTGCACAGCTGTGGAAACTGAGGCTGAGAAGTGTTAGGCCACGTGCATATATTGCCCTTCACGTACACCGGGCTCTCTCATCAGCAGGGGTTGTGGTCCACATTAAGTATATTCATAAATTCATTCAACAGCATCTACCAAGCTCTGCAGATCCAGTGAGAATCAGACCTAGCCCCGGCTCCCGGGCACGACCAGTCTGGAGGGAGAGGCTGGCAGGGAAGCACACAGGGCAGTTTGTCCTTGAAGTCAGTGCTGGGGGCAGTGGGGACCCAGAAGATGCAGTTGCTGGTGCCACCTGAACAGGTTGGGGGCACGATGGGAAGGAAGGTCTGAGAGATCTGTAGATTCCTTGAAGACCAAGAATCTACTCAAGTGTAATTTTCAAAAAGGGAAAATCATGACCTTCATACAAAAAAAAAAAAAAAAAAAGAATGTGTGTCAAAGATTTTCTTTAATTCTGTAACTGACAAGGAACCAGCAAGGTGTTAAAAGTAGTTCAAATGAGAATGTTTTCTCCTGGACGAAATTCCTTTGCATGGTTATAGATAGGAATCATTTGCTTGCTACGGGCAGGAATCAATTGCATTATTATCTGTTTTCTACAAATTACTTCTATCCCTAAAGAGTTATAAAGTCAGTCAAAGACACCCAACAGCACACAGTCCTAAGGATCAGATCATCATCAGAGGATGCTCAGCCTTCCTCTGAAAGGACCTAGGACTCTCTTTTGCTTTTTCCAAGGGCTTTATATGTTTTCTTGACTAACCCTTAGAAGGATCAGGAAAAATCAGGTAGCAACTGTTCCTGAGGGAGTAGGTCATCTGGAGAGAACCTGGTCCCCATCCTTCCACCATCCTCTTCTGCATCCAGGTGACAGATTTCCAACTCTAGCAGGAGCTGTCCAGTCAGTGCCCACCAGCAGGTGGCACTGAGGCAAATTCTCAGCAGCACGGTAGGGAATTCTGGGGCTGGGAACTGGGGACTGACTCCCAGTTTTCCACCACTGCTGGCCTTCGGGAGTCAGGTTTCAAGACTTGAGAATATCACAGGGCCGTTTCCGTGTGAGCTCACCTAGAGCCGTGAAGTCAGTCATTCACTGATTCAGCCATTTTTTCATTCAACAAACATGTGGTCAGGCCCACAAATCATGTTCCTGAGATTCTCCAGAGAATCAGTTCTTTTCTTTGCTGCCAGGACTCAGAGCGATTTGAAATTCTGAAAACTCAGAATCAGTCCACTGCACCCTAGCCCTGCCTACACATGTGTCCACTTCCCTTGGAAAATTCACCTCATCAGAGGTTGAATAAAAGCTTTACTTCTATAATCTCCTTTTAAGATCTTATTATTCCCATTTTCCAGGTGAGAAAGCAGACTCCTCCTCTTCTGGGGCTGTCCTGGCTGTGTGGGAAGGCTGTGCCCCCAACCCTTGAGGACCAAAGATGGCTGAGATGCCACCCCAGACCTCACCATTTCCCTGGCCTTCCCACAAGTTCACACTCACAGAGGCCTGCAGCATAAAAGGCACCTCCTCAGCCCTTCCCAGGGGTCATAAGAGTTCTCCAAAATGTTGTGGGGATAACTACAAACTCAGTGCCCGCCCGACTCAGCAGACAAGGAGCTCTGGAGTGACCTCACCTCTCTCCTCAGCTGGGACCCCTGATCTGGGGTAGGGGCAGCCGGCTCAGGGATGGAGATGGGCAGGTGGAGTCCTGAAGGTCATTGTGGTAGTAAATCTGCGCTGGAGCGTGAGAGCGGGGGGAATGTGGCATTGGGCCACCAGAGGGCGCACCTGTCCCACTGGGCACTGGGCAGCGGTTTCCAGGAGGGTCCTGCCCTGGCTCCTTGGCCCTGCCCTGTATGCTGGGTCCAGTATCGTGGAAGAAAATCTTCCTCCCATCCTGGGAGGTGGAGAGTGAGTTAGGGTGAGGGTCCCTGCTCCCACCATGACAAACATCCACAGGACAGAGGTCACCACAGTGCCGTTGTCAAGCCCCTCCGGAATTTCCCGAAAGAGGAATCTTTGAGAGAAAAGAGTGGGACTACATGGGAGGTGGATCCTGAGGGAAAAGGGCCCTGGTCTCTAAGTACCTTGGGCCTGCAGGCAGCGAGATATGGTGGGAATGAGGTAGAGGTGGCGGGGTGCAAAGCATGTGGAGAAGTAGAGGACAGGAAACGGAAGAGGAATCATGAAGCTCTCAGAGGCCTACATTTCCCTGAGGGAAGTGACGAGCCCAGACAGGCCAGGAAGATTCTCCACGCTATTAGCACAACCTTGAGTCTCCCTTCTTTCCCGAGAAGCGTGCAGCCTGACTCAGCATCCAGAACAGCTTGTACCAATGGCTTGGACTCCTTTGCTCTAAAAAATTGGGACATCCCTAAGTTGTTCCTTCAGGAAGGGTCCCTGGGCTTTCTGCAAAGGCCATGTTTCCTTTCCTCAGAAATGCTCTGAGAAACTGCTAGAAATTCTGGTTTGGCGAAGGCTGTGCAGCTGAGAAATGGGCCCCCTCAGTGGTCTTGACCAGATTTTCTGGTTTCTTCTTCTACCAGGAGAAACCAACCAGGGTGGCCTCCTTTGGACTGGTAAGTTCTCTGGGACCCTTGGATTTACCTCAGGAGAAAAAAAGGTGCATCTCTCTCTATCACTAAGATGGGCACTAAGATGGGCACTAAGATGGGCACGTTGGTGCTGTATGATGGGGCAGGCCCTAGAGCCGGTAATATTGCTGAGGGCTGAGAGTCTCACTGGGAGGTATTTATTCAGGAAAGAGGTTTGTTCTGTGCAGGAATAAAGTATCTGAAATATTAGGGAACGCCAAGACCACGTTGCATCCCCTTTCCCTTTCTAGAATCTTCCTGGGACTCTGAGAGCCACTCACTTATTCAAGAAGCTTTCTTCTTGCTTATTCTTCCCCTCTGAATATACTACCGGCATCTGGCATCCATTTATGGGCTTCAGAGTCACTTCAAAATGTGGTTCAAAGACTACCTACTTAGGAAGCTTGTTTAAAATCCAGGCTCTAGGGATTGGGCCTATGAATCTGTATTAAACCGACTCCTCAGGTGATCCTAATAAATAAGGTTGAGAAGCACCGCCTTGGAGTACTTCAGATGTAGCCCACAAAGTGGCAGAGCTCTATGGGAAGCCACTTCTTCACCCTCATCCCCTCCACTGCCCCCTGACCATCTCCTGGATCTAGTTCCAGCACTCTCCAGCGACTCTCATGTCCCTCTCCTAGCAGGAGCTTGGACCTCTGAGACACACATCTTTTGTTCTGAACCTACTTCTGCTACCATCTTTTGTTTTTTTCCTACCTTCACTTTCCTTCTGTTCTGATTCTCTCCGATACTCATTTTTTTTTTTTTTTTTTTTTTTTTTTTTTTTTTTTTTTAGCAGTACGCGGGCCTCTCACTGTTGTGGCCTCTTCCGTTGCGGCTCAGTGGCCATGGCTCACGGGCCTAGCCACTCCGCGGCATGTGGGATCTTCCCGGACTGGGGCATGAACCTGTGTCCCCTGCATCGGCACGTGGACTCTCAACCACTGCGCCACCAGGGAAGCCCTCCGATACTCATTTTTAATTTAATTTTATCATTTAAAAATCTTTGTGTTTATATAAACAACCTGAAACAAATTTTTCGGAGCTAGGTGATGAATATCCAAATGAAGGAATGAATTTCAATTGTCCCTAATCCTAGGGGATTATTAGTCCCTATGCAAATGGGCCTAATGAGCACTGCACTAGGATTTCTAATTATCCTTAATGAGCTTCCAACATGCATGGGGCATAATAGGGTAAGGTGGTTGTTACCTAAATGGCCCAGTGAATCAAGCCTCTGGTATCTATACCCTCCCACATTGACTCTGGGCTTGACCATGTGACTTGCTTTGGCCAGTGGAATACCAGTAACCATGATACAAACAGAAGCTTGAAAAGTGCTGATACTTTGGGGCTTTCATCTTGGAACTCTCATGGAATCACCATGTGAGGAAACCTAGCTTGGACTATCTTCCTTGAGGATGAAAGACCACATGGAGAGGGAGGCCCAGCCATCCCCACTGTCCTAGCTGAACTCAGCCCTCAGCCATTCCTCCAACTGAATGAAGCTGCACAAGCAAGCCCTGGAAAAACCAGCAGAAGAATGCAGCCAAGCTACAGAATCATGAGAAATAATAAAGCATTATTAAGTCCTAAATTTTGGGTGTTTTGTTATGCAGCAATAGCTGACTGATACATAGGGTCATAGTAATAATCACAGAACAGTACTTCTGTGCCACTATTTCTACCTGATATTCTGTAGCCTCATGTATATCTGCTTTAGTGAAGCAATACAAAAATACACTGGCTTAAACAAGATAATTTCTTCTTCTTATATGTAAGAAGTAGGCGGTTCAGGGCTGGTGGGGCAACTCTGCCCACCCTCAAAATGGCTCTTCCATCTTTGGGTCCAAGGTGACTGCTCAAGCTCTTATTATCTTCCCACCAGCAAGAGAGAGAAGAGCAAGGGGAGGGCATGCCCAATGCTTTTAAGGGCAAAACCCGGAAGTGGCACGTATCACTTCTATTCACATTCCTTTGGCTAGAACTTGGGCATATGGCTTCACCTAGTTGTAAAGGAGACTGGGAAATGTATTTTCTAGCTAGGCAGGATGTGCCCAGCTAAAATATGGCAGTTCTTTTTATTAAAGAAAGGAGAAACTACATAACATTGTAAATCAACTATATTTCTATAAAATAAATTTTTAAAAAAAAGAAAGGAGAAACTAAGTATTTGAAAATAACTGGCAGTCACTGCCATAGTCTGCCTGCAGGGTGAGTATTATCATCAATAACTATGAGTGTCCTATATAATACGTGGTTTTATCCTCACTGTAAATCAATAATGGAGTCAAGTTTTGTTTTTGTTTTTGTTTTTGCGATACGCGGGCCTCTCACTGTTGTGGCTTCTCCCGTTGCGGAGCACAGGCTCCGGACGCGCAGGCTCAGCGGCCATGGCTCACGGGCCCAGCCGCTCCGCGGCATGTGGGATCTTCCCGGACCGGGGCATGAGCCCGTGTCCCCTGCATCGGCAGGCGGACTCTCAACCACTGCGCCACCAGGGAAGCCCTGGAGTCAAGTTTTATGTACAAATTGGTCAGGATGATTTAGGCTGCAGGTAACAAAATACTCACTAAATTGTTGCCTAAAGAGTTGAGAGTTTTATTATCTTAAAAGGTCTTGTTTTGGAATCAATACTGCTGTCTTCTTTCTGCCTTCCCGTCTTCTATTGATATGTTAGGGGTTCCTCCTTCACGGCTAAAAGATGGCTACAGTGGTTCCAAGCATCATATCCACAGATAAAAAAAATAATAACAGCTATCATGTATCGAGTGCCCATCATGTGCCAGAGATGTCTGAACATTTTGGATGTATTTGCTCATTTGATCTTCACGACAACCCTATGAGGAAGGTGCCATTATTATTTTCATGTTGCAGATGAGGCAGGAAGATCAAGTAACTCTCTCTAGACCACACAGCTAATCAGAGCCCAGCCGTGCATTTTTTTTTTTCTTTTTTCTTGCAGTACGCGGGCCTCTCACTGCCGTGGCCCCTCCCGCCGGCTCCGGACGCGCAGGCCCAGCGGCCATGGCTCACAGGCCCAGCCGCTCCGCGGCATGTTGGATCCTCCCGGACCGGGTCACGAACCCGCGTCCCCCGCACCGGCAGGTGGACTCCCAACCACTGCGCCACCAGGGAAGCCCCCAGCCGTGCTTTTAACCCTGACTCTGTTTTTAATGGCTCAGCTGTTCGGTCAAATACAGCATCTCCAAAAAAGAAAGCTGGGACAGGCCTTGCTCTAAAATGGCTCTCTTTCCTTTTATTAGAGAGGGAAATCCTTCCTGAAGCCCCCAGCCCACTTCCCCTTCTGTCTCATTGGCCAGAAGAGGGTCACAGGCCTAACGCAACCCAATCACAGCAGAGGGGAGTGGGAACACATAGAATTATCTTTGACAAGTCATCAACTCCGCCCGCCCCCTTCCGCCCCCCCCCCCCCCCACCGCTCGCCGCGCGCGCTTCTCTAGGTGGGTACGTTGCCCTCTCACCTGAACACAACAGGCTTCTTTTAGTAGGGAAGCAGGGGGCAGAGTCTGCCCCGATGGCAGAACCCAGGCTTGCCTGGGGGTTCCCAGTTCATCAGGATTGAAATAAATTTGACTCAGACCCCATCCCTCACCCTCCCCAAGACTTCTGCAATTTCTCAGGCTTACAATTGTGTGGCTCTGTTTTCCTGCTTCTGCTGAATTCTAGCAGCTGTTCCCTTTATTTCTGCCCTGGAATTGACGCAAACGTTGGATGCAGCCCATTTCTTCTCCCAAGAAACCATGAGTATCAGGCTGCTCTAGTGAGCAGAAGCTGTTTGGGCCTCTGGAAGTCACAGCGCTGCTCAGCACACAACTGAAAGCGACATTATTAAAATCTGTGGCCTCCAGGCCTTCTTCACTCACGCTTCATCCCAACACCCCCAACCCTCTCTGCTGCCCTCGCTGGGCCGCCTGCTGCCATCTGCTGGCTCCCGCATCTCCACCTGCCCTCCTTCCTTCACGGCCCCCCCACCTCACCGCCCACAGGGGCTTCCCCTGCTCGGCTCACTTGTGACACCAAGCAGTTTGAGTGACTCGGCCTTCCCCAGCTTCTCCTCCTAAACTCGGCTACCTGGCTACCTTTGCCAAACCCAACAAGGGGCCTCAGAACAAAAGGGCTATTTATTTATTTAATTTTGGGCTGCGTTGGGTCTTCGTTGCTGCGTGTGGGCTTTCTCTAGTTGTGACGAGCAGGGGCTTCTCTAGTCGCGGAGCACGGGCTCTAGGCGTGCGGGCTTCAGTAGTTGTGGTGCGCAGGCTCGGTAGTTGTGGTTCGCAGGCTCTAGAGCGCAGGCTCAGTAGTTGTGGCACATGGGCTTAGTTGCTCTGCGGCATGTGGGATCTTCCCAGACCAGGGTTCGAACGCATGTCCCCTGCATTGGCAGGCGGATTCTTAACCGCTGCGCTACCAGGGAAGCCCAGGACCTTTTATTTAAAGAAGCAGGATCTACTCTCCAGAGAAGGAAGCTGTGGTTATAAATAACAATGGTCCCCCCTCTGGATTCCTCTGGGTGAAATCGAAATTTCACAGTAAATTGACAGCCAAGAGGGTCCTCCCCCTGTCGGGGCCTCAGCATCCTTAAAGTTCACCATAAAGGACACAGTCACTCTTCCAGAACCTGAGAACTGAAACCAAACTGCATTAGAAAGACACTGTCCGCCTGGAGCTTTCTAAACCCCTGTCCCCACAACTGGTGCCTCTTGATGCCTCTAGGGGTTCCCCGCCCCGACCAGCAGGTTACCTGCTTCTGAGACTCCGAAGCCTCTGTGATTCCTCGTGTGAGCCTGCTGTGAGTGATTCTGAGAGCCGAAGAAGTAGGAAGGGTCCTCAGCCCAGCATCTCTCACAATATTGCTAGAATCATCCCAGGGCCAGCATAGCTCAGAACCAAACTGCAGTCCTTGCCCAGCCCACGGGAGGCAGAGTCCCCCCCTCAGGCCTTAGCTGTCTTCTGTCTGCCCCCAGGGTTTGCTCAGATCAGAAGCACCCCCTTCCCGATCTGGTGGCTCTGACTCAGTATCCTTACTCCCAGGCTCTGTACAGGCGCATTTCTCTGACTCTCCTGCCCTGGGCCCACTGATCAAGGGTTTGGCCACTGGCGGGACTAGGGCTGAGTTGGGGAGGAGTGGGTGGAGGGAGCTCATTGTTCTGATGGAGGCATCGAGGAGGGAGGCGTGTGTAGGAGAGAAGGCAAGGAGGAGGGGAGAAGAGCTGGCTGGGCCCTGTGAGGGGTGAAGAGCCCTGAGAACTCACCGAGAACCTCACTGTCAGGGCAGCCCCAGGGCTTTTAAGAACAGGAACGGCTCTCGTGCTATTTTCCACTGTGCGCCGCGTCTAAAGCCTCGCTCACACAACAGCCGGTACCTACGGTTGCTCTGTGAGCTGGGGAAAATGTTCTCCGTCCCTCGTCCCTCACTTGGGTCCATTCCAGGGCAGAAATAAAGGCCATAGCGACAAGAAACCAGCAGAAGCAGGACAGTGGCCATGAGAACTGGCAGAGATCTGGGGGACGTCTTCGTAGAGCCACAGCCCATCTCCAACCCAAGAGGCTGGTCAGAGGCCGGGTTACATCTTGGGGGCAGACATTTGTCCCCCTCCTCCTGGGATTCTCAAGGTGTGGTCCTGGGATCATCAGCAGCAGCAGCAGAAGCATCTGGAAAATGCAAATCCTTGACCTTACTTGAGACCTACCTAAGCAAGCCTGGGAGGTGAGGCCCAGAAATCTGTGTTGTAACAAACCCTCCAGGGGATTCCAAAGCACCTGGAGTCTGAGAAGCACATCAGAGCTAACAGAAGCCTGATTTTGTCCAGGTCTTGTATAACTAGGGCGTTTCCTTTCCTCTCTGCCACTTATTCATTTAGGGACAGATGTGGAACCCAGTTCTGGTCAATGAGACAGAGGAGGTTCTGGAAAGATATCCCATCCCCAACCCCCTCATAAAACAGGAAAGACATCTGCCTTTGCCCTGTCTTATCACCTTTGGACACTGTCAGAAGCTGTGTACAGAGGGGTTAAATGTGGGCGCTCTGCAGTCAGGCTGCTGGGGCATGAGTCCCAGGGTAGAGGGCAAAGGGAAAAATGGAACAAAATTGTAATAGTCATACTGCTAACATTTATCAAGGGCTTTTCATATGCCAGGTGCTGTTCTAAGTACTTCACTTAGCATATTTCACCCTCATAGCAGTTCTAAGAGGTAGGCTCTGTTATTCCCATTTTATAGATGGGGAAACTGAGGCACAGAGAGGTTTAAATGACTTGTCCAAAGTCACATAACTGATATATGGAGTCAACGATTCAGACCCAGGCTGTGGGGGTGGGCTTCAAAGGCCACATAGGAGATCTTGGCCTTCTCCTAAGTGCCGCGGGAAGCTGTTGAAAGATTGTAAGCAGGGGTGCAGCTCTGATTTGCCTTTTAAGAGGCACTGAAGCACTTTGCTCATAAAATTTTCCAGGTGGCTGGGGACGAGCCAGATGCACTTGCAGGGCCTGTTCTTCAGCCTTTTTCACTTGCCTCTGAGCCATCAGCCCCCTTAGCAAACCCAGAGGCTTGGGTGACTGTGTGGGACCAGGGTGACTCATGCTGGTGGAGGTGGGAGAACCACAAATACTAGTCGCCCTCTGGGGAAAAAACAAATAGCACCAAATCACTGTGATATAAGTTCAATACAAGAATAGAAAGATGATCTTTGGAGAGTGGGATTGTAGGTGATTTTTTTTCAATCTGAATTTTTACAGTTTCTACCAGTTGACCATGTATCACTTGTTATTTAAAAACCAACTTTATTATGCAGAAAAAGGAAGAAGAGGGGACAAACAGCCCTCTCCGGGTGGTTGGCTTCTGCTGGTACCATCTTTTGCTGAAATAGGCATAATGATGGCTAATTCTTAGAGACTGTTGATAGAGAGTGTGCTGGCCCCTTTCTCAGTGCTTTCTGTGACATATTAACCCATTTAATCCTCACCAGGTCACAAAGCTGAGGAGTGACAGGCTAGAGTCCAGCATTTCAACCACGTACTCTGCTGCTTTTCTGGAAATTGTTTCCAAGTCCCCTGTGGATAAAAGGCCTGTCCTCCTTTCCTCTCTCCACAGTGAAAGCGGCCTCCATGTTGGGCAGCAGGATCACTCAGGTGGTGGGTTAGGAGCAGGGGAAATTGAGGAGACCGACAGGAGTGTCCCGCAGTAGTTTGAATCCTTGGAAGCCCAGACAAAACTCATTCTTCTTGTTTGTGTCAGTGCACAGAACATCAGCCTAGACCCCAGGCTCCTGGGACTTTCATGGTACGTGTGGGTAGAGAGGGGTGGCTATTTGAGAGCTGTAGACATCCAAGCATTGTGGTTAAAAAATGTGTGGCTTCAAATCCTAGCTCTACTATTTACCGGGTGTGAGACCTTTGGCAAGTACCTTGTCTTTGTGAGTCTCAGTTTCTTCATCAGTAAAATGAAGATCTTGACAGTTGTCAGTGTTAAATGGCATAATATAGGTAAAGCCCTGAACATAGTGCCTGGTGCGTGATAAGCACTCATTAAATGATGGTTATTGTTGTTACTATTCAACAAGCGTTTAGGGAGCAACTACTTTGTGCCCAGCACTGTGCCAACAGCAAACACTCCTGGAGGTCCCAGAGCCCAGGAACTGCACCTCCAGGCTCCAAACACCCACAGACATAATTTAGCAAGAAGTCAGAGCTAGCGACCCCTAGCATGACCACGGGATGGGGTTTGAGTGAAACTTACCTCAGTCTCACAGGGCTCCTCTGCTGACACCTGGCTTATAGACATTACGGCAGCACATACCCTTTCTTTCTGGCTGGCAGAAGTCTGACATGGTCAAGGTTTGGGGGACACAATGTATCCAGGTCTCGGGGGTAAATTGTGTCTGGTCTGAACTGAGTATGGCTTACCTATTCTGTTTTGCCAGCAAAGAACTTGATCAGAGTCACTCAGGAAGTAGCTGGCAAGGCTAATCTTTCAACTGGTGCAGTTTGGGGGTGAGTGTGTGACTTCATTCTGACAAACAAGGAATAGTAGGACGTATGTCACAAGATTGTTGGAAGAATTGAATTCATGGTTACACACAAAGTGCTTAGAACAGTTATTGGCATTCATAAGTATATGACTGGGGTTAGTAGACTGGTTTTATCTTCCTCTCCTACCACCCTTTCCTCTCTGTTTCAGCTACTTTACACACTCTGTACCTTAAATCACTATTTACAAACAAATATCTATATTTCCTGATCTACCTTATGACAGATCTAGTCATTTAACTAAGTTCTGGCTCATGGAATGTAAGTAGAAGTTGTTGTTTAACTTCCAGGAATTGCCCTTAAACAAGACTCTGCCATTCTCTTCCCCTTTTCTTTTCTGAAATGCAGGCATGATGGCTGGAGCTGGAGCAGCCATTTTGGACCACGAAGCAAAGCTGAATGTGGAGGATTTGGGACCAACAAGATAGAAAAAGTCTAGGTTCCTAATGATTGTGGAACCACCATACCAGCCTGAATCCAGGACATTCCTGGACATTCACATGAGAGATGGAAACTTCTAACTTCCCTCTTGTTTAGGCTCCTGTTGTTTTGGGTATCTACCCCTCACCGATGCAGTGAATCCAGACTGATTCAGGAACAGAACTTGGATTTGGACCCAGGCTTGCCTGTCCCTGAGACACCCCACCAGGTACATGGCAGACTACCTGAATCAGAATCATGGGTGTGGAACTTGGTTAAAATGTGTATTCCAGGGCTTCCCTGGTGGCTCAGTGGTTGAGAGTCAGCCTGCCGATGCAGGGGACACGGGTTCGTGCCCCGGTCCGGGAAGACCCCGCATGCTGTGGAGCGGCTGGGCCCGTGAGCCATGGCCGCTGAGCCTGCGCGTCCGGAGCCTGTGCTCCGCAACGGGAGAGGCCACAACAGTGAGAGGCCCGCGTACTGCAAAAAAAAAAAAAAAAAAAAAAAAAAATCTGTATTCCAGAGTCCCACATCAGCTCTGCCAAGTTAGACTTTCCAGAGTTAGGACCTGGACAATTCTACTTAAAGCAAGATGCCCACCCAGAGGGTTCTGATGTACACTCAAGTCTGAGAACATGACATGTCATTCTGTTTCCTCTTGCAAATCCTAAGAAAATCAGAAGTCCATTCTGATCCTTTGGGTAGAACTAAAGGTAAGTAGAACTCAGGGGCCTAAAAATAACAGAGGACTCTGGGTTGGAAGGGGGCTTGTGGACAGAGGTCAAGAGTCAGGAGCCTCAGGTAATCTGCATCTATCCCCCGAGGCAAGGGGCTGTGCAGCCCTCTCTGAGGTCGAGGACGCAGCTCTGTTGCGGTGGGGGGTAGGGGTGGCTGGATAATGTGGAGGGTCAGCCATCTCCACACTCCTGCCCTCACACATGGCAGTTGCTCCAAAGCTGGGGTCGTCTGAGTCCCTGAGTGTCTCTGGCATATTGAGATGCCCTTATGGAGCCCAGGACAAGCCCCAGGAGGCAAATCTCAGCTCAGGAGCCTGGATTTTGGTGCAAAGCCGTTTCCCCCTTTGCCAGCCACTGTTCTCCTTCTGAGAAACAGCTCATGCCTTTCATAAGCTGGTGGGCCCCAGGGGAGACTCAAAGCCTGACATGAGGTACCTGGGGACCATGTGACGAGAGCTGCGTGCTGTCTGACTTTGCCACAAAGTCAGGTGTGCCCAGCAGCATCTGTCACCAAAGGGAGAAGGCACACAGGGAGAGAGACCGGGCCCAGGCACGTCCTAAAGCCCAGGCGAGCACTAAGCAGGCAGCTAACTCCCTGGAGGCCCTTCCCCAGCTTCCAGCTGCCCCTCCCTCCGCCCACACCTCAGACGCAGGTCCCCCAGGCCCAGTTGCCCAAGGGTTGAAAACTCGATCCTGTGCCATGTAAAGAGCTCGGGGGACACTTGGCCGAATACTCGGTGAAGATGGGACTCAGGGGCAGAGCGCCCACAGACAGCAGGTCCCTGGTGAGACTGGAGACACCATGGGACAGAGGGGCCCTGGTCCCCACCTTGTTCTCCCTTTCACAGGCGAGCGTGAGAAGGACCTTGGGGTGATGGCGTGAGGGGAATGAATGCTAAGCATCTGACCTTAAGCGTCAGCTATCTGGGAAAGCCAGTCTGGAGGCCTTGGGCGCCTGTGCCCCACCTCATCATCATCCCAGGAAAGGCTGAGCTCAGGCACAGCCCCTCCTTCAGGGACCCAGAGCCACTGGTCCCAGCTTGCTAGTTGCCAGGCAACCCAGGATGAGCCTTCGAGGTCATTTCTCAGACAATCCTGAGGTCTCTCCACAGGCTGCTGACAGATGGTTCCACAGCCGCCAGCCCAGCCGGAAATCGATTGCTGCGGCACTGCTGCCCGTTTCCGACGGCGACAGAGACGAGAAACCTTTTCAGGGTTTCTAGCAGTACATTTCGTTGTCCGTTTTGCCTGGAAGGAGAGGCGGCTTGAGGTCAGGCTCTATGTCAGTTCAGGGCAGTGGCTGGTCTTGCCAGGGGGGCAGGGATTTGGAGGGAGGGGGATCGGAGGACTGGTGATAAGGAGGTACCCTGTGGTTGGACTCTCAGGATAGGCCCGGATTGCGAGAGAACGATTGTCCCAGGTGACTGTCCACCAAGGGGCACCCTTGAATGGAGGCTCAATATTCAGGGGACGCCTGTGGGTGTCATTCTCTTCCCTTCTCTGTTTTTAGGACCTGGACAAAATTAGAGAAAATATTGCAACATCCACTAGGCCTTACCTTTGATACTTCTAATTGCAGTGAGAAATTTTAGGACAAAAGAGACAAGTCATGGCTTTTTCCTGTCCTGTTATCCTGACCCAAGAAAATGCTAGCAACATTTGGCCACTATTCCCTGGGGACAGAACTAGTCACAACTAGATTGTGACTCTTACTCATTCCAGGCAGCTTCAGAGGTGACATCTCAGCATGACTTTCTTGCCTTCTCTGAGGCACGAAGAGCTTCAACTTTCTGATAGAAATGTTAAACTGCAAGCCAGCATTTTTTTTTTCTAGGACAAGGACAAACTCCCTTAAGAATTTTGCAAACATTACATGTTCTCTTTCCCCTTGTTGCAATATGTATAATTTATCTTACGGTGTTACTTGCTTAATAGTCATAGTTTGTTAATTTCATCTGTTTCCCAAGAAGAGGACAAATTGTTACATGGTGACACCCTGGGTTCTGAGAGTCTCCATAAGCCACAGCTGGTCAAGAAACTCATCAGTGGAGGAGCAGCAATTTGTCCTCCTGCAATAGAACCTTATTGTAGAGTTGGATGTGCTTCCCCATCCTCCTTCTTCACCTCCATTCTTTTTTTTTTTTTTTTTTTTTTTGTGGTACATGGGCCTCTCACTGTTGTGGCCTCTCCCGTTGCGGAGCACAGGCTCTGGACGCGCAGGCTCAGTGGCCACGGCTCACGGGCCCAGCCGCTCCACGGTATGTGGGATCTTCCCGGACCGGGGCACGAACCCGTGTCCCCTGCATCGGCAGGCGGACGCTCAACCACTGTGCCACCAGGGAAGCCCTGCACCTCCATTCTTAAACTTACTGAATGGCAGCGTTGGGCCTTGTCTAAGACAGCATGGCCACTACAAAGAAGCTCATGTTTCTGTGAAGACCAAAGGCATACAACAACAGGCCAGTGCCCATGAGGTTCAGTGGTCTTTCCTTGTACCCCCACGCAGGACTAGGTGGCCTTGAAGCATGGGGAAATGTCCCACTGCAGGCTCAGTTGTGATATGAGCTGAGAGACACCTCCACATGAGACCTGCTGGCCTGAAGATGGTGGAGTGTTCTGAACCAGTATCAACATAGGATGCTAGTTCTCCTGGAGTCATGCACGTGGGTCTGGGAGCCAGCGCGGGGAGGTTGGAGCGGTACATACTCAGTACCCAGGAGGAGAACTGGGTCCATCAAGAGATACAAAAGTGATTCCTCTGAAGTGGAAGCTGAGACTGTCACTGGCTACTGAGAAAACAGGTAATGAGGTGGATTACGGTGTTGGCTGGGTGTTGACCTTGACTGTGGAGAGGAAATGCAGGCTGCCATAAAGCAGAGACAAGGAGGAACCTGGAGACAGCCCGGGGTGGGGTGCGATCATCTGGACACCTCCTTGTTCCTCCAGTCCCAGTGGTAAAAGTAAATGGAGGGGGCTTCCCTGGTGGCGCAGTGGTTGAGAATCTGCCTACCAATGCAGGGGACACGGGTTCGAGCCCTGGTCTGGGAAAATCCCACATGCCGTGGAGCAACTGGGCCCGTGAGCCACAACTACTGAGCCTGCGCGTCTGGAGCCTGTGCTCCGCAACAAGAGAGGCCGCGATAGTGAGGGGCCCGCGCACCACAATGAAGAGTGACCCCCCGCTCGCCGCAACTAGAGAAAACCCTCGCACAGAAACGAAGACCCAACTCCGCTAAAAATAAATAAATAAATTTATTTAAAAAAAAAAAGTAAATGGAGGATTTCTACCCTACATGGAGAAAATACACGCGGGGTTGAGATTCTTCATGAATGAAGCCTTGAATCATGAATGAATCCTCCAGCGGTGGTGCTGGCTAAAGGCAAAAGGAACGTGCAACCGGAAGTGCCAGTGAGAACCACTGCCCCAGGAGGACCAACAGGCTCAGATGCCCCTTGGTGGGCCCTGTGGAGGGCGGTGGGGTCTAGACCAGGACAGTCGAGAGGGAGCCTGGTCAGACAGCCCAGCCCCTCCTAGGGCAACTGGGAACCCTGAGTCCTTCCAGCCTCTCCTCCCCTCTCCTCTTCTCCAGCCCCTAGTGCCCAGCTCTCTCTTCCCGTCGGGAAGGACAGGGGCCTCTGGCCCTAGAGAATAGTTTGGTTGATTTCCCTCTCTCCCCAGTAGCACCTTTCAAAAGTGGTCCATAGAGGTGTGTCAGAGTTTGTGTCTGGCGTCTGACCTCTTGGATTCCAGCCCCAGCACAACAATTACTTGCTAAGGGTGTGTATGTGTGTGTGCCCACGTGCAAGATACTTAGTCTTTCTGTGGCCGTAGTTTCTTCCCCTATGAAAGGGGAAAAAGTACCTAAATCTTATGAATTATTGTTGAAATTAAATGTAGAACTAAAACCAAAAGGTTGGGCTTCCCTGGTGGCGCAGTGGTTAAGAATCCGCCTGCCAATGCCGGGGACACAGGTTCGAAACCCGGTCTGGGACGATCTCACATGCCAAGGAGCAACTAAGCCCGTGCGCCACAACTACTGAGCCTGTGCTCTAGAGCCCGCGAGCCACAGCTACTGAGCCCGTGTGCCACAACTACTGAAGCCTGCATGCCTAGAGCCCGTGCTCCGCAACAAGAGAAGCCACCACAATGAGAAGCCTGTGCACCGCAAGGAAAAGTAGCCCCCGCTTGCCACAACTAGAGAAGGTTCGTGCACAGCAACGAGGACCCAATGCAGCCAAAAATAAATAAATAAATTTGTAAAACCGTAAGATTTCTAAAAGAAAAAATAGGAGGAAAATTTTACAATCTGTAGGTAAGAAAAAGTTTCTTAGACTGGACACAGAAAACAATAACCATAAAAAAACAGTAAATTAGACTTCATCACAAAAGTCATCTTTAATAAAATGAACAGACAAGCCACGGAATGGAAGAAAATATTCACAAAACCCATATCTTGACAAATGATTTGATTCCAGAAAATATAGAGTTTCTAAAACTCAATGATAAAAAGACAAATACCCAGTTTTAAAATGGGCAAAAGATTTGAACAGATACGCCACAAAGAAAGACATGCACTTGGCCAATAAGCATAAGACAAAATGTTTAACATCATTAGTTGTCAAGGGAATGTAAATTAAAGCCACAATGAGATACCACTGCAAAACCTAACAGAACGGCTAACAATGAAAAGACAGTCCCAAGAGACGCTGAGGATGTGGAGCACCTGGAATGCTCGTGTGTTGTTGGTGAGAGGATAAAATGGCTCCGTCACTTTGGGGAAAAATCTGGCAGTTTCTTATAAAACTAAATACATACCCTGTGACTGGCAAGTCCACTTGTAGGCATTTACTAAAGAGACATGAAAATATATGCCCACAAAAAGATTTGGACAACAAGATTCATAGCAGCTTTATTGACAAGCCCAAATTGTAAACAGCCCAAGTGTTATCAACAGGACAATAGATTTGACTGTATACTTACAATAGAATACTAACCAGTAAGGTAGAAGGGACTATTGCTAGATGGCAGCAACATGGATGAATCTTAGAAACAGGCTGAGGGAAAGAAGCCAGACACAGAAGAACACATAGTGTATGATTCCATTTATATGAAGTTCTAGAACAAGCACAACAAATCTATGGTTAAAAAAATTATTCCAGGGCTTCCCTGGTGGTGCAGTGGTTGACAGTCCGCCTGCCGATGCAGGGGACACGGGTTTGTGCCCCGGTCTGAGAAGATCCCACATGCCACGGAGTGGCTGGGCCCGTGAGCCATGGCCACTGAGCCTGCGCTTCCGGAGCCTGTGCTCCGCAACGGGAGAGGCCACAACGGTGAGAGGCCCGCTTACTGCAAAAAAAAAAAAAAAAAAGTAAAAAAGGGGGCAGAAGACCTGAATAGACGTTTTCCCAAGGAGGTCATGCAGATGGCCAAAAGGCACATGAAAAACTGCTCAGCGTCAGTAATCATCAGGGAAATGCAAATCAAAACCACAGTGAGATATCACCTCACACCTGTCAGAATGGGGATCCTCAAAAAGAACACAAATAACAAATGTTGCTGAGGATGTGGAGAAAAGGGAACCCTGTACACTGTTGGTGGGAGTGTAAATTGGTGCAGCCACTGTGGAAGACAGTGGGGGTTTCTCAAAAAACTAAAAATGGAACTACTAGATGAACCACCAACTCCACTTCTGGGTATATATCCGAAAGAAACAAAAACACTAATTCGAAAAAATACATGCACCCCAATGTTCATAGCAGCATTATTTACAACTGCCAGGATATGGAAGCAACCTAAGTGTCCACCAAAAGATGACCGGATAAAGAAGATGTGGTGTATATACAACAGAATACTACTCAGCCATAAAAAAGAATGAAATTTTGCCATTTGCAGCAACATGGATGGACTTGGAGGGTATTATGTTAAGTGAAATAAGTCAGACAGAGAAAGACAAATAATGTATGATATCACTTATATGTGGAATGTAAAAAATACAACAGATAAGTGAATATAACAGAAAAGAAACAGACTCACAGATATAGAGAACAAATTAGTGGTTACCAGTGGGGAGAGGGATCAGGATAAGTGCATAATAAGGGTAGGGGATTAAGAGGTACAAACTATTGTGTATAAAATAAGCTACAAGCGGGAATTCCCTGGTGGTCCAGTTGTTAGGACTTGGTGCTTTCACAGCCGAGGGCCTGGGGTTCAATCCCTGATCAGGGAACTAAGATCCCACAAGCCACATGGCACAGCCAAAAAATTACTAAATAAGTAAAATAAGCTACAGAGGGAATGGATAAAGAAGCTGTGGTGCATATATATGATGGAATATTACTCAGC
Organism: Grampus griseus; assembly: GCF_964374135.1. NCBI lineage: Eukaryota > Metazoa > Chordata > Mammalia > Artiodactyla > Delphinidae > Grampus > Grampus griseus. The sequence continues at coordinate 162,334,011 of NC_139017.1, read as the reverse complement.
CATAAAAAGGAACAAAATTGGGTCATTTGTAGAGATGTGGATGGATCTAGAATCTGTCATACAGAGTGAAGCAAGTCAGAAAGAGAAAAACAAATATCTTATATTAACACATATATGCGGAATCTAGAAAAATGGTGCAGATGAACCAGTTTGCAAGGCAGAAATAGAGAGACAGAACAAACGTATGGTCACCAATGGGGGAAAATTGGAGGGGGGGAATTAGAAGATTGGGATTGACATATATACACTAATATATACAAAATAAATAGGTAACTAATAAGAACCTGCTGTATAAAAAGTAAATAAATAAAATTAAATTTAAAAAGTAAAATAAAAGTAACAGAAAACCCTAAAAAAAAGCTAAACAGGGAATATAGCCAGTATTTTATAATAGCTATAAATGGAGTATAACCTTTAAAAATTGTGAATCATTATACTGTACACTTGTAACATATAATATTGTACATCAACTATATTTCTATAAGAAAAAGAAAAAAAGAACTGCAAACAAATATTGAACTCTAGTCAATGCTATTCATGCTGGAGTGTTTAGGAATGAAGTGTACTGACACCTGCAAATTACTCTTAAATGCATTAAATATAAGATGTGTTGTTATTCACAATAGTCAAAATGTGGAAGTGATCCAAGTGTCCATTAACAGTTAGATAAACAAAATGTGGTATAGACACATAAAGAAATATTATTCAACCTTAAAAGGGAAGGAAATTCTGACACACGGTACAACATGAATGAACCTTGAAGAAATTTTGCTAAGTGAAATAAGCAAGTCACAAAAGGACAAAAACCTCTATGATTCCACGCATATGAGGTGCTTAGAGTAGTCAGATTCATAGAGACAGAAAGATTGGTGGTTGCCAGGGGCTGGAGGTGGAGGGAAATGGGGAGTTATTATTTAATGGGTACAGAGTTTCAGTTTTGCAAGATGAAAAAAATGTGGAGATGGATGGGGATGATGGTCACACAATGTGAATGTACTTAATGACACAGAACTGTACACTTAAAAGTGCTTAAAATGGCAAACTTTGTGTTGTATGTATTCTACCACAATTAAAATAGACAAAGTAAGATGCATTGATGGACAAATACATGATGAAGCAAAGATAGCAAAATGTTAACAATTGTAGAATCCAGGTAGTGAGTATATGTGCATTCATTGTACAGTTTCTTCAACTTTTCCATGCATTTGAAATTTTTCAAAATAAAATATTGGGAAAAAATAGATATGGGAAAATAGTAATAATGTAAATTAGTACAACATTCCTGGAAAAAAATTCAGCAGCATTTATCAAGAGCCTTGCCCCACTAATTTCCCTGTTCTAAGGGAATAATTGGAAATGAGAACAAAGATGTATGTAAAATTGGAATTGTTACTTTAATACTTGGCAGAACTTAGCATGGAGGCCTGGGATTTTCTCTGTAGGAGGATATTTGACTGCCAATTCAATTCCTTTACTCATGTGATGAGCAGACTCTAAGATGACCCACTTCTGGTATCAAGTCTTTGTGTAATCTGCTCCCCTTGAGTGTGGGAAAGACATGTGATTTGCTCCTAAACAATAGAATATGGAATCATGGACTGTCACTTCCATGATTAGGTTACATAAGATTGTTACTTCTGGCTGGCTGGCAGACTCTCCCTAGACTCTCCCTATTGCCTTCTTGGCTTGTACCCTCTGATGAAGCAAGTGGCTGTGTTGGAGAGGTCCGTGTGGCAAGAAACAGATGGTGACCTCAGGTTAAGAGCCAGCTGAGAACTGAAGCCCAGAGTCCAACAACTTTTGAGGGACTGGATTCTGCAAACAACCATGTGAACCTACAAGTGGACTTTCCCCAGTTGAGCCTTCAGATAATACCTAGCCCTGGCCAAAAATTGCAGCCTTGTGAGAGATTCTGAAACAGAGCACACACCTAAGATGTGCCCAGACTCCTAACCCACAGAAATCATGAGATAATAAACATGTGGGGTTTTTTTGGTTTTTTTTTTTTTGCGGTACGTGGGCCTCTCACTGTTGTGGCCTCTCCCGTTGCAGAGCACAGGCTCCGGATGCGCAGGCTCCGCGGCCATGGCTTACGGTCCTAGCCGCTCCGCGGCATGTGGGATCTTCCCGGACCAGGGCACGAACCCATATCCCCTGCATCGGCAGGCAGACTCTCAACCACTGCGCCACCAGGGAAGCCCTAAACATGTGTTTTTAATTTGCTAAGTTTGTTGTAATTTATCACATAGCAATAGGTTACTAATTATAGAACTATTCAGATATCTTATTACTTTTTGATTCAGTTTTGGAAAGTAGTAGTTTTCTAGAAACGTATTCATTTTGCCTCAGTTTTCAAATATATTGGCATAAAGTTGTTCTGTTTAAAAACTTGATTGTAATATAACTCACATACAGAAAGGTGCATAAAACATAAATGCATAGTATAATGTACAATTACAAAACAAACATCTGTGTAATCACCACCCAAGTCAAGAAATAGAATATTGCCAGGACCCCAGGAATCCCCATGGGCCCCTTCTCAATCACATCCCCACCTTTCCTCTTAGGAGTAATCATTCTTTTATTTACGGTTATCTCTGCCTAGTGTTATAGTTTCATCGTTCTCTATAGCTTATCCATCCTCATATAATATAGTTTAGATTTTTCTGTTCTTGAATTTTAAATAAATGGAAAAATTCCCTACATATCTTTTGTGTTTTGCTTCTTTTGCTCATCCCTGGATTTATAACATTAATTCATGTTGTTGTGAAGTTCTAGTTTATTGTCACTTCTATTTAATATTCCATGGTATGATTATACCCAAATTGACTTAGCTACTTTACTGTGGATAGGCATTTTGATTGTTTCCAGTTTGGGGCTCCATAAACAATTCTCCTCTGAACATGTCTCCTGGTGCACAGTCCGTGCATTTCTTAGGGCATTTTTCCAGTGGGGATGTTGCAGGGTCACAGGATGTGAGTATTTATACCACTTTACTGGAGAATGCCAAACTCTCCCCCAGAGTAGTTGGGCTAATAGTCACCAGCAGTGTATGAGAGTTCCTGTTGGACCATACCCTTGTGACCACTTGGTCTTGTCCCACTTTTGAATTTTACCCAACTGGTGTGTGTATAGTGGTATTTCATTATAGTTTTTGCACTACCTTGATTGTTTATGGAGTTAAGCACTTTTCCATGTATTCATTGGTCATTCGGATTTCCTTTTGTTTTGCAAAGCATGTATTGAATCTATTTGCCCATTTTTCTATTTGGTGGGTTTGTCTTTTCATGTTGATTTGCAGGAGTTCTTTATATATTCGAAATAAGACTCCTTTATCAGTTATATGTGCTCAAGTATTATTCCATTGTATGGCTTGTCTTTTCATTCTCTTTGTGGAGTTTCTGGATTGTGATATAATTAAATGTATCTATTTTTCCTTTATGGTCACTTATGATAACTTGTTCCCTTGTTTGCATGGTTAACGGTTCACATTTTAAAAAACATAACTTGTTGAAATTTTGAGGCTTAGGATGACGGTGCATTCCTTCGGAGGGCGTTCGCTTCTATCAGGTGCTAGGGGACATTACGAGCCCAGGACCATTTTAAATTAAATTTACAGTCTGAATATTTGTAGACCATGATAGATGATGTGAATTGTATGCATAAGGGACGGCTTCAGGAAGCAACTTCTCAGGGATATGGTCTCTTTCCTCCTGCTCTTTTCGGCACCATGGCGTAGTTCCTTATAATCCCCGGGGCTGGGGGGATGGTTTCTGCTGCTTCACTCTTGCAGTGAGAGTGTGGCCCCTTGGGGTCTCTTATCAGCTTCTCCTTCTTGGTTAGGTCCTAGGCTTTGTGAGATCGTCAAACCCGAAGCCCATCAGATATCAAACCCAAAGTCGGCAAATGACCTCAGGGAAAAACATCTCCACACCTTGACTAACCTCACTCATTTCGCTTAGGTTTTGCCTGGTTATTCATTATAAACTTGTCAGAATTCAAGGATGCTTGTTCATTATAAGCATCTCCTTAAAAAGTCTTCTTTTCAGGAAGATGTTTTTAGGAAGATGCTTACCAGAAACTTCACTCCGAAAGACTTATGTACTAAGATGTTAATTGGCAAACTAGTTAAAATACATACAAATTAGGTAGAATAGGTAGTGTTCAAAAAAAGGTGAATTATTAAATTATGATATCCATATATGACAATTACCGTGCCCATTTTCTAAAGTACCCCCTATGGCAAAGACTGTCAGATGTCCATCAAAAGCTGTTGTCTCCTTCTTTTGTATTAGCAGTAGGGTTACTTAGCTGCCAAGCTAGAAACTGCATTTCCCAGCCTCCATTGTAGCTGGATGTGGCTACATGATAGATTATTATCAGTGGATGTGAGCAAAAGTGATGGGTGTCACCTCCAAGCCCAGGCCTTCAAGTTTAGGTGCATTCCCCTTCATGCCCTTTTTTTTCCCATTGGGCTAAACCTGGGCCATGATTTGACTATGAAGATGAAGACAACACCTTAGGAGGTGTCAGAGCCACAGGATGGGAGAGACCTAGTCCCTGAATGACCACAGGGAGCACAGTGGCCCCAACAATCTGGACCACTCATCTCAGGATTGTTACATGAGAAAAAAAACAAACTTATGTTGAGTTACTGTATTTTGGGATATCTTTGTTAAAGCACTTTGCCTTTCCCCCTAATTAATACACACCCACTTAATGCTCGCATTTCATGGAGATGTCAATCCATTGACCTCAGTTGTTCTTCTTCCTCCCATCTTTTTTAGTTTGTTTGTTTGTTTTTGTTTTTGCGGTACGCAGACCTCTCACTGCCGTGGCCTCTCCCACCGCGGAGCACAGGCTCCGGACGTGCAGGCTCAGCGGCCATGGCTCACGGGCCCAGCCGCTCCGCGGCACGTGGGATCCTCCCAGACCGGGACTCGAACCACTGCATCGGCAGGCGGACTCCCAACCACTGCGCCACCGGGGAAGCCCCTTCCTCCCATCCTTACTTCTCTTGAGATCTCTTCTTGATTCTACGGTCTCTTATGACAATCACATCCCTGCAATATTGTCTGTAGCCCCTCTTTCATTTCATTTTACTTAGCAAAACTCATCCTTCTGGTGCCTGTGTTCAAGTATCTGAAGATCACTGATAAAATCATACAATTAAGGCTGACTGGTTTTCTGTTCTCAAACAGAAAATGGACTCAACATGGAAAATTCTACTATGTTTTTTGAATAAGCACAATTTTCTTCTTCTCTACTCTCTCAAGATGACAGTTTCATTTCTTTTCCTTGTTCTTCAAAATTTGTACCTCCTTTCCTAGGTTCATTCTTGTTTGGTGACCTTGCCTCATTTTTTCCTAAGAGAATTAAAGCCTTCAATCACACCGACACGTTTCATCTTCCCGCCGCTAAATCTGCAAACCCACCTGCTTCTGCAGGCCCAGGAGCAGCTGTCCCCGCTTCTTTCAAGGGTGTCTGACTCTGAATCTCTGCCTCTTTTACATTCTCAAAGTGTTTTCTTCTCAACTGGGTCATTTTCCAATAACTCACGGATATCTGTAATATCTCTCTTGTTTCGCCCAACGAAACAAGACACATATCTCTGTTCACTTTCTATTCCGTATGAAACATAACCACAGACTTAGCGGCTTAAAACAATCCAGATTTATTGCGTCACAGCTTCTGTGGGTCAGAAGTCCAGCAGGTTTTTGCTGGGCTCTCTGTCCAGGGTCTCACCAGGCTGAAAGTAAGGCTCTGGTTGGCCAAGGCTCTGATCTCCTCTGAAGCCCAGGTTTCTCTTCAAACTCACTAATTGGTGGCAGAATTCAGCTCCTTGCTTCTCTATCCACACTGTCTCCCTAGGTTAGTGTCAGTTCATCTGGTGATGTGGCTTTAAACGCCATTTAGATACTGAAAGACTCACACCATTTTATCTCTAGCCCAAACCTCTTCCCCAAGTTCCAGACTCATTTCTGTGGGAACTTATCTGATAGTTTCATTCAGGTCTCTCACTGGCATCTCTAACTAAACGTGTCCTAAAGGGAACTCTGGATTTCCTGCTCCCCAAACCCGTTCTCCCTCTGGGCGACTGCACCAACCCGCACCCAGTCAGAGAGCCAGGAACCTGGAGTTTTCCTTGATCCCTGCCTTTCCCTCACTTCTCATACACAGCCTGTCAGGGTCTGTCATTACACCTCTAAATTACACACATCTGCGTCAGCACTGTCTGCACCCTAGCCCTGACCTCTGTCACCTTTTCCTGGACTACTGTTCTAGTCTCCTTACTTCCATCCCAGACCCCCTAAATCAATTCTCCATATGGCCCAAAGGAATCATTTAAAAGCATAAATCAGGTAATATAACTTTCCTGCTTAAGTCATGTGAATAATTTCCCAATGCACTTCAAATAAAATTCACTTTCTGGGACTTCCCTGGCAGTCCAGTGGTAAAGACTTCCATCTTCCACTGCAGAGGGTGCAGGTTTGATCACTGCTCGGGGAACTAAGATACCACATGCCTCGCAGAGCGGTCAAAAAAAAAAAAAAAATTCACTTTCCCCCCTGGCCTATGAAGTCTGTGGTCTGTGTAATCTGACCACTGTCTTCTCTGAAGCTCTCAAAACTGTCATTGTCCTGCCTGTCCCTCTGACAGAACAATCTCTCTACTGTTCATCAGGGCTGGTTCCCTCTTTCCTTCAGCTGTGGTTTAAATGCTACCAGCTCAGAGAGCCCTTCGCTCTCCAATGAATCTAAAGGGTCCCCTCCTAGTGCTCCCTCCGTCTCTTTCAGGGCACTTGTTTGATGTGTGCACTTGTTTATTGTGCATCTGCCTTACCAGTCCATGGTTGGTTTCACCTTTGCACGAATGGTGAACTTGCAGAGAATGGGACGCTATTCTAGCTGTGGGACAGGGCTGACTTCTAACCAGCCAGGCTCCCAGAAGCCTCCCAAGTAGCAGCAGAAGAGCGAGTGCTGCAGGGGTGAATTATCCAGGATGTGAACTCAGGGCTGGTCACTAGATTTTTTTAAACATTTTTTTAAAATTTACTTTTGGCTGCATTGGGTCTTCGTTGGGTTGCGCGGGCTTCTCATTGCAGTGGCTTCTCTTGTTGTGGAGCACGGGCTCTAGGCTTGAGGGCTTCAGTAGTTGTGGCTCTCGGGCTCTAGAGCACAGGCTCAGTTGTAGCACACAGGCTTAGTTGCTCCCCGGCATGTGGGATTTTCCCAGACCAGGGCTCGAACCCGTGTCCCCCGCATTGGCAGGTGGATTCTTAACCACTGCACCACCTGGAAAGCCCCAGATTTTTTGATATCATATTTTAAATGGATATAAAATTTACACCTAGCAAAATGCACACATCCTAAATGTACAATTCAAGGAGTTTTGATAACACCCTGATCAAGATATACAACACTTCTATCACCCCCAAAATTCCTACTTTCCCCTTCCTGGTCAATCCCCAAACCCCACAGGCAACCACTGTTGGTAGCTGGATTTTTTTTTTTTTTTTTTTGCAGTACGCGGGCCTCTCACTGTTGTGGCCTCTCCCGCTGTGGAGCACAGGCTCCGGACGCACAGGCTCAGCGGCCATGGCTCACGGGCCCAGCCACTCCGCGGCATGTGGGATCTTCCCAGACCGCGGCACAAACCCGTGTCCCCCGCATTGGCAGACGGACTCTCAACCACTGTGCCACCAGGGAAGCCCGTGGTAGCTGGATTTTTAGTCCCTGTTCAGGCAAGGGCAGTGGAGTGTTTCTATGATACTCCAGCCAATCCATATATCTTGACACCACTATTTTTATCAATGAGACCCATTTCTATAATTAAAAAAATTTTTTAATTTATTTTAGTTTTTAGCAATAAAGGTATGTATAGTTTTTGTAGACAGTGCTATTGCACACTTAACAGACTACAGTATAGTGTAAATATGACTTAAAAATGTTTTTTATTTTATATGGGACTACATTGATTTATAATGTTGTGTTAGTTTCAGGTGTACAGCAAAGTGATTCAGTTATACATACACATATATCTGTTCTTTTTCAAATTATTTTCCCATTTAGGTTATTACAGAATATTGAGCAGTTCCCTGTGCTATACAGTAAGTCCTTGTCGGTTATCTGTTTTAAATACAGTAGTGGGTATATGTCAATCCTAAGCTCCCAGTTTATCCCTCCCCGTCTGTGAGACCCATTTCTAATATTCAGTGTGCCAACTGGCACGGCTTCTGGGGTCAATGGGAATTAAAATGAGCTGAAGCTCTGGTAGTGGTCAGGACTGGAGAATGGCCCTTCTGGCTAAATGAGAGCTGACAACTTCCAACCCTCTTCCCTCTCAGTGTGAATTCCCAACCAGAGCAATTGTCTGCTCCCTGGAGCAGAGCTGAAACTAATACACATCTAACATCACGCCGTTTATGCCCAAATTCAGACACTACAGTGAAGTAGAACCAGTGGAACAGGCTAAGCAAAAGGGACCTTGGGGGTTGGAGGTGGGTCTGGAAAGCCAGCCAGTGGACCCAGGGCTGGTGGGCTGCTGAAACAGTGAGTCTGGGTGATGTGTCCTCCAGGGCACACACCCAGCCCAGCAGACGTAGATCACATCAGAACACAGTCTTCCCTTATGACCTGCCACCTTGTTTCAGAGCCACCCCTGACCTCCCCCTCCGCCTTCCACGATGCAGGCTGGTACCAGGGGCTCCTTGGGGATGTGGAAGGAGAAACAGCTCCAGAGGTGCTTGACCAAGGCTGCCCCCTTCTCTTTCTCTGCAGCTCCCAGACTTTCCACCTTGGACTCAGGGACTGCCTCTCCTGGGTTCAATTTCCTTGGTCTTTCTTCCTTATATCACTCTCTGGGACACCCTGGACGCTAAGAAGGTGGGCTTCAACTATCTACAAGTGTCCCCTTCCACACCCCCCCCATTCTCTCCCTGAGCACAGAGAACAGCATACAATGGGTCCTCAAAAAATATTCCTTGATGGAAAATTGCTTTCCTGGCTCTCACTGGCATGGTCCTTTTACTGAGTTTATGACGTGGGCAGTAATTATGAATACTTTGCTACAGACAAGGAAATGAGGCTGAGTGTGTCTGCCTCAGCAGGCTGCCAGTTCTTCCAGGATGGGGCTCTGTGCTTCCGTCTCTCCTCACCAACACACACCCCGCACTGAGCCTATTTGCTGAATTGCACGAGGGCAGCTAAGGCTTAGTTTCCTTATCCGTAAAATGATGCATCATGTCTGGCGTTCTCCATGTGCCAGTACCGATCCACTCTTCACTTTTCTCCATTCTGCACTGGTCAACAGAGGCTGACATTTCCTAAGACTGCAGCTCTCATCAGGTTCTGGGACCATCCCTTGCTCCCTGGGTGGTGAAGCTTCCTGCCGCTGCTAGCTCCTGAGCACCTCACCAGCCTTTCTTGGTTCCTTTAACTGTGCCCACTACTTTGAAATAATCCTTTCATCAAACCCTTTTCAATTACCCCTTTAAATGTGCCATCTGTTTCCATCCAGTGCCCTGACTGCTACAATAATTGGTACCAGAATAGCCTCAGGAAACAGATTCTTGGCTGGGATTCTGGGATTGGGTTGCTCACACATCTTGATTAGTGTGTGAACAGCCTCCTTGAGGGGGGTAATGGACGATGGCTATCTGCGGCATCACAGTTACTGCCTTTATGACCAGTGGTGGCGTGACATGAACTGGTAAGATGTTGGGAGATCAAGTAGCTACGACACTTAGTCACTATGGTGACAGAAGTGATTACAAAGACTGGAGTGGCCTTCTGACTCTACATTTGATTGCCCTTGGAAACACACACAAAGGAAAAAAAAAACAGATTGAAAGCCTTGAACTGGACTAAATGGGAAAGAATTCTCATTATGGTCCTAGAGGCAATGAGAGGTGATGGAGTGCATCCTGAGGAAATCAGCATCCCTTGTGAGGAAACTGCCCCAAGTGAGGTCCCTGCAGGATATTTATGCTAGGAAGGCTGGTTTCCTCAGACTGAAGGCGGGGGGTGGGGGCTCGGGGCCGGGTAGGGTTGCTGCCTTCACCAGTGAGGAAGATTCAGGAGGTGTTGGGGGTTCCAAGTTCTGACCAAATGTCCCCATCCCATGCCTGGGTTTCCCATTCTTTCTTAACCAGTGCCTTCCCATTAGCATAAGAGACTTGGTAGGGTTGCACATTTAACTGGCTCTGCAACCCTGGGGCCCTGACCATCAAGGCCTGGGCTTGGTCCTCTGCTGTATCTGCTCTGTGACTACCAGAATCAAAGATTCCTTCAGAGTCATTCTGGAGGCTTTTTTTTTTTTTTGCGGTACGCGGGCCTCTCCCTGTTGTGGCCTCTCCCGTTGCGGAGCACAGGCTCCGGACGCGCAGGCTCAGCGGCCATGGCTCACGGGCCCAGCCGCTCCGCGGCATGTGGGATCTTCCCGGACCGGGGCACGAACCCGTGTCCCCTGCATCGGCAGGCGGACTCCCAACCACTGCGCCACCAGGGAAGCACTTCTGGAGGCTTTTTGAATGTCCACCCTTGCACTGAGTCATGAGTTCAAGGCTTTCAATTCGTTTTTAGCCTGAGTGAGCTCAATGTGACCACAGACCCATCCTGTGTCTGTAAATTAACTGGCAGAATCCCACCACTGATTTCCTGACTCAGGGTAGAAGAGCACTTAGGCGTGGAAGGGTCAAATGGAAGCCCTTGAACGGCAACGTCCCCACCATCAAAACAGCAAACCAAAGGCAACACTACATCCCTAAGGGAATTCTAGAAATTAGCACCACCATCAAGGGTCTGAGATATGTCAGGGGGTCATTCCTATTAAGACTCAGTTTAACATACCTATTTGGCTGGTGCAAAAACCAGTTGGGTCTTGAGGAAAGACTATAGATTACTGTAATTAATTATAGATTACTGTAATTACTATAGTTAACTAGGTGGGATGCCAATTGTAACTGTGATTCCAGACATGAAATCTTTACTGGAACGGATCAACACAACTCTTGCCCTCGTGTACATCTTTGACCCCAAATTCTTACTTTTCTATTCCACTAAGTAAAGATCGTCAGAATTAGTTTGCCTTTGTGTAGCAGGGACAGCAGTGTATCTTCACTCTACTACCTCAGGGCTTTGTTTAGTCTCCTGATTTCTGCCATAATAGAGTCCAAAGGGATACCGATCATCTTGACATGGTTCCAAACATGCCGGTCCATTATATTGATGACATTATGGTAATGGGGCCTAGTGAGCAGGAAATTGCAAGCACTTTAGATTCTTCGTAGAACATATGTATGCCAAAGGAAGGGTGATAAATCCCATAAAAATTCAGAGGAATGCCTTGTCAGTGATGTTTCTAGGGTAGCCAGTGGTCTGGGGTATGTCAGGGTATCTCCTCCAAAATGAGAGACAAGTTACTGAACCTGATACTGCCTACAACAAAGAGAGAGGCCAAACATTTGATGGGACTCTGGATTTTTGAGGCAATATAGACTACATTTGGTCATGCTGTTCTACCCATTTACTGGAAAAACCTATAATACTGCAAGTTCTGAGTGAGGCTTGCAGCAAGATAAGACTCTACGGCAGGTCCAGACTGCAGAGCAAGCTGCCCTGTCACGTGAGCTTTACGATTTAGAAGTTTATGGCAGAAAAATATGCTGTAGGGACAAGCTCCAGTAGGAGAGTGGCAGTACAGTTACAGACCCTTAGGGTTTTGGATTCATTCATGCCCTCTTCTGCCAATAGCTCTTCTCCACTTAAAAACAGCTCCTGGCTCACGGCTGGGCATGATAAAGCCTGAATGCTTGACTGTGGGACACCAAGTGACCCATGCAACCGGAACTGGACATTTTTGTTTGTTTGTTTGTTTTTGTTTTGCGGTACGCGGGCCTCTCACTGTTGTGGCCTCTCCCATAGCAGAGCACAGGCTCCGGACGCGCAGGCTCAGCGGCCATGGCTCACGGGCCCAGCTGCTCCGCGGCATGTGGGATCTTCCCGGACCGGGGCACGAACCCATGTCCCCTGCGTCGGCAGGCGGACTCTCAACCACTGCGCCACCAGGGAAGCCCGGAACTGGACATTTTCTGATCCATCTAATCATCAGATTGGACATGCATGGCAACATTCTATTATTAAATAGTATATGTGAGATCAGGTCTGAGCAAGCCCACAAGGCGCAAGGAAATTGCAGGAACAGGTGGCTCAAATCCCCGTGGGAGGTCCTCGTAGTGCTTCACTGCTTCTCTCTCAACCCAAAGGTCGGGAAGTTGCGATGGCAAGTTATCATGGAGGAAAAGGCAGACGTGGTTTCCAAATGAGTCTGCATGGTATGTGAGCGCCAGCCACAAATGGATAACTGCCACATTAAAGCCACACTCAGAGTGTCTCTAAAGGACAGCGATGAAGAGGTATCCTCTATGGGCAGAACTTCTTGTTATACTGATTGTTCATTTTGCATGGAAGGAGAGATGACCAGAGGTACAGATCTATGCTGATTCATGAGCAGTGGCTCACAAGTTGACTAGCTGGTCAGGGACTTGAAAATAAGAAGATTGGGAGATTGGTGATGAAGAGTTAAGAGGTCTAAGGGAAAGACATATGGATGAATTGCTTGAAATGGGCACAGGTGTTGAAGTTATTTTTAACCCACACAAATGTCCTGAGAGGGCATCCATTGTGAGGGAGGGTCTCAGTGAGCAGGTGGACAAGATGACCTATCCTGTTGATGTCAACTTCTTTCCCCATCTGCCCTGGTTCTTGTTCAATGGGCCCACATACAGAGTGGCCATGATGGCAGGGAAAGGGGCTATTCATAGTGTGGTAGGCGAATAATGACCTCCCAGAGATGTCCATGTCCTAATCCTAGGGACCTGTGAATATAGTTTATATGGCAAAGGGTAAATTAAGGTAGCAGATAGGATTAAGGTTGCTAATCAGCTGACCTTAAAAATAGGGAGATTATCCTGAATTACCTGGGTGGACCCGGTGTCATTACAAGGGTCTTTAAATGTGGAAGCAGGAGGCAGAGTCAGAGTCAGGGTGGTGTGAGGTGAGAAAGATTCTACTGGCCGTGGCTGGATTTGAGAATGTAAAGAGGCAGCAAGCCAAGGAATGCAGGCAGCCTCTAGAAGCTGGAAGAGGCAAGAAAACAGATTCTCCTCCAGAGATTCCAGAAAGGACTGCAGCCTTGCTGACACCTTGATTTTAGCCCAGTGAAACTCCTTTCAGTCTTCTGACCTCCCAAAATGTAAGATAATAAATTTGTGTTGTTTTAAGCCACTAAGTTTGTGGTTAATTTATTACAGCACCCGTATAAAGCTAGTACACATAGACTCAACAGATTTCCCTCACCAAATCTGATTGGGCAGTTGGCACTGTTGAGTGCCCAAGCTGCCAGCAGCGAAGACCAAGCTGAGTTCCCCGTATGGCACTATTCCCTGGGGCAACGGTTCTCAAAGTGTGGACCAGGAAGCCCTGGGGGTCCCCAAGACTCTTCCAGAGGTTCTATGAGGTCAAATCTACTTTGTTAATACTAAGACGATATTTGCCTTTTTCATTGTCATTCTTTCATGAGTGTACAGTGGAATTTTCCAGAGGCTACACGACGTGTATACAACAGACTGAATGCTAAAGCAGATCTGAGAATCTAGCTCTCTTTTATTAAACCAGACTCTAAACAGATTTGCAAACATGTCAAATAATGCCACTCTTCTCACAATTTTTGTTTTGAAACTTATTTTTCATTAGAATGTTATATTTATGTTGCTAAGTAATGGGTTTATTAGTTTTAAATAAATAAAGCTTTAATTTCTAATCCAGTAAAATAAATATAAACCGTATAAACTAAAACCCTTTGCAATTTTTAAGAGTATAGTTTTTCAATAATTTTGAAGAGTGGAAAGGGATCCTGAGACCTAAAAAATGTGGGAACCACTGCCTTAGGGGGACCAGCTACTTACCTATTGGTAGGTTGATTGTCCCCTTCCTTTGTAGGGGACCTATGACCTCATGGTAATGAATATGTATTCCTGCTCCGGACTTGGCTTCCCTGCCTGCAGTGCTTCTGCCAGCCCCATCATTTTTGGACCTGCTTATTCATCACTATGCTACCCCACACATTGCCTATTTTCATTTTATGGTGAAGGGCACATAGCAATGGTCTCACCCGTGGAACGCACTGGACGCACAATGTGCCCCATCGCTCAAAAGCAGCTGACTGGATAGAGAAACCTTCAGCGCCAGCTGGGAGACAGCAACCTTCAAGGTTAGGTTATTGACGTGTAGGATGCAGTGTAAAATCAGTGGCTCCACCTCTCTCACAGCCAGAATGCAGAGGCCCAGGGACCAAGGGGTGGAAGTGGAGGTGGCTCCTCTCACTATTATTCCAATTAACCTCCTGGAGGACTTTTTGCTGTCCATCACTCAACTTTGTGTTCAGTGGGTCTGGAGTCCTTAGTGTCCAAGGGAGGAATACTTTCTCCAGGCAACACAGATGTGGTTCCTTGAAATTGGAAGTAGAGTCTTCCTTCTGCTCATTTTGAGCTCTGTATGTTGCTTAACTAAAAGGCAGAGTGGGCATCAACTGTACCAGACAGAGTGATGAATCTGGGAAGTGGAGGGCGGGCAGGAAGCCCACGTCTAGAATCCAGAGGATTCCCTGGGTACCTCTCAGATCTCCCGTGTCTAATAACAACAGTGGAAAACGGCAACCCAATAGACCACAGACCAATAAGAACCTGAATCGCATAGGAATAAAGACTTAGGACACACACACACACACACACACACACACACACACACACACCCACACCTGGTAAAGAACCAGATTAGCCAAAGTGCTGGCAGCTGGTGAGAGGAGCACGGAAGGGGTGGAAGAAGGCGTGACTGCTAACTCAGACCTCGTGACCAGCTACTGACGCGGGGCTGGGGCAGGTTTCTCCCCACTCTGCTGTCTGATTGGAAGAGCCTTGATGATGACTAAGTTAGGCTCCAGGTGAGTGTGACTGAAGGATGACAAGGACGTGGTGAGTATGACAAGGACATGGTGGCTGATGAGACTGTTTTTTCCCTGTTAGGGATGAGCTTTCTTTACCCCTTAATTTTTTTTAAGTATTGAGGTGAAATTCACATAACATAAAACAAGCCATTTTAAAGTGAACAATCAGTGGCATTTGTGCAATCATCACCATGATCTATTTTCAAAACTCTTTCATTACCCCCAAACAAATTCTGTAACCATTAAGCAATAGGAACATGAGTTTAACAAGGACAAGAGTGAATGGTGGGGGGAGGGGGGGTAAGGAATTTCTTTGCTTGGATACCCTGTCTCCCCTCTAAATCCACTCTGCCCTTGTTCCATTCCTGGAAGGCTGACCTCTGTGGACTACACTCAGTGAAGTCACTCAGGTGCCTCTGCTTTGGGCTTGCAGATGGGTCTGACCCAAAGGGAGGCACCAGCAGGATCAAAGTCAGAATATTTATCCCCTGGCTCCGTCTGGCAGAGGCTGTGTTCTGCTCCCCATGGCTGCAGCCCTGGCAGGGCATTCCCCTCCCCGCCCCCATAGTAACAACTCCCTCCTTTTGCTCTTCAGGTCTAGGAGTTGTAACGGCTTCCTGTAATGTGAACCCCCTGGGTCCCATCCCTGGTAGGTTCCCTTAACCCTGCCCATACCTCTGTAAAGACTTCCTTAGTCGAAGGCTCTTCAGTAACCCTTTGAGTGTACCATCCGTTTCTACCTGGGACACTGATACAGAAATGGATGGTGTGGTCCCTCCGTATGGTCCTTTTGGCATGGACCACTTCAGATTTTATGGATCAAACCAGCTCTGTTCACAGGTCCCAGTCTGGGCAAAGGAGATGCTTTCCTCCACAAAGCAGGTTCCAAGGGTGCCGGGGGTATGTACCAAGGCCTCACTGCCCTCTGGCGGTCAGCTCCTGAAAATGCACCTCAGGGATCCAACCTCAGCGGATCTCAGCCCACTGGGCACTGGTGCTGAGCCCATTTCACTCCTGAGCACGTTTCACCCAGGGGTTACTGTCCCCACTTTGCAGCGGAGAGCCTCTCCATTGCCCTTAGTATAAATCAAAATCTTGACCATGGGCTACAAGGTCCCATCTTCGCCTCCCCTCCTGTCACTCTCTGACCCAGCCACATCAGCCTTTCCTCAGATCCTAGGGTGTTCCCACATGCAGCTCCCAATTAGAACATATGGGCACTCTCTGAAACCTTCTTCACCTGGTTAACTTCAGTTCATCCTGTAGTTCTATCCATCACTCAGGAAAGTCCTCCTCGTCACCCCTTCCTCCCCTCACTGTCACACACACACACACACGCACGCACGCACGCACGCACGCGCACACACACACACACACACACACACACACACACAGGTTTTCCTGATAGCACTGATTAATGTTGCTCTTCCCCAGAGGCTGAAGGAGCGTCTTGCTTTGCTCACAGCTGTATTCCTGGTGCTGGGCCCACAGTAATAACCACACCAGCCCCTGACATGGATTAAGTGTTTCTCTGTGCCAGCCATTGAGCCAAGTCCTTGGGGGCTCTGGGCCACCCTCCTCCCACAGGTCCCTGGTCCCCAGGGAGCAGCCCTCGACTCTATCAAAAACTCACACGGATTTATTAGAATATGAAAAAGATTCGGTTTCTTCTGTACAGGCGGCAGAGCGGCAGCAGCTGTGGTGGCTTTGAACATGGTTGTCAACGTCACCCTTGCATGGTGACTCCTGCCCCAAACAGCACTTACATGGAGAGGAGGGGGGACAGATGAGCACCCACTGCCCAGTCCATTGGGAAGGGGGACGCTCTGACTATTGCACAATCCTGGGGAAAGGAGTACCCTTGGGAGAAGGACAGACACCAGTAGGCCTGGGCCTGGCCCATGGTGGCAGTGGGAGTAGGAGTGTGTGCCTGTGAGCAAAGGCCTCTGGGGACCCAGGACTCAGCCCACCCACCAGCCCTGGCCGGTGGGAGATGCTCAGGGGAGGCCCCTACCCTGAGGACGGGGCTCCACAGCAAGCTGGGTGCAGTGCTTATAAGAGAGGTTCCAGGGGCCAGTGGGGGAGGGGAGAGGGATGAGAGAAAACAGGCCAGCGGGAACTGAGGGTCAGGCCCAAGAGAAAGAAGGTGCCAGGAGGCCTGGCATCTGTGAGTTAGAGAAAATCATGATTAGGGTGGGTATGTGAGCGGGTGAGGTCATTTCTGAAATCAGAGCCCTGGGGACAGAGGACTGTTTTGGGGGAGAGTGTTGGGCAGACAGGCACAAATGAGGATGGGTAATGCTCCAGAGTGGGATGGCTGGAGCTCTGTTCAGCTAGAGGTTTTCAAAAATGGTTTAAAAACAGGAATGCCCTCTGTGCAAATAGAATCTTACATGGAAGTGTGAACAAACAAAACAGATAAAAAGGCAGCACTCTCTGGTGCCCCTGACAGAAGCCCCTGAAGGGCCCAGTGGTCCCCGCTGGAGCACAGTTTGGAGAGCTGAGTCATATCATCGTCCAAAGCGCCTCAGCTCCAGACAGAGCTCAGAGATGCCCTCAGCCTGCAGCTCTGAGTAAGGACAGGTCAGGTGGCTGGCCAGGGTGACACAGCTGGCGGGAGGAGGGTGGGACGGCCATGGGTCACTGATCCCTCCCCCAGTCAGATGCCTGGTCCCCTAGTCTTAACGCTGTTAATGGAGGGACAACAGAGGCCCCGGCTCCTTCCCTTTCCAGGAAGGACCAAGGCTGAGCCAGAGGCTCTTTGGTTAGAAACTAAGATTGACTTCAGTGAGGAGGGTGACAGATTGGGAGGGGGCCTTCCGAGGTCTGGGAAACTCAGAGGCCCTGGTCTGGGTATGGGAGAGAGCTTGGATCAGGAAGGGCAGGGTTTGCCTCAGCCCAGCAGGTCTGCCAAAGGACTGGGAAGGCAGTTCTGGTGGGAGGGAGGGCGCTTCCCAGGAGGCAGGGGGAGCCGTGCTGCGGTGGGGGCTGTGGGCCCAGCTGCCATGCGACAGGGGGAGGGGCAGGGCCAATCCAGGTCGGGAAGGACGAGGGGAGCCCCGCCAGCAGACCCCTGCTCTGGTGGGAGAGTCTGTGGTGGGACGGGCACCGCCCGCTGGCCCCAGTGCTACTGGCCCTTGGGGATGAAAGGCTCTCCCTCCCCAGGCTCAGGATGGGGGCCTGGGTCACTGAGGCAGCGCTGCATCCTCTGGGAGCTGGGGCTGTCACTTGACGCAGGGGTGAAGACGTCGTCGGTGCCCGGGGACGAGAGCTCCTTGGTCCGCATCATGATGCCCCTGTCGTCCTCATGGTCCTCCTTGGCCACCCTTCCTGGATCCCGGTTCAGCCCCAAGACCTTGCCCTTCAGCTCCTCGTTCACCAGGTCCACAGACTCAGGTGACTGCGGGGAAGCTGGGTCGATGGTGATCACAGGCAAGTCGGCCTTCGGCTCATAGGCCAGCGGGTCTGGGGACAGAGAGCCAGGCACAAGCTGGCTTGTGCCCCTGAGCCCTGCCCAGCGTGCACCCCACCTCAGCCCCTGCCAGCAGCTCCTACAGAACCTCAGCAATCCTGGCGCGCTTCAAATCACTCCACAGGGGCCTTTCCAAGCCCTTTTCAACACAGCAGATTGCTTTTCCTCCCCTCGGACTGGGGTCTGAGAGGTAGGACTGTGTTCCCCTTCTCAGCTCTGGGGCTCCCATAGGAGTCCCTCCTCAGACCAAGAATTCAGGCTCCCTCCTGAGTCACCGGGTCCTGGAAGGCCTGCCCTTGTTTTCCCCACATGCTGGTGATCCCAACGGCGCAGCCGCCTCCAGCCTCCCTGCCAGGCACCCAGCTCCTCAGCATGAGCCCCACATGGAGCGCTCTGTCCCTGGGGAGGACAGCAGGGCCACTCTTCTGCCCCCTTTGGTGAACCCCCAACTCTACCCGATGTAGGAGGAGCTTGGGAGGTCAGGGAGGGAGCAGCCCGTCCTCCCCGCGGGCTCTCTGAGGCCCATTCCTGCTGGAGCCTCATCCTCGAGATGGTGGCACTGTGTGCCCAGCTTTGAGGCCCCTCGCCCAGCACCCTACGCCCTGCCTTACCTGAGCCAATGCGGGCCCGCGACATGGTGGGCGAGTCCAGCTTGTGGGCCGGCACCGTCAGGTAGTTGTTGATCTGACAGAGGAAGGGCAGACAGGGGTGAGCATGGGTGGCCCCTCTGGACGGCACCCAAGGCCAGTGGCCACACCCTCCTTTGGTGTGTCTGGGGTGCCCGCTCCCTCTCTGCCCGGGCCAGTGCTAGGTCCTGAGGGCTTGGCCCAGCCTCTTGTCAAGCTCTGCAACCTCCGGGGTGGCCTTGAACACCCCCCTCGCTGCCCCGCCTCTCCCACGGTGACACTTGCCCAGACTCTAGCTCCAGCCCACACCTACCCCTGAGGTACAGACCCAGAGAGTCAACTCAGGAGTGTCACCTGGGCCCTGGATGGCCCCCAGGTATCTCAGTGCAACACGCTGGAACTGAGCTCAGCTTCTCATCCTCCTTCAAAAGCTGTCCCTTCCTTGGTGTCCCCTCTCCCAGCCACCACTCCCGACCGCCCCAGTGGAAGGCTAGACGCGACCCCTGACGCCTTTTCCTCTTCCCTCAGTCCCACCTCAGTCTGGTGACCAAGTCTTGCTGCTTCCACCTCCTAAATGTCCCTTGAAGCTACCTGCTCCTTCCCTCCCCCCGCCACTGCCCTGAGCCGGGCCACCCCCACTGCTCCCCATGTCGTTCCCTTGCTTAGAACCCTCCTTCGTGACTCTCCACGCCCTTGGAATAAAGCCCAAACCCTAACACCATTAACAAGCTTCCTGGAAAGCTGAGCCCCCTCAGTCTGTGGTCAGCAGCTTATGCATAGCTTCTTCCTTCCGCCTGGACCTCCCTCTGCCACACTCCCTCCCCTGTGGCTCTTAATCCTAAGCATACGCTGACCACTTCCTTGTTCAAGGTGCTCAGGGCCCCTTGCACTTCCTGTCCTGCACGGGCTACTGCATGAGAAGCTCCGTAAGGGAGGGACTGGGCCAGTTCACCACCGGATTCACAGAGGGTACTCTGCTGCTTGGCACTTAGGAACCGCTCCACAAATGCTTCCTGAACAAATGAATGAAGGCGTGTGTGCCTTGCTTTGTGATTTTGGACAGGTCCCTTTCCCCTGAGCCTTAGTTTTCTCACTAGAAAATGAGGGGTTAGAGCACATGGATAGACTCTTCTAGCTCTGATGCCTGAGGACACAATGGGGAAGGGGGCCTCTTTGCTGCTCTGAGTGGGGAAGAGGGAGAGAAGGCAGCTTTCTGGAACCCGCCCTGGGGCTCAGCCTTTGAAACAAGTGGAGGAGGCCAAAAAACCAGATCCGAGTGGCTCTATCCCCAGAAGGGCCTGGTGGTGGCGGTGCAGGAAGAGGAAGAACCCAGGCTCCCGGAGAAAGGTGGGAGCCAGCTCCAGTCCCAGACACACCTTCTGCTCCAGTTGCCGGGCCTTCTGTCTCTGGAGCAGCATCTGGTTCCAGGCCTCCTCGTAGGGGTCTGCCACCAGCGTGTGTCTGTTGTAGGACCGCAGCTGTGGGAGGAACAGTTGTCAGGCAGGGCAGGCCCCAGAAGCTGGGCCTGGAGGGGCTAGGCGGCTCTGGGCGTGTGGCGCAGGGCTGGAGCAGAGAGGGGGCGGAGGGGCTCCTCTACTGTAGGGGGGCCGGGTGGGGAGCAGCTCCTCACCCGCTGCCTGGTCTTCTGCAAGTTATTCCTCAGGATTTTGCGGATCTCCTCTTCCTTGTCCTTGGACAGTGCTGGCAGGATGCGCTCGGCAGGCAGGGACTTGGGGTGGATGTTCCTGGGATAACGGGGCACAGATGAGAAAACTCCTGGGACCCTGGGGCCTGCTGGGCTGGGCCAGAAGGGTCCCCCCGGGATGGCCGGGGTGGGGGGTGGGCCAAGCCTCAGGTCCTCAGTGTGGCCCTGCAGCTCTCCCGCCCACCCCGGTAGGATGCCCCAGGGGGCCTGCTCCAGGTGCGTGTCGAGGGGTCAGTGCGCCTGCAGAGGCTGCCAGGGTTGGCCACTAGCACTCACTGCATGGAGACGGTGGAGACGGCAGAGGGGATCTTGCCCATGCCCCCACTTTCCACCAGCTCGATAGCCTGCTTCATCTCCATCTTGTGGTAGAAA
Source organism: Grampus griseus (assembly GCF_964374135.1). Classification (NCBI taxonomy): domain Eukaryota; kingdom Metazoa; phylum Chordata; class Mammalia; order Artiodactyla; family Delphinidae; genus Grampus; species Grampus griseus. Next base: position 162,312,833 of record NC_139017.1, on the reverse strand, counting down.
GCGATAAGCTGGGGCTCCTTGGAGCGCTCGCCAGCTATCAGACACTTCTTCACATACTTCTTATTAAACCGATTGAGCCTGGTGGGAGGAGGGAGGACATGGATGAAGCCACCTCCTGGGACGGGTTGATGCCCAGGCCCCGGGAGACCCTTACCTGCCCCTCCCACCCTCCTGCCCACAAGGCCTGCCACCTACTTGTCCTTCCAGTGGTGGTGGCCGTAGTGGCCACAGATGTCCTCGATGCCTGTCAGAAGGTGGTCCAGGAACTGAAACGGGCCCAGGGCCAGGTCAAGCCTTACTACTGGGCTCCTCCCCTACCAAGACTTCTGAATGGGCGCCCCCCTTCCACCCTAGTGCAGCTCTGCTCAGCCCAGCCCTATAGTTCCAGGACCAGCCAGGAGGTGGCACCTATACCTCACTCATCCTGAACCCCAGGGAAACCTCAAGCCTCTGGCCACTGGGGCCCGGCTGAGACCCCTTCTCTGAACCCACTTGTGCCGATGCCTGGGATAGGTTTCTGCAGAGGCAGAGACTGCGTGACGCCCCTTCCTCAAGTTCTAGGCTGCTCATACCACACCCCCCTAGGGTGTGACCTGGTGACCTCAGGAGGCTGAAGGACCACCCGGGCACTGGGATGAGGGAGGAGGGGCTGACTGAGGGCATGGACGCGAGGCCTAGCTGCTCCCCAGCTTCCGGAGCCTCCTCCTGCAACACAGGGCCCAGGCCCAGCTTCCAGTACCTGAGTGTGGATCTCCTCGTTGATAGAGCGCTTCGTTTCTTGCTTTTTCTTCACAGCCAGGAGGTCTACCAGGGGCCGAATGGTCATGCCCTGGAGGGCAGGTAGGTGTCAGGCACTGTAGCTCTGCTACTCTGGCAGGGAGGCCACAGAGGTACCCCACCCCAGGGTCCTTGAGTCTGGGATGCCCTCTGCTCTGAGGTCCCCAATCTCCCAACCTCCCAGCAGCACTTACATAAAGCAGGTCCTTAAGGCCCGCTTCTTTCCAAAGACACAGCCAGCGGTTTCACAGCCCATCCAGCCGAGTGACTCACACACAAGGCATCTAGCCCAGGTCAGGGGTCAGAGGGCCTGGGTTCAAGTGTGAGCTCCACCACAGATGCATTCTGTCACCCCAGGGAAGTCAGGCCTGGCTAACAGGGAGGACCACCTCTGCTCCGCCCCCCTCGTAGGACTGCCACCCAGGAGGACCTAGGAAGAGCAGCAGCAACTAATTTAACTGCACACTTGCCATGTGCCAGGACCAATTGTGTTTTACTAGGATTAGCACTTCAATACCCGCAATGACCCTAAGAGGGAAGCCCATTCATTATCCTCATTTTACAGATGAGAAAACTGAGACTCAAAGAGGTTAAGTAACTTCCTAAGGTCTCACAGAAGTAGTAAAGCTGGATTCAAACTCAGGCAGGGAGGTCCCTACCTCAAAGCTGCTTTCATTAAAAATGGGCTTGGTAGGGTTTCCCTGGTGGTGCAGTGGTTGAGAATCCGCCTGCCAATGCAGGGGACATGGGTTCGAGCCCTGGTCTGGGAAGATCCCACATGCCACGGAGCAACTAAGCCCGTGCAACACAACTACTGAGCCTGCGCTCTAGAGCCCGCAAGCCACTACTGAAGCCCGTGTGCCCAGAGCCCGTGCTCCCTAACAACAGAAGCCACCGCAATGAGAGCCCGCGCACCACAACGAAGAGTAGCCCCCACTAGCTGCAACTAGAGAAAAGCCCGCACGCAGCAACTAAGACCCAATGCAGCCAAAAATAAATAAATAAATTTATATTTTAAAAAAAGGGCTTGGTAAACCATTAGCATATACAACTGCAAAGTCAAGGTGGAAGCAGGGCAAGATGACAAAAGAGGCAGTCCCCTCTGCTTTTAAAGGACAGAAAAAAAAAGTCCAGCCCGAGGAAGTTTCCTCTCTACTGTTTTTTCCCGAGAAGGCAATGATGTTTCCCATCTAGGGCCTGGCCAGGATTAGTGTCCAGGAAAGATGGAGGGGATGGTAGAGAAACAGAGGCCCAGACAGGGTGTTTCTCACTTGCCCAAGGTCACAGGTCAGATAAGGAAAAGCAATTTACATCATCTCAGGCTGGGCTTCCTTGGGGACTCTGAGGGCGGTGAGGCTCTCAGCTAAGTCTGGGTTGTTTAAATGCACAGGAATCACGGCCAGCAGGCTGGAAGGATTCTTCAGGATCATCCAGTTCAGTCCCCTCACTTCACAGATGGGGATCTGAGACCCAGAGATGGGAGGAGAGTCCTTCCCGGGGTCACACTGACAACAGCAGAGCTCTGGCTAACTCCAGACCTCCTGCCGGCCAGCTCAGGGGCCTTTCCAGTTCCCCATGTTGCGCTATTATTCCCATTTTACAGATGCAGAAACTAAGATCCTAAGACATTAAACCACTTCCTTAAGCCCCTACAATGAGCATCATGGGCCTGCTGACTGGACCCACTCCTCTTAATGCTATTTGAATTCCTAACTAAACTAGGCAGCAGTCTGGTTACTTTACATTCTGATTGGTCACTTTTCAATGACGCATGATCACAACTCTCCCTTTACAATTTAGGACACTGGGGCCCAGAAAGGGGGAGTGGCTTGTGCCTGTGATAACTGCACTAGTTATCAGTGGAGCTGGGACTAGAACCCATGGGCCCCCTCTTGGGTCACGTGCTTCCTCTTTCCTGCTAGAGTCAGGGTCCCCAGGCAGGGCTGCTCCACCCTGTCCAGCACCTGCACAAAGACGGTGAAGAAGATGACGGTGATAATGGCCGTGAGGAACAGGTCACACATGGGAAAGTGCTTCTTGTCCAGGAGGTAGCCCAGGGAGAAGGCGATGGCCCCTCGCAGGCCCCCGTAGGCAATGATGAACTGGTCCTTGGGGGTCAGTTTCACGATGCGGAACTTGTTGATGAACCAGGTCAGGCCCAGCACGCCTGCCGGGGAGGGGAAGAGAGGGGTCAGGCTGTCCCAGACCCTCCTGGCTTCTGCAGCAGAGAGACTTCTCTGTCTGGAGGAAGCCTCCACTAGTAAGCCCACCTGGCTCACTCGTTTCTCGGGTCCCTCGGCCCAACATGCTCCAGATCCCTCAATCCAAGAGCTGGGTGGATCTTCAATTTAAGGGGGGCCCTCAACCTGGATATATTTTAGAGACATTACAGAGGCCTCCAGTGGCTGGAGGTCAGGGGAGGATGGGAAAAGAGACGGCCACAAGTTGACACCTATTAAATAGGACGGATCTACTTTTCTGTGTGTTTGAAATCTTCTGTAATAAAAAGTTATTTAAAAATGCAGAGTTCAGAGTCCAATCTCAACCCACAGAACCAGAATTTCTGGAGGATTAAAGGGGTTTTAAGACAGTGCAGCAAGTAAATGCGACGGCCAGACCTAACCTCAGAGAGGAGGTGAGATCCAGAGCGGGGAAGCCGTGCCATCACTGAGGTAATGTGTGTCTGGCAGGTGAAGCAGCAGCCAAGGGCCTAAGGCCTGGTCCCCGTGCGCACCCCCGGCTAGCAGCAGAGGTTGGAAGGAACTGCAGGCAGCTTTGAAAGTGCTAAAGTCCAGACACTCACAGACCTGGCTCTGTGGGCCTCCATTGGCACACCATGACTGTCTCCCCAGAGATCACGGATGCACCTCAAGCACGTCCCTCTCCCCTCAAAGGCCCATCATGGCCTCGGCACTGCAGACAGCAGGAGTGGGGAAGCCCAGCCAGGAGCCAACCCCAGCCCCTCCACCCAGCGCACTTCTCACACACACACAGACACACACACAGCACCCACCCCCAGCACGCACACACACCTCCCCTGGCTCGGGCCCGGGACCTCACCCAGCACTCGGGCGATGAGGCAGAAGAGCAGGGTGCTGATGACAAAGGTCCAGTTCCAGTGGTGGGAGCCGGCCACGGTGGAGACGCCGAGGAAGATGAAGATGAGGGTCTCGCTGACGCTGCTCCACATCTTCAGGAAATACTTGATGGTCGTGTGGGACTTGTGGGAGATGTTGGCCTCCACGTAGGGGCGCATCACCACTCCCGAGGCAATGAGTCTGGGGTCAGGGAAGCGCGGGGTTCAGGGTTCAGAGTCGAGCTGCGCCCTCCCAAAGCGCCTCCACAGCCAGGGAGGCGGACAGGTGCCCGTCTCCTGAGCTCCCCTTACGAGTCAGACGCCCCTGCGGGCTTCGCACACCTGTTCTCACTCAATCCTCTCACCCAACCCTGTAGACACAGGCATATTCTTGTGTTTTCTAGACGAGAGATCTGAGACTTGTAGAAATAAAGTCGCCTGCCCACGGCCACACGGCCAGCGAGTGGCAGAGCTGAGACGCAAACGAAGGGCTGCCCAGCTCCTAGGCCTGTTCCTTCTCCCCGAGGCCACGCTGCCACTCCACCTTACAGAAGTCAGGTCTGCGACCTCAGGTTTATCCCCCCGAGTGTGGCGTCCCTTTAACCTGTGGGGGTCCCCACAGGGAGCTCTCTTCCGAGCAGCAGCCCGAGGCCTCCCAGCCCGGTGCCCACACCTGGGCCCCATTCCTGCTGGCCCAGCCTCCTCGCGGTCACCCCCAGTGCCCCACACTTCCAGTGGCCTCCCCTACTGTGAGCACCTTTGCACCTCACTGCCCCTCCACACTCCCCTGGCTTCAAGACCTGTCTGGGGCCTCAGGACCTCCAGGACCCTCACTTCAAGGGAAGCCTGGAGCCTCCTTGCTGGGGCTGCTGAGGGCAGCAGCAAGCACGAGTGACTGTGTCCGGCTACCACCAAGGGGTTCCCTTTGCGACAAACGAGGGGAAGAAATAGCTGGGCTGAGACTTTCCAGAACCTTAAACTCAGTGCTTCAGGGGCAGTCCCGGGACCTGGAGTCTGGATCTGGGGGATGGGCGCTGGGTAGCTCCCTTTGACCCTACCAGCCTGGGGAATCTGAGTTGGCAGCCCCCCACACCACGCCCAGACTCACGCCATGATGCCCGACAGGTGGAAGAGCTCGGCTGACAGGTAGGCCATGTAGCTGTAGAGGAAGACGAAGAGCGGCTCGATGACGCGGATGTGGGAGGTGAACCGGGAGGTGAAGGCTGCGATGACCCCGTAGACCACGCCCACAAACACCCCGCCCAGGGACACCACAAAGAAGCTCAGGAAGCCGAGGACGATGTCCACGATGCCCACGCGGTCGTAGTTGGCAAACTCCTCAAAGAGGTGATACAGGACCTAGGAAGAGTGCGCAGGTTGGTCGGCAGGATGCCCCACGGCTCCCTGGGGTCCACCCAGGGTGATCCTATCCCCTCCGCTGACCACGGCCATGTGGTAGCAGAGAAACCCTAGCACCAACCAGGTGCCCAAACCACCGGCCTCGGGGCCAGAGGGTCTTCGGGCCTGCAACATGCTGTGCAGGTGGAGAGCACAGCTCTGCGGCCAAACCACCTGGGTTGAAGTTCTGGCTCTGCCGCTCCCCAGTTGTACACGTGAGGCAAATTACTCAACCTCCCTGTGCTTTAGTTCTCCTGACCAGAAAATAGGGGTAATAGTCCCGACTTTACAGGGCTATTGTGAGATTAAATTAGTCGACGAAGGCAAAGTGCCTATCACAGTATTAGCTGCTGCTGCACCGAGTTCGCCTCTCACATCCTTGTCTGGATTTCGGTTTTTCCTTCGGCACAAAGCAGGGGGAGTTCAGATAATGAACTAGGACAGGACTTAACCGCTGAAGTTCTCTGAAAATATACACGGCCAGGCCATACATACCCGACTTGGACTGTCTGGAAGTGGGGCCCAGAAATCTCTGCTCAACGGGTGGTTGCAATGAACCACCAGGTTCAGGCACTGTGGGACGAGAGGCTCTCCATGGCTTCCCCACCTCCGGGCGGGGGAAATAAACGGTCATTGTATCACTACCATCAGACCTCAAGCGGCACTTCATACACAGTAAAGCGCTTTGATTATGGTCATGCTGCTCGACACACTACAGCCTGAAGAGGTAGGCAGGCTAAGGATGCTTGTCCCTTTGCTAAACTTAGTCTCAGAGGAGTGAAGCAACTTGCCAGACGGCCCCCAGCCCAGGAGCAGCAGAACCGGGCCTAGAGCGTGTTCCCTGACAGCCGTGGATGGGGCCTCCCCGGGCATTCAGCTTGGAGGTTCTGCCCCCTCTCAGGTGCTGGCTGCTTGGCCTGCTCCGAAACAGCTCTACCTAGAAACCAGCTGGGGAGTGTCCAGGCCCGGGGGACGCTGAGGGAGTGGGGAAGAGGACCTGAGGGTCCCTGAGACAGAACCCTCCGAAGCCCCCAGTACCTGGGCCGCACCTGGAAGCAGGGCACCTTTGCTCCAGGGCAAAGGCCTGAGGTCACTCAGCTTGGGGCAGCCTTCAGCTCTACTGTCTGGAAAATGGGGCACTCACACCCATGCCCAGAGCTCTAGAAAGGGCCTGACTGGGGCTAGGCAGGAAGGGGAGATGCCAAGCACCAGCCAGTCCCCGGTGCTGCCAGGACACAGCTGTCTGGGAGACAGGGCAGGGCTCCGGTGAAGGACAGCAGTGCATTCTCAGCCCTGGGCTACCTAAACTTACTCCTGGCCTGAGAAAATTCATGGGCCCCTAAAGTGCACCACCTGGGCCAATGGGGCATGTATAGAGGGCAAGGTCCTCCTTTCTGGCCTGGTACCACTGTCACTGGGACTAGAGAAGCAGAGTAGCATACTGGTAAGCATTTGGACTCTGGACTCAGACTGTGTAGATCTGAACCCCAGTTACATCATTTATCAGCTAATATGACCTTGGACGAGTTCCTTAGTCTCTCAGTGCCTCAGTTTCCTCACCTGGAAAACTGGGGGAAATTACCATGCTAAGCTCATGGAGTTTCTGTGCAGATTAGATGAGACAATACATATTCCGACAGGAAGTACTCAGTGAACACCAGCGATTACCACCAACGCTGCCACCGTCTTGGGGAGGCGTGGCCGTGGCCCAAGGTGGCTGGACTGAGGTATCCACTCTTGCAACCACGCCCTGCTGCTCCCCAGTAGTGCCAACCTGAACCCCGACACCCAGATCCTCTGGGGAGGGCTTCGTCTCTGGCACTCACTGATTTTGCAGACATCAGTGAGTGTGACTCCTGTCAGAACCCCGGGAGGATGACAGGCTAAGCACTGCAATCCCTGTTACAGATGGGGCAACAGGCTGGTGTGGTAACCCTGGGCAAGAAGAGACAGGACAGACGCCAGCCTGCTCAGGTCAGGCTGCTGCTCCACCAGCCTCACGAGGAGCTGATGAGGGTGGCGGGGAAGGAAGAGGGAGAGGAAGCCCAGGCTGTCAGCAGCCGACCACCACCGTCTGTTGCTTCTTTCAGGTGCGGCTTCCTGAGGGGCTGGGGGGGAAGTGGGAGTGTGTGTGCGAGCGTGCACACGTGTCCTTGTGTTTTCCTGTGCGGGCAGCTGCTCTCTGAGGGGTCCAGCTAGGAGGGGGGTGTAGGTGTTTCCACAACACAACGTGAGTGTGCACATACACGTATCTGTTTCCTGAGGAAGCCGACTGGGAGGAAGGGTATGTGCAAACATATACAGCCTTGCCACGTGCAGACCCTGCAGTAGGGGGTGTCTGTCCTCGCTAGACCCGGAAGGAAAGCACTAACTACTCTGCCACTTTGCAGCTGTCAAAGGTGAGGCCCAGAGAGGTACAGCTTGCCTAAGCTCACACAGTAAGGAAGTGGCCAACCCAAACCAACCCACTTGTCACCTTCTGTAGGTTTTAGAGGCAAGGTCCCCTTCCACAATTGCTGCCCTCGAACTCTGCACAAATTAAACTCTAACTTAAGACACAGCTACCATGAAAGCCGAAATGCCCCTCAGAGACTAAACGGTCTATAAAGGGTAAACTGAGGTACAAAGAGGACAAGTAATTCAACCAGGATCACACCACAATCCATCAGGGACAGAGCATATGACCTGGTAAGGCCAAGAGCTCAGGTCCTGAGGTCAGACAGACCTGGCTTCTAATTTTGGTTCTATCATATTCTAGCGAGTTATTTAACTTCTTTGAGCCTGATTCCTCCTTTGTAAAGTGAGAATAATAAGCACCTCCTAAGGTGGTCATGAGGATGAAATGAGATAATCCACGTCCAGTGCCCATCATGATGTCCGCACACAGCAAGCAGGAAGGGACATTTGCTATCTTATTACTATCATTAGCGGGTGGATGTGGGATTCACTCTGGACCTGAATTCGGATCTGCGTCTTGTGTGCACGTGGGTGTGGTCCCTGCCCCCTCACCACAGTGACGGCGTCATTGAGCAGGGACTCCCCGAAGACAAGGATGTGCAGCAGCTCATTGATGTGAATTTCCTCGAAGACGGCCAGCACGGCCACGGGGTCCACGGCTGAAATGATGCTGCCGAAGAGCAGGTTTTCCAGGAGGCCGATGTTGTTGATCTGCTCGCCGCCCACCAGGCACACGGCGTACATGAGGCCGCCCAGGAAGAAGGCATTCCACAGCGTGCCCACCACAGCGAAGATCAGGATGGTGCCCAGGTTCTCTGTGAACTGCCGCAGCGGCAGGAAGTAGCCCGCATCCAGGATGATAGGCGGCAGCAGGAAGAGGAAGAAGACGTCTGACTGCAGGAAGGGGGGCGTCTCGCCCACGCCCTTGATCAGGCCCCCCACCAGCAGCCCCACCACGATCAGTAGGCAGCTCTCCGGGACAATGCTCGAGATGGTGGGGATCACATGGAAACCTGCAGAGGGTGAGAGAATGGGAGGCATGGGCTTGCGGGGAGCAAGGAGAACAGAAGGCTGGGGATGGGGTTGGGGATGAGGAGGGCAGCTGGTGAGAGGGGCACAGGCTGGGTTTCAGAAGGCCGCTCTGTTAACTTCCTGAGCCTCAGCTTCCTCGCCTGTAAAACAGAGCTGATGATACCAGCCTCAGAGGGTTGCTGTATAAACTAAGTGATGATGTTGTTAAAGTGCTTTTTGCAAAGGATATACAGATGCTATCTCTGTCACTGTCACAAAGGAGTATAAAGAAGCAGCTCTGTATGACTCCAGAAAGCAGAAATTATACACTGATTACGGGGGCTCCAAGTTCCCTGACCACCCTGTCTGCCCAGGTCAGGGCAGGAGTTCTTTTCTGGTGCCGTCCCCACTCACAACTTCTATCTGCGATCCTAAGGGCATTACCTACACCTGAACCCAAGTCACTTTCCAGGGACAAGTTCAGGGAGACAGATGTGAGCTCAAGACCAGGCCTAACAATCCAGCAATTCTGTCTGAGGGAAGACAGCCAGTTCCTCATCATGGAGGTATTTAAGCAAAAGGCAGACAATGGTTGGTAGGGAAGTGACACAGGAGATAGGAAGAAGCACAGAGGAGTCAAAGAGCATCAGTGCAGGAAGGAACCTGGGGAATCATACTGCCAGGGGCCTGCAAACGTGCAGAACGCACGCAGCAACTTCCCACCCCAGACTCGCGTACCTTCCTGCTGAGCCCAGAGAGCTGCTCAGGAGGCCGACAGCAATACATCACTTTTGCATGTGAGACAAAACCTGTTTGCCATCCTGTTTCTAGCCCAATTCCACCCACTGTAAAGACAGGGCAACTGAAGCTCAGAAAGGGGAAGGGACTTGCCCGAGGTCACACAGCAAATCAGTAGCAGAACCAGGACAGAACCCAGGTCTGACTCAGAAGCTCCCATCAAATTCCGCAGTTCTTTAAGTCAACCCCTCCTTCCTCCCCATTAAGGCATAAAATGCCCCTCTGCTTGAGACCCATCAACTATCTCCCCAAGCCAGGTTCTGACCAGCAGTAGCAGCAGGCCACTCTCTGCAGCGGGCCCCCTTGGTTCCAAACCCAGAGCTGGGAGGTAGCAAAAATCCCTTTCAGAGAGGGCACCTCTCAATGCTATGGGTTTGGCCATGGGTTTTTGGTTTGTTTTGGGTGAGGAGGTGGGTGGAGAAGACCTGGGCATCTAGCTGCATGTCGGGCACATAACCCCCAAGGTCCTCTTGGTTAAGAGGGTCTGCTTGACACTTTGCTCAAGGTGAAGGCTCTTGCTCTCCTCCCCTCCTTAGCCTGTAAGCTCTGTGCAGGCAGATTCCACACCTGTTTATATCTCCAGGGCTGGGGACACAGTAGGCACTCAACAAGTATCTACTGATCTGAAAATGCAAAGGGCTTGGCCAGGACCCACATGATTCCCGATAACCTGTTTGGCCAGGTCTCTGCTCTCTTCATCCCTGAGATCCTTGGGAAGGAAGAGGAACATCCCTCCCCATGCCCAAAGCCCTCCTGCTCTCAGGTACTGATCTGGGTGGCGCCAGTACAGCTACAATTCAAGACTCAGTACACTATCCGGCCCAGAACCTTGTCACAGCGTCCAGCACCCAGGAGATACTCAAAACATGTTGGAAAAAACGCATCTCCATCCTAGGCCAGGAGACGTGAAAACAGACCTGACCAAAAGTCACCTCTTAGCTAAAAACGCCCCCTCCCCCATCCCCTGTCTTTGAGGGCCCTTCAGTAACCCTCAGTGTTCACCCGGCTGGTACACTGGGAAGGGTAGGTCAGGTTAAGTCTGAGTCTCCCTTGATCACTTGCTAAAAGGTTAAAGTCCAAACTTTCAGCACTGCCTCCATCATCTGATCTTGCTGAGGTCTCATGCTCCCCGCTCCCCACTGTCAATTTTTTTTTTGGCCATGCTGTGCAGCTTGCGGGATCTTAGTTCCCTGACCAGGGATCGAACCTGGGCCCACGGCAGTGAAAGCACCGAGTCCTAACCACTGGACTGCCAGGGAAGTCCCTCCACTGTTTATTCTTATGTTTCAACCTTGACGAATTCCTTGCAAATGAGCTACATCCTCTTTTGCCTGCAGAACTTTGCATCGTCTAGTTTGCCTCTCCAGAACACCATTCCTGTACCTCTACCCGCCCCCCAACCATGTGTGGGTGACACCATATCCTTGGGGAGACAGGACAGCATGTGAGTTTGGGGAAGCCAAACCCAGCCAGCTGGCCCCCACACCCCGACCCCCCACCCCTGGGAGCTGAGCACCAACGGCTGCCTCAGGAGGAGGCAGAGTCTAAAGAGACAGCCCAGGGCAGGTGGAGGACAGCTTCCACCTCCACCTAGCATGTTAGGCCCTCTCTGCCATCATCCAATCCAGAGCTTTCCTGGCCCCAGGAAGTGCCAGGCAGTGCACGGAGACCCAGAGACAAATAAGGCACAGCCCCAGGGTGGGGGTGGGGGGCTGAGTGTGTGTGTGTGTGTGTGTGAGAAACAAGCCAAGAACAATAACATGAAGAATGTTCATTACTTCTAAAGGTGCATCAGGAGCCAGGCCCTGAGCAGGCAGCATGGCACACGTCACCTCTTTAGTCCTCACAACAGCCCTGTGGGATAGCTACTGTCCCCATTTTGCAGAAGAGAAAGCTGGGGCTCCGGCAGAATTCAGCAGCCTCCCCAGAGTCTAATGGAGGAGCTTGACTCTAGCTCAGAGCGTCTTACTTTCTTCAAATAGGCCAGTCCCCAGAGTACCTGGGGCTGGAGCCCTGCTCCGGGAGCAGATCCTCCCAGGCCTTCCTGTGTTGGCCCTGCCTCTCCCAGGCTGGGGAGGAAGGTCTGGGATCCACTCTGGCTCCTGGCCTGCGGGTAGGCGGCACATTACTGGAAAGCAGCTTCGGGGTGGGGGGGGGGGCTAGATTCTGTCATCAGCACGTGGAAGGGGGCCTGAGGGCCTTTTCTGGCAGTCCCTCTCCCAAGGCCCTGACTCCACCCTGAAGAGTCCCCTCAAAGCGCAGGAAGCTTGCTGACACTGAGTGAGGTGGAAGGGGGGACAGTTGGGTGCCTGGTCCCCTCACAAAGGCCCAGCACTGAGGCAAGACCCCAAGATGCCAAGAAATGAGGCAAAACTTCCAAGGCTCGAACTCGTGGCAGTGGTGATGTCACCAGGATGGAATCGGGGGTGGGGCAGAGGCAGTTAGAATCAGATCCAGCTCCGTGAGAGGTGAAACAGACCTTGGAGACCATCCAAATCCTCCATTACACGGTTGGGGAAACTGATACTCAAAGGGAAGCGGTGACCTGTCAGTGGTCACGACCAGTCCCACCACGAGAACCCGTGAGGCTCCAAGTCCAGTGATCGCTCAAGCCACACGGCCTCCTTCAGGAGCACCCAGGCCTCCCAGGGCAAGGACAGGAGGAGAAGGTGTGGAATTCAACATCCCCGCCATGGGGCAAACCCACCGACACAGGTTGGGGCTGGCCTCCCTTTGATGTGAAGAGGCTGGGGGAGGGGAGACGTGTTTCTCACTCTGTCCAGTGTTGGTGGCAGTTGGGCAAGTGGGGGCACTGTGGGAACACACACACACACATACATACATACTCACACACACTCTCTCTCTGACACACACACTCGCTTTCTTACACACACACATGCACACAATCACCCATTCTTGCTCTCTCTGACACACATACTCTGACAAACACACACATTCACCCACCCTCTTCTTCTTACACAGACACACGCACATACTCTCTCTCTGACACACACACGTAAACGGAACAGGCACTGGGCTAAACTTCATTATTGATGAGGGGCTCCTGGTCCTCTGCAGCCTCTCTGCTCTCCACCATGAGAGCATTTTATTTACAGCTCCTCAGACTGTCCCCATCTGCTGAGACTGGCGCAGTGGAGCAGGCAGGCGAGGCTCTCCCACATCACCCTTGGTTGCCGGGGTGACCAGACACCCCAGTCCCACTTCCCGAATCTTTCCCCTGCCCTGGCGGTCAGAGGAGAGTGCCGGGAAGAGGGGCCTCCTTGGCCCACCAGTGCCGGGTCACCAGGGACTCAGGGGCACGCGATGGGCTCTGCTGCCCTAGTTCCAGGCCTGAGGACTGCTCTGGGGCTGCAACTCGGCCAGGTCCCAAGGGGTTCCTGGTTGCACAACAATTCCGTTTAACTCCCTCTTCAACTGCCCCAGCAACCAGTCTCAACTACAGTAATGAAAGGTAATACCTCCCAAGGAAAGCCTGGCACTCTATGGTTTATAGCAATGTGCTGACACGTCTAACTTACTTGCACCTCACCAAGCTCTGGGAAGTCACAATTACCATCCCCTCATTTTAGAGATGAGGAAACTGAGGCACAGAAAGGTGAAGCAACTTGCTCAAAGTCAAGCGGCTGGTAACTGATTCAAATCCAGGCAGTCTGGCTCCAGTCTCTGTTCTTAGCCACTCCCTACGTTATCCCTGGTTTTATTCTTATTTTGTTTCTAAGGGGAGCGTCAGAACCCAGGACTGAAGAGCCCCAAAGTGGTTCCCAGGGTACCAGAGGTGTTTCTTCCCAGGAGCTCTTCTCCAGGGAAGTCGCGCCACTGCTCCTCTTCCACTCTAGAGGCCGAGGAAAGACCTTGGGGAATCTTTCCCATCTTTTAAGCCTGCTGCCTCACTCCCCAGTTAACTCAGCCAGAAGCGGTCAGTCTTCTCCTGAACTCCTAGGGTAGGAGGAGGGAATTGTCAGCCCCTGCCTGCCTGGTCTGTATTCAGCTCCGGTCTCCACTGGGGCCGGAGGGTTCTTTGGGGTAGGAGGGGCTCTGATTGTTCTTGAGTCAGATTCCTCTCCGTGTTGATTCTTCCCACCATCAACGTCAGCTCTGAGGACCAGGGAGAAAGATAAACCAGATGCAGTTGGCGGCGCCTCAGTAGGTTTGCAGCCAGACCGGCAGAGACAAAGATGTGTGGCGCTCGCCCCTCTGCCCTTGGTTCCAATCAGGGTGTAGCCACTGACTAGCTTGGTGGCCTTGAGCAAGTTACATCTCCTAACCTCAGTCTCCCCATCTGTGTAAAAGCCTATTTCAGAAGGTTTCTGGAGCACAAGAGGACATAATCAGGGCAAAGGATGCCAAACAATGCTAGCGCTCAATGCTGGCAAAAAGCGGTGAGTGCTATTTTTATTAGAATCTTCAAAACCCAGGTATAGCATGAATCACTCTACGTTATCATGACCTGCTGGTGCGCACCTGTCCATCACTTAGGTGTTAAGCTCCCTAAGGGTGGGAACTTTCTAGAGTCAGCTGGGTCTCCAGCTGCCAGCATAGAGTAGGCATAGTAACTATTTGTGAATTGAGATAAAACTGACTTTCAGATGTGAAGTGTGGGAAAAAGGAAGGGGGCTCTGAAATTTCAAGAGTAGGTGATGCTCCCAGAGCAGGGACCATCTGAATTGGGCTTTGAAGTTTACCAGAGAGAGAAGCAGGAAAAAAGGCCTTCTAGGGTCTGTATCCTTTAAAGACCCCAGCATAAGTACCCTGCACGTAGCAAATGGATGTATGGGTAATGAATGAATGAAAAACAAGGAAAGAAAAAGACAAATAGGAAGGCTTGACTTCGCCAAGCCTTTGCCAATATCCAAACATGAGTGTTGCTGAAAAGATTAAATGAGATGGCATATGTCAAACACTTAGCAGAATACCTGTTACATTTCTCTTTGAGTCTTGGTTCCTCCTCTGTTGCTGGGGTGATGACTGACCTGGTCACCCAGTGACCAGGGTGGCTGTGTCACTGAGATCATTTATTTAGAGCTCCTGGCCCACAGGAGTCACCCAATGAGCGACAATTTAAAAAAAATGTAAACCAACAGTGCCCACTCAGTAAGACTATATTTGATCATGATTCACTTTAAGATACAATCTCCAGCACAGAGAAGGAGAAAAACACTTACTGGACACTTAGAGTGTCTGATGCAAGGCTTTTACATAGCTCCTCTCATTTCATCTCATATCCTGACCCCCATTTGACAGATGAAGAAACTGAGGCTCAGAGAGGTGAAGTGACTTGCCCAAGGCTACCTAGCTGGGAAGTGGCAGAGTCAGAATTAGAACCCAGGTCTCCTAATTGCCAGTTCTTTGTGCCAGGCTGCATCAATGAAAACTAAATGTGTGAGCACCAACAGGAAGAGAATTCAAGTCTGCAATATGCCTCCCCTGCAAAACAGCCAAAAATAAATCTGTTCCAAGTACCTGGAGAAGAACTCTTCCCCATGCTGGTGGAGTCTGTCTCTCTCTGTGCCTTTTCCCATCATTCTTCCAAATGGTACCTCTATCTCTTGCCTGTTTCAATCCACATCTCAGGGAGACAGGATCCCACCCTCTGGGAACATCGAGTCTGGGTGGGAAATTAGCTAATAAGCTAGCTGAGAACACAACAGCATACGCTGGGCCACCTGAGGCATGGGGAAAAGACGACTAAGCCAGGAGGTCAAAACCTGGGTTTGAGGCCCAGCTCTGCCCTTTAGTAACCAGGAGGCTTGGGCAAATCACCACAGACGACCTCAGTTTCCTCAGGTGTAGACAACTGAGAATCAAGGGACTGCATACAGAAGCACCTGTACATTGTGACGTGGCAGACAAACTTCAGAGATGATTGATAAAGGGGAGGTAAGGACAGAAATGCCACATGGGCCGGAGGGCAGGGGGGACAAGGAGACTCGAAAGCAGTAAGCAGAGTGATGCTGTGACTTGCCGGGCCCTCTCGGAGACCTGGCAGGAGAAGCTGTGATCAGGATTCCAGGTTCGTTAACTCTTAGCACTTAACCTCCCATCCCTATCAACCCCTGTCCTCCAGTTGCTAGAAGTCCCCAAACCCCATCTCTGTGCACACAGAGGGAAATCCTTCACCTTGAACTTCTACCCACCTTTCAAAACCCAGCGCAGGTGTCACCTCCTCTGGGAAGCCTTCCCTGAACCCCCAGGCTGAGTCAGGTGCTCCTGCAAACTGAGGAGTGAGAGCTCTGTAGCTGGTATTTTAGGCGACTTGGCAGCCCAGCACGCGGGGCTGGCACTAATCTTGTCGAATGGATCTGAGGTGGCTTTCCAAATATCCTGAGCCCCATGAAAATAATGCTCAGGATGAGTGGGTTCAGGGAAAGATGGAAGCTTCCTAAAGGATGTGGAATTGAAGTTGGGTCTGGAGGGCAGGGGGCTGATGGGGGAAGAGTGAACAAATGCACAGAGAGGGCGTCTCAAAAGCCTTCCGAGGACCCTGAGGCCTCCAGCCAGCCTGGAAATGAGACTGGAAGTGAGGAAGGTGCTGGCACACAGCTGGAGGAGGCAGGCATGCGAGGACCCAAGTCAAGGGGCCCGAGCTGATGCTGCGGGCCTCAGAGGGGCCCCTGACCTTCAGGTCTGGCCCTTGAGCCAGGTTCTATTCCTGCCCTGCCTTTCACTCCCACCAGACTTCTCCCTGGGTCTCAAGTCCCATTTCAGTATCCCCTACTCCCCCTCACCTCACCCTGAGCTGGAACAGCAACTCTAGGTACCTAGTCCAGCCTCCCCAATCACCCAAGCTCTCCATAAACATTTGCTGAATGAATTTCACTCCCACAGATTCTCCCCACCCCCCACAGCATAGATGCTGGATGGAGTCCCCATGCGGTGAGGTGGAGGATGACTCACGGAGGGGCGGGGAGGTAGGGACAGGGACAGGGACAGGCAGTAAACAGCCTGCGCGTGTTGACAAGATACAGAGCTCCAGCAGGCAACGGCAGGCAGCAGAGGTCTCCGCGCAGCCAGAAAGGGCAGCAGCTCAGGGGGGTGGGTAGGACCTCAGGCTCCAAAGACACTCGTGGCTGGTTTGGGTCCCTGGCGGGGGACCATGGGATACACACTGGTTTCTTCTGATTTTTTTCAAAATGGAAATATATTACTTTGGTGATTTAAATGAAATCATGGTCGTTTAAAACTTTTTTCCAAAAGTATATGAGTTCATTAAGTCAAAGGAGAATAATCCGCCGGTGATTCTCCGTTTCCTACACCCATTCGACGACCCCCCCCAACCCCCGAAACAGACTGATACATAAACTTCGAAGCTTTTCTGTATCTATAAGTTTAAAATTTTTGTGTAAATGGTGTAAGCTACACACTGTGCTGTGACTGCTTCTGTGGGGCAGAGACTGGGCTAAACACTTCACTGCAGCATCTTGTTCAATTCTCTCAACAACCCTACTGCAGTAGGTACTATTATTGTCCCCATTTTAAGGTGGGTAAAGAGAAGGTCAGAGGGATGACCACTTACATGCCCCAAGGTCAGAGAGCCAGGGTTACTGAGCAGTGTTTCAGACCCAGGCTGACCCCACGCCCCCAGCCCCCCAGCCCTGCCCCCTGTGAAGCAACCTCACTGTGTGTACGGCCTTGCCTGCGCCATCATGTATTGGATGGTCCCTCCACGATGGCATTAGGCTGAAGCCTGCTTCCTTATACTCTGAGATCCTCCACTAAGAGTTCCAGGGAGGCCTCACCTCTGCGGCTGGCAGTGAGACCAGAGGGCCTCGGCTTCTGCTTTCTCCTGACCCTGTGGTACCACTGGTATCAGAAAAATCTAAATCACATCCCTTTCAAAGGAGGCCTTTCTGCGCTCCCCAGATTTCAACCACAGAGTGTGGAGGAGAGGAAAGCACAGAGTGCTTGAGCTGGGAAAGAACCTGGCATCAGTCTGGTTTCAAGCCACCATCCCCTTCCTTTCCTGGTGCCCCAGGTGTGCCACTCCCTAGCTCGGGCTCTGCCCTCCCTGCCCATCCCCATCCCCAGCCCTGTCGTGGCTCCTGCCAGACTGCTCTCAGGACTTACAGACAGCAGCAGGAGCTCCAAGCACCAGTCTGCCCACACCTGGGGTGGGGAAGAAACAAGAGGTTCAATAATAGAGGTTCTATTTCCAGAAACCTTAGAGCCCTGGGAAAGCTGGGTTTTTCTTTTCCTTTTGGTGGGGGTAGTGTGTAGTGTTTGCAAAATCCAAATTTAAGAGAAAACTGAAATTGAGTATACCAAATACCTGCTGTTCTTAAGGTCCCAGCTGAAAGTCACTTAGCTTAGAAGCACAACAATGAACTAAATTCATTAGATATAACTTGAACTTGCTCACGATATCATCGTACTCAGATATAGAGAGGTGGAGTACAGAGAGGTGGCCATAGGAAAGCAACACAAAGAGAAATTCTACCATTTCCAGGACAACAGCTGTGCAGAAAGCAAGTCCTGGCGCCCCATTTTCAGCTGCCGCAGAGGAGGGAGGGGGAGCTGCAAAGAGAGAACAGGACTTAGGTGGTGCTGGCTGGGCGGGGAGGAGGGAACAGCGCCCTGGGGAGGCATCCGGGGCCCCTTCTACCCCTCCCAGCTCAATTGGCTACAGAGTCTACTATGCGCTTCACAGCATCTGGGGGTGGTGATGAAGAAGGGGTGCCTGGCAACCCTCAGCTAGGTTTTGGTGACCACTCAGAAAGGCCAGAAAGACACTGATGAAAGAAAATGACTCTCAGAGGACAGAGCTTGGAGTGAGCCTGAGAAGATGGGGAGGCTTCCGGTGGGATGGGCGTGGGGTGACCCTGAGGCTGGTGTGTCTGGGTGTGCACAGGGTGGACCTGCAGAGTAGCAAGGGCACAGGAGCTGAACTCTCACTTCCCCACCCCCAAACCTGCTCCTCCTCCCACGGTCCCCGTCTCCCCAGCATCACTCAGTTGCTCAGGCCCCAAACCCTGGAATCATCCTGACTCCTTTCTTTCTCTCACAACCCATAACCCAGTCCAGTGGCAAACACCGGATCTGGCTCCACTCACTCCCTTCTGGAGCTACTGGCCTCCTTGCTTTTCCCTGGATGCAAATATGATTCCACCCCAGGGCCTTTGCATTTGTTGGCTCCTCTGCCTGAAACGTTCTACACTGAATACGTGGATGTGGACGGCAGATTCCCTCCCTTCTTACGGGTCCCTCCTCAGGGAGGCCTTCCCGTACCCTCTTATCCGCCTACCCTGCTTTATCATTCTTAAGAGCACTTATCACTTCCTGTTTGTGCTCACTGACGGTTCCCCTGACCCAGAATGCAAACTCCATCAAGGCAGACTGTCCAGTCGCTGTCGTGTCCCTAGCACCTAGAGCTGTGCCTGGCACACGGTAGGCTTGCAATCAGTATTTGCTTAGTCGATGATCGTCTCCTGCCTCAGTGACCTAACAAGGTTGTTGTGAGGACCACATGAGACCCAGACATGGGAGCACCGAGCAGACCCAAAGAGTCTGCTCACACCGTGTGGCTGGTTGGCCGTCTCCCGTCCAGATTGCTCAAGGGCAGGGACCCTGTCTTACTCACCGCTGACTCTCCAGCACTTAGCACAGAGCCTGGCACAGGGCAAGGGTAAAACTTGTTTGTTGAGTCTGCATGACTATTTGAGGGCAGAATTCCTGTCCTAATTTAACCTAATCTCCAGTGTTTGGCACTAAGCTTGTGTGCACTAAACACTAGCTGAACTGGCCTGAGTCTGAAGGAAGGGCTGGGGTTAGGGAGACACGGGGAAGGCCTTCCAAGCAAAGCCCCAGCGTTCGAAAAGGCAGGACAGGCGGAACGAGTGTGGTGTAGGCAGAGGACTTCTACTGGGCGTAAATGACAGTGAAGGCTGAGGAGGAAACCATCACTCGGATGGTCATAAAGCAGCCTTTTCTCTGGTCCTCACTAAAACCCAGGGCAGTAGACAACAGATGAGGAAACAGAAGTTCAGAGAGATCCAGACATGCAGCCAGGATCACAGGTAACAGCAGAGCCAGGTCACAAAGCTGAGACCACTGACCCAGTGCAGGGCTCACCCAGGGCCAGACTGTGAAAAGGCCTTAAGCAGCCTGGAGAGAGAATTCTGGGTCAACCTGGTGAATGAACCAGGCAGAACTGCTGGAGGGCTCTGACAGAGGAGGCAAAAAAGTCCTGCCTGCAAGCACCCTGGGGAGGGAGTCAGGGAGACGGTGCTGCCCCCAGGCTCAGCACCCTGGGGTGGAGCAGAGCTCTCCAACTGCCTAGCCATCAAGTCTAGGATCCAGGGACAGCCGGCACTGCTTCCTGCAGATTCCAGCAGGTGGACCAGCCCAGCTTCCATCTCACCTCCAAATGCCTGCAGAGACCAGGAAGCAACACTGGGAGAGGAAAAGGGCCTGAGCCAAGCCCAGGGTGGGGCTCAGGAGATCCGGATTCCAGTCTTGATCCTGCCACCACCTCACTAGGTGCTTTGAACAAGCCCTTGCCTTTCTCTGGCCTCAGCTTCCCCATCCTCAGAGGCATGCTGAGAGCCTTTCCAGCTCTGACATCTGACCGATGAACCCCGCTCGTGGACAAAGCTGGGGCTCTGTAATACCGTCTCTGTCCATGCCAACAAGCATGATGTCTGGGCTCAGAACAGTCTTCATGCAGAGCAAGACTGCACAAGCAGCATGGGGCAGTGTACAGAGTCCTGGTCTGCCAACAAGGGAGCTGGCTTCTGTTCTAAACTTGAACTTCTCGGTGATCTATGGCAAATCACGGTACTGCCCTGAACCCCACTTCCTTCCCCTCTAGCATGGGGATAAAGCAATACCGTGGCACAGGGTGGCTGTGAGAAAGAGGAGGGAATGGAAGTAAAAAGACTGAGAGGAAAATAAAACAAACACCCAGAGAGCTGCGGCAATCACCGTGACGACTCCGCTTTCAAGGAAGATGCAGAGGGAGAAGGACACATCTTGGAGGGAGGGGTGGGATGGCAAGGGGCCTCTCTGCTCCTGGGGAGCAGGGCATGTCTGCCCTCCAGGGCTCAGCCTATTGTGTGGCCCAGCGTGGCTGCCACCTGGCTTGGCTTCCACAAGAGCACAGCAGGAATATGGTGACACCAGAGGTGCTGGGCCCTCCGCGGGAGTAGAGACCCACTCTGAAGCCTTGGCCCAGCCAGGCAGCCAGGCCCTAGTGAGAGGAGGAACCCCGGTCAGGCGGCAGTCTGCACTAGAGGCAGCTTCCCTTGGGGGCCCGGCAGCCAGCTCTCTGGAGGACTGAGGCAGAGGGGCTGGTCCCGGGCTTGTAGGAGGGCTGGGCCAGGGGAGGCAGTCCAGGTGCAGGCTGGGAGCGAGATGGCTGGGAAGGGAGACACTGAAAAAACACACCGGGATGTCACCTCAGAATTCTGTCCCAAGTTTCAACTCAAACTCGGTTACCAGAGGAGGCAGGGAGGCTGGTCTTGAGAACCCAGCAGCCTGGTTTCCTGGCTCTGCCACCTACTAGCAGGCACTCAACCACTGAGTCTCCATTTCTTCATCTGAAAAGTGGGGCTCATAATCATTTCTATGTCAAAGGGCTGTCCTGAGGGTCCGAGGAGGTGATGTATCTGGAGCAAAGGGCTGCCAAAGAAAGTGCTCAGCAAAGGGCGTGGTCCCATCGCTGTCTCCCCAGTCCCAGGCCAGAGAGGGCCCGCTGGCACCACAGCACGGCTGCCAGGGACGCAGCTGTCAGGAGACCAGGGCACCTTCTGAGGCAGAGCTTGGTGCCCTGTCCCTGCCATCACTGGTTCCAGGCTGAGTCTGGCTGGCAGGAGTTTCTAGAGGTGCTGAGAAAAGACAGAGGGGACGCTGAAGAGAGGCAGAAGCCCCACTGAACCTGCTTCTCGTCCCCTATAAGACCTGTAAAGCTTTCTCCCAGGGTACCTGAGTACAGATCTTGAGAGCTGTGGATGTGGCTGGGGCCCTGCAGATGCAGGTTCCCTGAAACCTCGGCAGCAGAGTCCCTGCGGTTAAGCTGCTGGAGCTTCCCCCTAAGCAGGTGCCCGAGGCATCCATCTCGGGTCTGCCCTGAAAGTCTCCACACACTTCTCCTGAAAACAGCCCAGTTGGCCGAGCGTTGCGAAGCGTTGGGGGCGGGGGGGCGGACACAGAGGGAGCACTGGCGGGCCTCTCCCCGCCTCCTCTCCCTGTCCACTGGGGACAGTTTGCCACCTCAGGCCTCTGGGAGCCAGGAGATATGCGGAGGAGATGGGAGAGCTGAGCATGCTCAGAGGAGGCTGCCCTTTAGAGGACACTGCAGAGATGAGGACACAGCCGGCTGCAGCCCTTGGTCCTGGTGCCAGGAAGGCCTGGGGCTCCAGAAACATCAAAGGGAAGTTGGACCTCTCCTGGCGAAGAAGATGGGCAGCAAAAAGCCACAGGACGTTAGAAGAGGCAGGGCGTCCCCAGACCATTTCAAACTGAACCCTCCACTTCACAGATGCAAAGAATGAAGCCCAGAGACAGGCAGGGACTTGGCCAAGGTCACACTGCAAAGTGGTGGCAGAGCCAGGATTCACACCCAGGACTCAATATTCCAAAGCCAGTCCTCACTCGGGACACAACACCACCCCTCATGCTACTCCCACCTTTTTCAAAGAACCACCTTTTTTCTAGCACTTCACTGTGATGCTTGGTACACATTAACTACATGGTTCTCCTGAAAGTTCTCTGATACAGGTATTGTCATCCTCATTCTGCAGCTAAGAAAACGGAGGCAGAGATGGTGAAGGGACGTAGCCCAGGCCCTGCAGCTGGTCTTTTTGACTCCAGAGCCACGGCTCAGCTAGGCTGCCTCCATCTCTGAGCCCTGGCTTTCTGTCCTGCTGGCTGGGAGCAGAAGCCTCAGTTTACTTCCAGCTCTGTCACTCCCTTGCTGTGTGGCCTTGGAGGTAAGCCACCCACCCACTCTAAACCTCTGATTCCCTCTAGGTAACCCCTAGCAGTACCCACGTGCCCTGGTTCTGCGTGTGCTTTGCTTGCAGAACCAGGAGCCATCTGGTACCCTAGTGAAGAGGAATGGAACTCTTGCAGAGTTACCTCCCAGGCCTGGGTCGGGCCTGTGCGCACTGCCTCAAGGGGCACAGCGTAGCCCTCCAGCTGCCCAGCAGCATAGGAAGGGAGAGTCACACCAAGCCTGTGCTTTCTCATTTCGCCTTAGTAACGCCATGAGATAGGCAGTGTTTCCATTTTCGGAGGAGAAACTGAGGCTCAGAGCCTACAGAACTTGCACACAGCAAGCAACACAACTTGCTTGCTGTATTTGATCCCAGGACCACCTGATCCCCGAAGACAAGCTCTGCCCTCAAGCCAGGCTGCTCAGTAGGAAACGACCTGTAACAGCTTCCTACTGTCTATCACTCTCGTCCTCAGGGCACAGGTTCCAGAGTCCGGCTCAGATTGTGCGGGGAGAGCCTGGCCGGAGGCTGGGAGCCCATCAGTGAAGAGCCAGGCATGGAGGGGCAAGGTCCCAGGCAGGCTGAGAGGCTGCCCACCTGCCTACTTGCCTGCCACCAGCCCGCCCCATAGAAGGCAGTGCCCCGTGCCCAGGAAGGAGTAAAGAAAGTCTCCATGAACACCTGCTTCCCCCTGGGCAGGGCCCATCGCACGATCCTTCACATGGTAGAGAAGTGGGGATACCTGTGGCAGCAGAAGCCAGGAAAGTAACCCCTGCAGGGCAGGACACGGAGGGCCTGGAACTCCGGCTGGAGCCCCAGTTCTAATCAGCTAGCTCGGTGGCCAGCTTCCGCTTGCGATGGGGATGTTAATGATGACAGCCTCACTGAGGGCTCCTTAGTCCTCACAACTACCCAGTGCGGGAGGCCCTATCATACCCACATCACAGATGAGGAACCTGAGGCTCAGAGAGGCTAGGTTACTTGCCCAAGGCCTCCTAGCCGGTAAGTGGCTGGGCCAAACAGGACTCCAGCCCAGGAAGCTGACTCCAGAGCTGACAGGTACTCATCCTCCAGGGCGTTTCTCAGCCAGGTTCCTCATCTGAGCCACAGGGAAAATGATCTGGATACCATTTTCTCAATTCTCTGAAGGATGGACCTAACTAGAACTGTCTCAGAATGTTCCAAGGACCAGGCTGGGGGCCTCAGTATGGAATAACTATTGTTGTTATCAGTGAAAAGGAAAGAACACTGTCCCTGAATGCCAGTCCCCACACTGTCCTAACTATGGGTCTCAGGTTTGCTCCCCTGTGAGCAGAGGGGACCAGGGAACCTCCAATGGGTCTTTCACTCTGGCTTCCCAGGATTCAAGGTCACTCAGTTCTTCCACTTTCTGGTGCGTGTGACCCTGGGTAAGCTAGTTAACCTCTCCAGACCACAGGGTCCTCATTTATAAATGGGGACACTTCCACCCACCTCACAGGGTCAGGTGAGCCCCACTGTGTTGCTGAAGGCAAAGGGCCCGTGAGGTAAGGCTCAAGCACCAGGTGGTGGTGCCCCCTATTCTTTGAGCAGGACTCCTGTGACGTCACCACTCACCGCCTCTAGAACACATGTCGCTCCACAACCTCACCCTGAAAGCAGATACCAGGGCTCAGAGCCCCTCCCCAAGCCCCACCCTGGACCAACAAGGCACTCCCAGGCAGGGCCTTGCGAGCTCCCTGATATCACTGCCCTGGTGCTTTCATAATGAGCTGCGGCTCCTAGACGGATGGGAGCCAGAGCACAGGAGCCATTTCCGCCGCTGTGTGCCTAGCACCACATGCAGTGGCTAAACACTGAGGAAAGTGGGGCCCTCCTGGGCTGGTACCGTGCAAATCTTATCATGCCAAATTCTTCCCGGGAAGGGGTGGGTAGTGAGGCAAAGGCCCAGCCCATGCTGGTCAGGGTTTTGTTTCCGGATTCTTGACCTCAGCCTAGGCTGTAATCTCACAGGCCTGGACGACCCCCCTCTACCCTCTCGTAGAAGTTGTGAGGGGGAAGCCTCAGGAGACCTGAACACTGAGCTGGAAGCTGTCTGAGCGACTACTCAGATCCAGGCCTTTGCCTACCTGAGGGCTAACCTGGTTTCTTAGGAGGAGGAAGTGAGCTCCAGGGGCTGGGGGACTCACACAGCCCCAGGTTTGGGGGTCCTAGACCAGGGCTGCATCTCCTATCCATCCAAGTCCCATCCAAGTCCCCGCTCCTCTGCCCCACCTCCCTGCTTCTCTGCTTTCTTGGACCAGGGGAGGGTGGGGACAGATCAGTGCCTGGAAGATCTAGTCCCCAGTGGCCTCAGTCAGTAACCAGGGGGAGAGCACCCTTCCTGCCTAGCAGGGAGTCCCCACAGATAGGAGGTGGACCGGTTAGAGCCAAGCTCTGGTCCAGAGAGAGTGGGAATGGTGGGCAGGGGGGCGGCGGCGGCAGGCGGGGGTGAAGTGGGGCGCTCTGTGAAGCTGTGGCTCCTACGCCTCCCTTGGTTCAGGTCTGGCTCCATCACTTGCGGGCTCTGTGACCTTCCCGAAGCCACTGTTTCCTCAGATGGTGGGCTGAGTTAGATTCTCAGAGGCCTCCTCTAGCTCTGACAGCCCCTAGGTTTACATAATAACCAGCTCACACGCATCACTTTCCATTTTGCTTTGTACTTTCGCATACTTCATCTCATTTAAACCTCATGGCATGCTTCAGAGGCAAGTATGGGTTCTCCCAGGTTAAAGATGAAAAAGCCAAAGCTCAGGGCATTTAAGCCCAAGAATACATCCAGATAGGGCGCAACAGAGCCAGAACTTGTACCCTGGGCTCCACATTGAGGAAAGCTGAAGGCAGTCCAGCCAGGCCAGGGTGAAAGGCCCGAGAGACCGGTTCAGGAGCTCACTTAGCCTGTCTCTCTCAAAGCTGCTCCACTGACACAGAGGAGGGGACTCTTTCAAAAGATCAGATTTAATGACAAAAGTAAGTTGCAAAAGATGACGGACAGCATGATTATTATTGTGAAGCCGTTTTCATTAAAAAGAACTTCATACAACTGTAGGGAAAAGTCCAGGCAGACACACTGAACTGTGAAGACTGATCAGCTTTGAGGAGCAGCTGGGGTGAAAGGTATGATTTGCATTTTTTTCTTTAAATACTTATGTAGTGTTTGTTGGTTGTTTTTTTTTTTTTTTTTTTCCTTTTTACAAACGACAACAACAAAAATCTGGGGGGAATTTTCTGGGCAGCAGCTCTAAGTCAAAACTCAGCATTAAACATGTTACTGTAATTGATTATCTCACTGAATTTTCAAAAACCCTATGGAGGATAAGAATATTCACAGCAGCTTTATTCATAATTGTCAAAAAAGGGAACCAACCCAAATGCCCACCAACAGGAGAATGAACCAACTGCGGCTTACTCACACGAGGTGATGCCGCAAAGCTATGGAAAGAACAAACCTCTGGGACATGCAAAGATATAGGGAAACCTCCCAGAAATGCTGAGCAAAAGAAGCCAGAAACGAGAGTACCTGTGTCTGACTGTGGGTGTATATGGAGTTGAAGAACAGGTACAGCCAAGTGACAATGACGGAAGACAAAATGGTGGTTCCCACAGGGGAGAGTTGGGGTACAGATTGGGAAGGGCAGAGGGGACTTTGGTGGGGTACACAGGTTCCTTTATCTCCATCTGGATGTGAACATTTGTAAATAATCAGCGAGCTATAATGTACACTTTAAGATCAGCGTACTCTACTGCGTGTTTGTACGTTATTCCTCGATTAAATGAACAGAGGGAAAAAGGTTTAAAAAAAACATGCAGGCGAGGTACTTCCCTGGTGGCACAGCGGTTAAGAATCCGCCTGCCAATGCAGGGGACGTAGGTTCAATCCCTGGTCTGGGAAGATCCCACATGCCGCACAGCAACTAAGCCTGTGCGCCACAACTACTGAGCCTGCGCTCTAGAGCCAGTGAGTCACAACTACTGAAGCCCATGAGCCTAGAGCCCGTGCTCCGCAACAAGAGAAGCCACTGCAATAAGAAGCCCGTGCGCTGCAACGAAGAGTAGCCCCCGCGAGCCACAACTAGGGAAACCCTGCACACAGCAACGAAGACCTAACGCAGCCAATAAATAAATAAATAAATAAATAAAATAAAATTTTAAACAACAACAACATGCAGGCGAGAATTATTTCCAGATAAAAATGATGCTGATGGGTCAGGCACTCGGCCCAAGGTTATACAGCTGGCCGGTAGTAGAGCTGGGGTTCAAAGCCAGGTTTGTTAGATTCTGAAGACCTTAAGCCACCAGGCTATACTGACCCCTGCCTGCCCCGAAGGATGCCCTGGATCTCCCAATGGGTCCCTGTGTCACTGCAAAGGCAGCCTTGCCCCTGGGTTCAAGACCATCTACGGCCATCTGGCTCTTCACTGTTATCCCTGTGGTTCAGTCACCTGCTCACACCAGGTGGATGGAGCCTGGCTCCCCGGAAGGCTCGGCACACTGAGGGCTGCGCTTTAACCGGTGAGGCCAAAAAGGAGCAGAGGCCACACCCACAGCTAAAGTCTTGGGCCCACTGGGAGCTGGGATGCGAGGAGTGCTCTGTGCCAGAAGGGGGTGCCTGGTACACACCCACTTACCATAACAGGCCCTGGCCCACAGTGATGGAATTTCAGATGTGTAAGGATAGCTAAGCAGCAGTGCCGGGCCTGGGCTTGGCTCTGATACCCAGCTCAGCGCTCCAGCCGCGAGGCTTCACTGCCTCACATTCTCCCATTAGGACCCCAGCTCCTGTTGACCCAGAAAAGCCAGACCCTGCCAGTCGATCTCACCCTTCTTCCCCGCCAGGGACCAGGAACAGAGGAGCTCTGAGGAACTTGGCTTCCCCAGAGCCACCACATTCTGCTTTAAACTTCCAGCCTGCCCAGGTTCCCCCTCCCCCTCGAAAGGGAGCCACCTCCTGCTGCTTGGCATGGATCTCCCTCTCCCGCTACATCCTCTCCACTCTCTCCCCAACTCCTACACAATCCTTGTCCCAAATCACTTCCTGCAGCTTCCCATCTGATCAGTTTCTTAGGAAGCATAATTAGCCAGGGAGGGAGGAGGTGGAAAATTCCCAGAGCCAAGAACACTGAGGAAAAGTTCATCCAGTTCATTCTCCACCTGCCAGGAGAGCCTCTGTCCTAAACACAAGCCAGTCAGTCATGGTCACACCTCCCTCCTAAACCTCCGCAGTTCCCGCCACTACACTACAGTTCTCGCTGTTCTGCAGTGAATCAGAAGCCCTTCTGATCTGGCCCAACTTCGGTGCGGGCCTCGTCACCACTACGTTCTAAGCGACGGCGCCAGAACTGAGACCGTCTGCCACCAGGGCCCACGCTGCACTGTGCCGCCTCCCTGTGTCACCTCAGCCTGCCTTGTATTGAAGCTGTTTACACGTCTATCTCCCACACAGCCCTGCCATTGCGTAGTAGGTGCTCAGACGCAAGCTGAGGAGAAGGTGGGATGCCCAGGGCCAGCCACCTCATGCCTGCAGAAGGGCCAGAGGACTGTTCCAGAGGAACAGTGAAGGAAGGAAGGAGGGAAGGGCCACTCACTCCATCACAGAAGAGCTCCGGACCAGGAGCTGAAGACCTGCACTAGCCCAGCTCTGCCACCGCACCCTGTGGCCTGTGGGCAAGTCATTTCCTCTCTGGCCTTCTGCTTCCTCCTCTGCTAGATGAGGAGGCCTCGCCGCTGCTCGGTGCTCTGCACGGCACTGTCACAGAACCTCCACATCTCTGCCCTCAGTCACCACACAGCTGCAAGGACAGGAGCCTGGATTCGAGTCCAGGCCTTTTAACCTCCAACGCCCTTATCTTTTTCAATTACACCTCCTGGACTCCTAACTCCGTCTCTAGCATCCCTCCCAACAATCAAGTCCAATTATCTGATTCCAGGCCTGCCCTTTCTGGGCCTGATAACTCCCTAGGCCACATGGGACCGTAAGGTTCAGGTGGTAAGAGGCATGTCAGGGCCCTGGCGCTGGGCGGTGCCACGCCTCCCACATGACAGGTCTGGTGACATCCTGCCTAGAGGTGCTAGGGCTGGGCAGGGGAGGGGCAGGAGTCCAGCAGAGCCTGGCACCTCACTCAGCCCCTCCCCTCGCCACGTGCTCGCGCCGCCCCCCTCCTGCTCTGCTCCGCTCCCTATCCACTCCTCCCTGGGCACGGCTCTCCATCCCGCTCCTGGCCTGGCCAGAGATGCCTGTTGGGAAGCTTCGCTCTTGTTGCTCTCACAGACCTGGCTGAGTAGCCCTGGGCCAGGGTCCTGCTTTGCTTGGCTCGCTGTGGCCCAAAGCCAGAGCCGACCCTGGGAGCCGTCTCCTGACCCCTAGGCTGCTCTGCACATCCCTCCCCAGCTCAGTGGCACTGCACACACCTAGAATCCAATCCGATGCCTAACCCAAGGCCCACGGGCCAAGCAGGGTCTGGCCCCCGCCTTCCTCTCCGTCCTCACACTGCACCTCCCTCTTGTTCCACCCCAGCTTCCTCAAAGACGCTCTCCTCAGGGGCCCTGACCTTTGCAAGGTGGGCGCCTTCTTGTCATTGGCTCAGCTCAAAAGCCAGCTCCTTAGAGAAGTCTTCGCTGACCATCCAAAGTAGCACATCTTTCTCATATTTATTTTCTTCCGGACACTTATCACTGCCTGACGTTGTGTCCACTGTGCAACGCCCCACACTGGCCTGTGAGCCCCCCGACATCGGGAGCCTCCTCATCTTGCTCCCGGCTGTGTCCTCAGCACCCAGAAGACTGTCTGGCGTGGGCTGGGGCGGAGGGTGGTGAGGCGTGGGCTACCTATTAGACTAGGTGGCCAGGGAGGCCTCTCTGAAGAGACAGCATCTGACCCAGAGCATGAATAAGGCAGCCGGCCTGTGGCCATCTCCAGGCAGGCTTCCAGGTTGGGGAAAGCAAGCGCCACGGCCCTACGGAAGGGGAAGGGGTATGGCAGGGCTTGGTGTGTTTGAGGAACCCAGGAAGGTTGGTGTGAGTGGTGGGAAGAGAGCAGCAGGGAGTGAAGGAGAGAGAGGAATAGGCCACACCTCTCCTGGATTTTATCCCAGGTTCATCAGGAAGCAACTGAAAGGTTTTAGCAGGGGAACACCACATTGTGAGTCACGTTTCTAAACGACCCCACTGGCTGCTCTGTGGAGAGCTGATTACAGGCAGAGCGGAGTGGGGCCAGGAGGCCACTGGAGTCATCCGGGTTAGAGATGCTTGTGGCTTAGATAGGGAGAGCAGAAGTGGAAATGGAGGGAAGGAAAGCGTTCGATCCGTGGAGCCATCTGGCCACCGGCCTGAGAGGCCTGGCCGACTCTATACCCCTCTGGCTGGAGTTCTAGACGCCTGGGAATCCAGCCCAGCCCCCCTACCCAATCTTATTTCTCAGTGAACCCCAGCCCAGACTTTCCCCCCAGCTGGCTGGGCCTCCTCTCAGCTGCCCAGTCACACCTGCAGCAGGTGCTGCAACCCTCACTTGACCTGCCACCTGCCCTCCCCTTATGAGGGTCTAGTGAAGGCACCTGCGCAAAGGCCCCTGCTCCCTGCTCATTCCAGCCACATTTCTCCCCTCTCTGAAGTCCTCCTGGGCTTTGAGGCAGTGGCACAGCAATCATCAAGCACTTAATTATTCCCTCTTCCACTTTCCCGAGGTAGCTGTAAGCTGGATAAAGGCAAATACCAGGACTCGCACCCTTCGGGGTTGTCGTGACACTCAGACAGTGATGCGCTGTGTGGAGCCCTCAGTACAAGGCCAGGCACTCAGTAGGTCTCACTCAATGGTAGCTTCCTCCTTATCGCCTGCATATGAGGACACCCATCCCTGGTGTTCACTGTCCCACAGGGAAGCTCAGCTTCTCTGCCCAGCCAGGCACGTGGGTTAAGGACGTTTGGGGGTGAGTGAGGTGGAGGGGATGCAGAACGCCCCGATGGGCTTCAAAAGCAAAACTCAACGGCTCTGCACTATCTATGCTCTGCATTATCCACATCTCGTCTTTCTCCAGCTCCTCCCTCCGTGTGAAATGAGCAAACTCCTGCTTAACCTTCAAGCTCTGGGAAGCCTTCCCGAGCCGCCCACCACCCAACTCCTCCCGTGCACCCACAGTCCTGTGGGCCCCTGCTGTGGCAGTTCACAGCACACGGCAAGTGCCAGTTTCCATGTCAGCCGCTCCCATGAGGCTGGGATTATATTTATTCACCTTTCCACCTTCAGCACAGCATTTATCACGCGCAAATCAGTGTTTACTGAGGGTGTGTCTCCCCCTCTTCCAACTGAAGGCCAAACTCAGACACTTCAACTCACAGTCTCATTTTATGCCCACCCCATTCCTGGTGACATTCAGCCCTACCCCAATGTCCTCCAGCCCCCTTACCTAAAACCATCCTCCACTGCTAGTCTTCACTCTCATCTCATCTGCCTTTTTTTTATTACTTTTTATTTATTTATTTTTGGCTGTGCTGCGCAGCTTGTGGGATCTTAGTTCCCCAACGAGGGATTGAACCCGCACCCTTGGCAGTGAGAGCATGGAGTTCCAACCACTGGACTGCCAGGGAATTCCCTCCTTTTCCTTTGATGTTACAGGACAGTGGTGACTCCCATTTCTGAGAGCTTATGATGTGCTCGGGGCTTTACAGACATTACTGCATTTGACTGGGAAGACTGAGGCTCACAGGGTGGGGTGGTTACGAAGTGGCAGAATCTTCTGCCCTTAACGCTGGCACAGATCACCTGGCACCTCATCACAGCTGGGCCTATTTTAAAAATCCTCATCTGGGGGCTTCCCTGGTGGTGCAGTGGTTAAGAACCCGCCTGCCAGTGCAGGGGACACGGGTTCAAGCCCTGGTCCGGGAAGATCCCACATGCCGCGGAGCAACTAAGCCCTTGCGTCACAACTACTGAGCCTGTGCTCTAGAGCCCATGAGCCACAACTACTGAAGCCCACACGCCTAGAGCCCGTGCTCTGCAACAAGAGAAGCCACCGCAATGAGAAGCCCGCGCACCACCACGAAGAGTAGCCCCCGCTCGCCGCAACTGGAGAAAAGCCCACACGCAGCAACGAAGACCCAACACAGTCAAAATAAATAAATAAAATAAATTTATTTTAAAAAAATAATAATAATAAATTTTATTTACCTGGAGCCACCTGCCCCCTGTGTTTAGCACAGCTCTGGATGCCCAGCAGGGCATCAGTAAATCTTGCTGAGTGATTTTTCAGTTGCTGGGAGATTCAAGACTCACAGAAAACAAGCTGGTATTTCTCCTCCTCCTGATACTAGAAGGACTCCTAAGTGCCACCATTTGTCATATGTTCAGAATGTGTCAAGCCTGTGCCATGTATCTTACAAGGGTGCTCTCCCTGAGTCCTCCCAACATCCCTGCCAGGTGTTACCCCATGCTGGGGGTGATCAAAATGAGACACAAACAGGGTAAAATGACTTGCCCATAGTCAAGGTGCTACAGTGGTAGAGCTTAGATTTGAACCCAGGTCTGTCAAGTTGCAAAGCCTGTGTTCCTAACCACCATGTTTCCAAAGGAAACTGCTCTGGGACACTCCTCTGCAATCCAAAGGTCCTGCCTCAAGTAGAAGCTTCTGGCTGTGCCCAGTGAGCCCTGTTTCACTCGAGCATCTCATCTAAATCCTACCTATTCTTTAAGACCTAGTTCACCAGTCACCTCCATAAAGCCTCCCTGATCCTCCCAAGCAGGAAGGTCTTTCTGCCTTCTCTAAACCCTCAAAAACTTCCATCTTCACCTCGACTCGCACCCACTTTCTACTGCCTGACTCCCCTGCAACTATACTGAACTTCTCAGACCAGTCCTTGAGCTCCTTGAGAGAAGCAGTTGTTGGGCATCTTTGTTTGTTCCACCAGCCAGGCAGGCCCAGAAGGGTGTGGTGGGGTGCCAGCTCCCCTCCCCCACTGAGCTGTAATCTGAGTCTTGGGCTGGGCTCAGTGAGGTGAGCTGGCCCTGCCTCCACACTGGCATCCTGCCTACCTGGTACGGCATCCAGATTCCTGTGGGCCCTGGCCCCAGGAGATAAGATCTCATTCCCTGGTTTGAGGGCAAAGATGCTATAAAAAGCAGAGCACCCAGGCTCAATATTGGCTTCTGAAGGAGTACAAAAGCCTGAAGAATTTGATGGGTGAGGGCAGAAGCTTCTGGGTCCCAAGGCTTGCACTTGGTTCTCCTGCAAAGA
Source organism: Grampus griseus (assembly GCF_964374135.1). Lineage (NCBI taxonomy): Eukaryota > Metazoa > Chordata > Mammalia > Artiodactyla > Delphinidae > Grampus > Grampus griseus. Next base: position 162,280,125 of record NC_139017.1, on the reverse strand, counting down.
CCTGTATGACCAAAGCCAAGTGGCTTCTCGGCCAGGAACAGCTCTTCTGATGCACAGTCCAGCACGAAGCTGCCATTCCTTAGGCTTTTAGGGCCCACTAGAGAGGTACCAATGCTTAGATACCAACATCAAGGCCAAAGACCACAGTCCCTCCTCTTGGTCCAGCTCTTACTGCCTAGAGACCCCTGAGTTAGTTAACAGAGCAGGGAAAGCCCTCCCTGCCCTGCCGTTAATTCACTTGTGAATATGGGTGCATCCTCTCTTGGCCTTAATGGGGAGATGAGAGGACTGGATCAAAACATCTCCATCTCTCCTTTGGGCCCTGGGGCCACAGGCTATGATAAGGTTCTTTCTACCTCTAATATTCTACAGGTAGAATAATATTGTCTACTTTCACTCCCGGAAACAGAGTCAGAGCAGGAGATGGGGGTCCTCAATCCAAGAAACAGCAGAGGCCAATCGGGGCTGCCTAGTATTGTGCCCTCAAAGCCTGTCCCCTTAAAAGGCAATGCCTTGTTTCTGCTGCCTCCAAGGTAGCTGCTTCCCGTAACAGAGTCTCAGAGGACGGTCTGGGCCCTGGCCACTTTAGGAAAAAGGGCAGGAGGACTGAGTTACCTCCCAGGGTGTCAGCTGAGCTCACCTTGGAAACCCACCAGAACCAGGGGGCAGAATGAACCCAGTACTTGCCCTGTCTACACTGGGCAGGGGAAGCCTGCTTCATCTGCTTTGATCCCCAATCCGGAAAAGTTTTTCTCTGCTTTACAGAATCATCTTCCCTCCTCTTCTCCTGGGACACAGCTTGTTCATTCTGACTGGATTCATTCCCCTTGCCTAGAAGGAGTTCTGCAGTTCCCCGGGCAAACCCCTCTCATCCCAGAGGTAAGTACCACTTCGTCCAAGGAAAGCCCTTTACCCTTCTTCAGATTCCCACAGGACAAGGGCCAAAGCTCTTAACCTTTGGCCGGGGGGTGGGGGCACAAATCCTGCTGAGAATCTATGGCTACTATGGGCTTTCTTCCTCTGATACAAACACACAAATGTCTGCAGATATTTGGAGGAGGATGGTCCATGGGTCCCCTGAACTCCATCAAGAACTCAGAAAGAATCTCAGAAACCTAGATCTAGATCCTAGAAGAACAGCAGGTCCCCAAGTCCATTCTCCCACCTAAGCCAGGATCCCTTCTAACAGCAAGTCCCCCTGAGAGATGTTCCTCTTCTCCACCTGGCCCACTGCTCAAGATCACCTCCTTCAGGGAGCCTTCCCTTGTCTCTCCCCCTCCTCTCTGAGCCCCTCTGCATCCTAGCCAGAGCCACACAACTTCCCACCTGTGCTTTCTCCCCTGTGTGTTGTCTTACTTCCCCTGCAAGTGAGCTGGCTCTCTGCCGACCCATTCATTTAACCCCATAACCCTGAGCTAGAGTTGGAGATGACCATTACCGTGAACTTGAGAATTCTGTGCTTTGAAGCCAGTGCTCATGATAGCAGTGGCCCATTCCCCCAAAGGATGGGGCTGTGGAGATCTCCTTCTGAGGGCCTCAGGCTGCCCAGGCCTCACCAGAGGAGGGGCTCCTCTGGGACCACTGCCTTTCCTGCTGGAAAGTCCTGGAGAGCCTTTCAACAACTGAAATCAACAGACAGGGAAACTAAGACCCGGGGAGGCAAAATGACAATATTCAAGAAAGAGGCAGAGCTAGGACTAGGATCCAGGTCCCTGATTCCCAGCCTGGAGCTCTTTTCCTTACACAAGTGGCTTTATAAAAACTAAATCCGGTTACAATAGCCAGGACATGGAAGCAACCTAGGTGTCCATCAACTGATGAATGGATAAAGAAGATGTGGTACATATATACAATGGAATATTACTCAGCCATAAAAAGAAACGAAATTGAGTTATTTGTAGGGAGGTGGATGGACCTAGAGTCTGTCATACAGAGTGAAGTAAGTCACAAAGAGAAAAATACCATATGCTAACACATATATATAAAATCTAAAAAAAAAAAAAAAGGTTCTCACGAACCTAGGGGCAGGACAGCAATAAAGATGCAGACGTAGAGAATGGACTTGAGGACACGGAGAGGGGGAAGGGTAAGCTGGGATGAAGTGAGAGAGTGGCATGGACTTACATACTTACAAATGTGAAATAGATAGCTAGTGGGAAGAAGCCACATAGCACAAGGAGATCAGCTCAGTGCTTTGTGACCACCTAGAGGGGTGGGATAGGGAGGGTGGGAGGGAGACACAGAGGGAGGGGATATGGGGATATATGTATATGTATAGCTGATTCACTTTGTTATAAAGCAGAAACTAACACACCATTGTAAATTATACTCCAGTAAAGATGTTAGGATTAAAAAACAAAAAACAACAAAATCCGGAATTCCCTGGAGAACCAGTGGTTAGGACTCCACGCCTTCACTGCTGAGGGCATGGGTTCAATCCCTGGTCAGGGAACTAAGATCCTGCAAGCCTCGCAGCCACAAAAAAAAAAAAAAAAAGATTAAAAACTAAAATCTGCCCTCACACTCTCACACTCATATATGCACAGAAAATTTCTGAAAAGATGCAGGAGAAAGTTAACAGTGGTAACCTCTGGGGAGTACGACAGTGGAGGTAGTCAGAGAAGTGAGGAGGAAAACTTTTACTTTTTACCTTAATACCCCTCTCTACTGTTGAACTTGTTTTATTTATTCATATTATAAAAATAAACCTGCCACAGAAAGGAGATTCTGGCCCCAGCCCACTCCCAACACACACACAAAAACAAAGAGAAGACATAAGTCAACGTGTCTAGGTACAGCTATAAATTTGCAAGACTGCCTTTTTGCATGGTTTACGGCACTGGTCTCATTAATTCACAGTCACAGTGCAGTTGATGACTCGATGAATCTTCCTAGGAAAAGCTTAATTCAATTAGGGCTCTCGGCAGTTCCCTGACGAAGCTCTGGTATCTTGCTTTTACTTATACAAATTGAGGGTAAACCAAACAGATGCAGACTTTCCCAGAGAGACCCCAGCCAGCCCAGAGAGGATGCCCTAGAAGACCCTCCATTAGAGCCAGGCCGAGGGAGGCAGAGGGGGAGGAAGGCGGCTGTGGCAGCAGCACTTACACAGGCGCTGGCTGACGCCGAGAGCATCACTCTGTGTCAAGCTGGTTTCTTGTCTTCCTCAAAGGCTTCATGTGGACACTATCTCTACACGGAAGTCAGTCATGCACTTATTTGTCCCCCAAGTATTTAGGAGCCCTCCCCCTGTGCCAGGCACAGAGAAGAAAGCAAACAAAGGCTCTGCACTCAAGGGGCTTCCATTCTTGTAGGAGTCCTGTCCTAAGAACAGCTCTCCCTGTCCTGCCTGCTTGCCTAATTCCTCTCCATCTTCAAGACTGGCTCGAATTCCACCTCTTCCGAGAAGCCTTCCCTAACCACCTGTGCCCTCGGGGACTGCTTGTTCCCTCTGAACTCTGCCTCTGCCAGGAGTCTGCCGAGACCTTAGCACAGATGGACCATTTTCTCCAAACAGACTGGAAGCTCCTGGTGAGCCAGGCCTGGGTCTCACTCTCCTTGGTTCCCCGATGTGCCACAAGCTCAGAGCCCGCTGGCTGGTTTCAGCTGACCTGCCTCTACGACCCCACCTCGGACAGATGAATTGATTAGCTGCTCTCAGTCCTGGCTGGCCAGCCCAAAGCCAGAGCCTCTGTGAGTCTGCCTGGCACACAGCAAGTGCTACGTAAGTGTTAGCTACTTATTATTTTGGTGAGCTCATAGATTCTGCCTGACACAGCTGTGATGCCACCTCTCTGCTTTTCAGTGGCCTGGTCTCAGATAGGCCCAGCGCTGTGGAAGGGCCAGTTTGGGCTTAGGGGTAAGTGTCCCCCAAGGGACTGGGAAGGGGACTTGGGAAGGAATAGGAATTCTCATCCTGAATCTCACTCAGAGCTGCTTAAGGCTATATGTTTTCAGGAAAGAACTTGCCTGGGTAATTTGGGGAAACTCCAGGTTCTCAGCAAGTCAGTGTCAGAACTCAGGGGTCATGTATGACCTAACAGACCCCAAAACTGGCCCCGCATGTTGAAAGAGCTTTCAGGGGAAGGAAATGAAGTCAGCATGATTCCAGGGAAGGGGGGCAGCCCACTGATCCCGGCCCAACTCAAAACTTAGTTCAGTTAAAATTAGATTAGCCTGTAAGATTAAAAATACCCACATAGGGCTTCCCTGGTGGCGCAGGGGTTGAGAGTCCGCCTGCCGATGCAGGGGACACGGGTTCGTGCCCCGGTCCGGGAAGATCCCACATGCCGCGGAGCGGCTGGGCCCGTGAGCCATGGCCGCTGAGCCTGCGCGTCCGGAGCCTGTGCTCCACAACGGGAGAGGCCACGACAGTGAGAGGCCTGTGTACTGAAAAAAAAAAAAAAAAAAAAAAAACCCACATATAATCACGGCCTGCCTTAAGTACCAGTTGATGTTTGTTGGCATCTAAAGAGATGGTTGGGCCCAGCGCAGTGTGTGCAGACAATCTTGGGGAGACGTGTCTGACTCAGATGTTTACAGGGGGAGCGAGTGCTGCAGCAGGAGGTCCACACAGGCAATGCATGACTCAGGAATAACCCAGGTCCTGGGTTTGCTTAGTGAGCCTTCTCTCCCCACCACGGAAGGAAAGGCGGGGCAGGTGGGGGAGGGTGACAGGAGGAGGGAGGGAGGGAGGGAGGCAGGCCCGCCAGCTGTGGACAGGCTGGCATTCCCGAAGGGAGCCCAGGGCTACTGAGCTCCAATGCCCTGTCCCTCCTGTGTTTCTGAATGCCACCACCTCTGAGAAGGGCTATTTGCTTCACGGTAAGACTTGGAGTCGGGGGGGGGGGGGGTCACTGTTTTCCCCCCCAACCCAAGAAATGATCCACAGAGAGCAGCCAAGACTTGAAATGCCTTTAATCCTTCCCTGTTCAAAATGATCTTGGGAAAAATAAAACTTTTGAACCGAAAGGGAATCAGGGCATGATGATGAAAAGAACAAGAGCTCCAAAGTCAGACAGATCTGGGCTGCAACCCCACTGTTTTCTAGCTGTGCGAGTACCTGACACAGCCTCTGAAACAGGAGCTGAATAAGTGACAGCTAATATAGTTAACAAATATTTAACATAAATATTACAAATTAGGAAACGAGGGCTCAGAGAAGTAGTGCCTTGCCTAAGGTCACACAGCTAGGCAGCAAAAACCTAGCACCATACCATATCTCAGGGTCTCTTGACCCCTTCCCTCTCCTGCCCCATTCAGCATGTGTTCTGTTGTAATTCACTTCTCTGCCTCTCCTTTCTCCTCCCGGAGGGCCTACAACACATCAAGGGAAAGGAAAAGTTTCCATTTCAAAAGTCTGCTGCTCCACAGACTGTGAGAATGACAGGTCCCAAGGCTGAGTCAGCCTTCACACTCTCACACACTTTCTTCATACAAATACAGGCATGCTTGAGGGGTTAAGAACTTGGAGTTAAGCTGGCCTGGGCTCCAGACCAACCCAAACCACCATGCTCCTTTAGCCCCTCGCTCCTCCAGGAGGAAACAGTGTCTCTCCTGTCAACCACTCAAGTTACCAACGTGGATGTGCCTGGTCATTTACTCTAGTTAAAGACCCTTGGAACCTCTGGTCGCCCTTGATCTTCACAACGACCTGGCCAGGCAGGAAAGAGGACACGGCCTTGGGTTAGAAATCCAGGGATTGTGTCCTTTGCCACTTACTTGCTAAGTGACCTCAGGCAGGTCACAACCTGGGGCTCGGTTTCCTTAGATGTAAAATGGTTACATCAATACCACCTGCTATTCTAACCCACAGGACCATTGAGAAGATCGGAATTAAATACTGTACACGCAAGTGCTTTGGAAACAAGTTACAATACTAATGAGAATTACTACTAAACTCCACTTGCCTTACAGGGCTAAAGAGAGTTGTGCCATCTGCTTCCAGCACAGAGGCTGCCTCTCAGGGGATCCTGCTGGGCCCCAAGGGTAACCAAAAGCAGCCCAGTACCCTTCCAGCCCAGAAGCAGGAGATGGTAATCACAAGGTTAGCCATCCCCTGCTGGGCAAAGGAAACTACTCTTTAAGTGGCATTCCCCTGCCCAAGCAGGGAAGAAACAAGCTCAGTCAGACCACTGAGAGAGCAAAGAGACGGCAGGCAGGGTCACTAGCAGAGGATAAGGGATAGGCCCAGCCTGGCTGCGGGATTCAGGTACACATATATGGACTCACAGGGACAGAGGATGGGCCCAAAGCCAGCACAGAACCCCTACAGCTTTCTCAGGGCAGGGAGAGGGCTTCCACCATCAACAAGTGTCAGCCCCCAGAGGGAGTCCTAAAATCCAGGAAGGCAGGTGCAGTGAGCTGGGCACCCACCCCGTGCAGGGGCAAGGGCATCTGCTGAGGAGGACGTGAGGGGCAGGAGATGCAGCTGCACCCTGAGAAGAGACTGTGCCAAGGCGCAAACAGAAGATAAATGGCAATGCAGCATCACAACAGATAACCCCTTTGGGCTGTCTCCTCATCCGTGAGACAGAGAGCCTTTATCTCATAGGATGATAGTAGGAATCAAATGAGATTACTTTTATAAAGTGCCTGACACCACTCTGTAGATACTCAATAAATGGTAATTCTTACTAAAACACACAACCCCCCCCCCCCAACAGAAGAGATGTCACAGGGCAGGCTAGGCCTAATGCCAAAGTTGTGGATAAACAATAAGGGATACGGTTTTAGGGGAGAAATGAAAGCAACGGCTGTGGGCTGGAGTGGGCTGGGAAGACCGCCCAAAGTGGAGGAATCTGAACAGGCCCCAAAAGCTCCCGCAGCACGTTGGGCTCTGCGCTAGCATTCCCACGTCTGGTCTCTACATCGATCCTGGAAGGCAGAGATGGCATCCTCACCTTCCCGATGAGGCAAGTCAGGTTCAGAGAAACCAGGGGCCTGGTCACACAGGTACCGAGGGGCAGGGGCAGAGCCCAGGCTTTTGTGACAACATCTGTCCTTCCCACCTGAGCTGGAGGGGCTAGGTGGGGCGGGAAGGAGAGGCAGGGTGCACCTCATGGGTGTTCAGCTGAAGGAAGTCCAGGCGATATGACCAACAGAGGCCCTCTAAGTGTCCTGGAGCCTCAGGACACACATGTCCTACCTGAAGCTTCTTCCCAGTCCCCAGATGACCTCCCCTCCCACTATCCTGAAGTCACTCAGCTGTTTTCCCAAAGAGGAAAAGGTCACCTTTTTCTTTTTGGAGAGTTCCATCTGGGCTTCTAGAGACAGTTTCAAGGTGACCTTTAAGTTGTTCCTCTCTCCTTCTGAGAAGGGAGAGAGGGAAGTTCTAGTCTTACACAGGAAACCAGTTGCTGGGACTGATATCTACGCACGTGAAGTGGGCAATAATGATCCCCATCTCCCCTCCTCACGGGCTTGCTCTAAGGAGGAAATGGCAGAACACTCCTTGCAAACACCAAAACCAGAAAAAGCTATAAGATGTGAAGGGACAAAGGAAGGTTTTTTGGTCTCTGATGAATACCTGCTTCATAGGCTGCCAGCAGTTCCGGATCCGGGATATGCGTAAACAAACGCACGGGGTGCCAGTGGTGAGCTGGGTTACAGTGAGGTTCTCCCTTGAAACAGGCACTGGACTGGGAGCCAGGTAAACAGAGACAAGGCGGAATTCATGCAGGGTCCAAACCACAATGGGAGGCGGAGGTGGGGGAGGGGAATGGGCCTACCTAAGGCTTGGAGTCATTCTCACAATTCTCCCAATAGTCTAACCTCAACTCACGTCACGAGCCCCTCCTCACCAAGGAAAAGGCAAGAATCCCTGGCTGTCAGAGAGAGAAAAAAGGCCCAGAGACTGGAAGTGACTTGCCTAATGTGACCCACTGAGTCACTTAGAAAAGAATCCATTAGCATCTACTCTAGAACTTCAGCTCTAACCCCACCCTTCCCACACACATCTCCGACAGTATCTACCTGAGGCTCTGCTCAACGATTAGGACAGGGGTGAGAACTGCACACAGCACCTTCTATTTTTAAAGGAGGGGTAACTTGCAAGGGAAGCAGCTGCCCCAGATGAAAGAATGAGGCCTCCAACATGGCTCCTACCCATGCTGGGGTCTGAGAGAATAGATAAGACCCCAAAATGAACTCCTAGGCTCCTGGGTAACTGATAGTACAGAGGGAGCATGGCCTCGGCACACACCCCATCCCCCAAGTCGGTTGGTGCCATGTCCCCTCCCCACAGGACCTGCTCTGGAGGCAGCTTAAGGGAAGGAAGAACAAAGTCAGTAGGACTGACTTTCAGTCCTTCCTGAAACCTTAGGGAGGGACTGCTGGTGGCAGCCTAGGTTGAGAGATTTGTAATCCTCCAGCCTCAGAGGAAGACTGTAGGAGGGGCTGAGGCAGGGATGCATTTACCTTAGGTGGTTAAAATACCAACAGGAGCAGCTGCAACTCACTGAGTGCTTCCTATAGGTACAAAGCCAGCTTTACGTGCGTTGATTTATGTCATCATCACGCCAGCAGCATTATAGCTAGATACCATTGTTTCCCCCTTTTTATATTTGAGGAAACTGAGGCTCAGAGAGGGTGTGTGGCAGAGTGGTGCCAACCTCAATCCAACACTGCAAAGGGGAAGCTCCCCAGTGGCCTAGTGGTTAGGATTCGGGGCTTTCAACTGCCGCAGCCCAGGTTCAATCCCTGGTTGGGGAACTGAGGTCCCGCAGGCGGCGCAGCCAAAACAAAAAAACAAAACAAAACAAAAACACTGCAAGGTAAAGGGAAAAATGGGCTTTCACTTTTTGCCACCTGAACTGGGACCCTTAAGATCTTTTGGCCATCTTTCTCTCTACCCTCTTCCCAGGATGGCCAGATGCTAGGGCACTCTTGTTTTCAGAGGCAGAAAATTGCCCTATCAAGCCAGAGACACAGTCTCTTGGAACTACACATGCCCTCGGAGATCATATCCAGCCTCCTCACTTTACGATGAGAAAACTGTGGCCCAAGGGTGAGTGACTTGCCAGGGTTACCCAAGTCAGTGGAATGGCAGAAATGTCAGACCTGCAAGAGGCCACAAAGATCAACTGACAAGTGGAGAGGCATGACTGGCCCAAGGTCACAGAGGGAGGTGGTATAAGAGGCCAAGTTTCCTAACTTCTAGACTGATACCCTTGTCATGGTACCACCTCTGCCAGCTGCCCAGGGTCCCAGGCACAGTTCTGGCGGGGACAAAGCAGGCCAAGCCTGACCCCATCAGGATTAGAGGTAATCAGGCCTGCAGAGACAAACTCCTGACTATCCAGAGTACGGTCTTCGTGGTCAGGCTGTCGACCCACCAGAAGGCACTGAGACCCACAGTGTGTGCACTAGCCTCGAACGCCCTAACACAAGGCCAGGTGAGGGGGTTGGAAAGAGGAGGGCAATGTATAAATAGTGCTTATGAGGCCTCTTCCTGGTCTCACACAGGCAAATGACACATCAGTCACTTCAGCTTCTCACCAACAAATTAAGACACAGGGTTTCACGATTCAATTGAGACGCTTGCCAGTTTCACAGGTGGGCGAGACCTGCAGAAAAAGGCCCCGGCTTGTTCAAGGTCATGTATTTGTCAGAATCAGTACACATGGTTCCCCTTGCCCAGGCCTTGATTTTTTTCCGGGAAGCTGGCTGCCATCAGGGGATAGGTGCTGGTGGCCCAGCTCCATGGGCAGGCCTGCTACTGTCACAGCACCAAAGCCCCGTATCAGGAAGCCAGCTCCTGGATCAAAACAGAAGCACGAGTGCCCTCCTGCAGCATGTCCCAGAGCCTGCCTCATACCAGCCTGGCATCGCCACTGAGCTCCTGCATGTCCTTGGGAAAGCTGCAAGGCTTCCTGCCAAGAGTCACAAACTCTCCAAACCCAAACCAGCAGAGTTCCAGGCCCCCGTGCCTTCCACAGCTAGCTGGGGGCTAGAAAAGCAAAGGCAGCTTTCAAACCCCCCCACCCCCTGCCCCCCGGACACCACTTCAAGGGGCTTCTAGGCTGTGCAGGCTCTGGTGAGCTCCATCAGTCACCCAGCAGAACAGAGTGCTCGGGCCTATGAGGGTGATAATCCTCTGGAAGGGAACAACTTTTCTGCTTCCTTCTCCCAAAAAGAACGTTTCAAAGTCTCTTCAGATCAGAACATGCTGAGCTCCTCCACCTGTCCCTCTCCCTCTTGGATGAGCAGCAGGCAGGCCAACATGACAGCACCTTGAGACACAGCTGGGTGCAACCTGGAGATGAGCTGGGGCCAGACCAAGCCTGACCCTCCTCCACTCTCCCTCCACCCCCAAACCAGACTTCAGGAATTCCCAAGGCCCCCGTCCCATAAACTGTATAAGGAATGGCATTCCCAGGCAGGAAACTGACTCAGGGGCTCCTGACCAGCCTGGGCAGGCAAAGCTGACAGATAACACTCTGGGGATGAAGGAAGGTGAGGGTATGGGGATGCCTCATCTTCCACCACACCTGTAAGTCTCCAGCACACAGGTCCCCCACTACACTCAAACTCCTTAGACAAACCAAGTAGAAACAGCCTCCATCCTGGAACACCCTCCCATGAAGCATGTAATTACGCTGGTCACTGTGGACAGAGAGGACTGTGCCACTTGCTGAAGACACTCCTGTCTCACACAGCTGGGCGCCTGGCTCCCCTCGGGGTCTGTCCCAGCCAGAGGAGACTTGCCAGGCCTGGAAGCCTCGCTGAAGGTACCTAGTACCTGAAGCATCCCATCCTCTGGTCCTGCTCTCTCCCACGGACAACGCTGGCTCCCATCTTAGGAGGCCTCAGACCACAGAGGCCACGGAGCTCCAGTTTGAGAAGGACCACGATGATGGGATAGAGCCTGCCTACTTTACAGCAGTAGTCCAGACCTTTATTCCTAGGCAGCCTCAAGTGGTAAGGATGGTTCAAGAAGCTCATTAGTTTGGTGGCGGCGGAAGCGTCGGGGGCGAACTGCACTTACCTATCTTCATAAGGCAGGCCAGCAGGATCCAGAGGGAGATTTCGAAGGGTGTGCGCACGTGTGTGTAGTCGATGCCCAGGACTGGAAAGACCTTTCGAGATTTCAGGCTGTGTTCAGTGAAGGAATGGTTAACAGGGCGGCTCTCGGGGGCGAGCTCCGGCGGGGCGGTGGTGACCTCCCCAATGGAGCGTTCCCGTGGCGGCTCTGAGCCTCTGATGGTGCTGGCAGTAGGGCTGGGCTGGAGGCCATGGCTTCTAAGAACGGGTAGCAGCCCCACCAAGGCTACTGCCACAAGCAGCGAAGGGAAGATTCGAGGCGGAGAGAGGCCACAGACACCAGACCAGAGAAGCATCCTGCTGCCACCCTCGACCCTTAGCAGAGTGAGAGTAAGACCTGGGACATAGGTGGCAGGGGGTCAGCAGTGGGGAAGAGAGACTGGGGGAGTCTCTAAGCAAAGTTCATGTTTCAGAGATGTGTTTTTGTGGAAGCAGTCCTCTGGAAGTGGAGGAAGGCTGGGTTCACGATCTAGAACTCCAAACTGGGGAAGAGGGACAAGGACTCAGGACCGTAAGAGAAGACCAAAAAGGTCTGGAACTCCAGGCCTGGGAAAGGGGGTGGGGGAGGGGAGAGACTGCACCCTAGGGACAGAGGAAAGGACAGGATGGGTTGGATCCCAGGCAAGGAAAAGGAAAAGGGAGGGTGGGGACCCTCGGCTGCGGAAAGTGACTGATGAGCTGGGACTCGGCTAAGGTAAGGGGCAGGGAGCCTGAGCTAAAGGAAGGGGATCGAAGGGGGTGAGACCCAGTCCAGGAGAAGAAGAGAGGGGGCTGAGAGCCCAGGCTGCAAGGAAGTGAAGCCAGAAAGCGGCAGGGAGTTTCCCCACCCAAAGAAGGACCGGGTGCAGGCGCGCCGGGCTGAGATTCCGGGGAAATGGAGGGAGGCGGAAGGCGGAGGCAGGCGGCCTGGCGAGAGGGCGCCTTGGCGCGCGCTGAGGGCGGCTCGCGGTGGGCCAGCAGCGAAACGCCCCTCTTGCGGCCCCGGCGCGGTGCTGCGCTGCGCCCTGGCCCAGCTTCTGGTCCTCCGCGTCCAGCTCCACTTCCAGTTGCAGCCCCGGCCCCAGCCCCGGCGGCGGCGGACTGCTGCCTCTCCAAGCCCGGCGCTGCCACTTATAGGCACCAGCGAGCAGCCGGTGCAGCGGGCTAGAAGGACCTGTCAGCGCCCGCTCAACACAGCGACCCCTGTCTCCGAGGAAAGGAAGTATCGCGTCGAAAGAGGAGGGAGCGTCAGGGATGGCAAAAAAAAAAGTCTGGAATCTACAGAGATTCTGACTAACATGAGTAAAATGCTCTACTATTTACAAAGAGCCTTCATATCCACATCCACATCCACAGTCTCTTGGAGACTCCCCAATAATCTTGTGAAGGATGTATTATTATCTTATACATTTAGTTACCATGTGATCTTGAGCAAATTACTTAACTTCTCTGTTGCACAGTTTTCTCATCTGAAAAAGTGGGGATAATGGGAGTACCTATATCTGCTGATCTGCTGTAGTATAGTATATGTGATGACTAAATGAGATAATCTATGTAAAGTGTTTAGAATGGAGCCCAGCCTATAGAACAATTATTATGGTTCCACTTTTGCAGATGAGGAAACAGGTAAAGAGAGTTCCTTAACTAGTATGTAAATAGTTATATCGGTTTGCTAGGGTTACTGTAACAAAGTACCACAAACTGGGTGGCTTAAAGAACAGAAATTTACTGTCTCATATCCTGGAGGCTAGAAGTCTGAAGTCAAGGTGTCAGCAGAGTTGGTTCCTTCTGAGGGCTGTGAGGAAGAATCTGTTCCATGCGTCTCTCCTAGCTTCTGGTGGTTTACCAACAATCTTTGGTGTTCCTTGATAACTCCAGTCTTCACGTGGTGATCTCCCTGTGTCTCTGTCTCTGGGTCCAGATTTCCCCTTTTTATAAGGTTTCCAGTCACACTGGATTAGGGGCCCACCCCAATGACCTCATCTTAACTTGATCATTTTCAATAACCCTATTTCCAAATAAGTCCACATTCACAGGTGCTGGGGGTTAGAACTTCAACATCTTTGTGGCGGACACAATTCAACCCACAGCAGCAGTGGAACTGAGATTTGAACATATAGTGTTGGTTGAAATTTGTAAGATTTGAGAGATCCTGACCGTACACTGGAATCCTTGGAAAGCTTTTAAACACTACCATTGCCTGAGACCTTCAGAGGTTTGTATCCACTTCCTCCAGGGTAGTGCCCAAGCAAGATGGATAGTTTTTCAAAAGTTTCCCCAGGTGATTCTCAACTAGGGTTGAGAGTTATTGAGATTACTGAAATGCCACCCCTGTTTTGCAGAAGAGTGAATCAAGGCAGAGGAAGTCCAAGTGACTAGCCTGAGATCATAAATGATGTCAAAGGGCTTAGTTCAGTTTAGCAACTATTTATGGGCCTCTTGACAAGGCTTTGTGATGGGCTTTGGCAACACAGACATAGACATGGGGAGGAAGGAGGTGGCAGTGGTTAGGAGGGGGCACAAAGTGGACACAACAAGGGCTTCTAGGGTGCTGATAATGTTCTCTTTCTTTCCTGGGTGGTGGTTACAAAGGTTACACAGATGTAGTTGTTCTGTGATAACTCATTGAGCACTCATGATCTGTGTACTTTTCATGAGATATGCTCTCCCTTCACATAAAAGTATATTCAAACGCTACTAGAGTGATGTGATTGTGACTGAAGGTGCCGACATTAAACTGAATTCTCTGTACTTCACATTCTCCTGGCACAGGTCCAGCCATTTGGGAGATGACAGAAGAGCCTAGAAAAGCCTTCAGAGAAATCCAAGGGCCTTGTGTCACCTGGAGCAGATGAAAGGAGAACATCAGCTATAATGGAAATAACCAAAGAGAGGAAAAGCATTTAGGACAAGGATCAGAACAACGACAATATGCCTCACATGGTTCGGTCCTTTATACTTTACAACCAAGTGCCCCAGGTTTATCAATGATCCAAGTCCTGGTGCTCAATAAATAGTAGCTATTATTCTCATTTCCATTTCACAGATGAAAAAACTGATGACTCAGAGACATAAAGCCATTTGGCCAAGATCACACAGCTATTAGGTAACAGATCCAGGACTTAAGTCAGTTTTCTAACATCTTAATCCAGAGCTCTTTCAAAACACCACAGGTTCAGTGTAGAAAAAAGGAGGCAAAGGTGGGGCTAGTGGAGGGAATTTATGCAGGTGACATGGGCCAGAACCCTGAGACCTACAGTCCTTTCCAGTCTTCTTTTTTTTTTTTTTTTTTTTGCCATGCCGCGTGGCTTGTGGGATCTCAGTTCCCAGGGATTGAACCCAGGCCACGGCAGTGAAAGTGTCAAATCCTAACCACTAGACCATCATGGAACTCCCAGTCCTTTCCAGTCTTGAGGTCAACATTCACCCATGCACTCTGATCCTCCTCACTCTCTGACTCTCCCTCATTCTGGTCCTCAGTCAGTCCTTGGGTGCCAGCCTTGGAGGTAGCAGATCCCATGAGAACCAGGACATAGCAGCCCTAAGATCCTCCACAGCCTGGAGAAGGTTGTATCAACATGACAGTGCCAGGAAAGAGCCCTTGGGACAAACCACCTGGGACAGCCCGTGGCCAAGGTCCGGCCTAGACCAGGCAGTATAACATAAGAATTAAGACTAAGAATCTAGCCAGATTGTCTAGGTTCAGATCCCCACACCACCACTCACTAGTTAGAAGACCTTGGGTAAATCAGTCAACCTCCCTGATTCACTGTTTCTTCCCCCATCACATGGAAACAGTAATGCCAATCTCATGGGGCTGTTCTAAGGGTCTTAGCCAATGTACATATAGATCTCAGGGCAGCAGCCAGCAAGTACCACATATATTTACCATCTTTATCTTTATTTACATGTACTGAGGGCCTCAAATGTAGACTTTCTGTGTTAGGGCCACATGAAGTTATACATTCAGACACAGAAACACAGGATAGAAAGAAGTCCCTCACATCTGTGAAACTGGTCCCATCATCAGACTACTCCCCCTGTGGTACGCTATGAATTTAATAATTTTATATAAATTATACTGCTGTGTATTCTGCATGTTTTTTTAATTTTATTATTTATTTTATTTTATTTATTTTTGGCTGCTTTGGGTCTTCATTGCTGCGTGAGGGCTTTCTCTAGTTGCAGTGAGCAGGGGCTACTCTTCTTTGCAGTGTGCGGGCTTCTCACTGCGGTGGCTTCACTTGTTGCGGAGCACGGGCTCTAGGCGTGCGGGCTTCAGTAGTTGTGGCACACGGGCTCAGTAGTTGTGGCTCATGGGCTTAGTTGCTCCGCAACATGTGGGATCTTCCCGGACCAGGGCTCGAACCCGTGTCCCCTGCATTGGCAGGTGGATTCTTAACCACTGCGCCACCAGGGAAGTCCCTCTGCATGTTAAAAGCATGATCTTGTTGAAGGTAATCAGTTAAAATATGCTGCAATATTTGTAACCCTGTTTTAGCAAGTCCTCTTTCCCCCCCCCCCCCCCCCGGCCACCCCATGCGGCATGTGGAATTTCCTGGACCAGGGATTGACCAGGGATCGAGCCCATGCTCCCTACAGTGGAAGCACGGAGTCTTAACCAATGGACCACTGGGGAAGTCTAGCAAGTCCTCATTTTTTAACCATTGCAGGCCCACATTGCTCTTGACTCAGAGGGGCCATATATCTGCAGACTCTTCTTCCTGCAGATCCAGAACAGTCTCAGGATGCCTGGGCCTGGGTGGTAATCCCCCTTGCTTAGGCCATGTCTGCTCCTCAGTCCCCCTCATTGAATCCTTTTGCTAAAAGTAATGGGAATTTTATGGAATGGCTCTAGCTATGACAGATACATAGCAGACAATGTATGGTGCTTGGGAAGGACCCTCTGGGCCACTTACTAGCTGTACATCATGAGCGAGTCATATTTTGTTTATATCACTCAGTTTATTCATGTGTAAAAAAAGTGGGTGAGGTCAGAACACCTGCCTTCAAGGTTAGTGCAAGGATTAAATGGCTGACGTATGTCAAGCTCAGTTCCTTACACATTATTGGCACTCTGTAACTGAGTTCATTTCCTTATTTCCTTTGTTATATAACATCACAGCCCTGCAAGGCCCTCTTCCTTTTTTTTAATAGTCTTTTTTTTAATATTTATGTATGTATGTATGTATGTATTTTGGCTGCGCCGGGTCTCCGTTGCAGCACGCAGGATCTCCGTTGCAGCATGTTTAGTTGTGGCATGTGGGATCTTCAGTTGCAGCATGCAACCTTCTTAGCTGCAGAATGCATGTGGGATCTAGTTTCTCGACCAGGGATCGAACCCAGGCCCCCCGCATTGTGAGTGTGGAGTCTTACCCACTGGACCACCAGGGAAGTCCCAAGGCCCTCTTCTTTCAGTCTCCCCTTCACTCACTTCACTCCAACCACACTGCCTCCTTGCTATTTCTCAAATACTGACAGCCACACTTCTACCTCAGGGCCTTAGCTGTTCCTTCTGCCTGGAACATTCTTCTCCAGATATCCACTTGGCCTACTCCATCACATCCCTCAAGCCTTTCCACAAATCTTCCTTCTCACCACTACTATGTGGTGACTCCTGATACTTCCCCTGCCTGACCACTACTACCACTACCACTCAGGCCCAGCCACCTTCTCACATATGATATAATAAACCTATTTACTGTGTTTATTGTTTACTGCCATTCCCCCCCATAGGATGTGAGCTCCAGGAGAGCAAGAGAGCCCTAATGAATGAATGAATGACAGGGTATATTACTTGCACATGAGAAAACTAAGGTTCCAAGGAGAGAGTCAGTTGTGGCCACAGAGCTGGGAAGAAGGGGAGCCAGGTGAGAATCCAAGTCTGTCTGACTCTGAAATCCAAGCTTTTCCCACTTCTGTGGGCTGAGAGCCAGCATGAAAAAACATGCACGTCCTCGGCAACTAGGAGAGAGTTGGTAAGGAGGTAGAATTTGTGATCCAGTGAATGGCTTTTAAGCTAAAGTCATAATTCACTCAATAAACATTTAGCACCTACTGTGTGCAAGTCCCTGTGCTTCCTGCCGTGGAAGACTTGACTATGAATCTGATCGACATCCACTGGTGAACTTGAAACTCTTCTATCTACTCACAGGCTGGAAGTCCTGTGGGCACCTCCATCTCCACAGGTACTAAACGCAGCCCCCCACCTTCCCCTGAACTTGCTACCACTCCACCTTCTCAGGTACAGATTGCTTGGCCCTGCTGGAAACATTAGGATTTAGTAGGCTGCAGCGGAAAGGCCCAGGGTTTGAATTTTATTGAGTGCCCTTGGGAGATTTTGATGCAGATGGTCCTGTCTACACTTTGGAAAACTCTGGCCTGGACTATTAAAGCAAACTTTTTATTGTTCCCACATCCAGTCTGTGCTATACACAGCTTTCAGGGAGAACATTCTGAGCTATGGTCCCCCTGTTTAGACAGCTGCAGACCCCATTCCTGACATGGCACTCAAGGGCCTTCACACATTCAGGGCCACAAACTTTTTTTGCCCTCTAATTATTTATAAAGACATTTGAAAGTATAAATATAATATAACAAACATCAAACTTTTTACCTTTCTGAATTATTAGCTGTTACAGTTTGTTCTATTTGCCTTCAATTTTTTTTTTTACAGATATCTGCACTATTTTATCAAATTTTAAAGTCTCTTTGAACCTTCACTGACATCAACCTCTATCAAGAATGTAATGTAGGACTTCCCTGATGGTCCAGTGGTTAAGACTCTGCCCTTCCAATGCAGGGGGTGAGAGTTCGATCCCTGGTCGGGGAACTGAGATCCCACATGCTACACGGCCAAAAAAAAAAAAGTAATGTACATCAACATCTACCAACGACAGGGCAACATCTATCATGAGCGTAATGCTTTATTTTTTTAAATTTTTAAAAAATTTTTTTATTTTTCTTGCGGTACGCAGGCCTCTCACTGTTGTGGCCTCTCCCGTTGCGGAGCACAGGCTCCGGACGCACAGGCTCAGCGGCCATGGCCCACAGGCCCAGCCGCTCCGCGGCATGCGGGATCCTCCCAGACTGGGTCACGAACCCGCATCCCCTGCACTGGCAGGCGGACTCCCAACCACTGCGCCACCAGGGAAGCCCGCTTTTTTTTTTTAATTAAATTTATTTTATTTTTGGCTGCTTTGGGTCTTTGTTGCTGCGCATGGGCTTTCTCTAGTTGCAGTGAGTGGGGGCTACTCTTCATTGCTTTGTGTGGGCTTCTCATTGCGGTGGCTTCTCTTGTTGTGGACCACGGGCTCTAGGCGTGCAGGCTTCAGTAGTTGTGGCATGCGGGCTTCAGTAGTTGTGGCACGTGGGCTCAGTAGTTGTGGCTCGCGGGCTTAGTCGCTCCGCGGCATGTGGGATCTTCCCAGACCAGGGATTGAACCCATGTCCCCCGCATTGGCAGGCGGATTCTTAACCACTGCGCCACCAGGGTAGCCCGCGTTATTTTGACACCTTAACACACATCTCTTCACCCCACACTCCCTTCCAGCTATTGCCAAAAACTTGAGAGAATTGTCTGTACTGCCTGCGTCGTTTCTCTCCTCCCAGACTCTCAAATCTGATCGTTAGGTTTTCACCCCCATATGCTGTACCTAAAACCACTCTTGTCAATGTCACTAATGACTTCTGTAGGAGAATGAAAATCTCTTCCTCTGCCCATCTTAGCTTCTCCAGCTGGGGCTGCGTAAATTATACTAGCAAAAGACAGATTAACAAGAGAAGAACAAACAGAAGTTCATAAACATGTGCATCATATGCCCAGAGATGAGTGACTCAAAGATTAGTTAGAACTTGGGCTGATATAGCATCTTAGCAAAGGAATGATAAACTTCTAGAGAAGTGACAAGAGAAAGGAAAAGGATCTGACTCTAGGGGCAGCAAATCGTGGGAAGGCAAATCAAGGGAAATGATGGTAGATAAAGGTTAGTTAGTAAAGTTTATATATAGATTCCTCCAGGGCTGTCTCTAGGCTGATAAGGGTCTAAAGTTGTCTCTGGTGATTGACTTCTATCCTTCCTGGTAGAGACAGGAGGAGGGACACCTTTATAGATGTGTGTCCTGCTTTTATGCAAATAAGGGTAGGGTAGAGAAGCCTCTCCTTCTTCTCAATTGCCTCTACCTCCAAATAATCCTTATTTGACGTGAGTTGCAAAAAATAGTAATAATAATAATCCTTATGCCAAAGTGGCATATTTTGGGATGGCACATTCTGCCACCCTGTACCTCTATGTTGCTTGATCAAATGGTCATTTCTCAGTCCTCATCTTTCTTTACCCATCAGCAGCCTTCATCACGTTTGATCACCTGATCCTTCTTGAATCACTTTCTTCAATTAGCTGGCTCTCTCTCCTGGCTTTTCCCTGGTTTTTCTCCTGCCTCACTGGCTGCTCCTTCTCAGTCTCCTGTTGCTGAATTCGGCCCCTTCTCCCTTTCCTCCTCCTCAGCTGCAAACTCTGAATGTTGGGGCCCCAGGATTCAGTTCTCACATTTTCACTGCTCTATATCTGTATTCATTTCTGTGGTGATCTCATCCTTTCTTGTGGTTTCAAATAAGATCTATATGCAGACGATGCATAGATTTTCATCTCCTCTGCTCAAAACTCTAGACTTTTACGTCCAGCTGAACGCTCAACGTGTCCACCTGGTTGTCCAACAGAAATCTCAAACTCAGCATGTTCAAAAAGAAACCCCAGGCCTTTCCACCCCGTCCCCAAACCTGCTTCTCCCAATGTCTTCCCCATCCAGGAAACAATCACTCTGTCTTCCCACTTACACAGGCCAAAAACCTGAGTCATCCTTGACTCCTTTCCTGAATCCAATCACTTCTCTCCACCTCCACTGCTACCACTCCAGTCCAAACCACCACCCATTTCTTGCCCAGATTATTACAATCACCTCTGGGCAATCTCGCTTCAACATAGAAGTCTAAGCCCTGTAAAGCTTAAATCAGATACTGTCACCCCCTGCTCAGACCCCTCCAAGGTCCACATGACTTATAAGGACCCACCCAATCTAGCTCCCACCTCTCTCTGGCCTCACCTCTTTTCCCCTTATTTGCCCTTATTCCCTCTGCTTTAGCCACCCTGGCTTCCTTGCTATTTATTTTTCAAACACTCCAGGTTTACACCTTCCCAGAGCCTTTGACCTTGTTATTTCCTCTGCCTGGAATGCAGTTACCCTCAGGTATCGGCATGGTTTCCTCCTTCGCTTCCTTGGGGTCTCACTCAAATGTTATCTCTCAGTGGGGCCATCCATGACCACCACACCCCACACCCTATCTCATACTCCCCCTTTCCTTCCCTTCTTTTTTCTTTTTTCTGGCCGCGCCGACTACTTGCAGGTCTTAATTCCCCGACCAGATTGAACCCAGGCACTCAGCAGTGAAAGTGCGGAGTCCTAACCGCTGGACCACCAGGGAATTCCCTCCTTCCCTTCTTTATTTTTTTCCACAGCTCTTTCACTGTCTGACTTACTACACATTTTTATGGTCTGTCTTGCCTTCACTAGAATGTAAGCTCCATGACAGCGGGGGATTTGAGGCAGAGAGCATGATGGTTGGTAGGACAGACTTGGAGCCATTATGCCAGGATTTGATTGCTGTCTCTACCACTGTCCAGCTGTGTGACCCTAGCAAGTTACTTAACTTCATTGCCCCTCAGTGTCTTCATAAGTTGGGGGTAATAACAGACCCTGTGTCATAAGGTTACTATGAGAATTAAATGAGTTAATGCATGTAAAGCGCTTAGAATTTTACCTCTATAATAGTAACTATATAACTGTAGCATAACTATATAGTAAATGCTGCATCAGTGTTTGCTATTATTATTATTGTTATTATTATTGTTACTATTATTACAGAATGCTTGGCTCTTATTAAGTCCTATACAGTTGTTAGCCCTTATTCACTGCTATATCCTCAGAACTGAGAATAGCACTTGGCACATAATAAGGTATTCAAGAAAGATGTTAGGGAATTCCCTGGCAGTCCAGTGGTTAGGACTCAGCGCTCTCACTTCCAGAGCCCCGGGTTAGATCCCTGGTCAGGGAACTAAGATCCCACAAGCTGCGTGGCACAGCCAAAAAAAAAATCTGTTAGATGGATGAATTAGGATACATGTATACATAAACAATATAAAGTATTTTTGTGTGTCTTTTAAATTTATATCAGTGGTATCATATCATATATATCCTTCTTCATCTTTACTTTTTCTCTCAATATTTGTAACGTCTAGCCATATTGATATATAGAGATCTCATTCTTTCCTTGTAGCTGCCGTATAGTAAATATTCCACCACATTTATATATCTCAATTTTTATATCTGTTCGCCTATTGATAGACATTCAGGTTGCTCCAATTTTATGTTATCGTGGACAATTTGTATCAAATGCCTTTATAAATATCTCTTGGTGTCCATGTGTAAGAATTCTTCTCTCTATATACTTGAAAATGGAATTTCTGGATTGCAGGGTTTGTACATTCACTGCTTTCCTAGACTAAATTGTTTTCCTAAAGTACCTTTGGCCCTTCTGCCTGCAAGTATGAGAGAACCATTTTTCCCATTCCTCCTGGTTTATTTGAGTAAGACTTTTTATTCTCTGTTAATTTCATGGGTAGAAAATAGTATCTCATCATTTTTTTATAGATAAGATTTTTTATTTATTTAATTTATTTTATTTTTTATTTTTGGCTGTGTTGGGTTTTCATTGCTGCACGCGGGCTCTCTCTAGTTGCGGCGAGTGGGGGCTATTCTTCGTTGCGGTGCATGGGCGTCTCACTGTGGTGGCTTCTCTTGTTGCGGAGCACGGGCTCTAGGCGCGCGGGCTTCAGTAGTTGTGGCGCACAGGCTTCAGTAATTGTGGCATGTGGGCTTAGTAGTTGTGGCTCACGGGCTTTAGAGCGCAGTCTCAGTAGTTGTGGCGCATGGGCTTAGTTGCTCTGCGACATGTGGAATCTTTCTGGGCCAGGGCTCGAGCCCATGTCCCCTGCACTGGCAGGTGGATTCTTAACCACTGTGCCACCAGGGAAGCTCCCTGAAGTACCTTTCTTATCACACCCTATAGGAGGTCACATGCTACCCACATGACATTACTGGTGATGTTATTACCTTTCATCACTTGGTTTAGTTGGTGTTTCTCCACAGTAAAGTTACTATTTTCCCCCTTTCCCTACTCTATTCTTTGGAAGTGATATCTAATCATTTTCATTTGCATTTCCCTCTGCAGTTGGGAGTTCCTGGGAGAATTACCTCTTCGTCCTTTGCTTATGTTTCAACTTGTTTGCTTGTCTTTACTTCTCACCGGCTTCTAGGTGTTATTTATATATAAATTGCAATTATCTTTTTCCAGAGAGTCATTTAGTATTTTAATTTTGTTCATAATGTCTTCTGCCATTTTTAAGTTTTTAATTTTAATTTAATCATATTTACAAATGGTTTCCTTTAATCTTTGTGCTTTCTGAACTAGCTTTTGAACACCCAGCCATGACTCAGCAATCCCTAAAAAATCGTTGGTTCTCCTGACTTGATTCATGTTGCCCTTTTGCCTCGAATGCACTTTCTCCTTTTCACTGCCAAACAAGCTCCTACTTATCTTCAATGCCATAAACCAAATAAAACCTTCTGTGGGAAGCCCCTCCCAATTCCCCCAGGTAGAATTGGTTGCTCTCTCCACAATGCTCTCACAACTTGTCCACACCTTTATTAAAGTACATATTGCGGACTCCTCTGATAGTGCAGTGGTTAAGAATCCACTTGCCAATGCAGGGGACACGGGTTCAAGCCCTGGTCCAGGAAGATCCCACATGCTGCAGAGCAGCTAAGCCCATGCACCACAACTACTGAGACTGCGCTCTGGAGCCTGCGAGCCACAACTACTGAAGCCCGCGCACCTAGAGCCAGTGATCCACAACAAGAGGAGCCACCGCAATGAGAGAAACCACTGCAATGAAAAGCCAGTGCACTGCAACAAAGAGTAGCCCCCGCTCGCCGCAACTAGAGAAAGCCCACACGCAGCAACGAAGACGCAACACAGCCAAAATTAATAATTTAAAAATATAATAAAGTACCTCATATAAATGGAATCATGCTTTTTCTGTCCTTTTGTGACTGGCTTATTTCACTTTAGCATAACATCTTCAAGGTTCATTCATGTTGCAGCATGTGTCAGAATTTTTTTTTAAGACTGAATAATATTTTATTGTATGAATATACTACATTTTGGTAAACCGTTCAACAGTTGATGGACACTTTGGTTGCTTCCATGTTTTAGCTATTACGAATAATGCTGCTGTGAACATGGGTGTACACAGTAGTGTGTCTTCAAGACCCTACTTCCAATTTTTTTGAGTATATACCAAGAAGTGGAATTGCTGGGTCATAGGTTAATTCTGTTTAATTTTTTTGAGGAAACTCCATACTATTTCCCACAGCTTCTGCATCATTTTGCATTCCTACCAACAGTGCACATGTGTCCCAATTGTTCCACATCCTTGCCAACACTTGTTTTTTGTGGGTTTTTTTAACATCTTTATTGGAGTATAATTGCTTTACAATGGTGTGTTAGTTTCTGCTTTATAACAAAGTGAATCAGTTATACATATACATATGTCCCCATATCTCTTCCTTCTTGCATCTCCCTCCCTCCCACCCTCCCTATCCCACTCCTCTAGGTGCTCACAAAGCACCGAGCTGATCTCCCTGTGCTATGTGGCTGCTTCCCACTAGCTATGTATTTTACGTTTGGTCGTGTATATATGTCCATGCCACTCTCTCACTTTGTCCCAACTTACCCTTCCCCCTCCCTGTATCCTCAAGTCCATTCTGTAGTAAGTCTGCATCTTTAATCCCATCTTGCCCCTAGGTTCTTCATGACCTTTTTTTTTTTTTAGATTCCATATATATGTGTTAGCATACAGTATTTGTTTTTCTCTTTCTGACTTACTTCACTCTGTATGACAGTCTCTAGGTCCATCCACCTCGCTACAAATAACTCAGTTTCGTTCCTTTTTATGGCTGAGTAATATTCCATTGTATATATGTGCCACATCTTCTTTATCCATTCGTCTGTTGATGGACAGTTCGGTTGCTTCCATGTCCTGGCTATTGTAAAAAGAGCTGCAATGAACATTTTGGTACATGACTCTTTTTGAACTATGGTTTTCTCAGGGTATATGCCCATTAGTGGGATTGCTGGGTTGTACGGGAGTTCTATTTTTAGTTTTTTAAGGAACCTCCATACTGTTCTCCATAGTGGTTGTATCAATTTACATTCTCACCAACATTGCAAGAAGGTTCCTTTTCTCCACACCCTCTCCAGCATTTATTGTTTTTTGTATTTTTGATAGTAACCATCCTAATGGGTGTGAGGTGACCAACTAATTCATCTTTGTAACCGAACACTGGGCATGATGCAGTCAATGTTTATTGAATGAATGAATGAGGCTATAACCTGGATCAGTGGTCTTCAGACTTTTTGCTCTTGTGCCCCCTTAAAGAATTTTTTTTAATTCCGCATTTGTGAGGATTCCAACAGGAAACAATGCACTCAAAGTAAGACAATTCAAGAAGGTCATATATGCAAAGAAGCTAATGTAGGAGGTGTGGTCAAGGTGTAGGGAAATGACAAGGGATTATGCAGGAAGCTGGGAAGGGCAGCAGCCAGGCTGTTACCCCCTGAGGTCTAAAGGGCAATTTCTCTTCCTTAAGAGGAGCACTAACTTTCTGTGCAGGGACAGGGCCAGACTGACTAGATGTCCAGAGGTGGGAACAAGGGGAATAGAGACCCTAATCTCTCTCTCTTCCCTCCCTTCTGTCTCCTGCCAGGACTTCCCATTGACCAAATCCAAGCCAAGGCTAGAAGGCATAGAGCCGTTGATGACCTCCATCCAAGTCAGCCAACCAGGGGAGAGGAAGGAAGGAGTAGGTCGAAGAATGGACCTGCTGGTCCACATGCAGGCTATCTGGCACGTTTTAAAATTGACAACTGAAACGTTCATCTTAGGGACTTCCCTGGTGGCACAGTGGTTAAGAACCCGCCTGCCGATGCAGGGGACACGGGTTCGAGCCCTGATCCAGGAAGATCCCACGTGCCGCGGAGCAACTAAGCCTGTGCGCCACAACTACTGAGCCACGTGTTGCAAATACTGAAGCCCGCGTACCTAGAGCCCGTGCTCCGCAAGAGAAGCCACCACAATGAGAAGCCCACGCACCGCAACGAGCACTAAATGCAGTCAAAAAATAAATAAATAAAATTAAAGATACTACAGTTTAAAAAAAATGAAAATAAAATGAAGGAATGGATATAGATCAAACTTTTAAAAAAATAATAAAATATTCATCTTAAATGTAAGGCATTGCAAAGGATATACTTGCTAGCATATTGAAAATATTTTAAATAAAACTGTTCCATCATCAGTTGAATGTAAGTATCATCATGGTTTGCTACTCACTATTATTCATGTCAAGAAAATATCAGAACAAGCTGTACATTAGCAGGCAGAAATGCTACATCATTATTTGTTTTCTTCTTCAATGTATAGTTACAGTTTGCTTCCTCTCACAGAATGTTCTCCTAGGGTAATATATTTTCTGCTGGAAAGTCTGTTATTGATTACCTAATTCATACTCCCAACAGAAATTTATATACATGATTGCACTTTAAGAAATTTTGAAATTTAAATAATTTAAATTTTCCTTTGACTCTAAAGCTCTACGTTTTAAAATTTCTTCTGGATTGAAATATCACTTTTTATTGTATTAGTACACAATTGATCAAAGCAACATAACATATATCTTTTGAAAAATGATTATTAAACAAAGAGTAAAACGATATTGGAAATGTATCTCTTACTGAAATAGATTTTTTTTTCAATTAATTTATGTATTTATGAATAAATGTTACTTATTGCTGGAATGAAGCTGGGTTCAGCATCAACTTTATATCTATTTTTAACTTTTATAAATAGAAACTCTGAGAAACCTTGTTCAAATAAATAAGTAGCTGAAAGCGGAGGGAGTTCTGTTACAATAATATCACTTAATTATTTGAATTCTTGGTGTTACAAGCCAAAAAATTACATAGTGACCTATCATCAAAAGTTATTTTTAATGACAAGAAAGTCAGAATCTCCTTCAACTCTATTGAAAGCAAAGTACCAGCAACTGTCCCACTTACAAAATTCCTTATTATCCAGTCATCACAGTTCTTCACCTTTGGTTGGTGCCCTGAAGGTGTTTAACCCCCCACCCCAACCCCCTGGGGTAAGGTTGTGGGTGAAAATCAGGGCTGAGAGCCTTTTGTAAAGTATGAGCAGGGTGGGAGGGAAAGAAAAAGGTGGACTTGGACTTCAGAGTATCTTCTCCAGAAAATGTGTCTTAGGAAAGAGCATGAATAGAGTTTGAGGATCTGCAGGTCAGTTCTTCAAAGTATCTGTGCCACACACCCTTGCCTTCAACGTACTTCCAATCTAGTAGGGGAGAGAAGTTAGCAAATTGCCAAAGTACAAAATGCACTGAGGGGTTGGTGAGTAGTGATGGAGGTATTCAGGGAGTTTACTTCCCGCTGTGGGAAAGGCTTCATGGGTGAGGTGGCATGTCAGCTGCTTTTCAGGTCGGGTAGGATTTTGACAGAAGAGATAGTGGAGACGACATTCCAAATGGACCGCACTGGATAAACAAAGGCTCAGAGAGAAGCCATAGGGAAAAAAAAAAAAAAAGGAAGCCATAGGGCATGTTTGGGGAATAAGCAGAGTGT
This sequence comes from Grampus griseus, assembly GCF_964374135.1. Lineage (NCBI taxonomy): Eukaryota > Metazoa > Chordata > Mammalia > Artiodactyla > Delphinidae > Grampus > Grampus griseus. Next base: position 162,253,289 of record NC_139017.1, on the reverse strand, counting down.
AGACAGAGGCAAAGAGTGGGAGAAAAGGCAGAGACATAGAATCAAAAACTCTCAAGCCTAAAATCTTAAGAATCACCTAATCCAACCTCCACAATTACCACCAGCACTGCACCAAAATCCACTCAGTGCTCCAAAACATCTAGTCACCAGGAGCTCTCTCTTTATAGAATACCCCGTCCAGTGGAAATATAAGGCGAGTCACATATATAATTTAAATTCTTCTGGTAACTACCAAAGGGGGAAAAAAAAGAAACAGGTGAAATTAAATTTTTTTGTCTTCTCAGACTTTTTAAATCCCCATTATTGATTTACATGCAATAAAATTAACCAATTTTAAATGTATAAGTTTTGTCACATGTACAGGGGCAATTAATTTTAATAATGTTTTATTTAACTCAACACATCCAAAATATTATCCTTTCAACAAGCAATCAATATAAAAAACTGTTAATGAGATATTTTACATTCTTTTTTTCTGTTCTAAATCATCCCAATTCAGACCAGCCACATTTCATGTGCTCAGTTGCCCCATGTGGCTAGGGAATGAAGCACAGATCTAGAGGGAAACCATTGTATCCTTGGACCACTCTTGGTGGTTAGAAATTTTCCCTTGGATGGTAGAATAATGCTGGCTTGGTTTCTTCTTTAAACATCTGCATCTTCAACTTGTTTACCATAGACATGTATTAATATGGAATTAGCATAGGAATAAGTACTAGGTGTTATGGTTGCTCATGTGAGGGGCACCTCATCCTGGCCTTGTAGGTCAGGGGAAGGTTTCAAGAGGAAGATACACAGGAATGGACATAATGCTAAAAAACAGATTTGATTATATTCAGCTTATAATTATTCTTTAAACCATACTTATATGTTTGATGTACTCTTCTGTATATTGTACATTTCACAATTTAAAAACATAGGTCTACTCCCCAGTAGCAATGAGCAATGATCCAGCGCCCAGAGTTTGTCTTCTAAAAACCATTCTCCGATAGAAAGAACCAGGGATCTTTGGAGAAGCAGATGATTTTAGGGCTGGGGTAGAGAAAAGACAAGATGAGCTTAGAGCATCTTGCAGTGCCAGAAAGTAAGGAAGTGTTCAAACACCAAAGGTTGGGGGGACATGGCAAACGCTCGGGAGTCAACCTGACAACCTGAAAGAGCTCCCAATGGGCAAAGCTGGACAATTTGAAAAACAAAAGAAGTGACATAGTATTGGATTATAACCCAAAGTGTAAAATCAATGTCACAGAGTCCCTACTGATAAAACTAAATGATTGAATAAATAAATAAATAGGGGAGAAGAGACAAATCTTCTTTAAAGAAGTATTCCAAAGAATTTATGTAGGTGCTTCCCCTTCTAGGAGGTGGAACTTAATCCCACTCTCTACCCGTTGAGTGTCAGCTGGATTTAGTGACTTGCTAAAGAATAGAAAGGTAGGGGTGGGGGTTAGGGAGTGGATGCAGTAACTTTACAGTGGAGAGGCCTGGCCAATATCACCAAGTGATGGTGGTTAACATCACCAGTAATAAGTCATGTGGGTAGCATGCAATCCATGACAGGGTGTGATGAGAAGGGCACTTCATCTCTGGGCTATTTTTTCCCCCAAACCCAAAACTTCAGTCTAGTCATGAGGAAAACATCAAGTAAGTTCAAATTAAGGGACATTCTGCAAAATACCTAACCAGTGTTCCTCAAGACTGTCAAGGTCATAGGAACAAGGAAAAACTGGTAAGTTGTCACAGACAGGAGCAGACTAAGGAGACAGGAGGACGAAGTGCAGTGTGGTATCCTGGATGGGATCCTGGAACAGAAAAAGTACATAGGTGAAATCTGATTAAAGTCTGGTGTTTAGCTATTGATAATACGTATATCAATGTTGACTCCTTAGTTGTGACAAATACACCTTGGTAACATAAGATGTTAATGTTAGGGAACTGTTGACTGAAACCATCTGCCTTGGCCAGGCCTGGTTGCTTGAGTTGTCTCACAACAGGGGTCCCGATAAGGAACATGGTGCCGCCGCTGAAAACTAACCGGGAGAATTCGAGAAGGGCCGAAAGGAGGGAGGAGACGATATGTCCTGCCCTAACCCCCCAGAAACCCTCACTCTGGAATCCATCTTGGCTGAGAGATGCATGAGCCACCAGGAAGGACCCTGAGTCACCAGATATGGGCCAAGCAAGATGATTGGCCAGAGACAACCCGGAAGCTAACGCCATTACCATAAAACCCGAGACTGTGAGCCGCTTGGCAGAGCAGTTCTCCTGGGTTCCCTTACCCTGCTGTTCTCTGCCCATGCGCCCCTTCCCAATAAAGTCTCTTGCTTTGTCAGCACGTGTGTCTCCTCAGACAATTCATTTCCGAGTGTTAGACAAGAGCCCACTCTTGGGCCCTGGAATGGGTCCCCCTTCCTGCAACATTAGTATTAGGGGAAACTGGTTGAGGGGTATACGGGAAGCCTTTTGACTATCTTTGCAACTTTTCTGTAAATCTAAAATTATTCTGAAGAAAAGGTTTAATTTTTAAAATATATCACATATATATGATATGTATATATGTATATCATATATGAAAGCAGGGGGAGAAAGGAGAAAGAAAGAGAGAGAGAGAGAAAGAAAGAAAGGAAGGAAAGAAGGAAGGAAGGAAGGAAGGGAAGCAAGGAAGGAAGGAAGAAAGAAGAAAGGAAGGAAGGTGGAGTAGCAGGTCCAGTGGTTACTATAAGTTGGGTCAGGGTTAAGCCTTTGGGACTTTATCCCGTGGCAGTGGGAACCATTGAAGGTTACTGAGCAAGGGTGTGGCTGATTATAGAATGACTCAGCCAAAGTCACACAGTTTCAGCTTCCCCAGGCCCCTTCCTTCCACGTGCTCTTTATTCTTTGCCTGCAGAAGCCAAGCTCTGGCAGGAATCTAAGTCACTAGCACAGAGATGATCACCTCCACTGCTCACCCTCCTGCCCCCATCCTATCCTGGTTCAGTGGTCTTTAGAGGCTCAACATTGCCACACCCGGTAAGGACCAGAGCCACCTTTCAACCTTCCCAGCAGAGACCCCTGGGCAGGGAGGTGCAGGGCAGGGCCTCCTGTAAAAATCCCACAAGTTCTAGGTGGAGTCATTTCTACCATACCCTCCTTGCTCTCTCTCCTCTCTCCTCCCATAGTGAAAGGAAACTAGTCCAGCAGTGGGGGAAGGGAGCTCAAGGGCAGAAGAAGAGGCAGCTTCAAGACTGAACCTTCAAGACCCACACCAGGAAAATTGTCTGTTATCAGTCTTTCTTCCATGGCCTGCTTGGAAACACAAATATGTCCAGGTCAGAAGCTGGGGGGGAAGAAAAGAGGAGAGGAAAATTGTCAGTGTACAGTCTGCCCTCCATATCCACGGATTCAACCAACTGCAGATTGAAAATATTCAGAAAAAGAAAACTCCAGAAAGTTCCAAAAAGCAAAACTTGAATTCGTTGAGCACTGGCAATGATTTACATTGTATTTACAACTGTTTACATAGCATTTACATTGTATTAGGTATCATAAGTAACCTAGAGATGATTTAAATCTTGTTTTATGGTAGATTTATGTTTTTATGCAGATTCACTCTTTTTTAAAAATTTATTTATTTATTTATTTTTGGCTGTGTTGGGTCTTCGTTGCTGCACGCGGGCTTTCTCTAGTTGCGGTGAGCGGGGTCTACTCTTTTGTTGCAGTGCGTGGGCTTCTCATTGTGGTGCCCTCTCTTGTTGCAGAGCACGGGCTCTAGGCGTGCGGGCTTCAGTAGTTGTGGCACACGGGCTTCAGTAGTTGTGGCGCACGGGCTCAGTAGTTGTGGCTCACTGGCTTAGTTGCTCCACGGCATGTGGGATCTTCCCGGACCATGGCTCGAACCTGTGTCCCCTGCAATGGCAGGCAGATTCTTAACCACTGCATCACCAGGGAAGCCCCTAGAGATGATTTAAAGCAGGGGTTCCCAACCCCTGCCCCCCCCCGCCCCCCACCGTCTGTAGAACAATTGTCTTCCACGAAACCAGTCCCTGGTGCCAAAAAGGTTGGGGACCACTGATTTAAAGTATACAGGCGGAGGGTGGGCTGAGGGTACGGGTAGGTTATATGCAAATACTATGCCATTTTATAAGGGACTTGAGGATCCGCAGATTTTGGTATCGGCAGGAGGTCCTAGAACCAATCCCTCACAGATACTGAGGGATGACTTGTACACTTTTCCTGCCAGCAGTTGTAGCAGTGAGAGTTCAGTGCTAGAATTTATCAGATTTCCACACATCAATTAAGCCAGTTTGGACTTCCCTGGTGGTGCAGTGGTTAAGAATCTGCCTGCCAATGCAGGAGGCAGGGGTTAGAGCCCTGGTCCGGGAAGATCCCACATGCCGCAGAGCGCCTAAACCCATGCACCACAACTACTGAGCCTGCGCTCTACAGCCTGCAAGCCACAACTACTGAAGCCCGAGTGCCACAACTACAGAAGCTTGCATGCCTAGAGCCCATGCTTTGCAACAAGAGAAACCATTGCAATGAGAAGCCCATGCACGGCAATGAAGAGTAGCCCCCACTCACCGCAACTAAAGAAAGCCCACGTGCAACAATGAAGACCCAATGCAGCCAAAATAAATAAATTAATTAATTTTTAAAAATTAAGCCAGTTTTCTCATCCTTTATCTTTTATCCCTCCATGGAAAAAAAGAAAACAAAAGGCTAACATTATTCAGCAACCTGTTCTGTGCTAGGCACTACGCATAACTTCATTCGGTCCTCACGGCAACTCTATTAGTATACCCATTTTATTTATTTATTTATTTTTAAATGTTATTTTATTTTTATTTATTTATTTTTAGCTGCATTGGGTCTTCGTTGCTGCTCGTGGGCTTTCTCTAGTTGCGGCAAGTGAGGGCTACTCTTCGTTTTGGTGCGTGGGCTTCTCATTGCGGTGACTTCTCTTGTTGCTGAGCATGGGCTCTAGGCACACGGGTTTCAGTAGTTGTAGCATGTGGGCTCAGTAGTTGTGGCTCACGAGCTCTAGAGCGCAGGCTCAATAGTTGTGGCGCACAGGCTTAGTTGCTCTGTGGCACGTGGGATCTTCCCGAACCAGGGCTTGAACCTGTGTCACCTGCATTGGCAGGCAGATTCTTAACCACTGTGCCACCAGGGAAGTCCCAGTATACCCATTTTATAGGTGAGAAAGCTGAGGCTCAGAGAAGGTAAGTGACATGCCCAAGGTTATGCAGCTAATCAGTGGCAGAGCTGGAAGAGAGCAAAACCAGTTCAAGTCTTCAGAAGCACGGGCCTGAAAATGATCTTGGGGAATTTTACCTTTCAGGGTAGAGGAAATGGTTTTATGGAAAAATCCAAATTTCTTGCAGGATACCTAGCCCCATTTCTTTCTCTTTTTTTTTAATACATTTATTTATTTTATTTTTGGCTGCATTGGGTCTTTGTTGCTGCACACGGGCTTTCTCTAGTTGCAGGGAGTGGGGGCTACTCTTCGTTGCGGTGCGCGGGCTTCTCACTGAGGTGGCTTCTCTTGTTGAGGAGCACGGGCTCTAGGCATGCGGGTTTCAGTAGTTGTGGTGCACCGGCTTAGTTGCTCCACGGCATGTGGGATCTTCCCGGACCAGGGCTCGAACCCACATCCCCTGCATTGGCAGGCGGATTCTTAACCACTGCACCACCAGGGAAGCCCATCATTTTTCACTTATTAATACCATGCCTCCAATTATGTACTCTTGCTCCTGTGTGGTAGCCTGCTGTTTACGTGCAGAGGCCAACTGGGATCATGTCTCTTACAGCTCTTCTGCATCCCCTAGAGTTCAGAGATCAGTGCCTAGCTAACAAAAGGTGTATTTTATTACTTATGACTGTGATTGTAACCAGCTACCATTTATTAGCCAACTACGCCTATTATGCACTAAATACTCTATATTTTATTTCTCAGAACTACCTTAGAGATAGGTATTTTTATCTCCACTATGCAAACTGAGGCTCAGAAAAATTAAATAACTTGTCCAAGGTCACAGAGCTGTTAGGACCATGGGGGCAGGAGCCTTGAGAACCTGGCACTGTCGCCAGACTGATGTTAAGGGGCTTGTGGCTTTTCACCTACTCGCTCTTCCCTTGACCATCAGCTGAGCTGTGTCTGGAGAAAGAGAAAAAAATATCAAACTAGAGGCTTGTCAGAGGAGGTGGCTGCCATGTCATGGACCAGACACAGGGACAGAAGACTTCTGACAAGTAAGTTAGGTACGACTGCACCAAAAGCAGTCACAAAGTCTTGTTCCTGTGGATGCAGGGGGTGAGAAGTGGTCAGGAAAAACCCTGGGACATCTAGGAGTGTCAGCACTGGACAGCTGCCCACATCTACGTGCGGAGAGTAGAGAGTGGGATCTGATGGCCAAATCACTCACATCGAGGGGGTGATCAACTCACGAGGGTTTCCATCTTCCCTGTCCAAGAATTTGATCCAAGAGGAGGAAATGCAGGGTTCATAGTGCACCACTAGGTGGCACTGTGTGAGGAGGGCACAAAAATTATCCAATTACAACTTTTCAACATGAATAATTAGAAGGGATTTTACAGCAAGCAAACCATAAAGTAAACATCTCCTTTCACAGAAGGCATGTGAGATCCAGAGAAGTTATCTATGTTTCCCAGCTTTGTGGCTGAGCCAGTACCAGAGACCCAAGTCTGCCTCTTTCTAAGTTCGATGCATTTCATCTTTAACGCTCATCAAAACACATCTAGATGTCCATCTACTCATGTTGTGATCTTACTCAAGTCACTGATGTTTTTCTGAGTCTCAGTCGTCTGTGCATAGAATAGAGTATTAGTCTAGATCCATGATGTCAATAGCCACACGTGGCTATTTGAATTTAAATTAATTAAAACTTAAAATTCAGTTCTTAGTCACACTAGCCATATTTCAAGTGCTCAATAGACAATGTGGATAGTGGCTATCATATTGGACAGCGTAGATATAGAATATTTCCATTATTGCAGATAGTTCTAATAGACAGCATTGGCTGGTATTTAAGGTCCTTCCAGATTTAGTAACCTATGGATCCTCTGTGAGAGCATTGGAGGGTATAGGAGTAAATGCATAAGGTTTCCCAGCTCTCAGCCTGAGTTTTTATTTATTTATTAAATTTACTTATTTATTATTTACTTTTGGCTGTGTTGGGTCTTCGCTGCTGCGCGCGGGCTTTCTCTAGTTGCGGTGAGCGGGGGCTACTCTTCTTTGCGGTGAGTGGAATTCTCATTGTGGTGGCTCAAACCCATGTCCCCTGCATTGGCAGGCGGATTCTTAACCACTGCACCACCAGGGAAGTCCAGCCTGAGATTTTTTTTTTTTTTTTTCCCGGTACGCGGGCCTCTCACTGTTGCGGCCTCTCCCATTGCGGAGCATAGGCTCCGGATGCGCAGGCTCAGCTGCCGTGGCTCACAGGTCTAGCCGCTCCGCAGCATGTGGGATCTTCCCGGACCGGGGCACGAACCCGTGTCCCCTGCATCGGCAGGCGGACTCTCAATCACTGCGCCACCAGGGAAGCCCCAGTTGAGTATTTTTTTAATGACTCCATTTTATCTCCATTATTGGTTTATTAGTTATACCTCTTTAAAAAATTTAGTGGTTACTCCAGGATTTATAATATATATATTCAATTCATCACCGTTTACCTCCAAATAATATTCTACCATTTCTCTTATACAGTAAGAACCTTACAACAGTAAACTTCCAGTTCCTTCTGAGCGCCTTTTATGCTGTTATCGTCATGTATTTTACTTTTAAATATGCTATGAATGCCATTATTGACTATTTTTGCTTTAGTCAACCAATTTTTAAGAAAATTTTATTTATTTATTTGGCTGCGTCGGGTCTTAGTTGCAGCACATGGGATCTTCATGGCAGTATGTGGGATCTTTCATTGTGGTGCACGGGCTTCTCTAGTTGCAGCACACGAGATTCTCTCTAGTTGTGGCACGTGGGCTCAGTAGTTGCGGCGGTGGGCTTAGTTGCCCAGTGGCATGTGGGATCTTAGTTCCCCGACCAGGATGGAACCCACGTCCCCTGCATTGGAAGGCGGATTCTTAACAACTGGACCACCAGGGAAGTCCTGCAATTATTTTTCAAAGGGATTGAAAATAAGGAAAATGTCTTTTCTGTTTATTTTTACCATTTTCTTTCTTTTTTTTTTTTTTTTTTTACCATTTTCAATACTCCTCATTTCTTTGTGAAGATCCAGTTTCTCTCTGGTATCATACTCTTCCTGCCTGAAGAATTTCCATTATCTTTTCTCATTGTTAGGTCTGCTGACTCTGGATTTCCCCAGTTTCTGTTTGTTGCCCCCTCAGCTTTCAGCCACCCCTGCACCCCTGCAACACAGCGAGGGTTCTTCTCCATGCTCTCACCCCTCTCCTTGCGGCAGCCTGCTGGTGCTCGTTACTTGATGCTATGCTGATCATGGTGGCAAGACGTGGTGTGGGTTTCTCTGTTGTCCTGATCCATCCTCAGTCTTAGGCAAGCTCTATGCATCTGGGCCTCAGGCTGGAGACTTCTCACCATCCCTGTCCCTCCTCCTTGTGGCACTCAAATTCTGCCTTGTGTTTTTGGTTGGTCTGCCATGTCAGCAGACCTCAGATTGGTATTGCTGGTAGGATCCTGAGCCTGAGCTGGTTTCTAGCCCCTCCTGGAAAGATAGAGGGTTTCTGCTTCTACTCTTCCCCCAGCTGCAGTGGGGCCTTGCTTGTGTCATGGAGTGAGAGTGTTTCCTACATCCCCACCACTCCAGGCAGATGGGCTTTGCTGCTACTCCTCCTGCAGAAGCAATAGATCTTTGCTGGGAGAAACACGGGCATGAGAGGTCTGCTTCCCCTACCCCAGAGGCTTAAGGATTTGCTTTATTGAAAAGAAGGAAGCGTCTGGAAAACTGGGAGGGATTTTATGTCCATCCTTCAGCAGCAGCTGATTACCTCCTACATACCTATGCAATGAGGGGACTCTCTGGTCTCCTGCTGTGCCTCCAATCTTTCTTGTGAGCACCCACTGGAGGCCCGTGGAAAAGAACCTAGAGTGAGTGCAAACTCCTCTTGTATCTGGGCCCCAATCCATACCACACTGATATACTAGCCCACATATGGTCTTTAAAAATTTGTCAAAATTTTAGCTAATTTCTTCTTACCAGCTTCTCTGGCAGCTACCTCTTTCTCTTGTGCTTTGACAAAGGTGACACACTCTCTGTGTCCTAGCTCACCTTTGAGAGGCTTCTCACTCTTTGGAATTCAGTTGACTTGGTTACTTTACAGCCTGAGCTCTCTGATGGGCTGGAGAAAAATCATGACATTGTAGATTACCTGCCTTTTTCTCCTTATTAAGGTGAGAGTGATGTTCTTTGCCACATTCTTCATCCAACGTAGAAGTAAAAGCCTGTGGAATTGGGCTTCCCTGGTGGCACAGTTGTTGAGAGTCTGCCTGCCCATGCAGGGGACACGAGTTCGTGCCCCGGTCTGGGAAGATCCCGCATGTGGTGGAGAGACTGGGCCCGTGGGTCATGGCTGCTGAGCCTGCGCGTCTGGAGCCTGTGCATCTGGCGCCTGTGCTCCGCAACGGGAGAGGTCCGCGTACCACAAAACAAAAACAAAAAAAAAAATGCCTGTGGAATTTCTTGAAACTTACCTTTTGTTACTGAACAACACTGGCAACAGTAAAGGATTTACGTAGTAAATCAAGACTACTCTGGTGACAATGCAGTACCCCACACAGGAATGTTGCCAAAATTAATTCCCAAACCCTTAAGGGTGGGTCCATCTTTGCTGCATGCCCAGTGTTTGTGCCAGGCACTGTGGAGCAAAATATCTGTTGATTCATTCAATAAGTATTTACTGAGAGCATCCTGTGGACAGGTATCCACTAGGCTACTTAACGGAGATTCTGCAGAATCCTGGTCCTGGCCTTCATAGGGCTCACAGTATAGTGAAAGTCGATACTGAAAAAAAAATCATGGCAGGTGTGGTAAGTGCCACAAAAGAGGAAGTAGAGGATGCTATGGGAGATCATGACCAGTGATCTAACCTAGTCCTGTCCAGGGAAGCATTTCAGATGAGGGCTGGAGGGGCAGTAGAAGTTAGCCAGGCAAAGAGAGGAGATGTTCTAGTTACTGTGGGTGCATATCAATTCCCCCAAATCTTATTGGCATTTATTATGATCACAAGTTCCCTGTGTCAGGAGTTCAGACAAAGCACCATAGGATGGCCTGTCTCTACACCGGTGTCTGGGGCTTCAGTTGGAAGACTTAAAGGCTGAGGCCTGTAATCACCTAAAAGTTTGATTACTCACTTGTCTGGTGGTTGATGCAGGCTATAGGCCAGAGGCCTCAGCTCCCCTCCACATGGGCCTCATCAAGTGGTCTCTCCACATGGGCCAGTCTGGGCTTCCTCAGGTTCCAAGGGCAAACATTCCAAGGAAGAGAGCCAGGCAAAAGCAACACCATCTTTTATGATCCAACTTCAGAAGTCACTCAGCATCACTTCTACTATGTTTATTTGTTGAAGCGGTCAAAAAAATCCCACTCCACTTCAAGGGAAGGGGAAATAGACTCCCATTTCTTGATGGGGGATGGCAAAGTTCTAGAAGAGCATGTGGGACAAGAAATATTGCTATGGACATTTTTGAAAAACACAGTCTGCCCCGGTGGGAAGAGTGCTTCACTTGAGAGAATCCTTGAACAAAAATCTTCCGGTGGGAGGGGCTTCCCTGGTGGTGCAGTGGTTGGGAGTCCGCCTGCCAATGCTAGGGGACACGGGTTTGTGCCCCGGTCCGGGAGGATCCCGCGTGCCGCGGCCTATGGGCCTGCATGTCCGGAGCCTGTGCTCTGCAACGGGAGAGGCCGCAGCGGTGAGAGGCCCGTGTACAGCAAAAAAAAAAAAAAAAAAAATCTTCCGGTGGGAGAAGGCAGAGCCCATCTGAGGACAAAAAAAGCCTGGCATGTAGCCAAGAGAAGGAAGCTAGTATGAGGTCTAAGCGGTCAAAAACCAAACTCCTCATCCTTGCCCTTGAGGAATTTGTCATCTTAACAGCCATAGTGCCTCCCTTCTGTTTAGTGCTCTAAAATCAACAAAGCAGCACCTCAGTTATTTCCTCATTTGTTTCAATCAACCATCCTGTGAGGGATATATTATTAGCCCTATTGTACAGATGGAGAAACTAAGCATCAGTTGAGGTGAAGTGGAAGGCAACACAGGAGGGTCAGGGATACTCAGTGATTTTAGTTGACACATGGATAAACATTTTAGATGTTAGTAGCTAACATCCATTTTCATAGAAAAATATGTCTAAGACATCAAACTCATCATTTCACTGATATAGCTTGGGACAAATTAAAGAAGGGAATTGATTTAAAGTGGATTTAAGGGAAACTTTTAAATGAATAACAGTATAGAAGGTTTGTGAATATGGTAATAACGATAAAGATGGAAGGTAAATGAGGAGAGTTTGAGAAATACCAGCAAAGGAGTAGATGTGTTGGATCTGTCTGGAGTCAGATCAAATCCTGGCCAACTCCAAGAGCAAAAAAAAAAAAAGTCCCAAGAGAGAGCCGGGTGAATTATGTAGCGTCCCTGTGCCTCAGTTTTCTCATTTTAAAAATGAAAATAATCATATGACTTCTCTTCATAAGAATGTCATGAAGAGTAAATTAGTTAATATTTGTAAAGTGCTTAGAAGAATTCCTGGCATTTAGTAAGTGCTATATGAGTAATTATTAAATAACTAAATTAAATCAACTTATTTAAGCATAAAAGGGAATGTATTGGCTCTTGTAACCAAAGAGTTCTTTGGTGTCTGTTTGTCTTCAGTCTGGATCCAGGGGCTCAAAGTGTATCATTAGTTCTCTCTCTCGCTCACTCCCTCTCTCTCTTTCTCCCTCTCCCTCCCTTACTCCTCCCTCTTGCTCCACATCTCAGCTCTACTGTGCTCTGTCTTGACTCATCTCCGGATGACCTCCCACCCAGTTTTGGCAAGGTAACCACCGGAAGCTCCAGGGTTAGAGGAGCCTGACATAGCTAACAGCTACCAGTCCAGAGGAAAGAGCCACCTCCTTTCCGCTGCTGTAGGAAAAGCCCCTTTATTAGTTCTGATTGGTCCTACTTGGGTCACATGACCACACCTCAACTGATCACTGTGGCCCATAGGGAGGACTACTTGGGCCAGTTTAATTACAAATGCAGCCCTGACCCCAAGAGATGGAGCGAGTTTCCCCAAAACCTTGGACTAAATGTGTGGGAGGGGTGGTTCTCTAAGGAAAATCCAGTGTTCTTCAGAGAAGAAAAAGGATTAGATACTGGAAGGGCAAACAAGCAAACAAAAAGTCTGCCATACTAAGTTAGCTTGTAAATTAAAGTTGCCAGGCCTCAGTTTCCATGTATGTCAAATGAGTACAATATAAGACACTGCCCACTGGGAATTCCCTGGCAGTCCAGTGGTTAGGACTCAGCACTTTCACTGCCGAGCTTGGGTTCAATCCCCGGTCGGGGAACTACGATCCCACAAGCCTCGCAGCACAGCAATTAAAAAAAAAAAAATTCCCTCAGAATAAAGTCATGGTAAGGATTAAACGACATAAACGTTTAATAAAGCTTAGCCCATACTAGTCATACAGTAAGCACTGAATAAATATTAGTTATTATTAATAATACCCATGTCACAGAGTTAGTAATGATAGAGCTGGGAATTACACCTATATTTTCTGATTTTAAAGGCTACTGATCTTTGTACATTTCAATCAGTTTTTTATAACAGCAAACCCTCTTATCTCTGTAGTATTTTACAGTATACAAAGAGACTTCACCTACATTTTTCTTACTTGATCGTCACAATAACCTGTTTGCCCTGTACAGATGTTTCATAGTTGGAGAACTGGAAGCTTGAAGAACAACACATCACTCCATTCACTTCCTCAGCAAATATTAAGTGTACACCACGTTCTGTTGAGAGGGACCTCTCCTAATGCTCCAGCTTTCTTCTGTATTTACAATGAAGAGAAGTGTTTTTCAAGTTGTAGCTCATTATCCATTAGTGGGTCATGAAATCAATTTAGTGAACTGTTACCAGCATTTTAATTTTTAAAGTGAAATAGAAAACACTGAGCGCATCCCAAAGAGTGAGCCAGAGTTTGTGAAACTCTCATTCAATTACACATCTGCATATATATGTGGCTAATGGACTATGATGAAAAGTGGAGTTTCCTCTGTGAGACCTTGTTTAAAAAGTTTGAAAGCCATTGACCAACAGAGGATCTCAAACTTTTTGATCCTAGGACTCCTTTACAACCTTAAAAATTATTGAGAACCTCAGAAAAATCTTGTTTTTGTAGGTTATATCTATTGATATTTACCATATTACAAAATAAAACTGAGAAAAATATAAATCACAGGAACACACAGTGGAAAAGGCAGGTAAATTTTTTGCACTGTTATGGATATTGTTTTGAATTTGCAGACCCCCTGAAAGGGTCATGAGGACTGGTCTACAAGATATATGTTTAAATGTTTCTGCCAAATTCTAACTCACCCTTTCCAAAACACACTCATTGTTTGATCAATAGATCTTCCCAGGGTGACTCTTTAGTCATTGGCACTACTCTCTTTCAGTGATCCAGGATTCAAACTAAAGATTCTGGTTTTGGGGGGGTTTGTTGTTGTTTTTTGTTTGTTTGTTCTTGCCATGCCTCATGGCTTGTGGGATTTTAGTTCCCGGACCAGCCATCAAACCCCGGCTCTCAACAGTGAAAGCGTGGAGTCCTAACCATTGGACCACCAGGGAGTTCCTTAAGGATTCTGTTTGAGCTCTGTTTTCTTCATCCATCAGACATCTACCTCTCTTCTCTCTTCCAGGTGAACCTGGAATTATTATTTGGGAGGTAGTGTAATGATTAAGATCACAGGTTGCAGTTACACAGACCTTGCTGTAGAACTTCGGGCAAGTTACTCATGCATGTGCAAAATTCAGAATTACTAAAAGATAGAGAATAAAAAGTAAACCTCCTTCCCTCCCCTGTCCCAGAGCCATCTTCTCCCTCACCTTGGAGGTAGCCACTGCTTGAATATCAGCTCTCAGAGTTTCTAATTTCATGTCATCCCTTAATTTTTCTGTCTGTCAAATTCCAGGCTCACCTTGAACCCCTCCTTGACGCTCCCCCAACAAAACAAAATTGGAAGGAGCTTTCCTGTTGGCAAACTCTGCATAAACCTCTACAAACTTACCAAATGTATTGCTTTGAACATAGACACATTTATCTTTCTCACTGTATTTTGAGTGAATAGAACAATCCCTTTTGCCTTTGTAAGCCTGATGTCTACCCAGTTCAATGCTTAATGCAGTATGAGTGTTCAGTGAATCTCTGATGAATCTCTGATAATCAGAGATTCACTGAACACTCATACTGCATTAAGCAGTGTATTTCCCCTGATCAAGAATTTTCAAAGACTCCGCAGTGCCTGTGGGGATGTAGGCTAACCTCCTCATATGGACTTTCCAATTTTCTCCATTAGATCTCGACTTCCCTATCCAAACTTGTCCCCTAGGAAATGTGGCTGTAGCCAAGATAGTCTCCTAATTAGAGCCAGTCTGTCCTACTGCCAGGGCTTTGTCTGTGCTGTTGACGATCAGCTGAAATTCTGAAATCAAATATATATTTTCTAGGAACAAGAAATATATCTAGGGCTTCCCTGGTGGCACAGTGGTTGGGAATCCTCCTGCCAATGCACGGGACATGGGTTCGGGCCCTGGCCCGGGAAGATCCCACATGCCGTGGAGCAACTAAGCCCATGTGCCACAACTACTGAGCCTGCACTCTGGAGCCCACAAGCCATAACTACTGAAGCCCACGCACCTAGAGCCCATGCTCCGCAACAAGAGAAGCCACCAAAATGAGAGGCCTGTGCACTGCAATGAAGAGTAGCCCCCGCTGGCTGCAACTATAGAGGGCCCGTGTGCAGCAACGAAGACCCAATACACCCCAAAATAAATAAATAAAATAAATTAATTAATTTAAAAAAAGAAATATAACTATTTACTTACTCAATATGTAAATGTTTAATATTTCTCACAAGAAATTGTCTCGTTTGGAAAGTTGCATGGTATCAGTCTTATTGCAGCATTGTTTAAAAACAGCAAAAGTATCCCCCTCCTGGGAGAAAACCATCATCTGAAAGGACTCCAATGTTTATTGCATCGCTGTTTACAATAGACAAGGCATGGAAGCACCCTAAATGTCCATCAACAGATGAATGGATAAAGAAAATGTACATATATACAATGGAATATTATTCAGCCATTAAAAAGAATGAAATAATGCCATTTTCAGCAACATGGATGGACCTGGAGATTATCACACTAAGTGAAGTAAGTCAGACAAAGACAAATATCATGTGATATCACTTATATGTGGAATCTAAAAAAAATGATATAAATGAACTTATTTACAAAACAGACTCACAGACATAGAAAACAAACTTATGGTTACCAAAGCGGAAAGATGGGAGGGAGGGATAAATTGGGAGTTTGGGACTGACATATACACACTACTATATTTAAAATTGATAACCAACAAGGACCTACTATTAGCACATGGAACTCAGCTCAATATTTTGTAATAACCTAAATGGGAAAAGAATTTGAAAAAGAATAGGTACATGCATATGTATAACTGAATCACTTTGCTGTACACCTGAAAGTAACACAACATTGTAAATCAACTATAGTCCAATATAACATAAAAAAATTTTTTAAAGAATTTTTAAAAATTTAAAAAAATAGCAAAAGACATTGGAAATACCCTAAATGTTTATCAATATAGGAATGGTTACTCAGTGACATACTATACAGCTGTTAAATGAGCTAGATCTAGATATGTTAATCTGAATAAATTTTAGATAGAATCTTACTGCATGCCAGGTTTCTTTCTACAGTGTTATGTTCCTGACGTTCATCTAGGTTGTTGCTTATGGCAGTAGTTTGCTCCTTCTCCTTGCTATATAGTATTCCACTGTATGAATACATACATTTTACTATTGATGACTGGGTTGTTTCCATTTTTCCATTGCTATGATTTTGTTGGCTGTTATGAATATTCTTGAGCATAACTTATGCACATATGTTCACAATCCACCCAGCGTGGAGGATATGCATGTATGTTCAGCTTTACTCAATACTGTCAAATCGATTTCCAAAGTGGTTGTACCATTTTACATTCCTACCAATAATGAATAAACTTTCCAGCTGATTCACACCCTCACCAAAACTTGGTAATGTTGGGAATTCCCTGGCTGTCCAGTGGTTAGGACTCCGCCCTTCCACTGCAGGGGGCATGGGTTTGATCCCTGGTCCGGAACTAAGATCCCACAAGCAGTGTGGTGCAGCAAAAAATAAATAAATAAAATAAAATAAAATTTGTTAAGAAGTAAAAAACCTTGGTAATGTCAGTATTTTAAGTTTTAACCATTTTTGTGGGTAAGTAGTGAGATCTCATGAAGTTTTTATTTTCATTTCCCTGATGACTGAGGTTCAGCAACTTTTCATGTTTGATGGTCATGTGAGTTTTCTCTTTCAGTATGCATCTCTTCAACCATCTTGTTTTTTGTTTTTTTTTTAAACTATGCCACATGGCTTGTGGCCCCTGCTGTGGAAGCGCAGAGTCCTAACCACTGGACCTCCAGGGTAGTCCCACATCTTGTCTATTTTTACCTTACCCATTATTTTAAAGGTCATCTGTCCTTTCTCATTAGTTTATAATAATTTTTTTTATATATCTGAACCAAGCCCTTTTCATTTATATATGTTGCGTATATCTTCTCCCTCTTTGTAGTTTACCGTTTAATTTTAGTACTATGTGACATTGCCCATGCTTCCCCACCTTTGTCAGCATCAAAATGCAATTTGAAAAAAACACAAACTTTTGCCCAAAGGTATCTCATTGTTATTTTTTAATAAATGGACTTTATTTTTTAGAGCAGTTTTAGGTTTATAGAAAATTGAGCAGATAGTACAGAGAGGCCCATAAACCCCATTAACATCCCCCCCATTCGCCTATTATTAATATCTTGCATTAGTGTAGTACATTTGTTACAAATGAACCAATATTGATACATTAACTAAAGCCCATAGTTTACATAAGATGCATTCTTTGTGTTGTATAGCAATAGGGGTTTTGATAAATACATAATGTCAGACTTCCCTGGTGACGCAGGGGTTAAGAATCTGCCTGCCAATGCAGGCGACAAGAGTTCGAGTCCTGGTCCTGGAAGATCCCACATGCCACGGAGCAACTAAGCCCGCTGGCCACAACTACCGAGCCTGCGCTCTAGAGCCTGCGAGCCACAACTACTGAAGTCTGTGTGCCTAGAGACTGTGCTCCACAACGAGAGAAGCCACCACAATGAGAAGACCGTGCACCGCAACAAAGAGTAGCCCCCACAACTAGAGAAACCCCACGTGCAGCAACAAAGACCCAATGCAGCCAAAAATAAATAAATTACATTTTAAAAAATACATAATGTCATATATCCACCTTTACAGTATCATATAGAATGGTTTCACTGCTCTACAAACCCTATTTCATCCCTCCCTTCCTCCTTCCTCCTCAAATTCCTGCTAACAACTGATCTTTTTATTGTTGCTGTAGTTTTGCTTCTTCTAGCATATCATATAGTTGGAATCATATAATATGTAACCTGGCTTCTTTCACTAAGTAATATGCATTTAAGTTTCCTTCATGTATTTTTGTGGCTTGATAGTTCCTTTCTTTTATCACTGAGTAATATTCCATTGTACGGATTTACCACAGCTTGTTTATCCACTCACCTGTTGTATTTATTTACTTATTTTTTTAATAAATTTATTTATTTTTGGCTGCGTTGGGTCTTCGTCGTGGTACACAGGCTTCTCATTGTGGTGGCTTCTCTTGTTGTGGAGCACAGTCTCTAGGCGCACAGGCTTCAGTAGTTGTGGCTCGCGGGCTCTAGAGCGCAGGCTCGGTAGTTGTGGCACATGGGTTTAGGTGCTCCGCGGCATGTGGGATCTTCCCAGACCAAGGCTTGAACCCCTGTCCCCTGCATTGGCAGGTGGATTCTTAACCCTTGTACCACCAGGGAAGTTCCTTTACTCACCTTTTGAAGGACATCTTAGTTACTTCTAGATCTTGGCAATTATGAATTAAATTGCTGTAAATATCTGTGTGCAGGTTTTTGTGTGGACATACGTTTTCAACTCATTTAGGTGAATACCTAGGAGTACAGTCACAGGATCATATGGTAAGACAGTTTAGCTTTGTAAGAAACCACCAGACTCTCTTCCAAAGTGGCTGTGCCATTTTACATTCCCATCAACAATGAATGAGAGTTACTGTTGCTCCATCCATATCCTTACCAGCATTTGGTACTGTTAGTTTTTTGGATTTTAGCCATTCTAATAGGTACATAGCGGTATCTTGTTGTTTTAAGTTGCATTTATCTAATAACATCTAATTATTACTTGAGCATCTTTTCATATACTTCTTTGATACCTGTATATCTTCCTTGGCAAGATGTCCAGGTCTTTGTCCATTTTTTTTTTTTTTTTTTTTTTTTTTGCGGTACGCGGGCCTCTCACTATTGTGGCCTCTCCCGTTGCGGAGCACAGGTTCCGGACGCGCAGGCTCAGCGGCCATAGCTCACGGGCCCAGCCACTCCATGGCATGTGGGATCTTCCCGGACCAGGGCACGAACCCGTATCCCCTGTGTCGGCAGGCGGACTCTCAACCACTGCGCCACCAGGGAAGCCCACACCAGATGGTTTTAATGAAGTCCAGGTTACCAATTTTTTCTTTCATGGATCTGAAAACTCATCATCCAATTCAAGGTCACCTAAATTTTCTCCTTTGTTATCTTCTAGAAGTTTTATAGTTTCATGTTTTATATTTAGGCCTATGATCCATTATAAGTTAATATTTATGAAAGATTTAAGGGCAGTGTCTAGATTTTTTTTTATGTGGATGTCCAGCTATTCCAGCAAGATATATTGAAAATATTACCTTTTCTCCATTGAATAGTCTTTATTCCTTTGTCAACGATCAGTCGACTATATTTGTGCAGGTCTATTTCTGAGTTCTCTATTCTGTTCCATTGATCTATTTGTCTCTTCTTTCATTAATACCACACTGTTTTGATTATTGTAGCTTTATAATAAATCTTGAAGTTTGGTAGCATCAATCCTCTGATTCATTGGAGTTAAAATTTTTTTTTAACTTTTTACATTTCCATTTTATTTCTCTTAGTTGAAGTATAATTGACTTATAATATTATATCAGTTTTAGGTGTACAATTTAGTAATTAAATATTTTCATACATTACAAAATGATCACCACTTTTGGTGTTTAAAATTTGAATTTCATAATTTCAATGTATTCCACATGTATACTGTTAAGTTCAACTTGAAACTCTTGTCAAGTAGATGGTGGCATTTCATATACTCTATTTACAGAGGCATAAAGAGCCTAAGTAACCTGTTCATCCAACAGGTCACACAGCCTTGGCTTTTCAGTGCCGGGGTGCACTAACCTGCTCCCTGGGGGAAAAAACCTTCTCTACTCTCTACAAGGTTAACAACTACTCCTCGTTATACATTAAAACACTGGAATTCTATTTGACCTGTCTTTTGTGAGTTTGATTAGCAAAAGTCACTGCCCTAATTTTGACTGATACCAGGCACCCTGGCACCACTGAGAGTCTAACTGTATAGAACTGGGCTTGGCCCCTGGACTCTGAGTTCTGCCCAAAACTATCACCTTGAAAGTTTCTACAGCAGATTCTCCTGGCTGACTAGCCCAAAATCCATTCATTAATCTCTTTTTCTTTGCCTCTTCTTGCAATACAGAGGCTGGACATACTAAATAATTGTCTTCTGGAATTTTCCAAACCTACCTTGTAGGTAGTCATAAGACATAGTTCTGGCAAGTGAGATATAAGCAGAAATCGTTTGGGAGCTTCTAAAAAGCTTTTGCTTTTTTAATAAAAGACAGTGCTGTTTCCTTTTCCCCTATTCCTCTTGCCTTGAACATAGATATGATGCTTGGTGCTGCAGCAGCCATTTTGTTACTACATTGAAAAACTAAAACTGAGGATGCTGGAGCAGAAAAAATAGAAATAAATTATGTTGAACAGCTGAACTAATTACAACAGTCACCTACCTCAGGACTTCTTGTTATGTGAGAAAACTCGACTTCATGTGTTAAAGCCACTGCTGGTCAAGTTATTTATTACTGGCTGCTAAAACAGTCTCAATCAATCTGCTAACTATTCTTGTGGGGCCATCATTGCCTGTACATTTCTTTTGGATGCTTCTTTTGGAAATGTCATAGGATTCTTTGACATAGTCTCTTGAATGTCCCCTTTAGTGGCAATCTCTGTCCCTTTTTTGGCTGGATTAGAAAAAAATGGAGATATCTCATTTAGGAAAGTGGGGACATGAGAGCTGTATTCATTATTTAAAGCTTTTTTAAGAGCAAAAGAGATCATTTTGACGGTCACTCCTGCTCTTACCAAATTGACCCAAGCCTTTACAATTTACACAAGTATCACCTCATTTAATACACAAAATCTATGTTGCCACAGAGAACAGAATTGAGACAAGTAAGTGGAAGTAAGAACTTTATTACAAAGAAGAACTTTCTAATGATCAGAATAATGCAAACAAGGAAATGTGCTGCCCTGTGAGAGGGAGAATTGCTCTCCTGGGAAGGGCTGAGCAGAAAGCTGAGGATGCTGAGCAGGGAAGCAGATTAGGGCTCTCTTGACTCTAAGATTCAGACACAAACTTGGGGCATAAGATTGGCTAATTCTTTCTTAGTCTAGCTAAGCAGGGTTTTAAAGAAGGAACAGAAGATCAATAAGATAAATGGGAGAAGAATGATTCCAAGCGGAAGGAATAGTTTGAACACAGGTGCAGTGTGCTCAAGACGAGTTGGGATAGTCTTTTTTTTTTTTTTTTGGCTACGTTGGGACTTCATTGCTGCGTGCGGGCTTTCTCAAGTTGCGGCAAACAGGTTACTCTTCGTTGCGATCCGTGGACTTCTCATTGCGGTGGCTTCTTTTGTTGCACAGCACGGGCTCTAGGCATGCTGGCTTCAGTAGTTGTGGCACACGGGCTCAGTAGTTGTGGCTCACAGGCTTAGTTGCTCCTTGGCATGTGGGATCTTCCCGGACCAGGGCTCAAACCCGTGTCCCCTGTATTGGAAGGCGGATTCCCTAAGAGTCGGGATACTCTTGATGAACCAGTTGGACAGGAGTGGACAGTTTGGGCCCTTGAGGATTTGTGACTTTAGGCAAGTCACCAGACTGTTCTAAACCAGTTTTCTCTTTGTTAAAATGAAGGGACTAACTAAAATCAGTTGGTCTCAACTTTTCTCACAGTGAACTAGAGTGTACTCCCAAAGGCTTTGCGACCACAAGTCCTAAAGAAAATACAGTGAGGGAATACGTTTTAAAAAAATATTTAACTACAAACTACTTCAAACCTTCCAAAAAGTATGATAATAATATAACCACGAAGATAAAAGTGATGTTTAATATTTTGCTATGTTTACTATTGATCTCTTTTTAAAGAACTATGTTACCACTATAACTAAAACCCCATCACTCATCTCTTTTTTCTTCCTTTTTCTCAGAGGTAACCACTTTCCCAAATTGCTATGTGTTTTTCCCATTTAAGTTTTTGTACTTTTATTTCATATAAAAGCATTTATAATATGTGGTATTTTTCTGTTGTTTTACATCAATATCATACTGAATAGATCATTTTTCAACTTCCTTTTTTCCACTTCTTATTATGTTTTTAAGATTTATCTATCTTGATAGATAAATCAGTAGATGTAAATCACTGAATTGGTTGTGTAGTACTTCATGGTACAAACAAACCACAATTCACCCATCCATTCCCCTACAGAGGACAGTTGGGTTGTTCTGACTCTTTTTGCTATTGTGACAAGAGTTGGAAGACATACCCTTGCCCATGTTTTCTTGTGCACATGGGCAACAGTTCCTCTAAAATATCAGGAGTTAAGTTTCTGGGTTGTAAAACATGAGCATCTTCGATTTCAGCTCGAATATACCCCCTTCTGTCCAGGAGTCCAACCAGGAGGTGAAAATAGTGGGGTCAGTGAGTACCTCTGTAGAGCTGATCAGCTGGAGCATCAACTGATGCTTTTAGGAGAGGGGCGAGAAAAAGCTGCATTCACTGCCACAAGACTTATTTGAATAATCTTTGTCTACTTCCAAAACCCAAATCAGAGAATATTAGAATTGGTCATTTAATTAAATATCTATATAATACAATAATTTCTTCTAGAGTGTCCTGGACAGATGATTATACATCCTATACATGAACACTACCAAAGACAGAGAGCTCAAAACTTCCCAAGTAGCTCAGCTTTAATGGTTAGAAAGTTCTCTCTTGAACTGATCTGAAAACACCTATGGCTGGGAGGGAGTCTCATTCTGAACGAAACCCCTTGTGATTCTCTGTTTCTTCTATGTAAAACGAGAGTAAGAATAATACTTATCTCATAAGGTAGCGGTGAGAATCAAATAAGTTAGTGTGTGTTTGAATGTATATATGTGTGTGTACACAGAAAATGCATATACACACACATATATGTATGCATATACATACGTGTACATAGATATATGTATATGCATGTATACATATGCAATATATAAACATGTCATATATACATATATTCATAGATGTAGAAAAGAAAAAGAGTACATGAGAGAACAAGTGAGCTCCTTGTAGAAAATAATAACTAATAGAAGTAGCTATTATTAATATTCTTCTTCTTGCTGTCATCCACTCTCTACCAACAAAATTTCTTTCTGACAACAAATACTTACCGAGTGTCTGCTGTGTGCCAAAGACTGTGTTAAGAGTCACAGAAACATCAACCACACTTCCCTGTCGGTATTTCTAAGATCATCTGTGATATTGCCAGCATAGAACAAAGGTTTAAAATGGGGATTCTGGATTCAAATAATCTGGGTTTTAATCCCAACTGTACTAGCTATGTGATTTGTGAGAGTATTGCTTAATTCACTGATAAGCACTTATCTCCCATGGTAAATGTTCAATAAATGTTAGCAATTATTCAGTTGAATTGACCCAATGTTTCAGCCTGAACCTGGGGAGCCATGGATAGATGATCTCAAAGCTTTCTTCCAGTCCCAAAGTTTATAGTTTTTTAAATTTGGTGGAACATATATCTGTAGGAGAGAGATCAGGAGAAATAAACCATAACATTTTTAGGAGAAAGGCATTTCACAAAGCTGAATTTACAAGTGTAGGCCCTAACTCCTCCAAATGGGGAGAAATCACACGTAGGGAGCTTACACACTAATTCAACTCTTTTTTTTTTTTAAAATAAGACTGTGTTTTGTTTTCTTTATAAATTTACTTATTTATTTTTGGCTGCATTGGGTCTTCGTTGCTGCCTGTGGGGGTCACTCTTTGTTGCGGTGCATGGGCTTCTCATTGCGGTGGCTTCTCTTGTTGTGGAGCACAGGCTCTAGGCGTATGAGCTTCAGTAGTTGTGGCACACAGGCTTAGTTGCTCCGTGGCATGTGGGATCTTCCCTGACCAGGGATTGAACCCGTGTACCCTGCACTGGCAGACAGATTCTTAACCACTGTGCCACCAGGAAAGTCCCACTAATTCAACTCTTGATGCAAGCAGAAGCAGGAAAAAACAAGCAACTCATGGAGTGATAAACATGGGACAAACACTATAAATGCTAAGTATGTGTATACAGTGCTTCCTGAGGGTAGGTGCTGCCTGGTTCTCACTGGAGGGACAGGTAATGTTCAAAAGCTCAGACTCTAGGGCTACCCTGGTGGCGCAGTGGTTGAGAGTCCGCTTGCCGATGCAGGGGACACCGGTTCGTGCCCCGGTCCAGTCCGGGAAGATCCCACATGTCGCGGAGCGGCTAGGCCCGTGAGCCATGGCCGCTGAGCCTGCGCGTCCGAAGCCTGCGTGTCCAGCCCCCGTACCGCAAAAAAAAAAAAAAAGCTCAGACCCTAGAGTCAGACAGATGTGGGTTTGAATCTCAAATTGGTTCCTTATCAGCTATGTGACCCTGGGCAAGTTGCTTTTTAACTCTTTTATGCCTCAGCTTCCTCTACAGCAAAAATAGGCATAGTAATATTAGAGTACCTATCTAAGGAACTGTACTCAGTACAGTGCTGACACAGTAAGTACACGCTCAACAAAAGCAAATTATGATTATCTGACGGATGACACCCTGTGGGTGAGCGACAAGTTTCCATTCTCAAAAGATGACCATGTCTTCCTTTTCTGACTCAAGGCTCCTCATGGGTGGGGCCTGGTCTCTACCTCCATAAGTTAGGCATGATAACTCCCTTGTGACCTTGGGAACTTCCTTAGAGAGGAATTGTTTCCTGCATCAGACTTGGGACTGCACAAGGCTGGAACGGCCTCTCTTTTTCAGAGGTGGGACCAGCAGTCTCAGATGGAACTTTCTCCCAACAAACTGAGTGTTCCCAGAGTGTGTGTGTGTGGCTGGCTCCCCTCCAGGCCACCGGTGTAGACTGATTATCTTTTATGCTCTTCCTTCAGGCCGGGAAGCCAAGAGTGAGGAATGTATCACTTCAGCAGCCCCCCAGAGTAGGAAGAAGTAAGGTGAGACTTGGCTCTGGGGTGACCCTGGGGCCCCAGCCTGAAGAGTCCCCCAATTAAGGGGCTCTGAGGGAGTCTTGAGGAGGCTCTTAGGAGACTGTGTCGGGCTCTGGGGGCAATGGGTGAGGGGAGTGTCCCAGAAGCGACAGGAGGGAGCATTTTACGCTCACATAGGGTGGAAGGTGCGTCCGGGTAACTAATGGCAACTGGGCGGGGTGAGCCCGCGCTGCGGGAGCTCTTCGACGGAGAAAAACTACGACTCCCAGGTTGCTCCAGGCTTAGCCCGGCTTTTCCGCCCGCCCACTGGCTGCCGGTCTGGCCAGCGGCGAAGCGGATTGGCCGCGGCCATGCGGGGCTCCCCAACTAGCAGGTTAGTAGGCGCCACCGGCAGCAGACGTTGACCAGGAGCGGGGGGTGGAGGGGCCCCTGATCGCCATTCTGGAAACGGCCGGGCGCTGTCTCTGTAGCGTAGCCGCTGGCTGTGAGGCGCGGGGCGGGGGCGGAGACTGCGTGGCGCAGGCGCGGTGCTGGGCTTCTCCTGGGTCCCCAGACAGCTGGAGGAGATAAACAGAGGAGGAGGAGGGAGGGGAGTGCGTGTGTGAGAGCGCGCGAGGGAGTGTGAGTGTGTGTGAGCGCGGGTGTGAGGCGGTGCGCAGGGGCGGGCGGAGGCGCTGTCCGGCCCCGGCCAGGCGCCAGGCGGGGAGCATGGGAAGGGGCTAGAGCTGCCCGGGCCCTCCAGCCCCCTCCCCGGGATCCGCGCCCCCCCTCCGGGGAGAGGGGCCGGGCCCCCCGGACGGACATGGGCTCCTGAAGTTGCGCCGACACCGGTCCTGGGAAGAGGCCTGACAGGTACGGGTAGCCGCCGCCCCCTGCTCTCCGCGGGCGCCGAGGCGAGGACCGGCTCCGGCAGCCTCGGCACACGGGCCGCCAGCTCTGGGCCGGCCCCAGCCCTGCCGGCCCGGGGGCCTGGACCCGTCCGCCTGAGGGCTCCGGGGTGTCCCGAGAAGGGGCAGGCCTCGCCGGGTCGGAGGGCAGAGTGGGCCGGGGGCGGGGTGGGGGCGGAGGGCTGGCAGGGACGTGGAGGGAAGGCTCTGGGAGTTTGGGGAGGCTCTTCCGAGGGAGAGGTGGAAGTCGTCCCATCACGGGACTTTTTTGCGGAGTTTTTGTTTGACATCTGATCTGGCGCGGGTCTCAGGAAGAAGGGGGCAGGTGGAAGTGTCGGGAGGGCAACGTTGACCTGACCTGCTCTCTCTTAGTTTCCATCTGTGTGTGTGTGTGTGTCCGTCCCCGTGTCCAGTCCAGGCTTCTGGCAGCCGCAGATGCCTTCAGTGGCCCATCCTGGCACCAAACTGAACTCTGCCGAGGTGTTTCCACCAGGCGACTGTAGCGCCCGTACAAAGGGCCTTTACTTGGGAACTGGCTATTCAGTACCCACTTCAAAGGGCAAATGGGAAGTGTGGAGTAGGAGAGAGACTGCGACCCAGCAGGATCCAATTCTCGTTGCTGAAAGCTGCAGTGAGACGCCCCCTTGCCAGCCAGGTTGAATTCGCATAGTGCCCTCTGGCTCTCTCTTCTGCAGGTGTACTACTAGGGTCTCTAGAAAAGAGGCATCGGGATTTATGACTAATGTCTAACAACCTAATTTGACTATTTCCTCCAAAGGCCTTTCCTTCTATGACTTTCTTTAACTTCCTGAGGTAGTGGTAAAGCAACTTTAAAAAGTTTTCCTCTCAAGTTAGTGAGTTTAAAAGCATGGTAGGGTGGATGTAGCTTCCCCATTCTTCCCAAAGATGGGGTAGATGATCAGGGCAAAGTGGCAGTTAAGTCTTCCCTTTTAATAAGGCCTGAAACAGTTTTGAGAAGAAGATTATTATTCTGAGGTCACTTCCTGACTCAAAGGCATTATGAAATCCCCACCTAGGGCACAGGTATGCCCCGTGGCCTCACTAAGCTTTTCTGTACATTGCAGTCCTCCTTGAGTGGCCAGTCTGTGTTCACTAAGTTGAAGGAACTACTAAAGGATATTTTTGGTTTGAATTCTGGCTGCTGCTTCTTTGTAATTATATTTTTAAAGGGATTGAATTGAATCTTGGCTATTGAGCATAGTGATAGCCAGATCCTCTATCACAGGCCAAGGAGTAATTAGTAGGGCTCCTTTGGGCCGAGTCTAAGACTAACAATGGATTTTTTCATTGCAGTTTGTTGTATTTCATCGGCAGGTGGGAAACAACCTTTTCTGCCATAGTTTGTGATCATGCTGCTTAATTCTGGAGTCCAGCTGTCCTTCCCTCTTAACCTCTTTGGGGACACTTACGTTCAGGTCACATCCCACTTTGTAGAAGCAGTGCTTTGGGTCAACTCTGAAGAGTAACTGAACAACAATTCATATTTCTGCCTGGAACTCCTTCCCTTGGGGTCACTGAAGGAAAGAGAATATGTGTAGTGATTGTGGTGATGGTGTTAACATTGATGATTTGCCAGTTTTGTGTTTTAAAGTTGTGAAACAGCTGACAGTTTTTCTAGCTGGTAAGAACTCATGGGACATCCTATGGAGGGTATTTTCACGCATGTGGGCTTCAGAATCTGGAAGGATACAACTGAAGAAGCCCTCTGCTAAAATCTGTGGCTCCTGAGGGGCCAACTGCTGGGAAGACCCAAAAGTGTGACTTTAATTATTCTTCAATTATTTTTATTTTTCTTCTCTCCTTTTTGAATTAAGGCGTATAGCCCACGTGTGCAGTCCTGGGTCTCAGAGAGGGAGTCATAGACAACGTGTAATGTGGTGATACTTAACCTTTTCATTTGGGCCACTGGTTTAATGATCCATTCTGTTTCCTTTCTTCTTTTATCCTCACCTTTCCAGATTCTCCACTGCATCTTTGGGCTGCCAAACCCATATAATTCTTAGGCTGTGCTTTCTTCTCAGCTGTCTAATAAGCTCTTCAAAAACCCAAGCCCTGACAATTGCCATCAGAAACCAGTCCCTTGGTGTTACGTTTAATTCTGGCTAATTTACTTTGAGGGATATTTACTAACTGGAATACATCCTAAAAAGTGACTGACATTTATTGAGGGCCTGGTATATGTCACGCTCTGTGCTAGGTAGTGTTCTTACTTTATCTAATTTAACCTTCATGACTACCGTGTGAAGTGAAAGTTTTTCCTATTATACATATGAAGACACAGGTTCAGAGAGGTAAAGTAACTTGCTTAAGGTCACACAGCTAGTAAGTGAAAGGATCAGAATTCAGACCCAGGTCTGTCTCCTCAGGGACTGTGACACTTGAGCAAGGGCTGAAAGGACCAAAACTAAGAGCCTGGGGGAACACATACTTGAAGAACTGTCTTTGGAAAAGGAACTGGACTTTCTCTGTGTGATTCTGCAAGGCAGCACTAGGATCAAAGGATGGAAATTCCAAGAGGGTAGATGTTGGCTTGACAGGAGAGAATTTGGCTTTCTAAAAACACAATGGGCTGCCTTGTGGGGGAGTGAGTTACCCATCATTGGAGGTATTCAAGCAGAGGCTTTGCCACTTCTTATCAAGGATATGGTAGAGTAGTTCATACTTATGTAGTTAAATTGGACTGAGTTTTTTTTTCAGTATTTTAAACTCTGTTATTATATCAAATTCCTGTCATTTTGATCTGTAAAAATCTAATATGTATTGAATACTTACTTTGTGCCTGGCACTTGCTGAACACTTTTCCTACAATATTTCATTTAATCTTCAGAAGTCCCCTGAGGTAAGTATTATCACTATTTCCACTTTACAAATGAGGAAACTGAGGGTCCAGAAAGTTGAAAAATATGCTGGAGGTTACACAGCTAGTAGTAGTAGGGCTGATATTTGAACCTATGTCTGCACCTTCTTAGCTGTGTAACCTAGAGTAAAGCACATGTTCTCTCTGAGCTATACTTTCATCATATGTGAAATGAGCACCTACATTACAGTGGGTATATAAGGACTAAATGATGTAATACATGCTTTTCACTAGATCTCATCTTTTGCCCCCAAGAGCCTGGGTTTGGGGGTAAAGGGCTGCCACTTTGGTTTCTTCAGGTTGAATTCAGGCCTGACTGAAACCCTGAGAGTCCTGGGGTTCATTCTTGGTGCTATTAGTAACAGCTGCTGACTCCACAAAGGGCTTTGTGGCATTAGTAACTAATACCTTAAAAACTTGAGGCCCGAATAAGAGGAGTATTCAGCCAACAGGTTGGAGTATTGGAGGCAGTGTCAGAAGCTGTGTGGAAAGAAAATTCTCACCCTATTGTAGAATCAGATTCAGGGATCACTGTTTGCATTTTTATATTTAATGTCTTATTTTAGGGTGAACAAGGTCACAACTGCTAGAGCTGTGACAGAGCGGGATGCCAAGAATAATAACCCTTAATCCTCCCTGTAGCCATCTGGGGAGGTATTAACCCCATTTTCTTGGGGAAGGGAGCAGAGCAGGATCAGTCCTTGCCCAGGTAGCTATCTACAAGCTCTCTAGAGACAGTGTTAGGGTCAGGACCTTGGTAAAATTTTGTCCTTGTTCATAACCCCCAGATTCTGTTTTCAGAAAGCATAAAACTGTGCTTATTCCTGAACCTTTTAGAGAGCCTTTATCAGAATGGGAGGCAGGCGTTTCTGGTCAGGGAGCTTCATCAGTTGAGGCCTGAGTGTTTGGGTGCCAGTGGCTTACCTGGTTCCCTCTTGAGTCAGACATCTGGATGTAACACAGCTGCAAATGAATCAGAAAGGAAGCATTTCCAAATTGACTGGCTTAGTTTTCCTTGACCTTTCTGCTAGGAGTAAAGTTAGGGGGCAAAACTTAAAAGGCTCCCCTGTGAAAAGGTACTTTGAGTTGTGGCAGGATTTGGAAAGATGCAAGTTAAAGGCAAAATGCAAGACTGTGGATGCTCTTGAATACAATGAGAAAGGCTAGCATTATCGGAATATGCTTCCATTTCTCTTTCTGTTCCCTTCCATTACCTTAAGGTAATTGTGGCCCTAGGAGAAGGCAGATAAATTATCTATGATCACTGAAAAGCAAAGCTCTGAAAACATCAGGAAAATTTTTCACAAAACTCAAATCGCGTTACAGAACCATACAGGCAGAGAAGACATCCAGGTGAGTTTTCATCCAGAGCCTCCCACAAGTGAAGCATTTCTTAGGATGGCCTTCCACAGAGAAAGCTTCAGTCAGCCCCATATGGAATCATTTAAGCCAGGAGCCTCAAAGATGGCAGAGAACTTTTCCGAAGATGCTTTGCCGATGGGCTTGTCCTACCATCCACACCTTTCTCAGATGATGTCCTTGTGCCAACTTAGTCCATGACCCTGAAATGCAATCTTTAAATTTGTGTTTAAGACCAGCAGAGTCAAGGTGATTTTGATTCCTTAGCCTAACCCTAAGAAACGGTAAGAGACAAAGTTTCTATTGGGGAAGACTGCTTGGATGTGGTCTGATTAAAGATAATAGTAGTAACTCTTTTTTAGTGGCCAACAGCCTGGGTCCTGGAGTTAAGCTATCTAGTTTGACTCTTCATTTAATTACTGTAACTTTGGGCAAGTTAACTTCTCCATGCCTCAGATCCTTTATCTATAAAATGAGGATAATAGTAGTACCTGTCTCACAGGGCTGTTATGAGGAGTCTGTCAGATAACACTTGTAAAATGTTTAGAATGTTCAATAAATATTATTTACTATGCTCAGTGTCAGGCATTTTACATATGTGGCTCTTCCATTCCTCATCAGTCTGTGAAGGTAGGCTTTATCATCCCTGGTTGGTTTTTTTTTCCGGTACAAGGGCCTCTCACTGTTGTGGCCTCTCCCGTTGCGGAGCACAGGCTCCGGATGCGCAGGCTCAGCGGCCATGGCTCAGGGGCCCAGCCGCTCCACGGCATGTGGGATTTTCCCGGACCGGGGCACGAACCCGTGTCCCCTGCATCGGCAGGTGGACTCTCAACCACTGCGCCACCAGGGAAGCCCAATCCCTGTTTTTCTTTTAATTTATTTATTTATTTATTTATTTTTGGCTGCTCCAGGTCTTAGTTGTGGCGTGCGAGATCTTCGTTGCAGCATGTTTAGTTGAGGCATGCGGGATCTTTAGTTCTGGCATGCAGACTCTTAGTTGAGGCATACATGTGGGATCTAGTTCCCCGACCAGGGATCAAACCTGGGCACCCTGCATTGGCAGCATGGAGTCTTACCCACTGGACCACCAGGGAAGTCCCATCATCTCTGTTTTATAGATTGGAAAACTGAGGTTTAGAAATGCTGTCACACAGAAAGTGGGTGGCAGAACTGGATTGAACTTTAGGACTGTCGGACTCCACAGCCCAACTCTTTTTATTTTATTATACTAGTTCCAATTACCTTTATGCATTGGAAGTGCTTTTTTTTTTTTCCCTATAGGATTGCTTCCCTAGGAAAACCATCGCAAATAGAGTGAAAGGAAACTTGCATACATCTTTTGCATAATTCAGAATGTTGAAAGGGGGTCAGCTGTCACTCAATGGGAGCACCTCCCTGCAGTGGTAGGCAGCAAGTCCAGAGGAAAGAGAATACAGATGACTTGGGTTCCATCTCCACTGTACTGCTACCTAGCAGTGTGTCCTTAGAATTATGGGATAAGGGCATTGGAACGGGTTTTGCAGCTCATCTCAGAGTCTACCTCTCATTTTACAGATGGGTAAATAGGCTGAGGGAATGAAATGTCATACTCAGAGTCACACAGCCAGAGTTAGAGGCAGATCTTGGCCTGGAGCACAAGACCCTAATCCCGGTTTAGTGCTTCTTCCTCAGTACCACATAGCATTGTGCTTCAGTTCTCCTTTGTTAAATGGGGATGATAATAACTTTCTAGCTTCCTCACAAGATTGTTGTGAGGTTCAAATGAAAAGCATGAACAAAAGCATTCTGATAGGTATAAAATACTGTTTGTATGCAAGGTAGTCATGCTGTTATTCATTCAGCAAGTATTTATTGGTACCTGCTAAGCCCACATCACTCCTTGGGGACCCAGGAGGATCAATAGGTGAATCAGATAAAGAGCTGGCCCTCAGGATGCTTTTAGTCTTTTAAGGAAGAGAAGCCACATAAATAACTACTGTTCAAGTTAGGAGACAGATGAAGGAAAGGGTGAGAACTAAATTTTCTTTTCATAAGTTGTCATTTTGAGGTAGAGAAAAGAAGAAAGTGTTTTGGGACTTTTCCTCCTTTACAATTGAGATATAATTTACTTACCATAAAACCTACCCTCTTAATGTGTGCAAATCTGCGCTTTTTAATATATTCACAAAGTTGTGCAACCATCACCAATATCTAATTCTGGAACATTTTCATCACCCCCCAAAAGAAACCCATACCCTTTAGCTATCACTGCCTACCCCCAATCGTCCCATCTTCTCCCTCAACACTAGACAACCACTAATCTACTTTCTGTCTCTATAGCTTTTTCTATTCTTGACATTTCATATAAATGGATTCATACAATATGTGGCCTTTTGGGACTGGCTTCTTTCCCTTGACACAATGTTTTCAAGTTTCATCCATGTTATGGATGAATCAGTACTTCATTCCTTTTTATGGAAGAATAATATTCCGTATATGGATATACCACATTTTATTTATCCATTGATGGACATTTCGGTTGTTTCTACTTTGGGGATATTATAAACAATGCTGCTATGAGTGTTCATGTACAAGTTTTCATGTGGACATAGGTTTTCATTTCTCTTGGAGTAGATACCTAGGAGTAAAATTTCTGGGTCATATGGTCACTCTAAGTTTAACTTTTTGAGAGGAGGCTTTTCTTAAACGATTTTTTCTTATTGAAAATAATACTGTCACTCACACTTAGTATTTACAGTGTGCCAGTTATCCCGTGTAATCCTCACAACAGCCCTGAGGTAGGTACAATCATTATCTCTGTGTAACAGTTGAAAAAACAGCCAGTGTTTCTTGAATTATCACATGCCAGGTATTGTGCTAAGTGTTTTACAATGCATTACCTCATTAATGCTCCCAATAACCCTGTGAGATAGATATTATTACATATACCTATATAGCAGGTAAAAACAAAAATAAAACAAAAAACCCAGGAGCTTAAAAGTAAACCGTTTTGGGGGCTTCCCTGGTGGCGCAGTGGTTGAGAGTCCGCCTGCCGAGGCAGGGGACATGGGTTCGTGCCCCGGTCTGGGAAGATCCCACATGCCGCGGAGCGGCTAGGCCCGTGAGCCATGGCCGCTGAGCCTGCGCATCCGGAGCCTGTGCTCCGCAACGGGAGAGGCCACAACAGTGAGAGGCCCGCGTACCGCAAAAAAAAAAAAAGGTAAACAGTTTTGCCCAAGAACGCAACCTAGTGTGTGGTAGAGCCAGATTCAAACTCAAGTTTCTTTCCATCCAAAGCTAGTTTCTAATGACTATTTCCACATTAACACAAAACAATAAAAGTTAACAGTAGAATACTTGGAAAATACACAGGAACAGAAAGAAAAATATATCGCCTGTTGTCCTACCAGAGACATGACCACTGGCTAACAATTTTGGTGCATATCCTTCTTGTTATAGCATTACATATGTACATTTTTTGGTTTGTATTTTTTCCCCCAAGGCTGGGATGCCTATATATATGTCTTAAACCTAATTTTTAAACTAAAATGATTAATGGTTTTTCCATTTCATTAAGCAGTCTTCCATGTTTTGAATGACTCTATAATAGGAAAAAAAGTGGGTTTTTTGGGGGTTTTTTGCCGCATCATGAGGCTGGTGGAAACTTCGTTCCCCAACCAGGAATCGAACCCGGTGCCCCGGCAGTAGAAGCGCGGAGTCCTAACCACTGGATGGCCAGGGAATTCCCAGAAAGAAAGATTTTTAAAAGGGCTTTATTAGAGAGAATTCCAAATGTATACAAAGTAGAAGAGTATAATAAACCGCCATGTACTCATCATCCTATCTCAATAACTGTCAACATCCTGCCATTCTTTTTTTTTTTTTTTTTTTTTTGCAGTACGCAGGCCTCTCACTGTTGTGGCCTCTCCCTTGCGGAGCACAGGCTCCGGATGCGCAGGCTCAGTGGCCCTGGCTTACGGGCCCAGCCACTCCGCGGCATGTGGGATCTGCCCGGACCGGGGCACAAACCCGTGTCCCCTGAATCGGCAGGCGGACTCTCAACCACTGCACCACCAGGGAAGCCCCCCATCCTGCCATTCTTGTTTCACCTATACCTCCCCTGCTTTCCACCCACTCATTCTATTTTTTAGGTGAAATTTAGAAACATGAAAACACACTAATCTTGATTGTATAATTTTAACAAATGGATATACCCATGTGAACATACCTCCAATATCCGTGAAATCATACTCCCATCAATATATAGAGAGCCTTCTATCACTCTAGAAAGTTCTCTGGTGTCCTTTTCTTGCCAATCTCCACACACCCAGGCAACATTTCTGATTTTTTTTAACTATACTTTGCCTGTTTTAGAATTTCATATAGATGGAATCATACAGTATGTACTTTACGTCTGGCTTCTGTTGCTCAGAATCTAAGAGATTCTTCCATGTTGTTGCCTGTATTAGTAGTTCCTTTTTTTTTTTTTTCTGTACGCGGGCGTCTCACTGTTGTGGCCTCTCCCGTTGCGGAGCACAGGCTCCGGAAGCGCAGGCTCAGTGGCCATGGCTCACGGGCCCAGCCACTCCGTGGCATGTGGGATCTTCCTGGACGGGGCATGAACCCGTGTCCCCTGCATCGGCAGGCAGGCTGTCAACCACTGCGCCACCAAGGAATCCCTCCTTTTTTCTTTTATATAATAACTTTGTTGGGATATAATCCATATGCCATATAATTCATGCATTTAAAGTATACAATTCATTGGTTTTTAGTAGACTCACAGATGTGCAACGACCACCACAGTCAATTTTAGAACATACTTATCACCTCAAGAATAAACTCCAAACCACAGTGAAATACCACTTCACATCCACGAAGATGGCTATAATTAAAAAAAAAAAAAAAATGTTGGTGAGGGTGTGGAGAAAGTGGGACCCTTATACATTGGCTGGTGAGACTGTAAAATGGTGCAGCTACTATGGAAAACAGTTTGGCGATTCCTCAGATAGTTAAACATAGAATTACCATATGACCCAGCAATTCCACTCCTAGGTATATACCCCAAAGAATTGCAAACAAGTACTCAAACAGAGACTTGTACATGAATGTTTATAGCAGCACTATTCACAATGGATGAATGGATAAACACAATGTGGCATAGCAGTGCAATGGAATAGTACTCAGCCATAAAAAGGAACGAAGTACTGATACGTGCTGCAACATGGATGAACCTCAAAACATTATAATATGTGAAAGAGGCCAGACACAAAAAGGCCACAAATTGTAGGATTCCATTTATATGAAAAACCTAGAATAGATAAATCCATAGATACAGAAAGTAAATTAGTAGTTGCCAGGTGCTGGGGGGAGGAGGGAATAGGGAATGACTGCTTAATGGGTATGAGGTTTTCTTTGGGGTTGATGGAAATGTTTTGGAATTAGCTAGAGGGGGCGGTCCCACAACATTGTGAATGTACTAAATACCACTGAATTGTACACTTTAAATGATTAATTTTATGTTACGTGAGTTTCAATTCAATTAAAAAAAAGGAAACATATCCTTTAGTTATCACCCCTCTACCTCCTGTCCCCTCCAGCCCCAAGAAATCACAAATGTACTTTCTATTTCTATAGATTTGCCTATTCTGGACTTTTTATATAAATGGACTTATATGATATGTGGGCTTCTTTCACTTAGCATAATGTCTTCAAGTTTCATCCATGTTGTAGACATGTCTCAGTACTTCATTCCTTTTTCTGGCCAAATAACTTTCGATTGTATGGATAAACCACCTTTTGTTTATCCATTGATCAGTTGATGGACATTTCGGTGGTTTCTACGTGTTACCTATTGTGAATAATGTTACTATGTGCATTCTTGTACATGTTTTCTTATGGAGTTTCTTTGTTTTGTTTTGTTTTTTTTACTGGTACGCGGGCCTCTCACTGTTGTGGCCTCTCCCGTTGCGGAGCACAGGCTCCGGACGCGCAGGCTCAGCGACCACAGCTCACGGGCCCATCCGCTCCGTGGCATGTGGGATCTTCCCAGACGGGGGTACGAACCCGTGTGCCCTGCATCGGCAGGCGGACTCTCAACCACTGCGCCAACAGGGACGCCCGAGTTTCTTTGTTTTTAACAAAGTCACTTTTTTTTCCTCCTGACCTTGCATTTCAAAGCTAGCAGAGGTAATAAAGACATCCTATTCTCTGTGCCCCACCATCTGCAGTGGAATCCTCAGTGTCAGCTTTGTTTCTCTGGTAGGGAATGAAATATGGAAGAAATGTTGTAACCATGCCAGTGAGTATAGATAACAGGAGTTATCAGGTCTTAGTAGAATTCAGGTTTGGTGGAAGTCTATTAAGCACCTACCACGATCCAGGTATATATTTTGTACTTTCATATATATTTCATCATTTATTCCTCACAAAGATCCATTGAAGTAGGTTAGTATCCCTATTTTACAAATGAGGAAATTGAAACTCAGAAACATTAAGTAACTTGCACAACTACGGGGCTGAAATTCAGGCCCAGGTGCCTAAGTATTTCAAGTCTGCTTCTCTTTCTGCTGCACTAACCAGAGCCTAAACAAGGACTATGGCACACCTGAAATGGGTGGTTCCTCATGTTTGTTTGGATATTACCAATTCAATCCTTGGTTCCAGATGAGTAATCTTCTCCAGATGTACTTTCTTCTAGGGTTTGGTAACCTTAGGCTCTTATATTACTGGTACCCTTTTCATTTTGAAGTGCGAGATTAATTCCTCCACATTTAACTGTTAGTTGAATTTTATTAGCTTCCTTTGTAACTATACAAAGATGTGCCCATTGAAAAAAGTTTCCCAGTAGCCTAAGTTTTTGGTTAATCATTAGAGAAATGCAAATTAAAACTACAATGAGATATCATCTCACACCGGTCAGAATGGCCATCATAAAAAAATCTAGAAACAATAAATGCTGAAGAGGGTGTGGAGAAAAGGGAACATTCTTGCACTGTTGGTGGGAATGTAAATTGAATGGAGAACAGTATGGAGGTTCCTTAAAAAACTAAAAATAGAACTACCATACGACCCAGCAATCCCATTACTGGGCATATGCCCTGAGAAAACCATAATTCAAAGAGTCGTGTACCAAAATGTTCATTGCAGCTCTGTTTACAGTAGCCAGGACATGGAAGCAACCTAAGTGTCCATCAACAGATGAATGGATAAAGAAGATGTGGCACATATATACAATGGAATATTACTCAGCCATAAAAAGAAATGAAATTGAGTTATTTGTAGTGAGATGGATGGACCTAGAGTCTGTCATACAGAGTGAAGTAAGTCAGAAAGAGAAAAACTACTGTATGCTAACACATATATATGGAATCTAAGAAAGAAAGAAAAAAAATGGTCATGAAGAACCTAGCGGCAAGATGGGAATAAAGACACAGACCTACTAGAGAATGGACTTGAGGATATGGGGAGGGGGAAGGGGGGGCTGTGACAAAGTGAGAGAGTGGCATGGACATATATACACAACTAAAATAGATAGCTCGTGGGAGGTAGCCGCATAGCACAGGGAGATCAGCTCGGTGCTGACCGCCTGGAGGGGTGGGATAGGGAGGGTGGGAGGGAGGGAGACGCAAGAGGGAAGAGATATGGGAACATATGTATAACTGATTCACTCTGTTATAAAGCAGAAACTAACACACCATTGTAAAGCAATTATACTCCAATAAAGATGTTAAAAAAAAAAAAGTTTGTGGAAGGGATGGTGTTAAGTTCTAGGCATTTTAGAGCTCTGGGAATAGAATACCTTTTAGAAGGTGTAACATCTGCATAGCAGCTCATATTTTCTTTATAACATTAAATCAGGGCTTCCCTGGTGGCGCAGTGGTTGAGAGTGCGCCTGCCGATGCAGGGGGCACGGGTTCATGGCCCGGTCTGGGAAGATCCCACATGCCGCGGAGCGGCCGGGCCCGTGAGCCATGGCCGCTGAGCCTGCGCGTCCGGAGCCTGTGCTCTGCAAAACATTAAATCATATCTTTTCCTTTGTGCCTTAGGTATTTTTATATTTCTCGTATTCCTGACTCCTAGAAGCTGGCTTCCTTCTTCCTCTTTTCCATTTAATATCAGCTAGAGTTTGCCTGCAATATCCTGAATTACAAGTAAATGCCATTCCTAAACCTTTGTATTCTAGCTAGAGGAAGTTTTTATTGAGCTTTCACGTTCTGCCAACAAATTAGCCCTCAGTGTTATTAGAGCTTTAAGTGTGAAAATCAGGGTTTATTCATTAACTGTGCTATCCTTAGGATGAAGAAGATACATTAAAAGTTGCTTGTTGTCTGGGAATTCCCTGGTGCTCCAGTGGTTAGGACTCGGCACTTTCACTGTGGTGGCCAGGGTTCAATTCCTGGTTGGGAAACTAAGATCCCGCAAGCCATGTGACTCAGCCAAAAAAAAAGTTGCTTGTGGTCTGTTAAAGTCCTTATTCTTCATTATTGATTTCCCAGTTGTCTGTCTAGCTCTACTGTTATATGTTTAGTTTGTTTCCCCTACTGTCATTTTTGTGCTCTCTTCTAAGATGTGTGAATAAATGAGTATAAATAAAATTTAATTTATTATTCCATGTTGTTCCTTCTGAATTTACTGTCCTAGCTATTCATTTTGGTCGTTTGGTTAAATTAGCCTTTTTCAGTCCCTCTTTGGAGCTCTGATTACAGTAGCCTTGGTGCCATTGATATACAATTAATGACAACTATATTGTGTGCTCTTGAAGAGACGGGTCTGTGTTCGGCTTGTTCTTTGCTGTATTTTCAAAGTTTAGCGTAGTGCCTGGCAAAATAGGCACTGAAATTTTTACCTTATGGATTCCTTTTTTTTTTTTTTAATTTGGCTGCATCAGGTGTTAGTTGAGGCATGCGAACTCTTCCTTGTGGCATGCGAACTTTCAGTTGTGGCATGTGGGATCCAGTTCCCTGACCAGGGATTGAACCCGGGCCCCCCGCATTGGGAGCACAGAGTCTTGGCCACTGGACCACCAGGGAAGTCCCCACCTTATGGATTCTTGAAGTCACTTATTTCCGTCTTTTTGCCCCTCAGCAGAACTGAGCATTATGTAATTTGCATACTGCACCAGAGATAGAAATCCCCTTGATGTAGTCTTTTCTAGAGTTTAATCATATATAATATATATAACTTCCTTTTGCCAATTCCAGTCTTTCATTCGTATCATTTCATATTTATGAGTTCTTTATAGAATTGACTATTTCCTAACCTTCCTTAAAATAATGCTTTTAAAATTTGACCATGGGGCTTCCCTGGTGGCGCAGTGGTTGAGAGTCCACCTGCTGATGCAGGGGACACGGGTTCGTGCCCCGGTCCGGGAGGATCCCACATGCCGTGGAGCGGTTGGGCCCGTGAGCCATGGCCACTGAGCCTGCGTGTCCACAGCCTCTGCTCCGCAGAGGGAGAGGCCACAACGGTAAGAGGCCCAAGTACCACAAAAAAAAAAAAAATTTTTTTGACCATGATTAAATCTCCTAATATTCAAATAACTTTAATTTATTGCTCTGATCATTTGTATTTGAGAGACTTTGGACTGAAGTATGAAACTAGTTATGCCCCCTGTATATTTGAGCGTATTTCTCTCCTGAGGTGAGCCTTTACATAATCTCTGCTTAGAAGTGTTTCCAGTTATGCTTGTCTGCCTCTAAAAGTTTGTGGAAAGGCACTGTTGCCCTTCAGAGAGGAGAGGGTGGGCTGCGCTCCAGAATGAGCTATCCGCCAGCGCGCCATCATTTCTTCTCAGGATGGGAATGAAAATGTTTACCAAAATACCAACTGAGCAGTAGTTGTGTTAAATTTGACATTTTGGGTTTTAAACCTCTGCCTACCAGTCTGATATTGTTTTAAATCCCAGTTTCCATTTCATCATTTACTTAAATTGTAGTGGTTTTTGCTTGCCTGGTTTCTCTGCTTTTACCTCCCTTGTTCCTTTTAGTATTTCCAAGCCACACACCAATATTAGCTAAAGTCCCTTGCCTTTGTTTTTTTCTTTTTTTCTTTTTTGTTTGGCCTCGCCATGCGGCTTGTGGGATCTTAGTCCCCCCACCAGGGATTGAACCCGTGCCCTCGGCAGTGAAAGCGCCGAGTCCTAACCGCTGGACTGCCAAGGAATTCCCTAAAGTCCCTTACCTTTGATTCTTTGCTTTCTTAGTATAGGTACTATATCTTTCATCTCATTATTCCCTTGTGTCAACCACAGTGCTTGGTGCTTGCTAAAAACTCAGTTTATGTTTTTAGAAAAATAATGAATGAGTAGTGACAAATTAGTTGGCTCTTTTGGGGATTCTCGTAGTGATCATTACTCTAGGAAATTACATACTGTAGTAATTTATTCATATATACTTAGTAATTAAGAGTATCCATACAGTTCTAGGTTTGAGTCCCAGCTCCACCTCCAGTTTACTAGCTGTGTGACATTGTGAAAATTGTCTCACATCTATGACTCTGTTTCTTCATCTATAAAATGATAGTAGCATCTACCATACAAGCTTTTTGAACTAATCTTAGCACTAGTTGTCTCTCTCCTCAGAAGTGTATCCCCCTAGTTCTTTGCGATTTCTTGTCATTCACGGTTCAGCTTAAATGTCATCTTCTCAGAGGGCCCCTCTGTATCAGGCAGGATTTGTAGTTGTAAGCAACAGAAACCAATTCTAGCTGATTCTTGAAAGGATATTAGGGAAACTCACAAAATATCAGGGAAGGCCGCAGAGCAGCCTTGAAGAAAGGGCTGGAACAAGGGAAACTGGTTAGCATCCAGGACCCACAGCCAGAATCATTCACGGAACCAGTCCATGAGGTCACTGCTGCCACTTATATAGCTTACACCACCAC
Source organism: Grampus griseus (assembly GCF_964374135.1). Classification (NCBI taxonomy): domain Eukaryota; kingdom Metazoa; phylum Chordata; class Mammalia; order Artiodactyla; family Delphinidae; genus Grampus; species Grampus griseus. The sequence continues at coordinate 162,212,602 of NC_139017.1, read as the reverse complement.
CAGCTGACTGGACCTTAATGGCAGTTATAGCACCTCTTCCTGCCAGCATGGACTTTCCATGATCCTCTGATTCGTTGACAGCAGATCCCAATTAAAGTCTGGGGCTCATGTGTCTGTTGGCATAGCCTGGGCCATATGCACACACTGTAGGTGTAAGGGAGCCTCAGAAAGAGAATCTTGACTCCACCATTCTCACTTCATAGTGAGAGGGCGCTCTGCCTCCCGCCAGACGCGTTAGATGGGGAGTTCCCAAAATACAGGAAGGGAGTTCACATGCCGAGCAGCCAGAAAACTCCAAAATACACTATATCTTCTTTGACCTCAAATCTAAAAGTAGCCCATCAATCACTCTCTGATCAACTTGTTTTATTTTCATCATAGCTCTTTTCACTACTGGATATCTTCTTATTTTATTTGTATTATTATTTGTTATCTATCCCCTCCTGCTAGAATATAGGTACCATGAGAGTAAGGAACTTGCCTATTTTGTTCACTGCTGTATCTCCTGGGCCCGGAATAGTACCTGGCATATAGTAGAAGCTTCTTGTGTTCACCTGTTAAATGAATAAATTAATGAATGAATAAATATAAAGCACTTAGCACAATTCCTGGTACATAGTAAGCACATAATATTTGGCAACTTACTATTTCTTAGCAGATAAAAGTATTTATATTCTTTTCAAAATAAAATTAAAGAAAAAACTTTATACTTACATTATTTTATTTGACCTTCCCAGTAATCTTCCAAGGAAAAGGTGTTGGGAGTAAAAAATGAGCCTTTTTCTGGTGAAGCATGCATGGCCCATTCAGTGTTTGTACCAATGCTTCCTGTGCCTGTGAGTCACAGGAATGAGGGCCTACTTAGAGAGATTAAGAGACTTGACCAAGGCCACATCACTGGCCTTACTTTTTTTTTTTTTTTTTTTGCGGTACACGGGCCTCTCACTGTTGGGGCCTCTCCCGTTGCGGAGCACAGGCTCCGGACGCGCAGGCTCAGCGGCCATGGCTCATGGGCCCAGCCACTCCGTGGCATGTGGGATCTTCCCGGACCGGGCCACAAACCCATGTCCCCTGCATCAGCAGGCGAACCCTCGACCACTGCACCACCAGGGAAGCCCACTGGTCTTACTTTATATCAGATATACTCACTGACTTTGGTGTTTTCCATTGTAATAAGCCTCACCCCATATTATTGGTGATTGTGGGGCAATTACTGTTATTGTTTTGGCTTTGACCATTATATCACAAATCAGAGCCATAAACACAATTGCAGGCCAACACTTAATTTATGTCAGTTTGTTCAAATTCATAATTTTAATTTGATGGCCAAGGGCCCCTGGAAAAGCTATTGTGGAATTATAGTTTTCAGATGGCATCCCTGGATGTTCTTGGTGCTTGTAGGTTTTGTGAGCCTAAGTAGTGCCAGTGACTTCCATATATCCCTGTTAATGCTCCCTAAGATGCAATGCTGGGTGACTTCCACACTGTAAGGGAAGGTTCTTGCCCTTTTAAGAGCTTTTAATCCCAAAATAGACCATGGAGGCATAAGCCCCAAAGAACTCAAGCTGAATGGGAACATCTAATCAGGCAGCAAGTTTTTTATAGTCCCACTGTGTGCCTAGCACTAAAGGAAAAAAAAATCTGCGATAACATAGTGTTTATAAATAGAGTCTCCTTTTGTGGTTAAATGCCAAAAGGAAAGGAAGGAGTCTGCTCACAGCTCAGGTGGAGAAGGTTTGGTTTTCGGAGGGTGTGCTAGGAATCTGCAGGAGGCCAGCTGGAGGAAAGCCAGGGCCAGGAGATCCAGAAGTGGCCTCGGGAGGTCCTGTTGACTTGGGAGGGTTAGCAGAGAGGCCTGATGAGCCTTACGAGCCATCATTAGAGGGCCATCATGGAGAAGGAAGACTAGACCTCCTGTGTGACTTCAGAGATAGAAACAGGACCAAAAGGTGGACATAACAGGAGGCAGAACTTTCTTTTAAAACATAGTGGTTTAAAATGTAAAATAGATAGCTAGTGGGAAGCAGCCGCATAGTACAGGGAGATCAGCAGTGCTTTGTGACCACCTAGAGGGATAGGGAGGGTGGGAAGGAGGGAGACGCAAGAGGGAAGAGATATGGGGATATATGTATATGTATAACTGATTCACTTTGTTATAAAGCAGAAACTAACACACCATTGTAAAGCAATTATACTCCAATAAAGATGTTCAAAAAACAACCCCAAAAACAGTGGTTTATTTTTTTCTCTAGTGGTTTTTTTTCTGATTGTAAAATAAAATTAATGTGCTTTTATAGAAAAAATTTGAAAACATCAAAAAGTAGAAGGAAAAAATCAGTCATACTATTTAGTATCCAAAGATGGCAATTGTTATTTTTTATATTTCCTTTTTTAAACATAGCTGTGACAATAGTGTTTACTGCAAAAGCAAAATATAAACATTTGACATGATGTAAGCATTTTTCCTTCATAAGTAGCATTTCTAATGCTACATAATATCATATGGCTATACATTATTTAGCCATTCCTCTATCATTGGAAACTTGGGTGGTTTTATTTTTTTTGCTTTTACAAACTCGGTGATGAATATGTTTCAGTATGGAACTTTTTTATTTCTCATATTTTGTGCTTTCTTATGGCAAATTATCAGAAATGAGATGACTAGGTCTTTCTAACAGAGTTGTATAATAAAGGAATAGTTTGCTTAAGAAGTTCGGAGTCTGAAAGCCTACATATCAGGGTATTGAAGAAGGATTTCTTTATGTTGGACATGGTCACCATTACATTTCCTGTCTGCTCTTTGATTCTGTGAATCTGTTAGAGGGTTGAATGTTCTGTTTGTGATACTGATTTGGCTTTGGGGAGGGCCAGGCTGAAGGTCAAGGATTTTGAAGCATAATTAAAAGTTTCAGACTGGTTGCCACAGATGCATACTGAGCAAGTGAAACTTGACATCTTTCTTGCTGTATGCCTTGTTCTTACTTTGGGATGTGCTTCCATCTTCCTTCATACTCATATCCACACACACACACCCATTTTCTAGAGAAGCACACATGACTGACTCCTTCAGTGTTTGTTCCAGTACTTCCTGTGGCTGTGAATCCTTGTCTCTCCACCCCCCAACCCCCTTCACCCTCCAGAGGTTCTTGAACACTATGGAGCAGGGCCAGCACACCATGTCATAAATCACAGGCAATAGCCAGTTTACTGGGTGGGCTGCTGGGCTATTTTAGGGGTGGAATCAGGGCCCTGAAGCCACCTTACTCCATCTCCAAGGTTTGATTATTTTTTTTCCCCCAGGTAATTAAATGTGTGTCTTGTGGACCTGGGCTTGGCTGGAATGCTCAAGGGTCCTGAAGATCCTTCTATAGCTTCCTTCTGTTGAATCCATTAAGAGAAGATGGCAAAAGTCAACATAACTAGAGACCTCATCTGTAGGCAGATAAAGGTAAGCAACCCAGACCTATGAACCAGAGCATGAGGTCCTTTTTCCCCACAGATTCATGTTATAGCTGAATAAACTGAGGACTAGAGTCTGTGACTTGCCATTAACTAATTAATGGCAGACACAGGACTAGAACCAAGGTCTCTTGACTCTGGTCTTCTTTTATCCAAGAACATGGAATCATGGAGACTCCTCTATCCAAGCACTTGTACCTGGGCTGCTGAGATTGATGGAGTCTGGTGGAGGAGGGGAGCATGTATGTGCACACCTGTGGAGGAGGCGGGGTGTGCAGCAGAAGTAAATAGAGCTTCTTCACGTTGCTCTGGCTACTCAGCTGTACATATAACAGAACCTGGGGGAGTCTTAATCCCAGTTTAGCTTAGACTCTTTCTTCTCTTCTTCGAGGGTCTCCTATACCAAAGCCTGCACCTTTTCTCTGCAGTTTGTACCTGGAAGACACTCCAATACTGTGAGATGAATAGATGACTGGGCAGTCAAGCTCATTTAGCGAGGTAGCCCAGGCTTTGTCAGGGAAGCCCTCAGTAAAGGAGCATGGGGGTTTAATGGAGGAGATTCAACCAAGACAAGATGTGCTTTTGAAGTAAGAAGCCCAGGCTGGGGTCAGGGGCTTAATCTCACCACTGCCCTAATTAACTACCTATAAGACTTTAGTCACTTTGCCTTTCTGTGCCTCAGTTTTCTGTTGTTAAATGATAATAATGTCTGTCTGCCCGCAGGCTTATCTTGAGAATGAAATCCGAAAGAACCTGAGAAAGTTCTTTGTAAAGGTTAAGCGCCAAAAATCTTTTAAAAATTAAGTGGCATGCGCATAAGCTGTGGTCACCATCCAGAAGGATTGGTGACACTTATGCCTGTGCACGTTAGTCTGTGTTTTGTATATTTTCCCCTGCATCCCTGAATCCTTTTGCAGCTTTGTCCATTTGTGGGGGGGTTTGTGTGTGATTTCATTAGACTGCGTGGCCCCAAGGGCAAGGACCAATTCCTAGAGGCACAGAATCATAGAATTGGAGGGACCACTCAAGTTATTTTTCTCCTTTATATATACCCCACAATATGTGTCCTAAAGATGATGCCCACCTTCTCTAACCTAAGTATGGAAACATTGCCTATTTGTTGTTTCAATTTTTTTTTTTTTTTTGGTAACCCAACAATTACAACTTAGTGCTTAATTATATCCTCTCTTCTATCGATATTATTCTCTAATCCCTGCCCAAGTATATTGTAAACTCCTGCAGGCCAATTTCTTGTTCTCTTTTCTAGCTCCTGTGGGGCCCAGCACAATGCTGCATATGTAATAGGAACATAGTAAATCATGTTAAATCGAATCAATGAATCTATGAGTTTGTTTCTCTTCCCCAGGAGCGGGGTGCCCTGAGCTTTGAGCGGCGCTACCATGTCACTGACCCCTTTATCAGACGGCTGGGCCTGGAAGCAGAGCTGCAGGTAAGAGATCCAATTTGCACCCTAGATGCAGATGACTGGCTCTCCATTCTCTGCCTGCAGAGAATCCTCTTTGCACTATTCAAGGCATAAACAGTTTTTCTCTGCAGGTCATACCTGAAGGTTACTTCTCCTTTACAGCGGTTTTATTAGGCACATAAATCTGAATCAAGATTAGTGATTGACATGGTCACACAGAAATTGTTTTATCGCCATATTATTTCCTTTGTGCTTGGAAAAAGACTATTGAATTTCATACCACTGTTTTTACTATTGGCTTGGACAGTAAAGATTCTTACCTTTGTATAGGAATTTAGAGTTTACAAAGTGTTTTCACACACACACACACACACACACGCACGCGCACACACACGCGCGCGCGCACACACACATACACACACACATACACACACACTTGCATTTTAGCTTCAAAGAAATGCTGTGGGTGGTATATAGGAAATAGGTATTTAAAAAAAGGTTTAGAAAAACCAAGCACCTTGTCCAATGTTGTCCTGTCCAATCCAGGGGGAGTCAGGCCTACAGTCCAGATGTTCAGCTTTTTCTGTCTGACACAGAAACACTCCCCAATGTTAGCTCCATTCCCTTTCCTTCCTCAGAACTGTGTTTTGAATCCAACTTTTAGCTGTCCTCTCCAACTAAGTGTCATCTGCAGGTTGAATAAGAATTCTCTTTGGTTCCTTCACGTTAATGTTTGTAAGTAATTGTGTTGATCTTAGAAAAAGACTAGAAAGAAATTCATTGCCTACTAACAGTGTTATCTCGAGTTAATGAAATTATAGATGATTGTTATTGCTTTCTTTTCATTATAAACTTTTATCCGTTATAAAATATAATTACATTAATAGTAATATGGAAAAGATAAGTAAAAATTACTTGTTATTCCCCCCTCCCTAGTATAATTACTATGTATATACTTCCTTTTATCTTTTGCATATTTTTACATAATTGTAATCATACTTTACATTGAATTTTGTATCTTTTTTATAATAATCCTCTTCTCCATGTTACCAAGTGGTATTCACAACTTTCACTTAAAATTTTTTTTCTGATTATATAAGTAGTAAATATTATAGTAGAAAATATGGAATCGACAGAAAAATATAGAGAAGAAAACAAAATCAGTTTTAATTCTACCATCCAGAGATAAACATTGTTAATGTTTGGTATATTACTTTCATGTATTATGAAGCAGAATGCTAGTTAAGAGATGAGCATTAGAGCTGAATAAATTTAGTTTCAACACCTATCTTCTCTACAGCTATATAGCCTTGTTCAAGTTACCCTTAGTTTCCTGATCTGTAAAATGGATCAATAACTGAGAATTGTTGTGATGATTAAATGAGATGATTTTTGAAGTGCTTAATACAATGCCTGGATCATATAAGCTAGTTCAGTAAATAACAATTATTATTATGTCTTCCAGTGTTTTTTCATGCTTATGTAATTTTTTTCTGCAAAGTGGAGCTCATACCATTTACACAGTTTGCTAAACCCTTTTATACTTTTATGTCATTATTGTTTCCCCATACCTCTAAAAAGTCTTTGAAAACATGATTTTGTAAGTATATTGTATTATTTATCCTTTACTCTATTTTTTTGAATTTCTTTCCATATTTCCTTGAAACATAAAGTACATCCCTTTAGTGCACTTGGAGGTGGGGCATGCAAGGTTTTACCTCCGAGGGGACATTTGGCAATGTCCAAACAGTTTTGGCTATGAAAACTGAAAGGGTACTACTGGCATATAATGAATAGAGTATAGGGATGCTGCTAAACATTCTACAGTCATAGTACAACAAAGAATGTGCAACAAAGAATTATGCAGCGCCCAATGCCAATAACGCCGAGGTTGAGAAACCCTGCTCTGGTGGATGCTGAGTGGACAGTTGAAGGCCGGTCTTCTCCTTTTAGCTGTGCCTCCACCCAACCCATATTGTCTCTACTATCTCTTCCTGGTTTTATAACTTTGTCCACAACAGACTTGGAAACCTCTGTGAACACAAAACAGGATTCTAGCTATTATTTCCAAAGATTTGGCACTCAAATACAAAAATATGTTAAGGTGGATGCACTGTCTGAATTTGCACTTGGCTGAAGGCCACCTTAGCCGGGACCTATAGTAACAGTGCACAATATGAAGGAATGCCCACAGGTTTAGGTGTTAAAGCAAAGACCTAGTTTGGACTTCCCTAGTGGCGCAGTGGTTAAGAATCCGCCTACCAATGCACAGGACCCAGGTTGGAGCCCTGGTCTAGGAAGATCCCACATGCCGTGGAGCATCTAAGCCCATGTGCCACAACTACTGAGCCTGTGTTTTAGAGCCCACGAGCCACAACTACTGAGCCCATGCACGTAGAGCCCACGCTCCGCAATAAGAGAAGCCACTGCATTGAGAAGTCCGCGCACCAGTATGAAGAGTAACCCCCACTCGCCACAATTAGAGAAAGCCCGCGTGCAGCAACAAAGACCCAACAGAGACCTAGTTTAAATCCCAGCTTTGCCACCTGTGAGGCTTAGAGAAGTGAGAGCAGATGGAAAGAAGACTGGGAGAAAAATAGGTTTGTGAGAGAATCGGGGTTGGACCTGTAAAGTTTGAAAGCCTGTTGGATAGCTTTGTGGAGATGTCAGGTGGGCAGTTGATGGTCCTAATCAGGGGAGAGCTCTGGACTATAGGGAGAAATCCGGAGACTTCAGCGATCCATGGAGCCTTAGAGAACAGGGTCCAAGACCTAGCTCTGGAGATACTCCAGCTTTCAGAAATTGATTACAAGCTAAGGAGATAAAAAAAGTTAACCACGAAAGAGAGTCAGTGAAGTAGAACGGAAACAAAACCAGGAGAGTGTAAGGAGAGTATTTCAAGAAAGGAGTGGTCAGTTCTACTCAATGCTTCTGAAAGGTTGAATAAGTGAGGACAAAACAGTGACTGTGGTCTTGACTAGAGCAGTTTTATTGGAGTGGTGAGAATAGATACTAAATTGGAGGGGTTGAGAAGTGAATTGGAGGTGAAGGAGTACAACAGCAAGTAGACAACTCTCTATTTAAAAAATTTTTTTAGAGAATTCCCTGGCAGTCCAGTGTTTAAGACTCAGCGCTTTCACTGCATGGGCCTGGGTTTGATCCCTGGTCGGGAAACTAAGATCCCACAAGCCACATGGTGCAGGAAAAAAATAAAAAAATTTTTAAAGAGGGTGATGAAAATTTATTTATCTATTTAGTCAGTTATTACAAACTTTTCCCCTAGATGAAAGGAAAGATAGGATGTAAGCAGTAAAAAGGGTAAACTGTTGCAGGAAGGGGGACCCCTTTCCAGGGCCCAAGATTGGGGTCTTATCTAACACTCAGGAATGAATTGTCCAAGGAGACACACATGCTGACAAAGCAAGAGACTTTATTGGGAAGGGGTGCCTGGGTGGAGAGCAGGAGGGTAAGGGAACCCAGGAGAACTGCTCTGCCACGTGGCTCACAGTCTCAGGTTTTATGGTGTTGGGTTAGTTTCCAGGTTGTCTCTGGCCAATCATTCTGACTCAGGGTCCTTCCTGGTGGTGTGAGCATCACTCAGCCAAGATGGGTTCCAGTGTGAAGGATTCTAGGAGGTTGGTAGGACATATGGACTGGCGTCTCCTCTCTCCTTTTGACTTCTTCTGAATTCTTCCGGTTGGTGGTAGCTTGTTCCATGTTCTTTACCAGGATCTCCTGCTGTAAGATAACTCATGCAGCTGGTTACTATTGCCCCTGGCCAGGGTGGGTGGTTTTGGTCAGTGATTCCCCTAACAAAACTGTAAAAGATACCTTTTCTTGCTTTTCTACATCTTCTTCTCACCTTTCTTTCTTCAGCTAACTACCTGGGCAGCTGACTTGCACAGATGTATCAATAGTCTCTCTTGTCCTCTATCTTCTTGTTGGCTTTAACCAATGAGGAATCATTTCAGGAGACTGGAGGAAGAAGGACAGCTTTTTTTATTCCCTTCGCTGCCATCCTTCAGAATCACTTTATTTTGTTTTTGTTTTTGTTTTCCAGCTTTATTGAGTTGTGTAGACAGTTCTTGAAAGACCTCGTTTACAAAAGGAAGCAGAGAAATGGGGAAGTAGCTGGAGGGGCCTTCGGGATCAAAGGAGGGATTTGTAAGAATGGGAAGAGGGCTTCCCTGGTGGTGCAGTGGTTGAGAGTTTACCTGCCAATGCAGGGGACACGGGTTCGTGCCCCGGTCCGGGAAGATCCCATATACCGCAGCGGCTGGGCCCATGAGAGGCCCGCGTACTGCAAAAAAAAAAACAACGGGAAGAAATACTAGAGGTTGTTTGTATGTTGATGAGAGAGAAGGTGGTTGCTGATAAAGGATTAGGACAGAATAACTGAAGGAGCCACGTCCTAGGGAAGGTTGGAGGGGATAGGATTTAGAGTTGAAGCAGAGGGCTTGACCTTTGGTAAGTGCGAAAACATTTCTATCATTGTTACAGGGTCCAGTGGGTTTGGCAAAAAAAGAAGCATAGACTGGGATAAAAACTGGAAAGTCATTGTAATAGTCTATAGTAGCAGTTCTCAAAGTGTGGTCTGCAGACCCCTGGGGATCCCCATGACCTCTTCAAGGGAATTCATGAGGTCAAAACTACTTTCATAGTAATACTAAGACATTATTTGCAAAAAAAAACTAATTCATTTAAAAATTTGCAAAAAAAAAGTGGTAAAACTACTGTCATTTTAGCATGAATCAAGGCAAGTAGCATCAAAGTCATTGAATTATTTACCCCATGCATTTGCAGTGACCCCTCCCCAAAAAAGCCAGTCTTACTTAAAATGTCCTTGATTTTTACATCAATAAAATAATACAATAAAACTTATTAATTTAAAATTTCAACCCTTAAATACAGATCTCTTCAGTATTCTTTATTATGAGGTGGGAAGAATCCATAAAGTACTGCTGCTGCGTACTGAACTCTGGCGGTTGTCTTGAGGAAAAGCAATTGTTCAATTGTTTTGAGTTGCAAGCTCAACTGGACACTTTTTTCATGGAACACCATCTGAAAGAATGGCTAGCAGATGAAAACTGGTTATTCAATTATGGGTATTTGGCAGACATTTTCTTTGAAATGAATGAAGTAAACTATCACTTCAAGAAGAACAACTGACAGTATTTGTTGCCAAGGATAAAATTTGAGCTTTAAAGCAAAGGAAAAAAAAAAAGAATATAGGAAAACTTGTATCTGCCACCATGAGCTTGATAGCCTCTCAGTACTTCTTAAAAGTCTTTTTGATGAGATCTGTAGTGATATTAACAAATGTCAACTTTATTTTATTGTTCAAATTCAGTGAGTCCTTTTTTTAAAAAAAATAAATTTATTTATTTTTGGCCGCATTAGGTCTTCGTTGCTGCACGCGGGCTTTCTTTAGTTGCATCCAGCGGGGGCTACTCTTCGTTGTAGTGCGTGGGCTTCTCATTGCAGTGGCTTCTCTTGTTGTGGAGCACAGGCTCTAGGTGCGTGGGCTTCAGTAGTTGTGGTACACTGGCTCAGTAGTTGTGGCACACGGGCTTAGTTGCTCTGCAGCATGTGGGATCTTCCCGGACCAGGGCTCGAACCTGTGTCCCCTGCATTGGCAGCTGGCTTCTTAACCACTGTGCAACCAGGGAAGCCCCGTAAGTCACTGTTTTGAAAACATCTGTAAAAGACCCAGGCCTAATGTAAAATCAACTAATGTTTGTTTTTTGTTTTTTCTTTTTTTTTAATTTTTGGCTGCGTTGGGTCCTCGTTGCTGCACATTGCGGTGCTCAGGCTTCTCATTGCGGTGGCTTCTCTTGTTGCAGAGCACGGGCTCAAGGCGCGCGGGCTTCAGTAGTTGTGGCACATTTGCTCGGTAGTTGTGGCTCACGGGCTCTAGAGCGCAGACTCAGTAGTTGTGGCGCACAGGCTTAGTCGCTCCATGGCATGTGGGATCTTCCCGGACCAGGGCTCAAACCCATGTCCCCTGCATTAGCAGGCGGATTCTTAACTACTGCACCACCAGGGAAGTCCACAACCAATGTGTTTTAATGTAGCAGGATACCAACAGCTCATTCATGTGGTTTCTGATTCCACATTGTAACATTAAGAAACCGTTATTTGTCCAGTTTTGGTGTAGTATCAAAGAAGGATACCTACAGTGATCTAAAAAGGCCGTTAAAATACTGCTCCCTAGTCCAACTATAATACTTATCTTTATGAGCGTGGATTTTCTTCATGTACTTCAACCAAAATAACATCTTGCAACAAACTAAATACAAAAGTAGATATGAGAACCCAGTCATCTTCCATTAAGCTAGACAAAAGAGTTTTGCAAAAATGTAAAGCAATGCCATTCTTCTCATTAAATTCTTTTGTCTTGGAAAATATAGTTAGTTTTTATTTAAAATGTGTTAGCTTATCTTTTTATTATTTTTAAATGAAATTAATTTTATTTTCATTAAATTAAAGTTATAATTAATGTTAATTTTAAATGAAGTTAATATTTCAGTTTTTATTTCTAATATGGCAGATACTGATAACCTATATTAAAAAATTCTTTGGGATCCTCAGTAATTTTTTTTTTTTTTTTTTTTTGGCGGTACGCGGGCCTCTCACTGTTGTGGCCTCTCCCGTTGCGGAGCACAGGCTCCGGACGCGCAGGCTCAGCGGCCATGGCTCACGGGCCTAGCCGCTCCGCGGCATGTGGGATCTTCCCGGACCGCGGAACGAACCCGTGTCCCCTGCATCGGCAGGCGGACTCTCAACCACTGCGCCACCAGGGAAGCCCCCTCAGTAATTTTTAAAAGTGTAAAGGGGTCTTGAGATTAAAGTTTGTGAACCAGTGGTCCATAGAGCCATGAAACTGGATGACTGGATAATATCACTGGGGAAAAAAGTAGGAGGAGAGAGAAGAAGGCCCAAGATCAAGAACCAAGGTGTTTCAGCATTTAGAGATTATCTGTTTCCTCTCTTCCTCTACCCAGAGGAGACAGAAAGAATAGCATAGAGGTGGAAAAACATGGTATTATGGAAGCCAAGGAAGAGGAAAATTCAACGATACTGATTTCTTACAATCCTGATCTCAAAAGGCTATCTTATTTCCCTCTTTCCTAGTTGGAGGTTGGAGGGGACACCTTTTTTTGACACCCTCACCCCCCCCACTATAGTAATAAAAATGCCATTATAAGCCATATCACCATGTATAAGCCCTTTAACTTCTAGGATCCATTTTCTCATCTGTAAAATAATGTACGCATCCTGTTTGTCTCTTAGTTTTAAGAGGAGGAATAAATAAGTTATTTTATGTATGTAAGGTACTTAGCACGGAGCTCAGTATATTGTAAAATTCATGGTACTCAAATATTAGCTACGGTTATTGTTGTTGTTATTTACAGAAAGCTTTTAAAGTTTCCTGAGATGCTGATTTGATGGCGTCCAGCTTTTTAAAATGCTTTATGGTCATTTTCTTCCCTTGTTTTATTTGCCACGCATTGTCACATATGGACCCCATTTCGGTTAACAAGAGTTGACTTTTGGAATTAAGATGAGGTTATATAATAAGGGTTGGGGGGGTGGGATAAAAGAGGTAAAATCAACAGTAAAAACTCCTGCCTTTTTGTGGTTATTGATTATAATGTTTTCCTCTATTTTATCTGGGGGAATTTTTTCCCTGGATTTCCTAATTTACTACTTTGTATAGTTTTGAAAAATGCAAAATGAAACTTAAAGAGAACTCCTAGAATACAGTACTGAACATTTAGTAGAGGCTCACTAAAAGCCTGTTGGTGTGATTGGCTTTTAAAATTTTCTATATTAAAGTTAGCTTAAAAGTTTAAAAAGATTGTCTACTTTCCACTCTTTTTCCCAGCCACCAAGTTCACTTTCCTGGAATCAACTAACATATTCAATTTCAGTATCCTTCCAGAGAAATTTTATGCATTTTTATGCAAAATTTTATGTAAAAATTCTCACCTTTTCTCACAAATGTTAGCCTAACATATTTACTGCTTTGTACCTTACTTTTGAATTTAAAAATATACTTTCATGATTTTACCACATCAGTACATAAAGATGTTTCTTTAGTCCTTCCTTCCTCTCTTTCTTTCTTTTCTTTCCTTTCTTTCTTTCCTTCTTTCTTTCCTGCGTCAGGCCTTCCTTGCTGCATGCTGGCTTTCTCTAGTTGCAGCGAGTGGGGGCTACTCCCGTTGCGGTGCGCGGGCTTCTCATTGCAGTGGCTTCTCTTGTTGCGGAGCACGGGTTCTAGGTGCGTGGGCTTCAGTAGTTGTGGCACACGGGCTCAATAGTTGTGGCTCATGGGCTCTAGAGCGCAGGCTTAGTAGTTGTGGCGCACGGGCTTAGTTGCTCCGTGGCATGTGGGATCTTCCCGGACCAGGGCTCAAACCCGTGTCCCCTGCGTTGGCAGGCAGATCCTTAACCACTGCACCTTCAGGGAAGCCCAAGATGTTTCTAATATCTAATCCTTTCATGGCTTCAGAGCATTGTGTTGTATGAGTGTACCATAATTTATTTAAATTTTCCCTGTTGATGGATATGTAGATTACTTACAGTCTTTTGTATGTACAGTGTTATTCCTTGCAACATCATTTGGCATATGTGGGTGTATATTTTTAGAATAAATACCTACAAATGGAATTAGTAGTCAGAGAGTATATCCATCTGTGATTTTAATAAATATTAACAAAATTGTCTTTCATGGAGTTTGTACCAATTTATACTCTCATCACACTTCTCCAGTCTTAAACATAGTGTTCAATAAACATTTGTTCTCTCCCCAGCCCCAACCTCTTCTCCCTCACATGTCCATCATTATTCTGAGAAATTTCACAAATGAGTGAAACATAATGTGCCAGAGAGATCTCAACTTGGCTTCCTAAGAGAAATGTAGTCTAGGCTGATACCTGAAAGATGGATGGGAGGAGCTAGGTAGATTTGGGGGAGATAAGGAGAGAAAAAAATCCTAGGCTGGGGGAATAGCATATGAGTGATGCAGGAGAGAGTAGAGGGTACTTGGTTCAAGAGAACAGATGGTCCCAGGATACAAGTGGAAGAAGGATGATAAGTGAGGTTGATGAGGTTGGGATGTTCATAATGAAGGATGTTGTAAGCTGTGTTGAAGACTGTTGATTTTATCCTAAGGGCAGTGGAGAGCTGTCAAGTGGTCTTTACCATGTGAGCAATATGATCACAGTTAAGGTTTTTGTTTTTGTTTTTTTAATTAAAATTGGCTTCAAAATGAAGATTGCAGAAGTTTAAAATGTGGACAGCTAGATCACTTAAGAGATGGTGTCAGTGATTCCGGAAGAGATGATTGGTTACTTGAACCTAGATAATGGTAATTTGGATGGAGAGAAGTCAGTGAATTTGAAAGACATTTAAGAGGTAGAATTAACAGAATTCTTAGTGACTGAATGTGGAAAGTTAGGAAAAGAGAGGAGTCAAGGATGAAAGTTAAGTTTCTATTTGGCAGGGCAAATGGTAGTATCATTCACAGAGTTAGGGAGCGCTGGAGAAGGAATAAGTTTGAAGGAAAAGACGATACGCTTGGTTATGGATGTCCTGGAGCCATAGGCCCATGCGTTGTCTAGTGCTTTCTAGGCAGGGAGTTGGAATACTTGGGTCTGAGCTTAGGAATGAGGTACACACTGGAGATGTTGATTTGGGAGCAGTGAGCAGCATATACATTGGAACAATGAAAGTGAGTTGTGATTGCCTTCGAGGAGTGTGTATAGTAGGAAGAAAGCCTAGGATAGAGCCATAAGGAACAACAGTATAAGGGCCAAGTGGACAAAGAGTTTGCAAAGGGTATCAAGAAAGAGCAACTAGAGGAGTAGGAAGGAAAACAGAGAGGGTGATGCCACAGAACCCAGAAGAAGAAAGTTTCATTGAAGAGGAAGTGGTCAGCACTATCAAGTACCGCTGGGGACCAAGTAAGATAAGGACTGAGAAGTGTCCCTTTGATTTAGAGCAAGGAAGCCATCATGGTCACCTTGGCAAGGGCCATTTTTGTGGTATAGATAGAAGTGGGTTGAGGAATTATTGGGAAGTGAGGAAGTAAAAATACCCAATATAGACTACTCTTTCAGTATGGCTGTGAAGGGGAAGAGAACTGGAAGGCCACAGCTAGATGTGGATTTGGCATCAAGGGAGGACTTTTTAGATTAGAGAAACTTGAGCATCTTTAATCCCAAGGGGAAAGGATCAGTAGAGAAAGGGAAAGTTGAAGATACAGGAAAGCTAAAATATCATGTGGGGTTCGGATTTTGTCAGATGAAGGTTGCAAGAGAATGAGTGTAGTAATGAATCATGGATTTTTAGGTGGATGAGAAGGAAGTAAAGACATGAGGTAGCATGTAAGGAGAGAACAGAGTGACTGACTGGACTTGGAGGACTTGTTGAGGATAAGAATCATTGAGGAATGATATATATTCTCCTTTTTCACTTAACTAATATATCTTGAAAATCACTCATCAGTTCATAGAGTTCTTTTTTTTTTTTTTTTTTTTGGCCTTACTGCACAGCTTGTGGGACCTTAGTTCCCTGACCAGGGATAAAACCCAGGCCCACAGCAGTGAAAGCGCTGAGTCCTAACCACTGGACCACCAGGGAATTCTCCACAGAGTTCTTTTTCACAGCTGCATAGTAGTCTCATGTGTTAATAAAACAAGATTAATCAGTGATTTTCCCATGTATGGGCTCTTAGAGTTATTTCTAATAGTTTGTAATTACAATGTCATAATGAATAACCTTGTACATATGTATTTTAGCATTGCTAGAGATATATCTTCAGCGTAAAAACCTAGAAGTGGGAGTGCTGGCCAAAGAGTAAATGGATATATGTGGTTTTGTTAGATATTGCCAAATTTCCCTCCGCGGGAGTTGCACCATTTTGCCTTCCTGGTAGCAATGCCTGGGAGTGCCTGTTTCTCCACAGCTCACCGACAGACTAGGGGGTTAAGCTTTTGAATTTTTTTTACCATTCTAAAAGATGAAAAATGGTATCTCAGTAGAGTTTTAAATTACATTTCTCTTATGAGTGAAATAGAATATCTTTTTCATATATTTAAGGGCTGTTTTACTATAATTTTGCCAAGTTTGGTGTAACAAAGGAGGGAGAGTAAGAATTTTTATATGTACCTGCATATTTTTACAAACACAAGCATAGTATGGATAAGCAGAAACTAGTGAAGTTGGTCACCTCTAGGGGACAGAAGGCATAAAGTGGAGAGGTAAAGAAAAGGGAATAACCCTTCTGGACCTTTTTGTAGAGTTTTTCATTTTATAACCACTTTGAGGTTTTACACATTCAAAAAGTAAAATTAAGTCAGCAGAGATGGGGAAAGGGCTGCCAACTAACTCAAGTAATTTTCGACACAGTACTTTGACTATAAATATTCTTTGTATGTATTTTAAAGACAAGCTAAAGAAATCTTGATTGAACTCTAGTTAGTAAATTTGTCATTTGTAGAGGTATTCCTATAGCAATTCTGTAACTATCAGTATTTTGTGTGTATTGTAGGATTGAGCAAATGAGTAAATATATCAGTGTTGTTGGGATAAATTTATCAGTTAATATATAATAAATATATTTATAATATTGATATAATATACCAATGACGTTCCCTTCTCACTATGGGAGAAGGGAAATTCAAATATGGAATAGGCAACAGAAGAACTTTGAGGTATTGGATTGGAATTAGCAGTATCTCTGTGAATTCATGGTTGGTTGTTTGTTTTGGCTGTGCCATGTGGCTTGTGGGATCTTAGTTCCCCGACCAGGGATTGAACATGGGCCCCAGCAGTGAAAGCGCCAAGTCCTAACCAATGGACCGCCAGGGGATTCCTGAATTCATGGTTTAAAAATACATATATTTTAATATAAATTTATATATTATTTCCAGCTCTGTCTTCTGAAAGGGTCCAGAAGCAATGATACCTCAATAGCCATGAGTTACTGGTTTCTAAATACCATTCCCCACTAGAAAGAACCAGAGGTCCTTGGAGGAATAACTGATTCAGGTCTGGGACAGCGAGTGTACGAGATGAGCCTACAACATCTTGTGGCAGAAGATCAACAGAAAGTAAAGAAAGAAAAATGACAGGAACATATCATAAGGACACAGAAGCCAGCTTGAAAGGCATGCTACTGGCCAAACCCATGACAATTTGAGCATCAGGATGAATAATGACAATAATGAATTAAAACCCACTGAATTAAAAAATACCTGATTTTGCACTGGTAAGAAAGAGAGGGAGAGAAAGAAGGGGTGGGGAGAGAGAAAAGCACTTCATTCTAGTAGATTGCTGACCACTAAATGAAGAAATGATAAAGTTGGAAAAAATCACCATTTTATAACTGTCACACCACATCATACCAGTAATTGATTCAGGCAAGAATAATCAATGAATGATTGAACAATTGGGTGAAAACTTGATGGTGGACAGGATGTTTGCACAATGTAGAACTATTTCCTCACAGATAGCAAAGGGGAAAATAGTAACATTAGAGTGGAGAAACCTGGTAGATACCACCGTAACATCAGGTGACACCTGATAGTGTGCACTGAGGAGGACAAAAAATCACCTAGGTGGTATTTCTGTCAAAATGCATTATCTAAAACTAATCACGAGGAAATAATCAGACAAATCCAAACTGAGAGACATTTCTCCAGAACAGCTGACATATTCTTGAGAAATGTCAATGTCGTAAAAAACAAAGGACTGAGGAACTGTTCCAGATTAAAGGAGACTAAAAAGAAAATGGCAGCTAAATGCAGTGTGCGATCCTGGATTGGATCCTAGATCAGCAAAATCAAAGGGATAATATTGGGACAGTTGGTGAAATGTGAATATAGACTGTATATTGAATAATAATTGTGTCAGTGTCAAATTTCCTGACACGGAAATTTAAGTATGTAAAGGGTCTTGAGGTCTGTAACTTATTCTCAAATGGTTCAAGAAAAAAGTGTGTGTGTGTGTGTGTGTGTGTGTAGAGAGAGAGAGAGAGAGAGAGAGAAAGAAAGAGGAGGGGGGGAGAGAAAGAAATGTTAGCAGTTAATGAAATAGGGGAAAGGTATATATGGGTGTTTTTGTACTATTCTTGTACCTTTTTATATGTTTGAAATTGTTTCAAAATAGAGAGTTAAAAATGTTCATTAAGAAAATATAAAGAAGTGTTGTAGTGGCAGCAACTGAGTAAGAGGGCCTGAGGGAGGTTGAGATTAGAGGATTTAAGTTTAATGTTGATTAGGGTAATTCTAAGGTGTTCTGGTATATAGACCAAACTACTTCTCTGTATTCCTTGGACATCTTTGCTGAGCATTTCACATCCCCTTTAGTTATATGCTCTAGCTCATCTTGTCTCAGTGAGTTTTATTGTCATAACCAGACAGGAGCCAAATATCCTGGGATTTCAGTTTGTGGCCTGCAGTCCTCACTTCGGAGGCAGGTGGTACTTGCTTTCAACATCCCTATGGTTTTCAAAGTCCACCTTAAAGTTCTAATCTCACTTTGATCCATTCTATTTCTTCCACTTGTGGATTTCTTGGCATAGTGTTAGGCATTAACACTGAGAGGTAGAGAGAGGGAGAGGAAAGTAACCTCACTTTACAAATAAGGAGAGTAAAACAGCACTTGCAAGGTCACATAAGTGGTAGAAATAAGATTAATAAGATTTATTTCAGGGGGGACTTCCCTGGTGGCGCAATGGTTGAGAGTCCGCCTGCCGATGCAGGGGACACGGGTTCGTGCCCCGGTCCGGGAAGATCCCACATGCCGCGGAGCGACTGGGCCCGTGAGCCATGGCCGCTGAGCCTACGCGTCCGGAGCCTGTGCTCCGCAGCAGGAGAGGCCACAACAGTGAGAAGCCCGCGTACTGCAAAAAAAAAAAAAAGAAAAGAAAAGAAAAAAGATTTATTTCAGGCCTGTCTGGCTTTAGAGTTCACATTCTTTCCACCTCAACCATGTGTCTACTTTTTTAAAGGGCTTAACAAATGGTTCTTGGCTTGGTGGGTTTATTCTCTTGCCTTATTAGTTTTCTTAATATTGTCCTTAAACAAGTTGAAAACATTATATGTCCCACCTTCACAACTGGCTTGATGGCTTTTTTGTTTCTTGCATAATTTGAGCATAAATTCACTAGAAACAAGTCATATCAAACTAGATTGGTTTTCTTTTTTAATATAATTAGTATGGTAGACCAGGGCAGTTTCATAGTGTAACCTGATTCTAACAAAGACTTGTCAGAGTTTTATTACAATATCAGTTGAGAGAAGTAAATTAGATAACAAGTTCATCAAATAGCCTGTAAGAAACAGATGGAGCAGAGATCTGACTTTGTGAGAGATTTCAAGAACTATCCTTTAGATCAGGGGTCAGCAAATTATGACTTGCAGGCCAAATCCAGCTTGCCACCTGTTTGTTGACTTAGTTTTTTAAGATCATTTTTATTTTATGTAAGTGTACAATTCAGCATTTTTTTTGTTTTTTGTTTTGTTTTAGTATATTCACGAAGTTGTACAACTATCACCATTACCTAACTCCTGACATTTTCATCACCCCAAAATTGAAACTCTTTTAGCAGTTACTCCCCATCCCCTACCCCTGGCTCCACCCCTGGCAACCACTAATCTATTTTCTGTCTCTATGGATTTTCCTATTCTGGACACTTCATATAAATGGAATCATACAATATGTAGCTTTTTGTATCTGACTTCCTTCACTTAGTATGATAATTTCAAGATTTATCTATGTTGTAGCATGAATCATACTTCATTCCTTTTTATGGCCAAATAACATTCCATTCTATAGCTATACCACATTTTGTTTATCCACTCATCAGTTAGTGGACATTTTGCTTGTTGCCACTTTTTGGCTATTATGAATACTGCTGCTATGAAGAATTTGTGTAAAAAATTTTGTATGGACATATGTTGTCAGTTCTCTTAGTTATATACCTAAGAGTGGAATTGCTGTGTCATATGGCAACTCCAGGTTTAATTTTTTGAGGAACTGCCAAACTGTTTTTCAAAGTGGCACCACCATTTTACATTCCCACCAGAAATGTACAAGGGTTCCAGTTTCTCCATACCCTTACCAATACTTATTATCTGTCTTTTTTTATTATAGTCATCCTAGTGGGTGTGATGTGGTATTTCATTGTGGTCTTGATTTGCATTTCCCTAATGACTAATGATGTTGAGCTTCTTTTCATGTGCTTATTGGCCATTTGTATATCTTCTTCTCTGGAGGAATGTATTCAGATCCTTTGCCCATTTTTAAATTGTTATTTATCATTTTATCATTGAGTCATAAGAGTTCTTTGTATGTTTTAGATAATAAACACTTATCAGATATGTGATTTGAAATTTTCTCTCTCATTCTCTGGGTTTTTTTCAGTTTCTTGAGAGTGCTTTTGACACACAAATTTTTAATTTTCATGAAGTTCAAATTATTTTTTTTCTTTTGTCACTTATGCTTTTGGTGTCATATTTAAGAAACCATTGCCTAATACAAGGTCACAAAAATTTACACCTGTGTTTTCTTCTAAAAGTTTTATAGTTTTAGATCTTATGTGTACATCTTTGATCCATTTTGGGTTAATTTTTATATATGGTGTCATGTAGAGGCCCAGCTTCATTCTTTTGCATGTGCATATTGTTATTACAGCACCATTTGTTGAAAAGACTATTCTTTCTTTCATTGAATTGTCTTGGCACTCTTGTCGGAAATCAGTTAACCTTACATAAATGTAAGGGTTTATTTGTGAACTCGTTACTCTATCCCATTGATCTAAATTTCTGTCCTTTATGTCAGTACCACATTGTTTTGATTACTGTAGCTTTGTAGTAATTTTTGAAATTGGGAAGTGAGTTTTCTAACTCTGTTTTCTTTTTCAAGATTGTTTTGGCTACTTTGGGTCCCTTGTATTTACATATGAGGTTTATGTTCAGCTTGTGAATTTCTTCAGAGAAGGCAGATGGGATTTTCATAGGGATTGGGTTGAATGTATAGCCACTTATTTTTATAAAAAAAATTTTATTGGAACACAGCCACACTCATTCATTTATGTATTGTCTATGGCTGCCTTAGTAATTCAACAGCAGAATTGAGTAGTTATAACAGAGACCATATGGCCTGCAAAACCCAAAATATTTACTGTCTGGCACTTTACAGAAAAAGTGCCAACCTCTGCTTGAGATGATGGAGTAAACTTATGCTCTGAAGCACCAGAGGGCAGAACCTGGGAGTCATTCATTATTTCAGTCATATGTTCAAGCGTATATTGAGTGCCTACAATATGCCAGAAATGTTCTAGAGTCTGGGAGATGAATATAGCAGAAAATAAGACAACACAGTTCCTGGCCTCATGAAGCTTCTTGCTATGGCCTTTATGACACCCTTAGAATATTGCCTCTAGTCACCTCCCTGAGCTTATCTTGCCTTACTCTGTCACTTTTATCACTATGTTCTAGCCACACTGACCTTCATTCTGTATCTACAGCATACCAAGCCCGTTCCTACCTTTGTACTTTTTCTTTCCTGTGCCTGGCATGCTTTTCCTTCTCAGCATTAAAATTTCTCCTCAAACATAGCTATATCAGAGAGGCTTTCCCTGACCACTGTATCTAAAGTATAACCTGTCACCATGTTTTATTTTCTACATAGCGTTTATCACTATCTGAACTCATTTTATTGATTCCTGTGCTTATTTTTTTTCTCTCCCCCACCACTAGAGTTCTCTATCTTATTTAGCACTGTAGCCTTTGCATGTATAAGAGTGCCTAGCACATAAAAAATAAAAATAAGATCAATCAATCAAATAAAAAGATTGAATGAATAAAGAGAATTTGCAGGGATAGACCGCAGATATAGGTCAGCATAAGGAAAAACTTTCTGACATGAGTTATGGTTGTTGACTTGCCCCACTATATTTATACTTAGATTTTTAGCTAGAACATACAGAAGTTGAAATATATTTTAAATCATTCCTTTTCATGACTTCTAGGAGGATTTTTCCTTCCCCAGTAATCATAGTTCACATCAGGCTATACTATAAGTTTTGAATTATCATGGTGCAAGGGAAAGAACATACTTGGATTTGATTTCCAGTTTTGCTACTCAGCTATCACAGTGCTTTACGACTATTGAATTGGTTCCCACAACAACCCTATGAGGTTATGTATATTATCTCCTTTTTTAGAGATATAAAACCTGAAGCACAGAGAGGTTAAAGAACTTGCTCAAGGAAACACAGCTTGTGAACATGAAAACACATTAACTGTCCTTTATGGACAGTTTAATGGATTTTGAAGGGTAATTATGTGAAGCAATTAGGACAGGGCCTGACACATAGTAAGCTAAGTTTTAATTATTCTGGTTACTCTTATTGCTCCATTTAGTAATTCTAAGGCACACTAAAATTTGAGAAACCATTGAACTAAGTTAAAGAAGCAACAAAAGGATGTTATGGAGATGTCTGGGTAGTCTGATCATTCTGCCTTTAAGATAACTATCAAATCATTAAGTGAATGGAGAGCAAGTGAAGAATTGTCGAGTTTTATTTGCCTTCAGGACTCACTCCATTCTGTCATATTACAACTATGTAATCTCAACACATGCTAATAAACACGTGTATTGTGAAGTTTAAATGAATTGATATACGCAACAGCTTAGCACTTACCCTGGCATTTAGTAGATGCTTAATTAATGTTTGCTGGATTTTCATCTAAATCTTCCTTGCTCAGACTCATATTCACACTGTCAAGGAGTTATAGAGAAGCACATGGCCATCTGTTTCCTCTCTTTCCGAGTTGGCATTTCCTGTGGAGGGTCCACTGAACATCTCTAACTCTCATGCTCTTTGGCATTGATCTTTTCAGTGGAACTTCATTATACAAACGTTTAGGTCTGAAGTCAGTGGGTATGTTAAACATGTATGTGGTTTGGGTTGCAGTTAAGAGAGGGCCCTTAACATGTATCCATGCAAACTGGGCCACAGTTATCTCCAAGCTAGACTATGTCCTCAAAGATCGTTTAATCTTGCTCTTAAAGCCTGATGCTCCTGTCTTCTGGGTTTTTTTGGTACCTCTCTCCTTCTTCTTTTATGGTAGACCTTAGTCTCATGTCACCATAGACATGGACCTGTCTTTGTTTATTCTACTGTCTATACCCTTTTCTCCCAGTGCCTTATACCTAATGGGTGTGGAATAAATGAGTTGTCCGTTTGGTCAGAGCTTAGGGTAACAATTTAATAGCTGCAGAAATAACCCTTTAGAAAAAGTTAGTAAATAGGAAGGAGTCCAGTTGTTCAAGATGTATACCCTTTGTGAGTATTCTGGCCATGTGGAGGGGTCTTTGAGAGTCGGATCTGGAAGAACACACAGAGGTTGGCAAGAGAAGATACCTGAAGATGAGTTCCACGAATGGGAGCCAGCATTTACCAAAGTGTGCTATAGGCACCTTGCATATATTACATCATTTGATCTCCACAGTGATCTTGTCGGGATGACATTATCATCATCTCCATTTCCCAGTGAAATATCTGAGGCTCTGGGCATCTTAAGTGACTGCCCATACACCTAGAAAGAGGCCAAGCTAGAGCTGAACCCAGACCGTTCTTTCACTTTACAATTCTGCCTCATATGTGTGACCCAGCTTCCTCTTGTAAAAGAATTGCTGTTACAATTCTGCCTCATATGCCTCATATGTGTGACCCAGCTTCCTCTTGTAAAAGAATAAATCTGGACAAAAGGATCTCCAGTCCTTTGGGTTATGCCAGGATACACATTGGTTGGCAGACTTCCTAGCTCTTTGCTTCTCTTTTCTTATTCCCTTAATGCAGTGTGTCCCAACTTTTTCCCCTATCAAGAATGACCTTTATTATTTTTTTCCCTGTAGGTCCTACATTTTGATAGATTGTTGTCTCCTAAATTGTATTAATTAATAATGTTTCTTATTTTAATATACTTCTCCACACCGTGACTGCACAGCAGAGCTCCTGAGTAGCATTGGCTATACCTAACGTTACAACACAGATTGTATATATTTCCAGTCAAATGCAAAAAATCATGACTTTGTGCCTAGTCTGGGTTGCCCAGTCACCTGTAAATGGTCTTTTCCCACTGGACTTTTTTTTTTTTTTTTTTGTGGTACGCGGGCCTCTCACTGTTGTGGCCTCTCCCGTTGCGGAGCACAGGCTCCGGACGCGCAGGCTCAGTGGCCACGGCTCATGGGCCCAGCCGCTCCGCGGCATGTGGGATCTTCCCGGACCGGGGCACGAACCCGTGTCCCCTGCATCGGCAGGCGGACTCTCAACCACTGTGCCACCAGGGAAGCCCCCACTGGACTTTTAACTCAGGACTTCCCTGGCAGTCCAGTGGTTAAGAATCTGCACTTCCAATGCAAGGGGCACGGGTTTGATCTCTGGTCAAGAAACTAAGATCCCACATACTGCATGGCACAGTCAATAAATAAATTAATTAATTAATTAATTAAAATACATCAACTCACCAAAATTGGAACTGATCTAAGTGTACAATACTAAGGTAGAGATGAATATAGTTTAAACTTTGGAGGAATATTCTATAACCATTTGAAGTGATGCTTATGAGATCATAATAACATGGGGAAAGGCTAATGTTATAAGTTTGGAGAAGAGGAGGAGAAAACAAAACCTCATCAGCTCCTCCAGAGGACAGGAGATGTGTCTGTCTGACTCAGTTATATCTCTCTGATCCAGTACAGTACTGGCAGACACATAGCAGGCGTTTAAGTTTTGAGGGAAATACCCCGAAATTTAAAAAGCCAAAATGGAGCTTCCCTGGTGGCACAGTGGTTAAGGATCTGCCTGCCAATGCAGGGAACACGGGTTCGAGCCCTGGTCCAGGAAGATCCCACATGCGCCACAACTACTTAGCCTGTGCTCTAGAGCCCATGTGCCACAACTACTGAAGCCTGCACGCCTAGAGCCCATGCTCTGCAAAATAGAAGCCACCACAATGAGAAGCCCACGCACTGCAAAGAAGAATAGCCCCTGCTCGCCACAACCAGAGAAAGCCCGCGCAGCAATGAAGACCCAACAATGCAGCCAAAAATAAAAATAAATAAATAAAAATTTTTTTAAGTAGATTGTAAAATAATATTTTAAAATTAATTAATTAAAAAGGCAATATGACACCATGGTTAAGAGCCAAGTTCTGGAATCTGTCAGACATGAATTCACATTCTTACTATACTGTTTATACAGTATGGGGTATTAACCTTTTCCTCATCTGAAAAATGAGAATAGTAATGGTGTTTCCATCACAAGGTAGTTGTAAAGTTTAACTCAGAGCATAAATGAAGGGCACAGTATTGTTCCTGGTAGATGGTGAGATAGCGCTTATTATATATCAGCTACCACTATCACTATTATTATTACTACCTTGTTTCTTCCCTCTCTTTATTGAGGTATGATTTACATAAAAATAAAGTGCGTAGGTCTCAAGTGTTGAGTTAGATGAGTTTTGGCACTTGCGTAACTACCACCCACGACAAGATAGAGAATACTTCCATCACCCTGGAAGTTCCCATGGTGCCCTTTCCAGTCAACACTCCTACCTCAGAGCAACCACATTTTGGCTTCTGTCTCCATAGATTAGTTTTGCCTGTTCATATACTTTCTGTAAATGGAATTATATAGTATACATATTTTTGTGTTTGGCTTCTTTTGCTTATCATGACGTTTTTTGAGTTTCATCCATGTGGCTGCATGTATCTATGGGTAGTTCCTTTTTATTTCTGAGTAGGATTACACTGTAGGAGTACACTACTTTCGTGTATTCATTCTCCTGTTGATGATCATTTGGGTTATTTCCAGTGTGGGGCTTTAAAAATTAAAGCATCTATGGATATTCTTATACCAGTCTTTAGATGGACAAATGTTTTCATTTCCCTTAAGTGAATACCTAAGGAATGGAATTGCTGGGTCATAGAGTGGATATAAGCTTAACTTTATATCAGACTGACAAACAGTTCTCTAAAGTGATGGCAGCAGTGAGATCTCTTTTTAATACAGGTGGGAATAAGGGTGACATTTGAGGGAATCCAGCACAGCCAGAGAAATACTTTGGAGTCATATGGACCTGCGTTCCTATCCGGGCTCTGGTGTTTACAATTTGTGTGACCCTGGCTAAGTTATTTAATATCTCTGAGACTTGGTCTCACCTGTAAAAAGGGAGTGATAATGAGATCAGGTATATTAATAGCTAGTATTCTACCTAGCAGTGGCATGCCAAATTGGGGGCAGTAGTGCAGGCTTGTAAGGGGGTGCATGGTCTGTAAGGAATTTAAAAGCAGTAAGAAAACCACCTAAAAGTCCATTTGCTTTTTATCATTATGCACCTACAATTCTAAGCAGTGTCAGTGGTAAAACGCTTCTCCCTGCCTCCTTTTCCTCCTGTATACCATGCTACCTAGAAATGTATAGGAACTTATAATAAAGAGTAATTATAATCAATATTTAATAAAGTTAAGTAGGAAGTAAGGGGTTGTAATTTTTAACTTAAGTGAGATTTGTAGCTTTTATTCCAGGTACTTTCTCTGTGCACTTTCTGTTTTCTCCAGATCCCTGGTGTGGAAGGCTCACCCTAAGTAGAAACATTTCCTGGGTTCCAGGGAGGCACACAGAGGTCTATTCCTCTTTAGGAGCCATCTGTAAACAGTCCCTCCCCTCTGTTCCTTTAAAGTTTGAGGTTTTCTCCCCTTTTTACCCAGTGTTTAATTCTGATATGTCATAGGCATATTTTCTTCCATTGTATTTGTCAACGTAATTATAGATCGTGTACCTAATCTAAGCCAGCCTTATTTATCAAGTCCAGAACAAGTCCTCTTAAACAGGCTGTGCCTTGTAAATTAGCTTCCCAAACATACATTCTAACTTATGGAGCCCTTTATTAATGTTTTTTGTCAATAGTTACTTTGTATTTATGTAGAATCTGGTTTGGGCTTTCTCTCTACACTTTCTCCAACTTACCTGCCTCTGAGCTATTTTTTTACTATGTAAAAATGAATCATAAATATCATATTTGTCTACTGTGGCCTGTCTTCTATACTTTGGATGGGCTACTGATTTGAGGACAAATACAGTAATTCTGGAAGCATTAATACATCTCAGACAGTGCTTAAGAGCCTGAGCTCTTGAGTTAAAATGCTTCCTGATACCACTACTAGCTGTGCCACATTAGCCATGTCTAACATGTGGGAGGGGGTGTTTGTTTGTTTGTTTACACCACCAAGCAACTCGCTGCTACCAGCTGGGTTCCCTACGATGTAACTCAATTCTGACAGGATCTACCTGGAGATAGCATCAGATCCCACAGGTTAAGGGTTCAGTCCTACAAGACTGCCCTGCTGTTCCCTACCACCAACACCTACTTCAGACGGCAGTGGCAAATCCAGGTTGTCACCTGTGCTTTGGACCAACTGGCTATAGATTAGAGGTTCCAAACACCTTCTCCTTTGGTTCAATTAATTTGCTAAAGTGACTCACAGAACTCAGAAACATTTTACTTACTAGATTACCGATTTATTATAAAAGGATATAATTGAGGAACAGCCAGATAAAAGAGCTGCATAGGGCAAGGTATATGCCGCTCTCCCCAAATCTTCACATGTGTACCAACACAGAAACTCTCTGAACCCTGTCCTTTTTGCTTTTTCTTCACATTGGCATGGTTGATTAAATCATTGACCATTGGTGATCAGTTCAACCTCCAGTCCCTCTCCCCTCCCTGGAAGTCAGGGAGGTGGGACTGAAAGTTCCCGCCCTCCAATCATATGTTTGGTTCTCCATCCTTAGGTGCTTTCCAAAAATCACTTCATTAACATAAACCTCAGGTGTTAGTTGAAAGAGGTTTGTTATGAATATCACGAAAACTTTATCACTCTTATTACTTAGGAAATTCCAAGGGTTTTAGGAACTCTGTGCCAGAAGTAAGAATGAAGACTAAATATATCTTTCTTAAGTATAAATATATATATAAATCACAGTATCGCAGCAGATTACCTAACCTCTCTGAGCGTTGTTTTTCTTATCCATGAAATGAGTAATGATACCTGTTTCTTTTTTTTTGACATTCACATTGTATTTCTAGAATATAGATGATCATTCAAGTTAGAAGTTAGTTAATTTTTTAATTTAATTTTATTTTTTTATACAGCAGGTCCTTATTAGTCATCCATTTTATACACATTAGTGTATACATGTCAACCAATCGCCCAATTCAGCACACCACCACCACCACCCCCTGCCGCTTTCCCCCCTTGGTGTCCATATGTTTGTTCTCCCAATTCATCACTCCACCTCCCCGCCATTTTCTCCTGTTGGTGGCCATACATTTGTTCTCTACATCTGTGTGTCTATTTCTGCCCTGCAAACCAGTTCATCTGTACCATTTTTCTAGGTTCCACATATATGTGTTAATATATGATATTCGTTTTTCTCCTCTGACTTACTTCACTCTGTATGACAGTCTCTAGATCCATCCATGTCTCTACAAATGACCCAATTTCGTTCCTTTTTATGGCCGGGTAATATTCCATTGTATATATGTACCACATCTTCTTTATCCATTTGTCTGTCGATGGGCATTTAGGTTGCTTCCATGACCTGGCTATTGTAAATAGTGCTGCAATGAACATTGGGGTGCATGTGTCTTTTTGAATTATGGTTTTCTCTGGGTATATGCCCAGTAGTGGGATTTCTGGGTCATATGTAATTCTATTTTTAGTTTTTTAAGGAACCTCCAAACTGTTCTCCATAGTGGCTGTATTAATTTACATTCCCACCAACAGTGCGAGAGGGTTCCCTTTTCTCCACACCCTCTCCAGCATTTGTTTTTTGTACATTTTCTGATGATGCCCATCCTAACTGGTGTGAGGTGATACCTCATTGTAGTTCCGATTTGCATTTCTCTAATAATTAGTGATGTTGAGCAGCTTTTCATGTGCTTCTTGTCCACCTGTATGTCTTCTTTGGAGAAATATCTATTTAGGTTTTAATATTGAGCTGCATGAGCTGTTTACATATTTTGGAGATTAATCCTTTGTCTGTTGATTCATTTGCAAATATTTTCTCCCATTTTGAGGGTTCTCTTTTCGTCTCGTTTATGTTTTCCTTTGCTGTGCAAAAGCTTTTAAGTTTCATTAGGTCCCATTGTTTATTTTTGTTTTTATTTCCATTATTCTAGGAGGTGGATCAAAAAAGATCTTGCTGTGATTTATGTCAAAGAGTGTTCTTCCTAAGTTTTCCTCTAAGAGTTTTATAGTGTCCAGTCTTACATTTAGGTCTCTAATCCATTTTAAGTTTATTTTTGAGTATGGTGTTAGGGAGTGTTCTAATTTCATTCTTTTACATGTAGCTGTCCAGTTTTCCCAGCGCCATTTATTGAAGAGACTGTCTTTTCTCCATTGTATGTCCTTGCCTCCTTTGTCATAGATTAGTTGACCATAGGTGCGTGGGTTTATCTCTGGGCTTTCTATCTTGTTCCATTGATCTATATTTCTGGTTTTGTGTCAGTACCATATTGTCTTGATTATTGTAGCTTTGTAGTATAGTCTGAAGTCAGGGAGTCTGATTCCTCCAGCTCTGTTTTTTTCCCTCTAGACTGCTTTGGCTATTTGGAGTCTTTTGTGTCTCCATACAAATTTTAAGATTTTTTGTTCTAGTTCTGTGAAAAATGCCATTAATAATTTGATAGGGATTGCATTGAATCTGTAGATTGCTTTGGTTAGTATAGTCATTTTCACAATATTGATTCTTCCCATCCAAGAACATGGTATATCTCTCCATCTGTTGGTATCATCTTTAATTTCTTTCATCAGTGTTATAGTTTTCTGCATACAGGTCTTTTGTCTCCTTAGGTAGGTTTATTCCTAGGTATTTTATTCTTTTTGTTGCAGTGGTAAATGGGAGTGTTTCCTTAATTTCTCTTTCAGATTTTTCATCATTAGTGTATAGGAATGCAAGAGATTTCTGTGCATTAATTTTGTATCCTGCAACTTTACAAAATTCATTGATTAGCTCTAGTAGTTTTCTGGTGACATCTTGAGGATTCTCTATGTATAGTATCATGTCATCTGCAAACAGTGACAGTTTTACTTCTTCTTTTCCAATTTGTATTCCTTTTATTTCTTTTTCTTCTCTGATTGCCATGGCTAGGACTTCCAAAACTATGTTGAATAATAGTGGTGAGAGTGGACACCCTTGTCTTGTTCCTGATCTTAGAGGAAATGCTTTCAGTTTTTCACCATTGAGAATAATGTTTGCTGTGGGTTTGTCGTATATGGCCTTTATTATGTTGAGATAGTTTCCCTCTATGCCCACTTTCTGGAGAGTTTTTATTATAAATGGGTGTTGAATTTTGTCAAAAGTTTTTTCTGCATCTATTGAGATGATCATGTGGTTTTTATTCTTCAGTTTGTTAATATGGTGTATCACATTGATTGATTTGCATATATTGAAGAATCCTTGCGTCCCTGGGATAAATCCCACCTGATCATGGTGTATGATCCTTTTAATGTGTTGTTGGATTCTGTTTGCTAGTATTTTGTTGAGGATTTTTGCATCTATATTCATCAGTGATATTGGTCTGTAATTTTCTTTTTTTGTAGTATCTTTGTCTGGTTTTGGTATCGGGGTGATGGTGGCCTCATAGAATGAGTTTGGGAGTGTTCCTTCCTCTGCAATTTTTTGGAAGAGCTTGAGAGGGATGGGTGTTAGCTCTTCTCTAAATGTTTGATAGAATTCACCTGTGAAGCCATCTGGTCCTGGACTTTTGTTTGTTGGAAGATTTTTAATGACAGTTGCAATTTCATTACTTGTGATTGGTCTGTTCATATTTTCTGTTTCTTCCTGGTTCAGTCTTGGAAGGTTATACCTTTCTAAGAATTTGTCCATTTCTTCCAGGTTGTCCATTTTATTGGCATAGAGTTGCCTGTAGTAGTGTCTTAGGATGCTTTGTATTTCTGTGGTGTCTGTTGTAACTTCTCCTTTTTCATTTCTGATTTTATTGATTTGAGTCCTCTCCCTCTTTTTCTTGATGAGTCTGGCTAATGGTTTATCAATTTTGCTTATCTTCTCAACGAACCAGCTCTTAGTTTTATTGATCTTTGCTATTCTTTCTAGTTCATTTATTTCTGCTCTGATCTTGATAATTTCTTTCCTTCTGCTAACTTTGGGTTTTGTTTGTTCTTCTTTCTCTAGTTCCTTTAGGTGTAAGGTTAGATTGTTTATTTGAGATTTTTCTTGTTTCTTGAGGTAGGCTTGTATAGCTATAAACTTCCCTCTTAGAACTGCTTTTGCCATATCCCATAGGTTTTGGATTGTCCTGTTTTCATTGTCATTTGTCTCCAGGTATTTTCTGATTTCCTCTTTGATTTCTTCAGTGATCTCTTGGTTATTTAGTAATATATTGTTTAGCCTCCATGTGTTTGTGTTTTTTACATTTTTTTTCCCTGAAATTGATTTCTAATCTCATAGCATTGTGGTCAGAAAAGATGCTTGATATGATTTCAATTTTCTTAAATTTACTGAGGCTTGATTTGTGACTCAAGATGTGATCTCTCCTGGAGAATGTTCCGTGCGCACTTGAGAAGAAAGTGTAATCTGTTTTTGGATGGAATGTTCTATAAATGTCAATTAAATCTATCTGGTCTATTGTGTCATTTAAAGCTTGCGTTTCCTTATTAATTTTCTGTCTGGATGATCTGTCCATTGGTGTAAGTGAGATGTTAAAGTCCCCCACTATTATTGTGTTACTGTCGATTTCCTCTTTTTTTTTTTTTGCGGTATGCGGGACTCTCACTGCTGTGGCCTCTCCCGTTGCGGAGCACAGGCTCCAGACGCGCAGGCCCAGCGACCATGGCTCACGGGCACAGCCGCTCCGCGGCATGTGGGATCCAGACTGGGGCACTGGGGCACGAACCCGCATCTCCCACATCGGCAGGCGGACTCTCAACCACTGAGCCACCAGGGAAGCCCCAATTTCCTCTTTTATAGCTATTAGCAGTTACCTTATGTATTGAGGTGCTCCTATGTTGGGTGCATATATATTTATAATTATTATATCTTCTTCTTGGATTGATCCCTTGATCATTGTGTACTGTTCTTCCTTGTCTCTTGTAACATTCTTTATTTTAAAGTCTATTTTATCTGATATGAGTATTGCTACTCCAGCTTTCTTTTGATTTCCATTTGCATGGACTATCTTTTTCCATCCCCTCACTTTCAGTCTGTATGTGTGCCTAGGTCTGAAGTGGGTCTCTTGTAGACAGCACATATATGGGTCTTGTTTTTGTATCCATTCAGCAAGCCTGTATCTTTTGGTTGGAGCATTTAATCCATTCATGTTTAAGGTAATTATCAATATGTATGTTCCTATTATCATTTTCTTAATTGTTTTGGGTTTGTTTTTGTAGGTCCTTTTCTTCTCTCATGTTTCCCACTTAGAGAAGTTCCTTTAGCATTTGTTGTAGAGCTGGTTTGGTGGTGCTGAATTCTCTTAACTTTTGCTTGTCTGTAAAGCATTTGATTTCTCCATCGAATCTGAATGAGATCCTTGCTGGGTAGAGTAATCTTGGTTGTAGGTTCTTCCCTTTCATCACTTTAAGTATATCATGCCACTCCCTTCTGGCTTGTAGAGTTTCTGCTGAGAAATCAGCTGTTAACCTTATGGGAGTTCCCTTGGGAACTCCTAGGGGAGTCGTTTTTTCCCTTGCTGCTTTCAATAATTTTTCTTTGTCTTTAATTTTTGCCAATTTGATTACTATGTGTCTCCTTGGGTTTATCCTGCCTGGGACTCTGCGCTTCCTGGACTTGCGTGGCTATTTCCTTTCCTATGTTAGGGAAGTTTTCGATTATAATCTCTTCCAATATTTTCTATGGTCCTTTCTCTCTCTCTTCTCCCTCTGAGACCCCTATAATGCGAATGTTGTTGCATTTAATGTTGTCCCAGAGGTTTCTTAGGCTGTCTTCATTTCTTTTCATTCTTTTTTCTTTATTCTGTTCCACAGCAGTGAATTCCACCATTCTGTCTTCCAGGTCACTTATCTGTTCTTCTGCCTCAGTTATTCTGGTATTGATTCCTTCTAGTGTGTTTTTCATTTCAATTATTGTATTGTTCATCTCTGTTTGTTTGTTCTTTAATTCTTCTGGATCTTTGTTGAACATTTCTTGCATCTTCTCGATCTTTGCCTCCATTCTTTTTCCGAGGTCCTGGATCATCTTCACTATCATTATTCTGAATTCTTTTTCTGGAAGGTTGCCTATCTCCACTTCATTTAGTTCTTTTTCTGGGGTTTTATCTTGTTCCTTCATCTGGTACATAGCCCTCTGCCTTTTGATCTTGTCTATCTTTCTGTGAATCGATACCTGTTTCTTAAGATAATGGATGTAGAATGCTGTATTAGTTTTCTATTGCTACCACAAAAAATTACCACAAACTTAGTGGCTTAAAACAACACAAATTTATTATCTTACAGTTCTGTAGGTTGGAAGTCTGCCGTGGGTCTCACCAGGCTAAACCCTTGACAGGGCTATTCTCCTTCTGGAGGCTATAGAGTAGAATCCGTTTTCTTGCAATTCCCGCTTTCTAGAGATTGCTGTATTTCTTCGCTCGTGACCCCCTTCTTCCATCTTCAGAACCGGCAATAGCAGGTCAAGTCCCTTTCACACCTACATCTCTCTACTCTCTGCAGCCAGGAGAGGTTCACTGATTTTTTTTTTTTTTTTGATGTGGACCATTTTTAAAGTCTTTATTGAATTTGTTACAATATTGCTTCTGTTTTATGTTTTGGTTTTTTGGCCCCGAGGTATGTGGGATCTTAGCTCCCTGACCGAGGATCGAACCTGCACCCCCTGCATTGGAAGGCGAAGTCTTAACCACTGGGATGCCAGGGAAGTCCCAACGTTCACTGATTTTAAGGACTCGTGTGATTATATTGGGCTCACCTGGATAATCTAGGCTAATTTCCCACCTCGAGGATTTTAACCTTAATCATATCTGCAAAGTCCCTTTTGCCACCTACCATAACATATTCATGGGTTCCAGAGGATCAGGACATGGACGTTTGTAGGGGGGCCGTTGTTCTCCCTACCCCAAGTGCAAGGTACTGTGCCTCGCTCTTTGTAAACCTTCAGTAAGTGGCACTCGTTCAAGGCCCTCGGTACTCTGGGAAGTTGCAAACTGAAGACTGAGCCCTGGGCACAAGTAATTTAAAGCCTGATAGGAAAATGAGAGGGGTGAGGCCAGAAATGATTCTGATCCAGAAAGAGTGAACAGAGTCATGTGTGGGGTGTCCACCAAGTGCTGTGGGAAAGTGAGAAGCCTCAGGTCAGTAAGTGGTCTGGCGAGTTTGAACAGAATGACTGTGTCAATAATGTATTTAAGTGCAGAACCCAGAAAGAAATGAGGATCAACTCAAATGAGAATCTTTTTGGGACAGTGGGTAAGAAGGAAGGAGAAGGCAGAGGAAAAGCCCCTTCTGCCTAGAGAGTCAGGGAATTAGATTTGTTCATGTCTCTTGATTCTTCCCACTAGTCCCCCTGGACTCACTTGTTCATTATGCAGCAGATATGTGCCAGGCACTGTACCTGGCCTAGAGGATATAGTGAACACAGTACACAGAGGCCACTTCCCTGCAGCTCAGTGTGGTGAAGCAAAATAACCATGTCAACACAGAGCCATAATACAGTGTGGCAGTAGGAGCCCACAGGAAGGATGTGCCTCCTTCCCAGATTTACAGGGTGGGAAAGGCATCTTGAGGGAAGTGCTGATAAACTGCGACCTGAAGAATGAGTTAATCAGGATGCTCTGGGCCACAGGTAACAGCCCAACTCAAGTGACCTTAAACAATAATGACTGGAAGCCCAGGAGTAGGGTAGGCATCAGGGTTGGTTACTCTGGTCACTTTGGCTCCATTTTTCTGTGATTCCCTTGGCTGGGCTTTCCTCTCTCTGTTTATTTCACTCTCAGGCTGGCTACCCTCGTGGTCCCAAGTCCCGGAGTCACATTAGGACACCCAGCATCCAGAGGAAGAAAGGCATCCCTTTCATAGACTCTCTCCTGAAAATGAGAAAACTCCTTTTCCACACACTCCCAGCAACTGGTCCCCTTGCATCCGATTGGGGTCACAGGCTCATTTCTGAGCCAATATCTGTGTCCAAGTGAATGCCGTGTCCAATTTGGCTTAGATCTAAGTTCCTGAACCTATCACTGTGGAAAGGACAGTGAACTTACACATGGTCTGATTTGGGCTGGGCAGATAATGAAATGAAAATCAAGGTGCCATTAGGAATGAGGGAGGGTGAAGGAAAGAAAGGACAGAGTGTAGGAATGGAAGTGACTTGTTCTCTCCTTCTCCCATGTAAGACTAGTTTCTGCCACTTCATACCTTCTGCCTTCCATGGATTCTGTTTCCTCTTATTTCTAGCTTTGCCATGACTTCTCTCCGCACATGCTTTCAACTTCAGCATCTGTCATTAACTGCCTCACTTCTCCATGTCTCTCAATTCAAATCCCCAAGCTTAATTTACCTCACTATACCAGGCTCCACCTACTTGGAAGTAAGCTGCAGAAGATCTAAATACAAGATTTATTTTGTATACTGCTCTGCCCCCAGCATCTGAACAGTACCTGGCATGCAGTAAGTGCTCGATGAATTAAATATGTGCCAAATGAATGGAAGATCAGCCTTCTAGCTAATCGGCTGCCTTTCAGTCAGATGCCCTCTGCCAGATTTTCTGTGGCTGAGGGGGTGTCCCTTGAAGGGACTGTTGACATGTCCCCTCTAGTGGTAGGAGCAGAAATTTGTTTGGATATAACTTCTACTACTATTATCTGAACTTCAGTTTACTTTTCTGCAAAATAGGATCAATGAAATCTGCCCTTTATGGCTCAGAGGGGTTCAGTATCAAGTGAGATCATGAATATGAAGGTACTTTATATATTGTAAAATGCCAGGCAGTTTAATTCAATCCTGGTCACTCACATACGCCTGGAAAACACTGATGACAGAAAGGCTGTTTTACCTGTTCACTTCCACTTCTTGATGTTGAGTGATCCAGGAGAACCTCTAATTGACTCTCTTCTTGTCCCTCTCCATTTGCTCCCCCAGGGTCACTCAGGATGTGTCAACTGTCTGGAGTGGAATGAGAAAGGAGAGTAAGTATGAGCTCTGACACCTAGGGGGTGCTGGAGAATGGTATGGGGAGGTTGGGAGAAAGGGACTTTCCTTCCTCTTTGTAGATCTAAGGAAAAGAGTGGACCCAAGAGTGGAGACTGCTGCTCTGTGCTATGTACTTAAGTTTAGTTCATCATTATCAATACACAGTTAAACAATGAATTCCAGATAGATGGAAAGTTGAATGACCTTCCAAACCCTGTTTTTTTGATAAGCTATTGTATTTAAGGAATGATGAGAAATTCTCAGGACAAAATAGAAGAGAATCAATCACTGTTTACAAGATAACCTTATATTCTGTGACATCTACTGTTCTTCAAGTTCTGTGTAGCCTAAGTCCTTATCAACTGGGAAACATGGGATAGAGGAAGTGGGGGCAGGAACTTGAGGAGAGGTCAGAACTGTTCTTTCTCTCTACTTGCAGCTTGCTGGCCTCTGGTTCTGATGACCAGCACACGATTGTGTGGGACCCGCTGCACCACAAGAAGCTGCTTTCCATGCACACAGGACACACTGCAAATATCTTTTCTGTCAAGGTGAGCAGGATAAGCCACAAAGCAAGTGGACAGTGTGACTGGGCTGTGCACGTGGTTGTGTTTGCATGTGTGTGTCCCATGTATACCCTGGGGTCACAGACATCTTTGTGATCTGAGCATCTGCTGGTGATTCCTGAAATTCCGTCTCTTTTCCATGCTCTGCTTCTTCTCTCAGAGCCAAGAGGCCAGCTCCAAATAAATTTATACTTATGTGAGTGGTGATGATGGGAGGTATGGTTCTGAGCATGAACTTCAGTAGCAGGCAGACCTGTGTTTGACTCCCTCATCTGCTCCTTGGAAGCTGTGTGAACTGGGAAAATCACCTGACCCCTCTGGGCCTGTTTACCCATCTGTAAAAAGGAAGTAGCTAAGGAAAATCCCCCACGTTAATGAATAAATGAGTAAATAAATAATTTAACTAAAAAAGGAAGTAGCAATCCACAGCGCTGATGTTACAGTTCAATGAGATGATTGATTTAAAAAGCACCTGTCACAGGTGATTTTTAGCTGTTCTACTTTTCATAGGAAATGAGTCTCTGATTGTTGGTCTAGGGGAGTTGAGCTGAGAAGAGGGGAGGCAGGGGACTTAAAGGACTTCAGACCTCTGAAGACCTGTTACGTGGAAGTGACATGAAACTTGTGCCTCTCGGTCCCAGAAAACAGACCTAGGAATAGTGACTTAAGTTTTCAGAAGCCAGTGTAGGCCTGATGAAGGAAAGGATTGTCTAATGCTTAGAGATATTTGAAAAAGGTAAAATGGGCCTTCTGAGGATGTAGTAAATGTCCTAGCACTGAGGTATTCCTCACTGGGCACTTCCATCTGCTAGGTTTGAAGGCTGAAGGAAATGACCTTTAAGTCTTTCCAGCTCTGAAATTCTGTAATGGATGTATGTGAGAGTGAGGCTGTCCTTTGGAAAGCCTCACTAATCTAAGAAATGTTTTCCTAATTAATATCAAGATGAATTACAAGATACCTGAAGAAGAAGATTCAAGAGCTCAAAACCAACTTATTTCACTCATCAGAACTTCTTTCCTAAGCTCTGATTCTCATCTCCTGTTCCAGGGACCAATCCTAGATGAATTTCTGTGATTTGAGAGACAGAACAATGCTGATTCACCTCTTGCATGATGAACAGAGACTGCTTTCCTCCCCTGAAAAGTGTTAGGTCCAGTTTAAATCTGTGGGGTCAGATCTGGGGAAGGGACCTAAGCTATCAGTTTGGCATCATAGAAAACAAAATGTTGAGTTCAGAGACCAGAATTGGACAATGACCTTGATACTCCCTAATAGTAAGACCTTGGGCAAGGCACTTATATTCACAGACTCTCAGCCTTCTCTTCTGTTATAAAAAGGTATAGAAAAGGGTTCCTCTCTCTTCTGGTAATAAAACACCACAGATCTATTTATTTAACCGACGAGCTCCCCCTGGTGGCATCTATAGTGTGGAACGAGTATGGCAGTGGCCACAAGCTCTTCCCAAGGGTTCTCCTGTTTATTTCTATTGCGCGTGGGGTATATGTTGTCTCCAGCCAGGATTAAAGACTACTAGTTGTCCCTAAAAATGATCAAATTCCATCTGTGTCATCTAGCCCTTATGCTGGTGAGCTATTAGAGAAGTGCATGTGGAAAGAGTGAATTGTTAAAGTCAAGTGGGGCTTTAGCTACTTAAATGCAGGAAAATGTCAACACCCTCTCCCCCACCCCCCCAGACCCCAGCACCCATTCAGCCTTGTTGTGGGCTGGGAGAAACTTTTCAACTAAGAAAAAAAGATAATTCAGTCTTTCAAACTTAAGAAAGAAGAGAATAACTCAACTAACACCACACCCGAATATTTTTCTTCCTCAACACTAGGTGATAGAACTGTATACGTTTTAAAAATTATTAATCAAAGTTATGTTTGTGGCTATTTTGACCTTGCCATATGTGATCTGGAATATTTTGTTCTCAACTTCACCAGAATGATGGGGTTGTCCTTTTGAATAATGGCCACATAAAGATGTATTCTTCTGATGCTCAGCCCTTCCCCAAGTTCTGACTTCCGAGCCATTTCCAGCACTTGCCATTATAAGGAGCGCTACTTGGAGCATTTCTGCATAGGCCCCTTTTTTCTTTTAGAATTATTTCTCAGAAGTGGAAGTTTTAGGTCAAAAGATAGAAATAGTTTTTATGTTTCTTACCTATTGCCAGATTGTTCTCCAGAAATATTTGAACCAATTTAAAACACCCACTCCCTTATAACACTGAAAGTCCTTTTCATTTCAAGACTAATTTATTTCTTAACCCCCAGGTTATTAAGTAGCCATCATGAGGCATATAGGAGTCAGACAGACTTGAGTTTGAATTGACAGTCCTCCTGAATGCTAGTACCGAACCTTAATTTTTAATGGGGTTATTGTAAGTATTAACAAGATAAATTACCTGCTCGATGTCTAGCACATGGTAAATGCTTAGTAAGTGGTAACAGCTATGATTATCATCCATTCAGCTCTTACCTGGGGAAGAATCAGAGGAAGAGGGTTCCTTAGGTAGTCCAGCTTGGCCTAGGTCAGGACCGCTCTGGCGAAA
The DNA here is from genome assembly GCF_964374135.1 of Grampus griseus. NCBI lineage: Eukaryota > Metazoa > Chordata > Mammalia > Artiodactyla > Delphinidae > Grampus > Grampus griseus. The sequence continues at coordinate 162,173,357 of NC_139017.1, read as the reverse complement.
TAAAGGTGTACATCCTGATTTTGACCTTTGGGCCTACAGGCTGATGCTCGAGATCCAAAGTTTTCTTGGCAGATTGTCTTGGATGGGCTCGTTTTCTTATCTGATGTGGAGAGGGAAAAAAAGGTGCTAACATCCAGGCTGGTCTCCTTCCGTGGCCTAGCCCCACCACCTGCCAACCTCTTCTTCAATCTCTCCCAAGCAGTTCCTGCCTCACGCTGGGGACCGCATCTTGATCACAGGGGCAGCTGACTCCAAGGTGCATGTCCACGACCTGACAGTAAAGGAGACGATCCACATGTTTGGAGACCACACAAACCGGGTGAAACGCATCGCCACGGCGCCCATGTGGCCCAACACATTCTGGAGCGCTGCTGAGGATGGGCTTATCCGGTGAGGGCCTGAGGCAGGGAGTGGGGCCTGTGCCTCCCCGGCTCCCACTCCATGTCGGTTCCCCCATCCTATCTGCCCTACTGCTTCCTTCCACAGGCCTGGCTCCTTCCCTCCAACAGAGTTCCAGACTCATTTGTCTGCCCAGCACAGTTAGCAGTGAACAAACTCCACTGATTTACTTACCCTATTCTTCACCTTCCCCACTTCTTACCCTCTCCTGAGCAACATTCAAGCCCACTGGCTTTCTCACCATCTCAGATGCACCGTCTGCCTCCTCTGGGCCTTCATACTTGCTGTTCCCTCTAACTGGTTTTCTCAGTCCCAGCTCTTTCTCAACTCTTTCTTACCCTAAGGAGACAGCTTAAGGGTCACCTCCCGAGAAGCACCTTCTCTGACCATCCTATCTAAAATAGATCCCCCACCATTGTTCTTTGTCTCCGTGCCCTAATTGTATCCTCTATAACTCTAATCACCCTCTATAGTTCTTTTATTTTATTTACTTGATGGTTTACTTTTTTGTCTGTGTCCCTCACTGAGTAGTAAACTCCCTCAGCATTTTGTCTGTCTTGTCCATCTTGTCCATGTCTTTCTTGTCCTTGGTTGTGTTCCTAGAGCCCAGCACAATACCTGGCACATAGAGGCACTTGATACATTTCCCTTGAACAGTCAGTCGCTCAATGGGCATATTCCTGGGAGGGGCATAGCCAGCCAGAAATGGTTAAGTGGACTCTCCCCCTTTTCACTGGCCTATATCGTCACACCTTTGCCTCTACTTCCCTTCTTCTTAAAATGGTCTCATTGCCTTTCTTTAGCTCCTTTCTTCACATATAACCTTAGAACTTTTTCCTTATCTCCACAATCTGCTTTAATATCCTTCCTTGAGATGCTATGGGACTTTGTGCCCTCTTCCCTGTTACAGAGGAAGAGGGGTGTCTAAGTCATACATGAACTAGAACTCAGACAGATCAAGTCAAGTCCTCCCTCTGTCATTCAGTGTCTGGGGCAAATCACTTCACCCCCCGGACCTCAGTTTCCTCATCTATAAAATGGGAATTATCATAATATCTCTTTTGTTGGCCTGAGCATTAAAATTGAGATAGTGCCCGTAAAACTTTAGCCACAGTACTTAGCAGACACAATGCATTTGGTCGGTGGCGGGTCCAACTCTCTGTTGCGCTGGTTGACCCTGACTGACTAGACTGTGCCAGGGCAGCAGGTAGAGGCTAAGAACCTAGGGCATGGGGCAGGAGCCTAAGCACTTAGGGGCAGGCACAGTCAGGGGAGGAGTCCTAGCAGAAGGTGAACACAAGCTGGCCTTCCAGAATAGACAGGATTTGGATGGGCAAGGAAAAGCAGAGTGGACTCCCCAGCTTGAGCAGAGTTTGTGAAGGCATGGGTAAACGTGCCACATACAGGACACAGTTCTGAGGCTGTAACTGACCCACACTTAGAAAACTGAGGAGCAAGGTTGGAGAGGTATGTGAAATCATGTCTTGAAAACCAGACTGAGTAGTTTGATAGAAGTAAACAAAGAGTAAGCTCATGCTAAAAGTATTGAGGAATCTCTGCAATTTTTTGAGCAAGAAAGTGATGCAACAAAAACAATATTTTAGGAAGAGCAGTCTGGTGAGGATGGCTTAGAAAGATAAGTGAACAATGAAGAAATTATTGGAGATGTTTAGGCGGAGGTGGGTGAGCACATGAATGATGCCCTCGCCATTCTCTGGATGTGCCTGTGTCCCAGCATCAAAGCAGTTCCCCAGTAGGAGTGTGCTGACGCTGGGTGGATGTTTTGGCCTGACTTTACCACCCGGATGGGACTTGGGCTTGTCCTGGCAGTTGGTGTTTCTAGGTAGCTCTTAGATGATCTCCAGATTTTCTTTTCTGTCACCTCTATACTTCTTTCATCTCCTGCAAGAAACTAGGTTAAGAATAGAATTATTCTTAATCAAGGATCAGAGCAGAGGGGTTAAAATGCAGTCTTTCCAGCTCTGCACTATCTCAGTGCTGCACTTACTGCAGTGTCGTCCAGGCAAGTTATTTAGCTTCTTTGAACTTCTAGTGGTACCTAGGGATGGTGTGAGAATTTAATTAGATAATACATGTATAACACTTGGGAACAATACTGGACACAAAGCAATTTCTCACTAAGTGTTAGTAGTCAGTAGTAATAGTACTTAGTAACAATAATATTGATATCTGTTAAAAAAAAAAAGGGGGTTAGTAGTATCTACCTTAAAGAGTTATGTTAGAATAAAACAGAATGTGTGTGAAGCCTACTACAGGTGCCTGGCACACAGTGGGCACTCAAGAAATGGGAGTAGTTTTTGACATTATTTACAAACAGGTTCAAAGCCACTCCCAATTCCTTTGCATTTGGGCCTTGGCTTCTCCCCTGCCTTCCACCCATGGACACAACCCCCAACCCCCTGTGTCCTCTCTCACAGCCAGTATGACCTTCGGGAGAACAGCAAACACTCGGAGGTGCTGATTGACCTGACAGAGTACTGTGGCCAGCTGGTAGAGGCCAAGTGCCTCACCGTCAACCCCCAGGACAACAACTGCCTGGCAGTGGGGGCCAGTGGGCCCTTTGTGAGGCTCTATGACATTCGCATGATCCATAACCACAGGTATGAATAGCGCGGCCTCCCGTGGGCAAGGGGACCCGGAACCTGCTGCCCCTTTCCCTCATTGCCATGCCCTCTTCTTTTTGAGGTGGGTTGTTTTTGCTTTTTGTTTTACATTTTTTATTTCTTTAATGTTGTATCTATTTTATTTATTTATTTGTGGCTGCATTGGGTCTTCGTCGCTGCGTGCGGGCTTTCTCTAGTTGCGACGAGCGGGGGCTACTCTTCGTTGCGGCACGCGGGCTTATTGCGGTGGCTTCTCTTGTTGCGGAGCACAGGCTCTAGGCGCGTGGGCTTCAGTAGTTGTGGCACGTGGGCTCAGTAGTTGCGGCTCGCGGGCTCTAGAGCACAGGCTCAGTAGTTGTGGCGCACGGGCTTAGTTGCTTCGCGGCATGTGGGATCTTCCCGGACCAGGGCTCCAACCCATGTCCCCTGCATTGGCAGGCAGATTCTTAACCACTGTGCCACCAGGGAAGCCCTGAGGTGGGTTTTTGTAATTTTGTGATTCTTTTTTAAAAAATTTAATCCATGCTTATTTTGGAAAATATGAAAAGTATATTAAAGAAATTACCCATACTCCATTACCTGAAAGAAATCACTGTATATAGTATTTTCTGCTTGTTCTTTCACTATGAGTGTGTGTACAGAGTTATAATCTTATACATGTAATTCCTTTATTTGTACATATAATTCTACTTTATTCTTTTTTTTTTTTTTAAACAAAAGTAGAATATACTCAGAATCTCCACAGAAGTCCCAGACCTGAGCGGCTCCGCCAGCCTGGGTTTTCAGTGGACTCCTGGGACAAGTGCAGAAACTTCTGGCCTGCATTACTTTCATTTGTGGATTTGGGTGACCACTATTGCTCTGCACACACTGCATGACTTAGGGCGGGCCTTGAGCTTTTAGCTTCCTCATCTGTAAAATGGGAGTAATAGGGTGGCCATGAACCAAGACAAGTAGGTGGGACCTACTTATAAAGCACTGTAATATATGTGTCCACAGCTGTCTAGTTGGTGGACCTTTGGGGGTGCTGAGATAAGGAAGAAAGGTACCTCCTCCTGTATCTCTCCAGGGATATACACTTGGGTTTTTCTCCAGGAAGTGTGGTATGGTCTAGCCAGGAGTACTGTTAGGCCTTATAACCTATATGGTTTGCCTTCCCACCAGAAAGAGCATGAAGCAGAGCCCTTCAGCAGGTGTGCACACCTTCTGTGACCGGCAGAAGCCCCTTCCGGATGGTGCAGCCCAGTATTACGTAGCAGGTAGGGCTCAGCCCAACTCTGGCCCTAAACTCTTGGCGGGGTGCTGATTGTCTGTGGGGCAGTGCAAGGAGGCGGCGTGGCATGGTGACCAAGAGCAAGGGGTTTAGAATCAGACAGACCTGGGCTTTGATGACTGTCAGTGACCAGCTGTCCTACAACCTTTGGTAAATTACTTACCCTTGAGGAGTCTTAATTTCTTTTCTGTAAAATGGGGTTGTAATGACTCAATGAGATAAAGCATATAACACAGTTGGCCCAGTTCATATAGTAAGGGCTCAACATTGGGAGGGATTGGAAGCCTCACACTAGGGTAACAGGGCTGTTCCCTGCAGGTCACCTGCCAGTGAAGCTGCCCGACTACAACAACCGTCTGAGAGTGCTGGTCGCCACCTATGTGACCTTCAGCCCCAATGGCACAGAGCTGCTGGTCAACATGGGAGGAGAGCAGGTATGGATGGCTGCCCAACGTGGCCCTGCCCTTCCCCCTCCCACCCTCGTACCCAGCAGCCAGAGCTGTGTACCCCACACCCCCTACCATGAGGCAGACAAGAAGCCTCATTGTAAATGACGTTACTGTGAAATGTGGAAGTGCCATGGCATCTTTGCAATATTCCCAGAGAGGCGTCAGGCTTAGAACTGACAGACTTGTCTCCAGATGCTGGCCTTTTGTTTACTAGCTGTGTACTGTGACTTTGAACAACTCTCTTCATTTTCCTGAACCTTGGTTTCCTCATCTTCTATCTTCCTAGGAGGAAATCCTGGGGCTCAGAGCATGCAGCCAGGCTGCAGTTTGGGGCCAGCTTTGGGAAGTGTTCTTTGATAACGGCAGGTTGCTAACCCTTCTGTTTACAATCTCTCAGTCAGGATATTTAGTAAGCCTTGCAAAAATTCATTTACTCTACAAAGTCACTGAGTACTTACTCTGGGGGTAGCATTATCATGAACACGAGGGAAACAAACGTGAAATATGATCCATCCTAGGCTGATGGGAGCGACATGGCAAGTGAAACCGTTGATGACATTTAAAGTCAAGGTGTGACACAAGAGAAATGGGATGGAGACTAGGTGAGCCCTTGAGTTCAGAAGAGGGCTCTGGCTTCAGGTTGCTTAGCTGTCACCTGGCTTAAAGGTAGCATAAAGATGAGTTGGCGAGGCAGTCTAGCAGAGTGGTTCGGAGCCAGACAGACTCGGTTTTGGGTCCTGACTGTGCCACCTTCTGCTTTTATGGCCCTGGATAAATTAATTAAACACTGAGCCTACATTTCTTCATCTGTTCAGGGGGTGATGATAATAGTACCTTTTCGTGGGGCGGGGGGGCAGTTCTAGGATGAAATGAAAAAAAGCCATATAAAACACTTAGCAGAGGTCCTGGAGCAAAGTAAGAATTCAATAAATAGTAAGTAATAATAGCTAATATTTACTGAGGGAAGTAACTAGCAGTGTTACTTTGGGCAAATTGCTTCTCTGCTCTGAGGCTTCAGTTTTCCCATCTATAACATGAGACCTCTGAGGACCTTGTCGACCTAATAAACATGTGATTCGAAGTAATGACAGTATTTCAGGCCATCCACCCTAAGGGCCAGGAACTGGCGAGATTTTCCTGCCTGAGGTTTGCTCCGTAGAAACACCCCTTCTCCCTCACTTGATGGTTCCCTGCTCAACACTCAGCTGTGTTCCTGGGAGCCACCCAGGCCTCACTCACAGTCCAGCCACATTCTTGCCTCACAGTGTCCATTCTTTTCTTGACCCCTGCACTCTAGGTCTATTTGTTTGACCTGACTTACAAGCAGCGGCCGTACACCTTCCTCTTGCCTAGAAAATGCCACTCCTCAGGGGGTAAGTTCTCCCTTCGGGTATCCTTTAGGGCATCTCTGCTGGGGAGCATGAGTGTACAGTGCCTCTGCTGAGAAGCCTGCCACTTACCTTGTGCTGGCTGTGATCCTGCAAAAGGAGTAGATTCTCTGAAATAACCCTGTACAGTAAGAAGGAAGGTAATATTAGGTCAGAGAGGTCTGTCAAAGGGGTTTGCGTCACAGCCCTTTTCACTTCCCTCCGAAAAAGCAGGTTCTTTCCGTGGCTTGGCTCTTGAGGGCCTGAAGTAATTGTCTTTCCCTTCTCGTCCTGGACCAGTCTCCTCATTGATTTCTTCCTGGGGCCTACAGTTGTTTTAGGCACCTCCTCACCCCCCACTCCATCCCCACCCCCAGCTAATGCCAAGTTGAAGTTGTGTCCCGCTTCAGCCAGCAGAGGGCGCACAGGCTTTTCTTTATGTCCTTGCCTGCTTTCTGGGAATAGACCTACCCTGGGGGGATAGCCCCACAATGGAACCATCAGACCCTGTGGTGGAAGCTGGAGGGCTGCTGAGGAGAAATGAGAACCTCCTCCTAAGTTGTTGCTGTTCCTTTCTGCCCACCCCCTCCCAGAAGTTCAGAATGGCAAGATGTCCACCAATGGTGTGTCCAACGGTGTGTCCAATGGCCTGCACCTTCACAGCAACGGCTTCCGGCTGCCAGAGAGTAGAGGACATGTCAGGTGAGGCCAGCCTGACCTTCCCAACCTTCCCAGCCCCAGTTACACCCCACTGGACTGGAGGGAGGGCATGTCCTGTAAACCTTCCTCCTGACCCCCACCCAGGCATACACCCCAGAGTCAGGGGACTGGGGCAAAGAGGCTTCTGGACTGTGGCTAGTGGCCCCAGTGCCACTTCTTCCTGGTAGGACTCCAGTCATGCTCGATCTGAAGCTCTGGTCCCTTGATACCAGTAGCTGGCGCCAGGGCCCAGGGGCTAGCTCCTCTTAGCACTGGGCTCCCTGCTATAAAGGGGTCCCACACAGACGGGCCTCCCCCATTATGTTTTCTCCATTCATAGCAGCTTCTAGCCTCTGTTCACTTCCAGGCCCTGTGCTGGGCTTTGGCTACAGAGGTGTCCAGATCCTCTAGCCCTTGAGAGAAACGTAATTATCTATAGAGAGATCCATGAGAGGCACTTGGATGGTAACGAGGTTCGGCTCAGCATGGAGGCTGTAGGTGTCAGCTACTTTCATGCCCAGGAGTTTGATTAAGAATTCCATTAAACCTGTCCAGGACAGCTTCATTTCTCCCTGTTTCCGCCCCGCCCCCCCGCCACTGGCTCAGAGCATCTGGAATTGTGACCATTACCTATCACAATAACCCAGGCCAAGGATAGGAGTGGTACCCTCTTTTAGATGACAGTGCAGATCCCAGGGACCGGGAAAACCTGAGTGGCCTTCAGGCAGGGCTACAGACTTACTGAGAGGCTCCTCTGGCCTTCCTTGGTTGGCCTGACTTGGCTCTGTTCCCTCACAGCCCCCAGGTAGAGCTGCCCCCATACCTGGAGCGTGTGAAACAGCAAGCCAATGAGGCTTTTGCCTGCCAGCAGTGGACCCAGGCCATCCAGCTTTACAGCAAGGCCGTGCAGAGGGCCCCTCACAACGCCATGCTCTACGGGAACCGAGCTGCTGCCTACATGAAGCGCAAGTGGTGAGTGGGCCTGATGGGAACAAGCTGCTGAGGCATCCATGGAAGGTAGCAGTGACATCCTGCTGCCTCTTAGGGCTTCTTAGGCCCAGGCTTCTCCTCCCCACCTCCAGGTTAGTGGCGGGCAAGTGCCTGACTCATTAATCAGGAAGCCTCAAACACCAAGAAAGCTCACAGTTAAGTGGAACATGTTCACAAGTAGCTTCAATATGGTGCTTTGTTAGGAAGTGCTGTGACCACTGGAAGTAGGAATTGGGAGAATGGTTAATCCCCACTCTTGGAGAACTGCGCCTTGAATTGGACTTTGAAGGAGCAGTAGAATCTTGCTAGATGGAAATAAGGCATTTGGTGAATTCAGTTGGTATCTGTTTGAAATGATTCTGCAGCTCCTTGACCTTGGGGCTTGCTTTCCTATGCTCTTGGACCGTTTGGACCAAACACGAACAAGATCCTAGACATCCAAAGCTGTCTGTGGGTCTTGCTGAGTTGTAGTGGCTGGTGGTAAGGGAGTAGTAGGTCCATATCCTGAAGAACCCTTTATCTTTGGAGACCACCAGGGCCCCTGGCCCTTCTGCCTGCAGCACCAGCAGGCAAGCAGGCAGGCAGACCCCATCCCCCAGCCAGGGCCAGGATGGGAGATGGATAAAGCTGGGCCCACAGCCATTTCTGCTCCGTCTGGCATCCCTTGGCTCTGCCCAGACAGACAGGCCAGCTGGTGTGCCATCGTCTGGCTGCAACTAGTCAGGCCAGAGAGGGAAGCTTAAGAAACCCACCCAAGTCAGCAGGATGGTGGATGGGGGTTCGGAACGATGCTGCCCCCACGGGCCTTAGCTCAGGCATCAGGAGCTTGCCAAGGGCTCAGATGGCAGCCAACCCCAGGAGACAACAGCTTTGGGGCCATCCTGAGGTGTGTTGCCCCTCTTTCCCAGCAGGTGGGTAGAATGCAGTGGTGTTCAATCAGGCTCTAGGCTAAGAGCTGCCTCATTCCTGCATTCTTGCTAAGAGAGACTGATGATTTCCCAATCCATGGGTATCCTCACCATGTTCTCTGAATTCCTACTATGCACTAGGAACTAGGGACACAAAGTTCTGTCACTCTGAGTTCTTGTGCTCCGGAGTGCCCAGTCTCTGGACAGGGGATAAAGATGTGGACATGCTTCATCACCAAAGAGGCAGGAAGCAGTAAGTCTTTGAATGATCAGGTGAAGTGCTGTGGGCATCAAGAAAAGTTAGGTCACTTTAACTGGGGATCAGGGAAGCACCAGGAAGATGTGATGTCTGAATGGGCTTTCCGTGTCAGCAGGCTTAGACGGAGACGCAAGGAGGAGGGGACTGTGGGGGAAGGACATTCCCAGGGAGATGAAATGGTGTGAACAAAGGCGTGGGGGTGGGGGGCTGACTGAAGAGCTTGTTTGCAGAACAACAAATCCATTTGGCTGGAGCAGAGGGTTTGGGCTGGGACTGGCAGGAGATGAGTCTGTGAGGTAGCCTGGGGCCAGCCTGGGAAGGACTTGGAATGCAGAGCAGTGGCGTTTTGGCCTTGATTCCGTGGACGATGGGCAGCTTCTGAAGAGTTTTGAGCAGGAGAGGCTGTGCTGAGGGCTGTCTTTTCAGGGAGCTTGATCTGGCAGTAAGTCTGGGTGGGTGAGCCCTGGGCCCAGCCTGCTCTCTCCCCAGCCCCACATGCCTGCCAGTGACCCCCAGAATGTCACATTCTGTCCCGGGCCAGTCTCCCCAGGGCTGCCATCTGCTCCTGGATGCAGTGGGAGCGGTCACCCTCTGGCACCTGGCTGCTCTCTGGTCTGGCTCTCTCCAGGAGCTCTGAGGGCCACCTTGCAGGCAGTAATTGGCTTTCCAAACAGCGCCTGCTCCTTCGTCACAGCCACCCGTTCTGACGCAGGCCGTGCCGTTGAAGCACTCTGTCTCCTGCCTGCCCCCACCCTGGCTGCGCTGCTTGCTCCTGGTCTGAGCATGGCCGCTCCAAGGACCGGCTGCTTCCTCTGAGCGCTGTAGGAGAAGGAGGGTCAGGAGGATAGCTCCCATGTTGGGCCTGCTCTGGCCTCGTGCAGGGGAGCTGTGAGCTGTGCCTTGGTGGAGGGAACGTCAGCTCTAGGGAGTGCTGCGTAGCACAGTTGGGTCCTAGGCCCACCTCAACCCAGCAGGAAAACAAAAAAAAACCCCACAGCTCCCAAAGGAGAAGTGGCTCCTGTGACCCGCCTGGCTCTCCAGATAAGAGGTGGGAACTGGTCTGTGGAGCTGGGGGAAGGTGTATTTTATATTCCGGCACAGGGTGGGAGAAGGGGGGGCTTTTTCTTTGGCCCCTCCCCACCCCCCCAAAACCATTCCCACTTCCCCGTATCCATGCTTCGGGAGTTTGGAGAAGTCAGTGTGGGTGATTTGGAGCTCCTGGTGTTTGCCCGCCCCCCACCCCACCCCCGCCATCAGCTTCCAGAGGACTGACTCTGCCAGACTGTCAGGCCCCATCCTCCAGCCCTGGGAGGTAGAGGCCACAGCTGCTGTGGATCAGTCAGCCAGGACAGAGGGGGGTCTGGCTGAGGGCTTGCTGCCTGCTGGTCAGACCCTGAGTCCCCAGCCTGGCCCTTCTGGCTTCCCCGGAGCACAGAACTGTCCTTGAGGGCCCCCCGCCTTGGACATGGCTTTGAAGGCCAGCCGGGGGCATTTGAGGAGGTGGATAGAGGAAGGGAGAAGGAGAGCTTGGGGAGCCTGAGGCGGGCAAGATGCCAGGCCTTCTGCTGCAGAGCTGCAGGTGCCTGGGGTGAGTGGGTGCGCAGTTGCACGCTGTGTCCAGCAGAGGGCAGCCGGACACTGGTTTTTGCCTCATACCCACCTCCCACCCTCTACCTACCCTGCCAAGACCTCGGGGCTCCTGGCTTGCCTTCTTAACGTAGTCTGTCTCCTGGGGAGCAAGGCCTGGGCTGAGCAGGATTCTCTTCATCCCCAAGTACCCTTTCCCTGAGATCTCTCAAAGGTGGGCTGGGGTGGACGCAGGAAGCGCAGGAGACGGAATGGGGACTCCCTGCTTGCTGCGTGGCCCCACCTCCAAGCCACGTTCCCCTGCCTTCCCAGGGATGGTGACCACTACGATGCCCTGAGGGACTGCCTCAAGGCCATCTCCCTAAACCCATGCCACCTGAAGGCGCACTTCCGCCTGGCCCGATGCCTCTTTGAGCTCAAGTACGTGGCTGAGGCCCTGGAGTGCCTGGATGATTTCAAAGGGAAGTTCCCGGAGCAGGCCCATAGCAGCGCTTGTGATGCACTGGGACGCGACATCACGGCCGCCCTCTTCTCCAAAAATGATGGTGGTGAGTCGGCACTGAGGCGGGGTTGCTGTCACTCTATCTATTTGCGGTGCTACAATGACATTCTGGAGAGGACATAGTTCTGAGATAGGAGAGGCCTAGGCTTACGTACTGATTGAGAAGCCACATGACTTTGAGACAGTCACTTGGTCTCTTTGAGACAAGGATTAGCAATAACATGTTTAAGGCACCTGGTGTATTCCCCCCGGGACTCAGGATAGGAGTCAGCTGAGCCCAGTGTGCCTCGCAGGTCATTCTCTTCTGCTCACAGACAGGGCCTTGGCCATTCCATTGGGATCTGAGTTCAGGGTAACTGGCTGGGGTGCACTTGCTCCAGTTTGCCTGGGTGCAAAAGAAACAGCAGCACAGGGCAGCAGAAATGCCTTGGGCGCAGGTGTGGAACCTCAGTTCCAATCTCAGCTCTGCCATGTGAAACCATGTGACCTTGGGCAAAGCACAGCCTCTCCGAACCTGCTGCCTATTTGCAGAGAGCATTCAAGGCCCTGCCCAGGTCACCTGGGTAGCACTGGAGAGTAAACTAGGTAGTTGTGTGGTCTACAAACACGAGAGGGGAGCTCACTGAGGGCAGACATGGATCCTCCCTGTCTCCTTTGCAGTTTACTAACCATGGGCTGATTCATTAGTCTGAACAGTGCCAGGCACTGTGCTGGGTCCTGGGAATATATCTGGCAACAAGTCAGATGGAATTTCTGTGTTCATGAGTCTGTAGCCTAGTGAAGGAACCAAGCGATGGAGGAATAAAGAATGCCCTGCGGCCCTGCTAGGGTGCAGGTGTGGCGGGGAGGGCTTGATGGCATCCTGGGGTTCTTGGGGAAGAGACATTCAGGCTGAGACCTTGAGGATGCAGAGGAAGAGTTAACTAGATGCAGAGTGTAGCTGTGGGAGGTGAAGAGTTCCTGGCAGAGGGACCAGCACGTTCCAAGTCCCTGAAGCAGGCAGGAACAGGGCACTAAGAATACAGGTAGGATTTTAACCGGTTAGTACCTCATTTGGATCCATGATAACTTGTCTGCGAGAGAGGGAGGGCTTGGACCTTATGCCTTCAGAGCTATGGATCTATTTAGAAAAATCACCCCCTCGAGGCTCTCTTGGCAGTGCTTTACCCTCCCCTCCCTGCCTCTCACATCCACAGAAACAGACCTTGGGTCTGTGCATCCTTGGGGCTTCCAGACGTTATTCAGGGACCTAAGCCAAGGCCCTCTTGGCATCAGAGGTCTCCTCTTGAACACCCTCAAGGCCAGGATCCAAAGATGCTTCTTTCTCATAGTTGTTCCCAGTTTTCCAGGGAAGAGGTAGAGACGGGTAGCCCTACGTTGCTTACTGCTTGGACCGAAAACCGGGTCAAGGGTGGGGAAAAAGTGGGGGAGGCAAGAGAGGGACAGGACTCTCACCTTTCCTTGTTCTCTGCCCTCAGACGAGAAGAAGGGAGCTGGTGGTGGTGGCAGCGGCCCCGTCCGCCTCCGCAGCACGAGCCGCAAGGACTCCATCTCAGAGGATGAGATGGTGCTGCGGGAGCGAAGCTACGACTATCAGTTCCGCTACTGTGGCCACTGCAATACCACCACAGACATCAAGGAAGCCAATTTCTTTGGCAGGTCTGAGGCCCTGAAGAGGAGGAGGGCACAGCCCAGTTGGCAGCAGGAGGTTGGGGTGGGGGTGGGGGGCATGGGGACACAATGCTTTCAGAAAAGGCTCACATCCCAGCTCTGCCTTTGTACCCTTGGGCAAATGGCTTCATCTCAGTGGGTCTCAGTTTCTTCACCTATGAAATGAAACCAGCCCTCCCCACTCAAGGGGCCATAACAAGGACTAACGAGGTGATCCAGAAAGCATCCAGGGCAGCACCTGGACTCTTCCTTACCCGCACCTCCTGCTCCCCGTGCGCCCACGTGCCAGAGCTTGGGTTCTTTATCTGGTTGCTTGGAGCCTTGGGCAGGCACCCTCATAGGCTGTCAGTCTTGGCAATCTTTTGTGCCTAGAACTGTGCTCCCAGTACTGAGGGACCTAGCCCATGTCTCAGACACCATCACCCCCAACCCTCCTTTGTAGATGCTGTACTTTCTTTGGGTAGGCGAGATACACGAATGTGAATTAAGAGTCTCCGTCAAGATCCCTTCTAAACGTCAATGGTGTATCAGGGGCAGATGTGCTGTAGGATTTCAGGGTCTGGATCCAGGAAGGCTAGGACTACTGAGGGAAGGCTTAGGCAGGAGTGTTCCCAGAGACCTAAGAGATGCACCATCTGGTCCTGGCACCCAGGGTGCTTATAATGTACTTCGGGGGAGAGTAAGTAGGAGAGACCTAGGCAGTCCCTGACCCTGAGTTTAAGAGAACAGTTGAGCTGTGACACCGCTCTGCAGTGTGGAGAGAATTGCCGTGTGCATGGGAGTTCCGAGTCAGGTAAAGACCCCAGAGTTCGGGGGGCCGAGTGGCTCCAGACTTCCCTGCTCTCCCTTTCCCTAAGCCATGCAGCCTCTGCTTGAGGCCACAGGGCAGTACCCCACCTGACCTCCCTGCCCTTTGCCCCCCCGCCAGCAACGCTCAATACATCGTCAGTGGCTCTGATGACGGCTCCTTCTTCATCTGGGAAAAGGAGACCACCAACCTGGTCCGCGTGCTCCAGGGGGACGAGTCCATCGTCAACTGCCTGCAGCCGCACCCCAGCTACTGCTTCTTGGCCACCAGCGGCATCGACCCCGTTGTGCGGCTGTGGAACCCCCGGCCAGAGGTGAGGGTGCGGCAAGGTGGCAGATGCCAGACAGGGAGGAAGGTAGGGATGGACCCTATGTGAGGCCTCCAGCTGAGCCCATGAGGGTTGGGAAGGGCAGTGAGTCACACAGAGGCTAGGAGCTGATAGGATGAGTGAGCTCTCACCCCAGGGCCCCAGGCTGCATCGGGGTGGGAGCCAGCAAGCTCTGAAAGCTCCACATGAAGTGGGCAATTCCAGGGGCAAGACTTGTCTCCTGCCTTCCAGGGGCATATCCTCGAGCCAGCTGGCACAGGTGAGACTCACATATGGGAAACAGCAACCGAGGACTGGGTGCGGGAGGGCAGGGAGGGAACCAGATCAGCTCCAACACCACTTGATGAGAACGGTACCTCAGAGGCTCCCTAGGTACCCTGCCCCTCGTATACCACTGCCTTGTGTCCCCCAGAAGCTGTGCAGAGGCCTATCCCTCAGTCACACGAGAAGTACGTAGGTTTTAGAGTCTGATGGGCCTCAGTTTGAATCCTGGTCCCTCCACTTACTGCCTGAGGGACTCAACCATCTCTGATCCAGGTTTTCACCATCTGTACATTGGAATGGGAATGACATTACCACCTCAGAAGGTTGCTCTGAGGATTAAAGAAGTGATGCCTGTGGTGTGTCCGGCCCACAGGGACACTTAGGACAGTGTGGTAGTCAGTGTGGGTAGTCAGGTGGCCTGGCCCCCTGCCCTCTGCCCCACCTCCTCCCCCTTCCCAGCTGGCAAAACAGAAGTCAAGAGCTGTGTCTAATTTTCTATGAATTTTAAAGAGAGAAACCCTATAGGACCCTTCCTTGGGGGGAGAGGAAAAGGAGGATAAAGGAATCCTCTTTGGGAGTGGGGTGGGGGGAGTTATATCTGTGCTCCCACCTCAGGTATAGAGTTTGTGTGCCCAGCATATCCTGGTGTGAATCCTCCCTCATTTATGTCCATGTATGCCACCCCCGTATATATAACCCTACGTGGTGTGCTCCCCGTATATGTCTTGATGTGGTATGTCCTCATCATTTTCCAGCGTGGGGTCTCCAGGGTATACCCTGCTATGTGTATTCCCCCCAGTTTATATCCCAGTGTGTTGTGTCTCCTCCAAGTGTATATTACCACGTGCCCCCCAACCCCAATATGTACAACCCCGTGTGGTGTGTCATCTCCCTCACATACAGCCTGGGGTGTGTGTGTGTGTGTGTGTGTGTGTGCGCGCACGTAGGCACGTGTGTGTGTGTGTTTGTCCCATACATATCCCAGGATGCATTCCCCTCTATGCATGGACACACGTGGATATACCCATATACATCTCCTGGTATGTACATACCCTCTCCATACGTATAGCTCAGTCTGTGTGTGTGTCTCCCCTGCACATATATCCCAGTAGTATGTGTGCCTCCCCCCCACAGAGTGAAGACCTCACAGGCCGAGTTGTGGAGGACATGGAGGGTGCTTCCCAGGCCAACCAGCGGCGCATGAATGCGGACCCGTTGGAGGTGATGCTGCTCAACATGGGCTATCGGATCACAGGCCTGAGCAGTGCGGGTGCTGGGGCCTCTGACGATGAGGACAGCTCCGAGGGCCAGGTGCAGTGCCGGCCCAGCTAGGCCCTCCTAGCCCTGGTCCCCAGCCCCTGCTACCGGCTGGGTCCTCCGCCCCTGGGCAGGAGGTCAGGGGGTTCTGTTTTGGTTTGTCTTCCCCTTCCCCCCATTTTTTCCTTTTCCCTGTTTTGTTTGTTAGTTTGGCATTGGGGGTGGGGATTGCTACAACTTGCTGGCTTTTGGACTTTTGGGCAATTGCCCCTCGACTGGCCCCAGCCCTGAGCAGAAGAGCAGGAGGAGAAGCCCCTCCACATGCCCACCACCACCTTGCACTTCCGTGTCCCTGGAGGGCTCCGGCCTGCCTCGGGTGGGGAGGCTAGGGCTGAAGCTGTCTTCAAGGACTGCCCTACCCTTCAGTTGGCAGCAGAAAGGGGAGTGGAATTCCCAGTCCATAAGGGCTAGCCTTGACCTGTTACCATTCTCGCTTCTGGTAGGCAAGGCTAGCTCCCTCCTGGTCTTCAGGGAAGGTTCTGAAAAAGCATAGGGTGCCCCCTTCCTTGCAGAGCCACTCTGTCAGGGTGGAAACAGAAGTAAGGATGGGAGCCCTGGAGGGGCAAGGTCAAGCCACCGCTTCCTTGCAGTACAGCGTCCCTGCCCTCCTCCCAGGCACTGGCTCTGGGTCCTGCGCCTGCCCTCGCTGGCCACCCCGGGGGCTTAGCCTTTCCCAAGGGCCCTGGCAGTGTGGGGCGCCCCACCATTCCCCACCCATCCGTGCCAGCCCTTCTGCACGCTGGAGGCCACTCTTCCTTCGGGCGCTCTTCAGCCTCACTGTGACCTTCCTGCCAGAGCTCCCAGCCAGGCCTCCTCTTGCTGAGATGGCACTCCCTGCTAGGAGCCTTCCAGGCCCTCCGTGCCCTCCCTCCCATCCCACATGCTGAGCCGCCACAAAGACCAAAGAAGTGATGGCTTTTCTCTGTCCCCTGCTGCTCTGGGGGGAGGGGGTGGGTCTCCTGAGCCACTCGGGTGGGGAAGCCCCTAACTCAGCCCCTCCCTCCTCAGCAGCCTGAGCTTTACACTGGATGCAGCGGTCACCCCACCACTCACCAGACCTCCCTCTCTGCCCCCTTGGCTCTCAGCTCAGGAGCTGCTCCCGCAGTTGGTTCATCCTTCCTCCCCTCTCCCTCTTCACTCCCCTCAGGGCTCACTTGGCTCCAGCCCTCCAGCTGCAGCCTCTGGGGAGAAGCAGCCTCCCTCGCTCCCTCCCTCCCTCCCTCCCTCCGCCCTGACTCTGCCAGGTGCCTCCTCTCGGCCAGGCTTCAGAAAAGCCCTGTAGACAGCAGGGCCATGTTAAAAGCTTTTTCACAGTTTTGAGAAGATGAGGGGTGGGAGTGGGGGGTGGTGAGGATAGTGGTGGGGGTCTGGCACCATCTCGTCATTGCTTTAATCCCAGCAACACAGGTGGCAGCCTCTCCCCCTTCCTCTCCCCCCCCCCCCCCCCCCCCCCGTCCCTCTTCCCACCCCTCTCTTCTAGCTTGGTAATGAAGTATATTTATTGGTGAAGGAAACAGCTGCTGCTGCTTCTCCTGCTGCTGGGACTTGCTCCCCTGTCTCTTCTCCACGACCTTTCTCCAGCCGGGAGGGGAGAGCGGGAGTACTGGGGCTGGGCCCTGGGGCCCAAGGACTAGCAGGGGCCCCTTTGCTTTCCTGTGTTCGAGCCACCCGCCATTTCCTCTGTCCCTGCCTCCTGCCTGCCCAGCCTGGGCCCTGCCGTGTGGAGAGACACATAAGCCTTACTGTCCTCTGGGGGCAGGAGCCGAGCCTTTTTGTTGCTCCGCTCCCAGGAGAGTGAGGGTGACGCAATTGATTAAAACCATTTTGTTCTAGGTGTGGCTGGTGGCATTTGTGGGGTGCAAATGCGTCTTGGGATCAAAGTGAGAGTATCTCACCTCTGTAGCTCTGTGACTTTGAGTAACCACACCTCTACTGGGTAGAATAGGGCCTACCTTGGAGGGTCACCAGCCTAGCAGGGCCAAGTGCAGAGCCCGGCACTGGTGGCTGTGATTTGCAATAATAATCAGCTTTCACTCTCTGGGCTGTTTTCTCATCTGTAAAATAAGGAGGTTGAAGTCTCAGCGGTTTTTCAAACTTTTAAAATCACAACCCAAACAAGAAATACACATTTTACATTGTGACCCAAGACACCCACGCTAATTTGTATGTATATACTGAACATAAGTTTTACACAATAATACGCTTGCTACATGCAATGTGTTCTGTTAAGGAGAAAAAAATGCTGACTATAACCCACTAAGTTGATTTCACAACCTGCAGTCTCTTGATGGGCCCTAGATTAGAGGATTTCTTAGACCAGAGGTTCCCAAACTTTCTCAGCTCACTGAACCATTAGTGTCTCAGTAGTTTTTTCATGGACCCCCTAAGCCAAAAGAAATACCTAACATTTCAGTGTGTTAGTTAAGCCCGGATCACTTAAGAAGAATTTATGTCCTACCAAGTTAGTCATTTAAAAAATTAATACATATAAGTTAGAGGAAACTTTTTATTTCATTCTTGAAGAAGTACAATAACTAATGGAATCTGTGTGCTTGTGGGGTGCTGTAAAACTTTGTCAGACTTTCTAATCAGATTGGACCGCACCACCCTCATTTCCTGTCCCACATTGACTTTCATTTGCTTTATATCACAGCAACTGCTAAAAACCCAGCTTCTCAAAGATG
Source organism: Grampus griseus (assembly GCF_964374135.1). Lineage (NCBI taxonomy): Eukaryota > Metazoa > Chordata > Mammalia > Artiodactyla > Delphinidae > Grampus > Grampus griseus. Next base: position 162,155,228 of record NC_139017.1, on the reverse strand, counting down.
ACGTAATCAAAGGAATGTAGTGCAATCTAATGATAAAACTCTGAACCACCTTGAGCCAGTAGTGCTCTCGGTAGCCAACAGATGCTGAGTAACTCTAAATTTATAATATCCTGCTGTGCTCCTGTGACTTTGCTGTGGCACCCTAAGGTGCCCTGATGCACAGTTTGGGAACTGTGGTTCAATACTGTGGGAACAATAGTTTCACTGGTGAGATTTTGTGATTATTCTGTTTGTGCATTTGGAGAGAACCAGGCTGAGGCCAGCAGGGTATACTCAGTTTAGTACAGGAGACAAAGGGAAGAGGTCCTGTCAGAAGCACAACAGGTGATGTTATGAAGCAGGTGCTTACTCCTCTGTGTTCCCAACTTGACATCTGCCGAAGCTTCTTCAGGACATTTACGGACCAGGCAAGGAAGGGACGACGTACGAGGCCAAGGGGGTAGGGCATGGTCCCAGGTGCCCTCATGGACCCTGAGTGATTCAGTTCAGCTGCACTCTAGAGGGTGGAGTGGCCCATGGACTCCAGGGCCAGCCAAACTGTGGAGGACTCCTGTGCTTGATGAGGGAGCGTAGGCTTGATCCTGTAAGCAAGGAGGAGCCATTGGAAGACTTTACGAGGGGCTCCATTCCATTTGGAATTGGTACTTTTTTTTTTCGGTACGCGGGCCTCTCACTGACGTGGCCTCTCCCGTTGCGGAGCACAGGCTCCGGACGCGCAGGCTCAGCGGCCATGGCTCACGGGCCCAGCCGCTCCGCAGCATGTGGGATCTTCCCAGACCGGGGCACGAACCCGTGTCCCCTGCATTGGCAGGCGGACTCTCAACCACTGCGCCACCAGGGAAGCCCTGGAATTGGTACTTTTTTATTAAAAGACTATTTTTTTTTTTAGAGCAGTTTTAGGCTTACAGAATATTGAAAAGATAGTACAGAGAGTCCCATATACCCCTCTCTCCCTGGCTTAGTTTCTCCTATTATTAACATCTTGCATTAGTGTGGTACATTTGTTACAATTAATGAACTGATATTGATACATTATTATTAACTAAAGTCCATAGTTTACATCAGGGTTCATTCTTTGTATTGTACAGTTGTATGGGTTTTGACACACGCATAATGTCCTGTACCCACATTGTCAAAAAATAGTTGCACTGCCCTAAAAATCCCCTGTGCTCCACCTGTTCAGCCTCACCAGCACGCACACACACACACAAACACACACAAACACACACACACACACACACACACAAACAAAAGGGAAGAAGAAAAAAGGTACTAAGTACTTAGGAATAAACCTAGCAAAGTATGTACAAGATATTTATGAGGAAAACTATAAAATTATGATGAGAAAAATCAAGGGAAATCAGAATAAGTGAAGAGATATTCCATGCTCATAAATAGGAAGACTCAATACTATTAGATGTCATTTCTTCCCAACTTGGTCCATAGCTTCAATGAAATCTCAATCAAAATCCCAGCAAATTATTTTGTGACTATCAACAGGCTGATTCTAACGTTTATATGGAGAGACAAAGACCCAGAATAACCAACACAAATAACAAAGAGAAAGAACAATGTCAGAGGATTGACCCTACCCAACCTCAAGACTTAGCATAAAGTTACAATAACCAAGACAGGGTGTCATTAGCAAAGGAATAGACAAATGAGTGGAATGAATTAGAGAACCCAGAAGTAGATCCACACAACTATGGCCAACTGACCTCTGACAGAAGAGCAGAATCAATTCAGTGGAGAAAGGAAAGTCTTTTAAAAACATAGTGCTGGAAGAACTGGACACCTACATGCAAAAATATATATATATATATATAAACACTGACTTAACACCATTCACAAAAATTAACTCAAAATGGATCACAGAACTAAATGTAAAACACAAATCGATAAAACTTCTAGAAGATAACATCGGAGAGAATCTAGGTGACCTTGGGTTCAGCAGTGAGTATTCAGATACAACATAAAAAGCATAACCCATGAAAAAAAACTGATAAATTGGACTTCATCAAAAACTTCTGCTCTACGAAATCACTGTGAAGAGAATGAAAAAGACAAGCCAAGGATTGAGAGAAAATATAAGAATTCTTACAAGTCAACAATATGAAACAAGCAACCCAATTAAAAACTGGGCAAAAGATCTGAGTAGTCACCTCACCAAAGAGGACATACAGGCGACTAACAAGCACACGAAAGATGACCAGCATTGTGTCGCTAGGGAATTACAAATTAAACCAACAGTGAGATACCACTCCACACCTATTAGGATGGCGATACCAAATGCTGACAAGGATGTGAAGCAACAGGAACTCATGCAGTGCTGGGGAGGATGCAAAATGGTAACAGTCTGGCAGTTTCTTACACAGTTAGATAGTCTTATCATAGGATCCAGCAATTGCTGTACTTAGAATTTACCCGAATGAGTTGAAAATGTATGTCCATGCACAGACCTGTCCATGAATGTTTACAGCAGCTTTACGAATAATTGCCAAAAACGAAGCAACCAAGAAGTCCTTCAAAAAGTGAATGGATAAACAAATGGGTACAGCCATACAGTGGAATATTACTCAGTGAAATGAGCGGTCAAGCCACAAAGCCATGGAGGAAACTTAAGTGCATATTGCTTAGTGAAAGAAGCCAATCTGAAAGCCATACCGCATGATTCCAACTATATGACATTCTAGGAAAAGCAAAACTATAGACAGTAAAAAGATCTGTGGTGCTCCATTTTAGTGTGTTTCCACATGTGACTCAGCCCTGCTGACAGGGAGCCTGGGGCTCGGTGAGATAAGCCTGCGTAGTGAATGTGTAGCGGAACAGACATTAGAATTGCAACCCCTGTGTTTGTGGTGGGCAGGTGTGGCCCTGTGGCCCCAGGGCCTGCTGCCGGTCTCTGTGCTAAGGAGCATGCTGAAATGCATTTGCAGAACTTAAAAGGTGATGAGAGATCAGCTCAGAGGATCCCAGCCCTGGCTATACATCAGAACCACCCAGAATACTCTGAGAACTACAAATAGGGACAATGAGTTCCAAAGAGGGGCAGGAAGAGGGAATGGACTGCCTAAAACCCAAGTTACTAGAAGCAAAACCAGGACTGGATCTCTAATCTCGGATTCCTGGTCCAGTTCTTTAAGAATCACTTTCTTATTTAATGTCATGATATTTTTTGGGTTCCTATTGGCCTAGCACTGGCTTAATGGCAATGCATGCAACAGATGAGTCCCTGCCCTCCTGGTGCCTCCACATTCTCTGGAAGATGTGGGTAGCAAATATGGGGGTTGCACACGGTCCCTGAACGTTAGATTTCACTAGAAATCTTGAGCCTTGCCCCATACATTCTGCCGTGGAGTGCCCCACTGCGTGCCAGGCTCTGTGTCTTGTGGACACGATGGCAGGCGTGAGGCACTCTGTTGTTCAGCCATGTTCTGCCTCCTGCACCCGAGCCACTTCTTGATATAAAATAGGTCCTGGTCCTAGTGATGCCACAGTTTGCACCTTTTTTATGATGATTTACAGAATCTCAGGTCTCGTCCTCATCACTCTTTAATGGCCCTAAAGGGGGTCACCAGCAGAGATAGCCCAGGGTTAAGGTGCAGAACCCCAACTCTATCTAATTTATGCTTAGATCTTGGGAAAGTTCCTGAACCTTTCTGGGCTCATTTTTCTCATTGGGAAAATGGGTGCCATGATACCTGCTCTGGTTACTTCACTGCATCGTAAGAAGGCCCCAAATCACAGTGAGAGGATGCGCATCTAAGTGCTTAAGTGGTTAAGGGTCCTATGATGGTGATGAGTGGTTTGAATTGCTGTAACAGCCAACACTGAGTGTTCATATTGGGCCAGGAGCTGTTCAGCTATAGCCTATCAAATAAACTTTACAAGAACTTTGCAATCTTCGTTTCCCATTTTAAGGATGAGGAAATTGATGCCCTGACAGGTTCGGTTACTTTCCTAAGGTCTGACAACCACTGACAAAGCTAAGGGTCAATACTGGGCTTGCCGGCTGGAGTTCATATGCTTAACCACCATGCTTTACTGCCCACCTGGGTGCAGAACACTTAGATTCTGGTCCTAGGTGTGCTTTCTAATTTGTTGGGTAAGTCTGCCCATCTATAAAATGGAATGGAGAAGAAAGTCGTTTTGTAAAACTCTGATGTCTAAAGGGTCAGAGGGTCTGTTCTCAAATGGTTTCTTGCATTGTATCAGCCCCAGTGGTCCCCTCCCCACCACAGAAAGGTTTGCAGCCATCCAGGAAGACAGTTTAGGGCTTAATGGGGGGAATCCAATGGAGCAGAAGCAGAAAGCCTGCAGAAGAGAGGACACACACACATGCACACTGCATCACACCCAGCAGCTCCTCCAACCTGCGCTGTGATCGCCCCAGGCTCAGCCCTGCTTCCCTGGATTACTGATTGAGGTGATTCTTCACTAGAGCCATTAAGGCGACCAATCTATGGTCATCAAATAGCTCTGGTCCCATTCCCTGAGGACTTCCTATCTACCGGGTGCCATTCTGACTACAAGGTCCAATGGATCCAGTCAGTCCCCTTCTCAAGGAGTTTGCTGTCTCCTGGGGAAGACAGACATGTGAACAGCTAATGCTAATGCAAGTACACATGAATATGCAATAGGCAGAAACAGGCTCCATGCTCTGGGAGCAAAGAGGGAGGATTTGCTGGAAACCCTGAAAGTGGTGTAGAGAGAAGGGGAAGGGTGAGAGTAGGGGAAGGAACTCTACTGAAGGAACAGTGTGAGCAAACATGAGGTATGAAGGGCAGGGCTCTTTCTCTGAAGGGCAAACAGGGCAATGAGGTTAAATCCAAGCAAGTCCCAAGGGAGACAGAGAGAGAGATGAGGATGGAAAAGAAGGTTGGGGGTTGGGGCCAGACCATGGGGGCCTTGAATGCCAGGATGAGGAGTGAGATGGCCTGTGGAAGGAAGTGTGTGAGCCCTGGGGACTTTTACATGGGGCCAATTGAGGGGGTGTCCTGACTCATACCAAGAGAGGACGTGCCCTGAGTTCACCCTTCAAACAAGCAGCATCTTACCCTTGAAGCTTTCCCAGCTTGACTGCTTCCAGCTCTGCCATCCTTCCCTCCCCCAGCCAGTCCTATAAGTGGATCCAGATGGTCATTCCTATTTTAGGTCGGGGTGTGTGTTGGGGGAGGGGTGGCTATGAGCTCTATCAATCGTTTCCTGAGCTCTGTTAGAGGAGCTTCTTCCAGGACCCTGCTGTGATCCTCTGAGCCTGGAAGGGACTGTTAGTCTTTGATGGAGATTTCCCATCTGTCTGTGGGTGATAGGGGTGGCAGCAGCACAGGAGGCAAGGGCACAGGCCAGGGAAGCTTTAACATTGGGTAAGAGAACCTAGGTGACGTGTACATGTGGGAGGGGGTCCTGTGAACGGGCTGCGAAGGGGAACAAGCCTGGGAGAGAGGCTCCAGAGGAGTCAGAGAAAGAGCTGGTTTCTCCCTCCAGGTACCTGGCCCTCCTCATGCCCCTGCTTCTGCAGCTGCCTAGGCCAAGGAGCTAGGGCTCTCTGGTCAGACCCTACTGAGCACTGTGCCTACCAACATCCATAGGTCCCTTAAAAATCTTGGGGCACTGCAAGGTAGCAGCTGACAAGCTAGGTTCCTGCTCTCAGACTGTCTATAGCTAGCATATGATACATACCAAGCTTATAACTATTTGCCATTCATTCAGTTTAGCAAATATTAAGCAAATGCTCTGTGCTAGACACTACTAGGCATTGGGTTTACAAAAGTGAACAAGACAAATACAGTGTCTGCCCTCAAGGAGTTTCCAGCCTAGTAGGGGAGTCCAACAATACACAGCCACAAATGTGCTACAAAGGAAAAGAACAAGGTATTCCAGGGGAGATTCACAGGAGCTTTCCAATTTAGATAGGGAAGCCAAGGAAGAGCTCTCTGAGAAAGTGACATTTAATCTGCTACTTGAAGGATGAATGAACGTTACCCAGTTTTGGAGGGAGAAAGGGCATTTCAGGCAGAAGGGAACAGTGTGTGCCACGTCCATGGGGTATACAAGAACACGGCACATGAGAGGAACTGAAAAGAGGCTGTAGGACAGTGAACAAGTTAATAAAAAAAAAGGGCATGGTGCAGGGCCTTGTAAGCATGGTATATTTGTGTTTTATCCAAAGTACAATGGGAAAACACTGAAGGTTGTCAGATTAAATGTGGTACTTGTGTTAGTACAACCAAATTTGTGGCAGGCCCTAAGAAAGACTGACTTTGGTTGTGTATTCATCCCTACAAACAATAAATGTTTAAAGGGCACCCACCAGCCCTTTGCTAGAATTATGGGTTGACAGTGATGGCAGAGGAATGTCTAAGGTATAGACCTTCCTCGGAGACCCTCCAGAAGAGATGGGACAGCTATAGTGATTGAATCAAGATGTGATTTATTCATTCAACAAACAGGCACTGCACACTTAATCTATTCCATACATGTGCCAGATGCTGGTTGTTGCCCATCAAGGATCACACACATGGGTCACAGGAGAGGCATAAACATACTCAAAGAATTTTGAGTGGGTTAGAATCATTTTCAGCTGTGATATCTGTGAGGCCTTTATAAAACACCCAGTCGTTCTGTAAATCAGTAAACATCTAGTGGGCATCTGCTCTGCACTAGGAACAGTGCTAGCTACTGAAATTAAGGAACTTAGAGTTCCATAACAGAGATAGACATACCCCTCCAAAATGCATTAAAATATTAGGTTCTAAAAACAGGAGAGCAGGCTTTCTATAGATCAGTGTTGAGGGAGGGTAATTCAATGGAAGAAAAACCTTCCCCAAAAGGCATATCTCCCACCTTCCTCAGCGGATTTATCCATACCTCCCACTAGCATGATTTTTAGCTGCTGCCTTCCTTCTTTGTCCCCCCATTTTCCCTTCCCACACCAGCAGATTCCATTTTCTTTGGCTATCTTGGCATCCGTAAAAAAGCCCAAAGAATCCAAGATTTGAGCCTGGCTTCTTTATAGTGTGTGATCTCAGACAATTACTTTAACTTCCCTGAGCCTCAGTTTTCCCATTTGTACAATGAAGGGATCGGATCACATCTAAGGTTTGTGATTTACTCCAGCCAAGGTGATATTCACACTCCTGCACACTGCTCTGCAAGGCCTTTCTTTCTTTGCACGGCTGCACGCATCCCTCCAGCCCCATCCCCGAGCCACCTGGCAAACATCAAGGCTCAGCTCAAATATCTTCAGGCAAGTTTCCCCTATTTCTGCACACACGCCACACATTGTTTTAGTCTATCCTTCCTTTATGCTACCACTACCTCGCAAGAGACCACAGAATGAAAAAGGGATAGAGACTTGGGTTTGAGTCGTGGCCACTTACCTCACCTCTTAAGCCTCAGTTTCTCACTTGTAACTTGAGGGAAATACCTAAATTCGCACGTCTAAGCAGTTTATGGGGATTAAAACAATGTACGTCAAGTGCGTGGCACCTAAGTCGCGCTCAATATATGGAGACTGTACCACACCTCTTAGGAGCCCTCAGCGTACTGAATTACAGAGTTCTAGGTCAGTCTCCCGCGCTAGACTGCGCGCTGCCTGAGGGCATCCCTTTCGCTGCGGTTCAGTGCTAGCGCGAACCCCCGTGGCTGGCGGGCGCAGAAGGAGGTGGGCCGGGCCAAGAAGGACGCGGCTCCTATTCCCGGCGGGAAGGCCAAGCCTGGCGGACCCCACCTTCCGGAAGTGACGCCACCGAGCGACCGGCGCTGCATCAGGGGCAGGCCGGAGCGGGGCGCGCGCAGCATGGCGGAAGCGGAAGGGAGTTCGCCACTCCTGTTGCCGCCGCCGCTGCCACCCCCGCCCGGGATGGCGGAAGTGGAGGCGCCGACGGCGGCCGAGACGGACAAGAAGCAGTTTAGCTGTGCTGGCAGCGGCGTCATGGACGTGGAGCGGAGCCGCTTCCCTTACTGCGTGGTGTGGACTCCCATACCGGTGCTCACGTGAGTCTCCTCCGGCGTCCGCCCGGGGACTGGGAGAGCCGGGCCCGCGTGGCGTCCTCCGGCGGCCCGGGGCCAGCCTCCGGCCCCGACACACAGCAAACCCTTCGCACGGGTCCGCGGTTCACCAGTACCCCGCCACCCGCGCGGTGCGAGCTCTGCTGGTGAATGGGCCAAGCTCCCCTCCCTCATTACACCTGGGCTGATCTGAGAGAAAGACCGTTGTTGACCGCGGAAAGGTACTGAGGCTGGGAAGCTAAGGACCTGTGGGCGTACAGAAAAGGGACCCCTAACTGGGTGTGAGAGAGACATCTTCATTCACTCACTGGCTTATTCATTCGTTAAACAAATGATTGCTGGTCACTTCCTATACGCAAGACATCCAGCTGGGTCTGGAGGCAAGAGTGGGAGTTTGATTGGGACCACACCAACTCCTGGGATTTCGTCATTGGAAGGGCTCCCAGAGATCTGGGAGTCCAGTCCTTTGTCTCACAGATGAGGCTGAAGATCACACACCATCTCAGTTGCAAAGCGCATTTAGGTCCCAGGCTGTCTGCCTTCCAGACCAGGGTTCTTTCTATGGCATCAGCCTTTGTCAGAAGAGAAAGCAGGTGCTCCAAAACTGCTGGCGCCTTTTAGCAAGGAGCTTGGGGACGAGGAGGGGGGAGTAGGGAGCTGGTTTGCCCTCGTGCTTCAGCCTTGACAGCTGATAATAACCACTCCTCACAGTGCTGGACAGTTGGCCAAGCTCTTTCACACCCATTTCCTCTGAATTCCACAACCACTTTCTAAGGCAGGAATTATATTCTCGGATGATGAATTTGTACCATTAAATGTCTTGATCATGTTCACATGACAGTAAACGGAAGCATCCCAAACTCCGTTTTCTGACTCCTTAACTTGCTCTCGTTCGATTACATCCTGTCCCCTCTCACCTGACGAATAGATTTGTTCCCTGTATCAAAAAGAGCCAAGTGGTGTGGAGAAGGGATCATTTTTGTTCTTATATGTTGCTGATCCTAAAATGAGCTTAATTCTTGTATTATGTTAAAATACTTCAGTTGTTCTGTTTTCAAATGCTTATGCATTTGTTTAAGAACACCCAAGTCTTGGACTTCCCTGGTGGCGCAGTGGTTAAGAATCTGCCTGCCGATGCAGGGGACACGGGTTCGATCCCTGGTCCGGGAAGATCCCACATGCCGCGGAGCAACTAAGCCCGTGCGCCACAACTACTGAACCTGTGCTCTAAAGCCGGGAACCTAGCTACTGAGCTCACATGCCTTGAGCCCAGACTCTGCAACAAAGAGACGTCACTGCAAACAAAGAGTAGCCCCCACTCACCGCAACTAAAGAAAGCCCGTGCACAGCAACGAAGACCCGACGCGGCCAAAAATAAATAAATAAGTAAGTAAATAAATGTATAATTTAAAAAAAGAACACCCAAGTCTGAGTCCTTTCAAAATAAAAATTTTAAGAAAGCGTTTTTATTGATTAATTCAGTATTCTTTTTTTTAAAAAATAAATTTATTTATTTATTTTTAGCTGTGTTGGGTCTTCGTTGTGGCGTGCGGGCTTCTCACTGCAGTGGCTTCTCGTTGCGGAGCACGGGCTCTAGGTGCACAGGCTTCAGTAGTTGTGGCTCGCGGGCTCTAGAGCGCAGGCACCGTAGTTGTGGCACACGGGCTTAGTTGCTCCACAGCATGTGGGATCTTCCCAGACCAGGGCTCAAACCCGTGTCCCCTGCATTGGCAGGCGGATTCTTAACCACTGCGCCACCAGGGAAGTCCCTCAGTATTCTTTTTAACACACCTGCTAAGTGACTCCTATGTGCCTAGAGTAGTTCTAGGTGATAAGAATATACAGTGGTGAGTAAAGCAGGTATGATCCTTGTTCTCACAGAGTTTAAATCATGGTGGAAGGAGATAGACAGTAAACAAGTAAACTAATAAAAGAACTGATAGTGAATCGTGCTATGAAGAAAGTAAAATGTTAACGTGAGAATAACTGGGAGGGAATGTATTGGTTTTGATAAAACCTGTCTTGTTATCCCAAGATCTCTTTGGTTTTTCCCTGTTCTCAAAAACACGTTTGTGGAGTCCTCTGCTCTTTGGAGAGCTGGTAGCAACATTGAGTGGAGGCACCACGATCCCCAGTCATCTGGGCCAGAAGCAGCACACACCCCATTTCTATTCAGATCTATTTACAGGTGTTCATAAGATGAATAAGGCCTACTGCCCCATCAGAAGGCTCATGTTCCCATCAAAGGACTCGCCTTCCAGCAGGAGAGAGACAGGTGAACTCACCATTGTAGTACATTGTGGTGATTGCTGACCTAGAATGCAGAGCTAGGAATAGATGTGGCACAAGGAACTGTCATTGATTTTGGAGGTGGTGGGGGTGGATCAGAGAGGGGGAAACTGAATCCAGAGATCTGTCTGTCCCCTCAGAAGTGTTGATAATTCTGCATGAAAAGCCAGATAACAGCTATTGCTACTACTAAAAACAGAAAAGATTGGATACTTACTCTGTTCTGGGCTGTGTTCTAAACATTTTATATTCACTGTCTCATTCAGTCCTTTTATCAATGTAGTGAAAATAGGTACTGTCATCCTCATTTTATAGATGAGGAAATAAAGGCTTAGAACCCAGCATAGGGCTTTTTCCACTGAAATAGTCTACCTATACCAGGTAGAGCTCCAGAGTCAATAACTCATTCATTCAATAAATAGTTCTTGAAGATCTATTATGTACTAGGTCTGAGTAGACAGTAGTCCACAAAGCAGCTTTGGAGCTTGCCTTCATGGAGCTTCCAGACTGACAAATACTTTGAGAGTTTCTTCTCTGGGGCTTCCCCAGGCGCAGACTTCTGTTGTCTCCAGCCTTTATTCTACTTCCGGGGAAGCCGTGGTATGTGGAGTATTGGTCAAACCCAGACCTCTCCCCAACCAGATGAAAGGAATTGAGGGTGGGAGGTGGAGATGGGTCTTGAGATTAGGGCCTGAGAAGCCAGAGGAGCTACTTTCCCATAGTTCTGAGTGTCCATCCTGTGGCCACTATGAGTCTAAAGCAACTTATTGTACGCCAGCCCGTCCAGCCAATCAGATAGCAGGTATTTATTGTACACCTCATGATAACAACATTGGGCAACTACCAAGTGCAGGGAAGTGTCATAAGCATTTTGCAGGCATATCCTGTTTGATCCTCACAATCGCCCCCCATTGAGGTCATCATCATCATTGTTCACCTCTCACTGACAGATGGGAGTGAGTGCCTGCCCAAAACAGTCAAGACTCAACCCAGGTCTGACCTCAGAGCCTGACTCCACTCTTAAATGCATGATATTCATTCATGCATCATTTAGTCAGTGACTGCTTAGCTGCAGCTATGTGCCAGGCACTGCCCTGCGGGCTACTCTAATCAATAAGAGAAAATCCCTGCTCTCTCAGAGTTTACATACTAGAGGGGAAAGACAGTAACCATATAAGTAAACAAGATGATTGCAGATAACAGTAGATACTATGACGAAATTAAAGCAGAGTCATGGGATCTGGGGTGCCTGGGGTCGTGTGTGGCTACTGTAGAAGGCACTGTCAAGGGAAACCTCCAGAGTTGACCATTAGCTGAGGCCTAAGTGATGAGAAGCAGCCAGCTATGTGAAGCTCTAGAAGAGTGTCTGGGACGAAGGCAAATGTAAAAAAAACCATTGAGGTGGGAGGATTTGGTGTGTCTGACGAACCAGAATTGGGCAGTGTAGCTAGAGAGAAGAGTGAGGTGGCTTCAAGGATTAAGCAGGGCCAGACTGTTGGAAGGAGTTTGGAGTATAAGTGTAATAGGAAGCCCGTAATGGATGTTAAAGCAAGGGAATGGCAGAATCTGGATCATGTTCTTAAAAGACCACTCTGGGGAATTCCCTGGCCATCCAGTAAGGTTGGGACTCGGCGCTTTCGCTGCCGGGGGCCCGGCTTCAATCCCTGGTCCAGGAACAGATCCCGCAAGCCATGCGGCACAGCCAAAAACAAAAAGACCACTCTGGCCCCACCATCCTTCCCGGTGCTCAAGCTGCAGACCTGGAAGAGCTCTATCCTATCGTCATAAAACTGCCCAGTCTTCCTTTTAAAGATCTTCTCAAGCCATCTGCTTCTCACCTGACCAGTACTCTGGATCACCATCTTCTCTTGCCAGTATTCCAGAACAGCCTCTGAACTCCTGTCTCCCTCCCATTCTCCAGGCACACGCAGCACTTTGCTGCCTTGGAGTTTTGCTTTCTGCCTGTCAACATCCTGTGCTTTCACAGGTCAAGGTTAAAAGTTACCTCCTGTGTGAAGTCTTTGCTGACTCTGCCCCAGCCCCATGTAATTGTTTCTTTGGGCTATATCTCTGTGGCTTTTGCCTCCACCTCCCAGCAGGCAGCCTTCAAATCAGCACGTGGCTGCTGGCCCTGGGAGTCCTTTTTTCTTTTTTTCCTTGTGAGTCCTTCTTAAACTGGATCAGTCTCTCCAGCACCTAGTTCCTGTAGAGCCATGGTTCTCAGACTACAGACAGATCTGGAGTTCCTATGCGTTTTGCATATCAGGGTCCAACTGAGATTTGGGTTTTCTAAATAAATGCCCATGGCTTTTAAAAATTCAAACTTTCGACTTCCCTGTTGGCGCAGTGGTTAAGAATCCATCTGCCAGTGCAGGGGACACGGGTTCTATCCCTGGTCCAGGAAGATCCCACATGCCGCGGAGCAACTGAAGCCTGTGCGCCACAACTACTGAGCCTGCACTCCAAGGCCCGCGAGCCACAACTACTGAGCCTGCGTGCCGCAACTACTGAAGCCCGTGTGCCTAGAGCCAATGCTCCTCAACAAGAGAAGCCACCACGATGAGAAGCCCGCGCACCACAACGAAAAGGTAGTCCCCGCTCGCCACAACTAGAGAAAGCCCGCGTGCAGCAACAACGACTGAACACAGCCAATAAAAATAAAAATTAGAATTAAAAACAAATCAAACTTTCAGTTCCTGGAATGCATCATGCTTTTGTCCTGATCTCTACCCTTGCACACATTGTTTCTTCATTGTTTCACACACACACACACACACGCTGGTTTAAGTGCCCCCCAACACTTTTTAAAAAACTTTTTAAGCCTTTTTTTTTTGCAGTACGCGGGCCTCTTACTGTTGTGGCCTCTCCCGTTGCGGAGCACGGGCTCCGGACGCGCAGGCTCAGTGGCCATGGCTCACGGGCCCAGCCACTCCGCGGCATGTGGGATCTTCCCGGACCGGGGCACGAACCCGTGTTCCCTGCATCGGCAGGCGGACTCTCAACCACTGCGCCACCAGGGAAGCCCTAGAAAACTTTTTAATTGAGGTATAACATGTACCATAAAGTGTAAAAATCTTAAGTATACGGCTCAATGAATTTTGCATGTGTGTGCACTCATTCACCCAGGTCAAGAGAGAGGATGTTTCCAGTATCCATTGGGCTCCCTTGTGCCAGTCAGTTCTGCCACAGAAATAACCCCTCTTCTGCCCTCCAGCACAATAGATTAGTTTTGCCTTTTCTTGAACTTCACATAAACAGAATAATATGCATGCACTTTTGTGTAAGTTTTCTTTTACTCTGGCTTGTATATGTGAGAATCCATGTTGTGTTGTGCGTAGCAGTTTATTATTTTTCATTGTTACCTACTATTTCACTGTATGACTATACCCCAATTTACTTACCCGTTTTACTATTGTTGGACATTTGGATTATTTCTAGGTTTTTTTAATCAACTTTATTGAGATATAATTCACATACAATAAAGTGCATACATTTTAAGTGTGCGGTTCAGTGAATTTTGACAACTGTTGTTTCCAGCTATTTTTTAATAAAGGTGCTGTGAACATTCTTGTCCACGGCTTTGGTGGACACAAGCATTTGTTTCTGTTGGATGTATACTCTGAAGTGGAATTGCTGAGGTAGAGGGTGTGGTACCAGTTTTCGAAAGCTGTGGAAACTCTCCCAGCAGCAGTGAGAAGAGAGTTCCAGTTGCTCCGCCTCCTCACCACACTCAGTGTTGCCGTCCTTTGAGTTTAGCTGTTCTGTGGGCTGCACCGATTCCCGGCTCTGCTGTTCACTTTCACTTGCCCCACTTCTGTACTTCCCCTCCCGCTGCCGCCACCCTAATGGACACTTTACCACACAACGTTATATTCATATGCTGTCACTCTGGATGGAGTGTTCCCAGCGTCTGTCTGACCAGCTGAAAGACACCCACAAGCTCTGCCCTTTCCCTGTCCTTTTTTTCACAGGTGGTTTTTCCCCATCATTGGCCACATGGGCATCTGCACATCCACAGGAGTCATTCGGGACTTTGCGGGCCCCTACTTTGTGTCGGTGAGTCCCCATTCTGCCCCCCTCTGGAGGGTTCCAGGGCTCAAGTGGAAAGCTAGCCTATCTTGCCCACAGGCAGCCTTCCTGTCTCCCCAATATGCAGGAGAATGCAGATGCCATGCAGTCCTGGTCCGGCCCTCTGCTTCTCACCAGTGTTTGACCCCTTTCCCCTTTCTCTTGCCTCCAGGACAGGCCAGGAGGGCAGTGTGGCCAGGATTCTTAAGTAACTGACCCAGCCCTTTGCCCACCCCGGGGGTACCAAGACATGGGTAGGGTTAGAGGCAAGAGTGGAGAGTCAGACCATCCTGGTTCCTTGGTCCAGGAACCAAGTGTCTGGACCTTCAGAAGGTGGGAGTCACAAGGCGGGGGCACAGGGGAGGCTGATGTGGTTCCCTGGGTGTGGCCATGGAGAAGAGGGGGCGGACCTTCTAGAATGAACCAGCTGTGTTCTCAGGTCTGTTCCCTGGGGATGTGCCCGAGATAGGGCAGTAGGCTTGCGCCAGGTGAGCAGGCAGCGTCCTGCCTATTTCGAGTTGCAGCTTCCTCTCCGTCAGGCTGGGATGAATGGGTGTGGTGGCACCAGCCTGCTTATGTTCATATTTGTCATGATCATCTTAACACCACAAAGGTCTTTCATACCCATTACTTTCACTGCCATATATGTGTATGATAATTCATCTTTGACCAGCTCTGTCAGCAGATTCTGAACCCAGAATCTGTCCCTTTGTAACTCCTGTACCCCACATCTTGTGTGGCAGGTATAGGACTTGGCTAAAACATCCCCCTCGTAGCAGGCCTCTTGAGGCCCAACCGCTGTGTCTACCCCACTCACCCCAACCCACCCCACATCCTGCTTTGACTGCAGTCACACTGCCAGATTCTGTGTGGGCCACCACTGTCGGGTCAGGAGGTCAGAGGTTGTCCTCATTCACACCATGAAGGAGACCACTCCCCTATGGACAAAGACCAGAGATTGACCAGAGAACCTGGAGAAAATAAGGCCCATAGAGGGTGAGAGAATTACTTGGCAGCCACAGAGAGAGGCAGTCATGGCTGTACCCCAAGTCTTTGGTCTCCGGGTACAGTGCTCTGTGCACTCCTGCCACACTGCCTTCTTCACACAGAAGAGCTGCTGCTGACCCTTCAGATATCCCGCCAACCCCAGAGCAGGGCCCAGGCTCCACTTCTGCCCACCCACCTTACCTCCTTCTAAGTCACGACACTTCCACCACCAACCCAGGTCTGTCTGCTGGGCTGGATGCGGTCTCCCCACTGACCTCTGCTCTTGTCCCTCAACAGGAAGACAACATGGCCTTCGGGAAGCCTGCCAAGTAAGTGGTGAACATCCGTGTGATTGGCCCTAGAGCCAGGTTCCTCCTACCTGGAGCAGCAGGCCAGGCCTTCTGGGGCACAGCAGGAGCCAGCAGCCTGAGGATGGGGTGAAGGGGGGCAGCCAGGGTCTACCAGAGCATCTGACCTTGTACCACACATCTCCTGCTCCAGTCCCTGGCTGGGTCCTTTATCCACGGGCCATCTAGGCCTTGCCTCAGCCCTGCAAGGTCGTGTTGTCAGCTCCTTCGGAAAGGTGAAGATAAGGAAGGGACTTGGTCAAGATCACGCAGGAAGTGGCAGAGCTGGGACTCACATGCAGGTCTGTCTCACTGCAAAACCTGGACTCTTTCTCCTGCCCCTCAAGGAACAAACACACCATTTAAGGTGTGAGGGAGGCATGGTTTGGAACTCTGCTGGAAAGTTCTGGTTGGAGAGAATAAAGGCAGTTTAGTCTCTCCTGGAGCTATTGCTGGTTTGCATGGGGTTTGGGGACTTCATTTTTTCTGTCTTGGGGGCCCACCTCAGTTGTGGTGACAGTGCCTCAGTCTTCAGTCTGCTCAGAACAGCATCAGATGCTCTGTTGCCCAAGGCAGCATCCAGGAGGGTGGAGCCCAAGGAGGAGTTGGTGTCCCACACAGCATAGGCAGCCTGGAGCTGGGCTCTCCAAACCCTGCTGACTCCCTCAGGCAGGTGGAGATGTGAGCCAGGGGCCTCTGGTCTGGGTGTCTGCTGCCAGACTGCTCCTCAGCGAGAGTTGTAAGGACACCCGTTTCCAGGCAGGAACCCCTGAGCAGCTGAAGTCCCGGCCACGGTGGTTTCTCACTGGTCCAGTCTGTAGGCTCCTCTGTCAAGCCATTCCCCACATAGCAGCCAGAGGGCGCTCTGACCTCCCAGTGCCCCCTGGCCCAGACCCTTTGGGGTGTCACCCAGCTTGAGGTTCACAGACTTCAGCTCCACCAGCTATTCTCCCATTCACCCTAGTCTCCCATGTGGGGAGATGGGGAGAATGCTTTCTGATGGATGAACTCCTCAGGATGACCTTCAAGTCCCCCAGAACATGGCCCCCCTGCATCTCCAGCCTCACCTTCCAACATCCCTCACCCCGTTCTTCCATCTGAATCCCCCAGCAGTGCCCAGTTTCTTAATTTCTGGTACACACTGCACAGTTCTGTGCCTCTTTCTCTGTTCAAACTGTTCCCTCTCCCTAGAATATTCACTCCCCATTCTGCGCCTGGCTAATCCTTCCTCCTTCACACTGGACTCGTGTCACCCCCAGGAAGCCCCTCACGTCCCCACTGAGTGAGTTCATATCCTCCCCAGGATCCACATGGCGGTGGGCATGTCACACTGTTCCAGTTGTCAGCTGTGTGGCCCTTTCCCTGGACCTGGCTCACCCCTGTAGCCTCAGCACCCGGCTCAGGGCCCTGCACAGAGCAGGCGTCAGGGGACATTCGTGGAGCTGAGCCAGTGCCCAGAACCCCTTCTCCCCCCTCAGGTACTGGAAGCTGGACCCTGCTCAGGTATATGCTAGCGGGCCCAACGCGTGGGACACGGCTGTGCACGACGCTTCTGAGGAGTACAAGCACCGCATGGTAGGTGGGCCACTCCTGAGGGCGGGAACGAGGGTGGGAGGTTTCCCCGCAGCCCATCCTGACCCAGCCCATCCTGCATCTCCAGCACAGTCTCTGCTGTGACAACTGCCACTCACATGTGGCCTTGGCCCTGAACCTGATGCGCTACAACAACAGCACCAACTGGAACATGGTGACTCTCTGCTTCTTCTGCCTGCTGTATGGGAAGTACGTCAGGTGCGCTGCCTGTCCCCCTGGCCGCCGCCACCCTCCCCGGGACCACTCTCCCACAGATCCCAACGGGGCCATTTCTGGGGTCCTTCAGCCAGCAGGGACAAAGCAGGAAAACAACGAGCTGAGCTCCTGGTGGAGAGGGCGGTGCTGTCTGAAGCCCAGCTCTGCCCCTTGTAGCTGAGCTCCTGGTGGAGAGGGCGGTGCTGTCTGAAGCCCAGCTCTGCCCCTTGTAGCTGAGCTCCTGGTGGAGAGGGCGGTGCTGTCTGAAGCCCAGCTCTGCCCCTTGCTCACTGTGAGATCTTGGGTAGCTGCCTTGGCCTCTCTGAGCTGCAACTGTCCCTGGGAAAATGGAGATAATGATTCTGGCTCCTCAGGGATGCTGCGTGTGTACAGAGCCCTGTGCTCAGGTCCGGTGAACAGGTGGACCCTCAGAAGAGGATGGGTGACCCCATAGGGTCCCCTCCCAGCATCCCTCATCAGAGGCAGGGTTCTGGGCGGGTGGGCCCCAGTGGTGGCCTGGGAGGACCTTTAAAGTCCCCGCCTCATGACTTATGAGGTCAAAGGCCTTGGTCCCAATTCACAGATAAAGGGAGCTCAGAGGGGTGGAGTGACCCTCCCACCGGGGAGCCAGCACACACCTGGGCTAACCCGGCTGCCTCTCCAGGCTTTCTTCCAGCTGTGCTCATCATTAAGAGCTTCTGAGAAGGAGATTTTCAGGGTCTTTTTTGGTCCAAAGGCTTTTAGAGGTCTCCTGGGAAGACCTGTGACCTGTGGTCACACAGAGACTGAGGCAGAGGCGGGGTTGAAGCGGGCTGAGCCATAGCCCCGCCTAACTCTCACCGACCCCTCCCCGCCCACTGCACTGAGCAGAGGGCACTCTGGCTTCCCCACCCAGACTGAGACTTCTGGGTCCTCTCACTGGCGACCTCTCCCCAGACACAGGGGCGATCGTGGATGGAGTCAGGAAGGCCCAGAGGGTGGACGTGTCTCCTGTGCCCACCCAGCGAGGTGTCACATCTCCACCAGGAGCCTGGAACAGCCCCTGCCCAGGACCGTAGCTGGTGCTCCTCCACAGCGGGCACCAGGCCTAACCCAGTCCCTTAGTTGACTGAGTTTGGGGGTGAGGGGGGTGGTTCCAGGAGCTTCCTTGGGGGGAGCGGCCCCGTCTGGGTTTGTGGGAGGACAGTGTGCTGGACCACACGCCCACTCACTGGCCCCTTCCCTCCCATGCTCCCCTCTCTCTCCATCAGCATCGGCGCCTTCGTGAAGACCTGGCTGCCCTTTGTCCTCCTGCTGGGCGTCATCCTGAGCGTCAGCCTGGTCTTTAACCTGCGGTGATGGCTGCCCCATGGCCCTGGGCCCGCCAGGCTCCTGAGGAGGCCGCCGCCATCACCTTTTGTTCCAGATTCTTCCTCCTCGCCCTGGAAGGCAGGGATGGGCCTGCTGGTTTGGGCCCAGGGGTCTGGGCTCAGTGGGGTAGGATAAGGGCTGAGGATGAGCGTGGGGTGGAGGTGTTTGCATTTTGTGTCTCACTGGTCGCTCAGAAGCTCCCTGCCCCCTCCTTCCCAGGCTTGTGACTCCCACCCTTGAGGCACCCTTTGTTCATCTGTTGGAAAAGCCTTAGCTTCCCTCTAGAGCTGTGTCTGCCACTGCCTGCTGGGCTCCCTCTGCCTCAGCCCAGTGCCTGGTGGGGGAGGGAAGGATATTTGGACCCACCAGACAAGGCAGCACAGGGAGCAGAGCTGGATTTGAAGCCCATTCTCCTGCCAGGACTCTGGTCCCAGGGTGGAGGTACACCAAGAAGTCTGCATAAACTCAGCCACCCTGGGGCCTTCTCCACGGGCCTCTAGAATGGTCCAGTAGGGCTGACGGGCCCCCTCCAGATGTCTGCCAGAAGCTGCACTAGGGGTAGTTTGTGCCCCGCTCCTGGCGGCCGCCAGCCCGTGCAGCCCCCTTTTCCCGCTCTCCCAGGGCCTCCAAGTACTTGGGTTCATCTCCCCCCTGCAGTTTGGGGCCTGGGCTCCCCCAACCAGGCTGGAGAGATGAGTGACACTGACGTATCCAGAGTGACCCCTGCAGATCAGAGCGATGTAACAAAGCTTGTCCTTGGCCCCAGGTACGGGCCTCGCACTGGTGACGGCACCCCTTGGGTCCGAGATGTCGGGGGGCCGTCGGAGCATCCAGCGCCATCAGGGAGCTGAACGGGAGCTGTCTCCTCCCACCTCCCACAGCTCCCCCTTCACTTCAAGTTGTGGGACAGGCCTGTGCTGCCCCCCTCACCCCTGCTCCACGGATTCCTTTGTGCGGGGCTCCTGGGCAGGACAATAAAGAGTTTTAACTCCAGACCATGCTTGTCCTTGATTTCTCCCTTCGGTGGTCCCTGGTTTCACTGAAGACATGCGCTCCCTTCAGCTCCTATCTTCGTGGTGAACTTGGGTTCCTCTGCCCCTGGCAAGGGGTCTGGTTGCCAGGGACATGGTTGGGTCCTCGTCCAGGGCCTGGAGCTTGCAGGAGCCAGCATCCCTCGGGTGTATCCTGCTCTGAGCAGGAGCGCTGCGAGTTCTCCACGCCTCGTCCACCATCCCAAAGCTTTCTCCTTGAGGCAGGCGAACATTGAAACCCCTCCCATATTCCCTGTTGGGAAGAACTTGGCAGTAGGATTGGGAGTCAGTGCTGACAGACCAGGGCCCTGGACCCGGCCCCCACCGTATCCACTGATCACGTTGCCAAGCTCCCCGTGCTCACCCCCAGTGATCCGGTCGCTGCCCTGCTCCGTGGTGCCTCTACTCCATGGCCCTCGGGACCCCACACTCTCACTCTCCACGCATCCCACTCTCTACCGAGATAGGGCAGCACCTGCTCTCCAACACCCACCCACTTCTGGTCCTTTGCTTCCCACCTGTTGAAGTCATGCCCTTCCTTCTCAAGGCCCAGCTTGAAAGCCACTGCCTTGGTGAAGTCTTTCCTAACCTTGCCCTATGCCGGGTGTCACTTTAGTTGAACTAGCAAAGGATTTGGTCTCTGAATCCTGAGAGCCCTTTGTGTTCACCCTGAGGATGGCCTTGGGGACAGCTCTAGCTGCGGCCCTCAGGGCCCTGGATCAAGTGTCCGTCAGCTCATCCCAGAGCCTGCGGTGCTGTGGTTTCCAGGCCTGGGGCTTCTCCAGGGCATGACAGAGGTGGCCCCTCCTCTCTTCAGAGCAATTCCATTTTCAAAACTCTGTTCTGCCTATGGGTCCACCTAAGGGTTGGGGTTAAATTGTGGTATGGAGGACACCACAGCAAAATGGCCAGAAAAGCTTTAAGGCCTGTTTTCACCCAGCAGAGCTTTAAAGCAGCCGTGTGGTGATGGGACATAACAGCTGCCATAAGAATCACCAAGTTACTGAGTGCTCACCACGTGCTGGTAAAGTACATCATTTATCCTCACCACAGGCCCATGAGGTAGGTGCTCTCATCCCCATTTTAAGATGAAAAAAAGCACAGAGAGGTGACGTGGCCTGCTCGAGGTCACAGGGGTAGGAAGGGTGGAGCCATGTCGAAACCCAGCAGCCAGCCTCCAGAGCCCCCATTCGGAACCACCCTGCAAGGTGGCCCCACTGGAGCACACGAGGGAAAGTGGGGTGGGGCTGTGACCGACAAGAAGGGAGAGTGGGTGCTGGAGGCAAGAGAAAGGAATCTCCTTACGACAGTCCCAGGAGGTGGCTGCCGTTGTCCCTGCTTCATAAATGGAGAGAGTAAGGCTTACAGAGATGATTGTCACTGATCCAAGGCCACAGGCCATGTGGCAGAGTCAGAATTTTAACCAGGCCTGGGAACTCTTAGCCAGGGGGTGTTGCCTGGAGACCAGCCGCAGTGCAGAGCATCAAGGCCCTGCAGGGGTTGCGACGGGTGGGGAAGGCATTCTGCAGCTGAGGAGCTGGGAGCACAAATGGGTCTGGGTGTTGAAGGGACAGGAAGCAGAGCCCGTAGGTAGGGCTCTAAGGACGTAGGAGACAGGAAATGAGGACCAGCCAGAGCTAGGCAGGGCCCCAAGGGTTGGGTTGAGGGGGCAGGCAGCCCAAAGGATGATGGACTGTCTTGGGAGGTGAGACTCCTGCTGGTTTGGAGTAGATTTGGTAAGGGGTCAGGGGGTTCCCCTGGTTGTCTGCTGGCACCTTCCAAAGCTGAGGAATGACAGATAAAAGTGGGATGCTGAAAGGGCCCTCTGACAGCTGTGCAATAAAGGGCTGGGGCGGGGTGGGGTGCTGAGTGTGGAGGCCAGGAGACAGGGAGGAGGAGGCTTCCAGGAGAGACTGGGCAGGGACTGAAACCCGGGCAGTGGGAGGGTGGCAGAGGTGGGGGACAGACGGGAGAGAGTCCAATGAGTGGCAGCAAGCATTAGGAGGCCTGGGGCCCAGGTCATGAGGGCTGTTCACAAAAGTGGAAACTTGGAAATAGGAGAAGGTTTCAGGTGGGGAGGACACAGAGGAGTTGGGGTTGAGAAGACAGCAGGAGAGGGGTCCAGGAGAGTCACAGAGGCAAGGACAGGAGATCAGAAAGAGGAAGGGAGTTTAGAAGCCAGAAGAATAGACAGTGAAGTTTGATGCCTTCCATGGTGAGAGCCGAGAGGTGGGAGGGTTAGAGAAGCATCCTGGGGAGGAGCCAGGACAGAATGATGGGAAGCGGCGAGGGTACTGTAGGCCACTCCTCTCCCAGTCCGGGAGACTTGACAGAGGAGGCGGACATCACAGTAGCCGTTCCCACAGTGGATGTTCAATGGCTATTGCATCTACAAATGCCTCTGCATATTTATTAAGGGCTGGTAGGGGTCTAACTGAACTGTAGTGAGAGCCGTCTGAGGAGGGATTATTACCCCTATTTAATAGATGAGGGAAAAGAGGCTCAGAAAATAAGGCTGACTTGCAAAAATAAACGGGGAAGGCTGGACCTTGGGCTGGGGGTGGAGGAGGGACCCTCGGGGGCTCCGAGTGGTGGTAACCTTCCGAAGCCACTTCCGATGCTGGGGAGGAGGAGTGGGGTAAGTCCACTCCTTATCCACCTCCCCTCTTGGGGGTCTGCGAGGTGCCCTCTGATCTTTAAGCCATGGTGCAGGTGGGGCAAGACAGGCGGATTGAAATGAAGCAGACTTGGGGGCATCCGGAAGCTTTGCTGTGGCCTTGGCTCATGGTCCCAAAGCAAATGTAATCCAGGGCCCAACCTATTCTCAGGGTGGGGAAGAATCTGGGAGCAGAATGGGGGGTGCTCAGAGGGGCTCCCCACGGACAGAGGGAGGGTATGGGAGCCTCATTTTGGCCCTGGAAGAATCCAGGCCTCCTCAGACAGATGGGGCCCAGGGTGGCAGAGGGGACAGAGGGCAGCTCTGCTGAGGCCAGCACTTCCTAGGAGGCATATGTGGACATGGAGGGGACTCTGTTGGCCCGGGAACACCTGGTACCTCCTATATGCCAGCTTGTGCCAAGCACTTTCATTTCCCTCAGAGGCTCTTCACACTCTGCTGCCTGCAGTTTGCACGGGAGGAAAGTGCCGCTCAGAATGGCTGAGAGACCTGCTTAAGGTCACACAGTGGCACAGCAGGAACTATTCGGGGTTGTCTGGCTGCAGGCTGCAATCCTTCCACCACCCTGGTTCTCAGAAACGTTTCTAACTTTGCTTTCAAAGCAAGTTCCTATCAGCTCCTTAGTGGGCAGGGTGGGGCTGCTACCCATTCTAGAGATGGGGCAACCAAGGCTCTGAGGGGTTGGGGCCAGCTCGAGTCACAGGAGTTACAGAATAAGTCTGCAGAGGAGCTGGGGCCAAGCCCCAGGCATCTCCTACCCACCAAACCTGCTCTGGGGTTGCTGAAAGCCCAGGCTGCGCCCCTGGGGAGCCGGGAGTCCAGGCCCGGTTTTGCATCAGGCCCTGTGAGAAGGTGTTTCCTCCTCCTCAGTGGGGCAGCCACTCCGCTGGGCCGCCGGTTGAGTCAGCCTTAGGCCCTCACTGCTCTTCTTCTGGTCCCTGAAACTCAGCTGCCAGGGAAGCCGGGGTTACCCGACGAAGGTGTCCCCTCCATACTGGACCCCTACAGGTAATACACCTCGGGGCCAGAGGGCCCCTGCCAGTGTCCCGAGGGGTGGGCACTGCCACCTGGTGTCCTGAGCACCCTGTAGGACCCAGGGGTCGGGGAGGTGGGACGTGTCTGGGGCTGGAACAGCCAGACAGATGGACAGACCCTTAAACTGACCAATGGGTCTGTCCCATAAGTGTTGAAACAGAGTGGGGAAGACCAGACACTGGATTCTGCCTCTGGAACCAGAGGGGACTGCAGGGAGGGGTGTGCTGCTGGGGACCCTGGGCTCAGATACCCACAGCCCAGCCCAAGCAGACCTCAGGACAAGGGCGGGGAGGGTCAGTTCTGTGGAAGGTCCCTCCACCTCCATACTCATACACACACACCTGGTGGCCCCCAGGGCACCAGAGTACACACCACAACACACAGCCCAGTCACACACGTGCACACACCCCACCGCGCTGTCGCCCAGAAAGTCACAGAACATATCACACAGACGAGAGTCCCCCATGCAGCACCACACTGTGACATGACGCCCAGACACACACGCAGTGATACAACATTCACATCCACAAAATAAACAGCCTCCCAAATCCCACAGTCTGCAGACGCCTGCTGAACAGAGACTCACAGTGGCACCGGGTAACACAGGGGCAGCCACACAGGCTCACACACCAGGCCCCAGAAGAGCCCTAAACAGTGCGTCTGCAACACCCGGGACCTGCACACAGTAGATGTTCAGGAAATGCTGTTAACATCCGTCACACAGGCATTTCCACAGTGTCACACACGACACCCGATAGAGACACCCAGTCCCCCCCGGGTGAGAGTGGGGCAGCAGGGGGAGAGGGCTCGCTTGAGGGGTTCGCTGACTCAGCTGGGAGGGCACAGAGCGCGGGCTGGCGGCAGGCACAAGCCAGGACCTGCCCGCTGAGTGTCCTCTTCCCATCTCAGCCCTGCCTGGTGCCTCGGGAGGGAGGGGACTAAAGGGGCGGGAGGAGAGGAGAGACCGCCCAGTGGGCTCGGGCCACGGCTCTGCCCACGGCCCAGTCACAGGCTCCTTGCCACGTCCACACGCCCCTCAGGGCTGGGCAAATGTTTTCCTTCCGGAGTCACCGTGGTACCTTAGCTGCTTTGCAGCACTCGGCCTCCACCACCAGGTCCCACCCCAGCCAGGTCCTGGGTCAGGGCGTGGGGAACCCATGTGGCCTGAGTAAAGGGGTCCAGGGAGGGGCTCCAGGCCAGGGGGCAGCGCTGGCAGCAGGGGCAACCTTGGGCTGCAGGCCTCCGTGGGAGTGGGTGCAGCAGTTACCTCCGGGGGAGGAAGTTAGGCTGTGAGCTGGGGAGGAGGCTGCCTCAGACAGGAAGGCCAAATAGGCCAGAGCAGGGTGGAGGTGAAGGGTGGAGGTGAAGGGTGGAGGGAAAGGACCCAAGTCGGGAGATTCCCGGGGCAGGGTGGTGAGCAGATATGTGTGTGCACCTGTGTGTCCGGCTGCGTGTTCGTGTGTGTGCATTTCCCATGTGTGTGCAGGTGCACGTATTTCTGCATTTAACTCGGCAAACTTTTACTAACCATCTGCTGTGTGCACGGTTCTGGCTTTGAGGATGAGGCCCTGTCCCTGACTTCAAGGAGCTCACAATCTAGTTTGGGGGATGCAGTATGTGTGTGCAAAAGTGTGTGTGATTTGTATATATCTAAGGACAGGTCTTTGTCCCTGGACTTATTCTTGTACAGGTGAACCCCTCTGTGGGTCCTTGTCTCCCGTGTGCGTGCGCCTGTGCGCAGGTTTAAGGATATGTTACATACATCTCTTGGTCTGGACATGGATCTGGGCCTATGACTGCATAGGGCCCTTTATGGGGGACCGGGTATGCGTGAGCCTGTCTTTATATAGGTGTCAGTATGCATGTGTGACCAGGTGTGCATCTCACTGTGGGGAACTATATCTACATGTATCAGTGTGCGCATGTGCGTCTCTACATGTCTTTGAGTGTGTCCCTGAGTATGTTCATGGGTGTCGGTGTGCATGTGTCCACGAATGCATCTCATGCCACCTTGATCTCAGCCTTCCTGGGCTTGTACCCCGCCCACCATGGGGAGTGTATATTTGGGCAGAAAAGGCAATTGGCTCCAGGATGTGCCCTGTATATGGGCAGGCCTTTACCTGACCCTTGCTCTGCCCCCAGGGAGCCACGTGTGCCCAGCCTGGGCGCTGCCCCAGCTGATGCCCCAGAGGGGCCACCCATCTCAAAAGGGGCTCTGGTCCCTGCCTGGCCTCCTCATGGCCCATGAGCCACAGCCTGAGGCTGATGGGCTATTGGATCTCAGCTTCCTGACAGAGGAGGAGCAAGAGGCTATTGCCAAGGTCCTGAAGCGAGATGCCCGCCTGCGCCAGCTGGAGGAGCGACGGGTCAGGTAAGGCAGAGTAAGGGAGCCCCAGAGGAAGGGGCCTCAGGCACTGGGGGGCTTGGGTGACTCCCACCCTCTCCCCTACCAACGTGCAGCCTGTCAGATATCTGGGTAGGTCTTGTTTTTGCCCACTGGTCCACTCCACCCTTGGCCAGCTCAGTTCATCACCTCTCTCAGGGTGGCTGCACCAGCTCCCTTGCCGGCCTCCCTGCCTCCGGGCTCGCCCTTTCTGGCCCACCCTCCATGCTGCAGCTGGGACTCTCCAGATCTGTCTTTAATATCCTCTCCTGAAACCTCACATGGTTCCTCCACATCTCCTGTCAGGGGCAAGCTCCGAAGCGTGGTCCACAGGCCTCCCTGGTTGGACCCTGCCAGCCTCTTCCACCAGTAAGCCTCACCCCCTGACACACATACACAGAATGTCCACTACAGCCACTCGGGTGCTCCACAGGTCCCCGAACACACCCTTCGCTTTTATGATGTTTCTCCTGCCTGGAAGAGCACAATGGCAGAGCAGCATGGGACTTACAAGTAGTGTTTGGGGACAGACAGACACCTCCTAGCTTGTAACCTTGGACCCCCCCAGTACCACTCTCCTCATCTGTAAAATGCAGCTAACGAGCCCTACCTCATAGAATTAGGAAGGATTATACACAGTCATTTAATGAATAATAATTATTTTTCTTCTCTACCTGGAGAACTCCAATTTGTCATTTAAGAGCAATTCACATGTCACCTCCTCTGGGAAGCCCTCCAGTATTCTCACAGGCAAAGCTGGCCCTCTTACATACATCATGGCTCTACCTCACTATAGTGTACTTGTCTATTCTGGACTCAGTCTCCCCACCAAACTGAGCTCC
This sequence comes from Grampus griseus, assembly GCF_964374135.1. Classification (NCBI taxonomy): domain Eukaryota; kingdom Metazoa; phylum Chordata; class Mammalia; order Artiodactyla; family Delphinidae; genus Grampus; species Grampus griseus. Next base: position 162,128,418 of record NC_139017.1, on the reverse strand, counting down.
TCCAAAGCAGGGATCAAGTCTGATTTGCTGTTGTATCCCTGGCCCCAGGTACAGGGCCTGGCACAGAGTGGGTGGCAATAACGTTGATTGCATGAGTGGTGACAGCTGCGCCCTCCCCCATCCTCCAGCAAGCTCCGGACATCGCTGGCAGACCCTGGGCAGCTGAAGATCCTTACAGGGGACTGGTTCCAGGAAGCACGCTTCCAGCGGCACCACCACGCCCACCTTGGCTCTGACCTTATTCGCGCCTCCATCCGCAGGAAGAAGGGCTCCAGGGGTGAGAAGAGCTCCCCAGAGTGGGGCACGCCTTGGGCAGCCCAGGTCACCGGGTGTATGTGGACGAGGACAGAGGGCCCCTGGTTTCAGTTCCAGCTGCCCCTGGCACTGTGTGACTTTGGGTGGGCACCACCCCTCCATGGGCTACAGGAGGTGGGTGGGCATCTCCAAGGGCCAGACATCCTGAGAAGAGAGTTTCACAGAACTTCTCACCTGGGTGCAGGAGACCAGGCTCAGGGCAGCGATGGGGAGGCTCAGGCTGCTGGGAAAGAGATCGAAGAGGCGCTGGAGCCCAGGTGAGGAGGCATGGCAGGGAGTGGAGGGGGCCTCCCAGTCACCTGGGGCCCATCTCTGACTATACCTCTCCCTCCTCCCAGGCTCCCCATGGACGAGGCCCCCCAAGAGAGGTTCAGCGAGGCTGAGGTGAGTAATGAATGACTGAATGGGCTAATGAATGAATGTACAGTGTCCCTGGCGTGGAGGTGGGATGTGCTGGGGAAAGAGCCCAGCCTGAGAATTAGGAGACCCTGGCCTGGGCCTCTGTCATCCTCCTCTGTCAAATGGGGGTGTGGGCCCATCCTCTAAGGAAACTCCGAATTGGTTACTAGGGGTGGAGTGTGGACTGAGCTGGGTGAGGTCCGAGACTCAGATGCCACCAGTGGGACCCTGGGAGTTAGGTAGGGCAGGCCCTGAGGTGTGAAGGGGTGTGAAGTACAGGCCAGACTGGTCCTGCAGCTGGTTGCCAGCTCTGCCCTGAGGGCAGTGCAGAATCTGAAGCTGGAACCTCTGACCCCTTCACCACTGGCCCCCTCTGTGACTTCTACCCCTTGCTTCTTTCAGGGACCTGACTTCCCCTCACCATATGTCCCCCCAAAGGCTTCAGATCATGAGGAGGAGCCCCAGGCCCAAGAAGGTGAGTGGGAAGGTGTGTGCTGGGAGCACCGAGAGGTTGCGGGGATCAGAGGCAGCTCTAAGTGACCCCAGCCACCTGTGTTCACCTTCCTCGTCCTGCTTAGGGGGCAGGTAGGTGCGGTCTCCACCGGAGACCGCAGGGCACAACTGGGGTCTGAATGGGGGTTGTAAACCAGTCCCTCCAAATTTGCTCAGGGGCAGGGCGGGCTGGGGAGGGGCTCGCTGAGCTGTTTGTGCCCCTCCCAGCCCCTGGCCCCGGCGGCGTTCAGGCCTTCGCCGCAGAGGAGGCTGACCCTGAGCTGAAGCCTCCGTCGAGGGGAGAGGAGGAGCCGCAGCCCCCGCCTGCCCAGGTAGGCGGGAGCGGCCCGCGGCTGCTCTCAAGACCCGGAGCGGACTCTGGGCGGGGAGTGCAGCTGCGCGAGGCTGCGAGCGGTCCGGGACCGAGAGCGGTCGCGGGAGGGGCGGGGGGTTAGGGGACGCCCCCGTCATTTACCTCCTCCTCAGACCCTGGAGGCGTCCGAGATCCTGGAGAATGGGGAGGAGGTCCCGGGGCCCGACCTGTCACTCGAACGCGTGCTCAGCAGCAGCTCCTCCACGCCCAGCCTCAACTCCTCCACGGTGAGGGGGTGAGGGAGAAGGCCTGGGGTGGGGGTGGGGTGAGCCTCCCCTCCCCGTATCCCGAGGCGTTGCCCCTGCATGACCCCTCCCTTGACCCCCGGACCTGACACTCCAGCCTCCAGGCAAGCTACCTCACTTTACCCCCCTACCCTCCCATCTGAACTCTCCGCGCTCCCCTTCCCCGGCCCCGACGTGAGCCCCGCAGCCCTCCCTGACCTCCCCACCCTCCGCCCGCAGCTGAGCAGCAGCCAAATGAGCCTGTCCGGGGAGGCGGAGGCGGGCGCGGTGCAGGTGCGCGGCTCCCTGTACTTCGCGCTGCGCTACGAGCCTGGTGCCGCCCAGCTGCGCGTGCACGTGATCCAGTGCCAGGGCCTGGCCGCCGCCCGGCGCCGCCGCTCCGACCCGTGAGTGTCTGACCCCGCGAGGAGGGGCGCTAGGGAGCCTCTCTCACTGCCCAACCCCACCGCTTTTCTTGGCCTCAGTTTCCTCATCTTCAAAATGGGAATAACGTTCTTGGTAGACGCGGGAGCTGGGTGAGATAACTCCTGTAAAGCGCTGCACGAGGCCTGGCACGCGAAGCTGCGTTCCCGGCTGTGGCTGGGAAGTAGGCGCTGGAAGGGGCTGGAGGGGTAAAGGGGTCCCCCTTCACCTCCGGTCCTCACCTGCCCCGCTCCAGCTACGTCAAAAGCAAACTCCTCCCGGATAAGCAGAGCAAGCGCAAGACCTCAGTGAAGAAACGGAATCTGAACCCGGTCTTCAACGAGACTCTCTGGGTGAGGCCGCGACGCCAGGGCGGCCCCCCATTAAGGAACCGAACGCCCCTTCCTGCGGGGACCGGGTGGCGGGGGCAGCCATGGTGTCGTCATTGTCGGTCGTTCCAGTCCTCCATTCTGGGGGAGGAACGGCAGGGAGGCCCTCGCATTAACGCGCTCTCCAACATGTCAGCCTAGAGGTGGGCGCGGCGCTAGTCCAGACCCCCATTAATACCGTCCGGGGTTCCCCAGGATTCCTTCCAGCAAGGAGCGTGGTAGAATAAGCCCCAGCCAACACTCCCGCAACACTGAGGCCGGGGCCATCGACGCTGCTTCATTAAAGCACACCTCCTGTCCCCAGTACTCTGTCCCGCAGGCCGAGCTCCGGGGACGCGTGCTGAGCCTGTCCGTGTGGCACCGCGAAAGCCTGGGTCGCAACATCTTTCTGGGCGAAGTCGAAGTGCCCCTGGACACGTGGGACTGGGACTCCGAGCCCACCTGGCTCCCCCTGCAGCCCCGGGTGAGCAGCTGGCCCGCGCGGGTAGACCGCGGCACAGATCTCCCGCCTTTACCGCACTGGGCTTTCCCCCAGTCCTCGTCAGCCTCGAAACCTTAGGGCCCCATGCAGAGGTCTGTCCCTGACTGCCGGTGGCAGGGCTGTCGGATTCCCCAGGCTGTTCTCTCGGCAGCCCCCTCCAAGACCCCGCCCCGTCGGTGTCTGGAGACTCCGCTCCCTTCCGGCCCCTTTTCCCTAGGACTTTGTCCCCACCCCCTGACGATCCCGCCTCTCGCAGGTCCCGCCCTCTCCCGACGACCTTCCCAGCCGCGGACTGCTCTCTCTGTCCCTCAAGTACGTGCCCGCTGGCTCTGAGGGTGAGTGACCGCCGGCGAGAGGCCAAGCTGGACAGGCCTTGAGAGGCGGGGAATCTCTGTCCCGCAAGGGTGAGGCACAAGTGTCTGTCCTTAGGGCAGGGCCTGAGCCGAGCCTCTTCGCAGGCGCAGGACTGCCCCCGAGTGGGGAGCTGCACTTCTGGGTGAAGGAAGCTCAGGACCTCGTGCCTCTGCGCCCAGGATCCCTGGATACCTACATACAATGGTGAGGGGCATCGGTACTTCCCCGCCTCCCTTCCCTTCTCATGCAGTAGAGCTCCCCACCTTCAACAAACCCCTTCTGGTCACCCACCCTTGATTCCCCACTCTGGGCTTCGACCGCTGAGCGGAGGTGGAGGGGACAGCTTGAGCCAAGGCCTGGAGTCAGGAGAGTTGAGGACTCCTCTGAGCAGCTGCATTTCAGTGACTGGAGCATAGGACTGGTTGGAGAGCTGAGGCTGAGACCTGGGAGGTCTCAGGGGCCTGTCCATGGAGGACCTGGAAAGCCAGGCTGTGGGGTTTGGTCCTGAACTTGCAGTTCAGTGGTTTTGCAAGTAAGCACCGGAGGAATTCTAGGGGTGCCTCCAGGTGCTGTCCCACCCTCAGAGAGTAAAATAGAGGCAGGCCAGTGAGGCCTGAGTCCCCAGCCTTGATGCAACAAAAGACGTTTTTCTTTTAGGTTTTGTACTTCTGAGTAATATTTTTGTCTTGCAGAAAGGGCTCCAAGGCTTTAAAAAGTTTGGAAACTACTTCTGGGGGGCTGTGAAGGTGACTGAGCTGAGGAGTCGCAGAACTGCATTTCAGAGACATTACTCTGGGGTCCTGTGAATAGGTGTTGTGACTTTTAAAGGCAGGAGATCTGAGAGGAGGTTGGCGCAAAGGTCCCAGGATACTGAGGGTTTGAGGCCAGTTCTCAGGCAGAAGCCAGAGGACATGGACATTATGAGGAAGTATGGGTAGGACTTGGTGACTTGTTGGTTCTGGGGAGGGTGAGGGGGTGGCCACTTGACGCCAGCCCACCCCCCCACAGTTTGGTGCTGCCTGATGACAGCCAGGCCAGCCGCCAACGGACAAGGGTGGTGCGACGCAGCCTCAGCCCCACGTTCAATCACACCATGGTTTATGATGGCTTCGGTCCTGCTGACCTGCGCCAGGCCTGTGCTGAGCTCTCTCTCTGGGACCATGGGCCCCTGGCCAGTCGCCAGCTGGGGGGCACACGCCTCAGCCTGGGCACCGGTGAGTGGGGCAGAGCCCTGAGGGGACCCGATGCTAGGAGGCAGGGGCTCGACATGTGGCCCTGGGCACTTCTCTGTCCTTTCCTGAGCTTTGGTGTCCACAGAGAACGTGAGGGTGATAGTGCATGATCTGGGACCAGGCGGGTATTCCTTGGGACCTGGGGTGTCCAGTGTGACCGTGTCTTCCACCCCTGCCCGCCCACATCTAGGCAGCAGCTATGGGCTCCAGGTGCCCTGGATGGACTCCACACCTGAGGAGAGGCAGCTGTGGCAGACCCTTCTGGAGCGGCCATGTGAGTGGGTGCATGGCCTTCTGCCCCTCAGAACCAACCTGGCCCCCAGGACATAGCTGCCCTACAAGCCCTACAAAACCCCTCTTTCTGGACCCCCATCTCACGGCCTGCCCTTGGCTAAAGTCAATAAAGTCTATTCTGAGGGCAACAAGGGGCTGATGTCGGCTTGGGGGTGGGAGTGTGGGGAGGGCAGTGATAGCAGGGAAGTGAAGAGGGCCAGATGAAGGACCTTTAGACTCAGACATGAAGACTTTAGGGAGCTGGTCCTAGGACTCCTCCCCATACTTCAGACATCACCAAGGCCCAAGGGTACAAAAGTATTGTTTAATAGTCTTTGCCTGCCGGCACTCCGTGAGCTTGAGACACCTCTCTGGTTGGTTCCCCCCACTGGGGCTAGGCTTGGGCCCTACCCTGCCCCCCACCCACCTGGCCTCCTCCAGTTGCCCCTGGGTCCTGGGGCAGGTGTGTCAGAAGCCGCTGTGTTTCCTGCATTCGTCCATCCTTGGGTCTGGCCTCCCGTCTCTGATGTCCTCATTCAGCCTCCCGCGGGCCAGGGGTAACTGGCGTGGACCTTGCTCGCTGTGCCAAGATGGCTCTCCAGATGCGGCATACCATCCCTCCCCTGGGGGTACCAGGCTCAATGAGCCTCAGGCAGAAGAAGGCCCTGGGCTCTCTCTCTGGTACCCACTGTCTGCCTGATGCCCCCTCTGTCCCCAAGGGACCTTAGGGTCCCTATAGTTTTCAGAGAGGAACACAGGCAGGTCTGTAACTAGGGGGGTGGTGTCACGATCTGGCCAGCATGAGGCCATATGTGTGGGTTATCCCTCAAGGGCCCAGGACATACCTGATGCGTGTGTAGACGAGGTCATCTCTGGTGGCACAGGTCAGTAAGGCATGGAGGGTGAAGCTGTGGTTCAGTAGCTAGTTGTGGACAAAGACACATATACAGAAACAGGGAGGGTTAAAATCAGAGAAAGATGGGTCCAGAGACCCAGGAACTAGCTCTGTTCTACTACCAACATGCTAGGACAGATCACACTCCTTGCTGGGCCTCAGTTTTCTCATCTGTCCAATGGGAGGCATATACAAAGTGCTAATTCAGTATTGAGATTCTCTGTATCAGAGGGAGAAAGTGAGAAGAGCTGAAAGATGGGCATAGTTGGAGTCTTTGGTTGGGGGGGGTCAGGGACTGCCAATACTCGCCCCCTCACCGTCCGGATGGTGCCTGAATCCACATTCAGTTCCTGTAGCCACCGCACCAGGCCATGGTCCACTGTGAGAGCAGCTGTCGGGGAGAAAGCTGGTGAACCCAAGGACGCCTCTGCCAAGAAGCTGCCTCACACCCACCGTTCGAGCTCTCCAGACTGCTCCCCCTCACCTGCGGGCTCCCCACTGACGCGCTGTAGGGTTAGCTGCACCAGGGCCTGGCACTCCCGTTCCTTCTCAGCCAGGACATCTCGTAGCCTGTTAGAAGGCAGAAGGCAATAGAATGGAGGGGGCGTAGGTAGGGGTGAAGCTCCTGCAGAGGCTATGGGCGAGTCCCAGAAGCTGTACCTATCGGTCTCTGCTCGCAAGAGGCCCAGCTGCACCATCGAAGGTGGGGTTCCCTGCTCGGGTTCCCCTGGGAGCGGGCTCCGCTGGACTGGGGTCTCCTGCTGCTTCTCCTGGGACTCCTCTTCTTTACTGGACTCCTCCGACTTCGGTGGGACTGCCTCCTTCTCCGCCTCTGCCAATCCGAGCGGGGTGAACTCAGGCAGGGCGAGAATGCCCATTTAGGACCCCAGACATCGGCAGAGGACGCGGGGCTCTGGGCACGGGCTAGGCAGTGTCAGCCTGGGAGATATCCATTTGGTTACGCCATCCCCCTGCTTGGCGCCGGGTCAAGCCAGGGCCTCGCTGACCACGCCCCTACCTGCCCTATTTGTGTTCGCCACGCCCCCAAGGATCACATCCTCGCCCCGCAGGCAGGCAGGCAGGCAGGCTCCGGTCCCCCACCCACCTGGGGCCAGAACAGCCAGGGCTGCCAGCACAGCGCGGCTGAGCAGCGAGTCCAGCACGAACATCCAGTGTGGGCGGATCTGGCGCCTGTGGAGGATCTGCTTCACCTGGAGCAGGAGGAAGGGTGCGGCTGAGACTGCAGAGCTTCAAACAGAGATGGGGCTTGAGTTGGAAAGGCCTAGAAAGTCTTCTATCGGAGGCAAGTGGGGTGGGCGGGCTTGGGATCAAAGGAGGGGCTGGGAAGCTAGGACTGGGCCGATGTCCCTTTCCCGATGGTTCTATCGGGGAAGACATGGAATCTTGCAACATCAAGTCCTTGTACATTCCCAAGCATGGGGAGCTCACTACCTCTTATTGGGCAGCCCTAACTGAGAAAGCTCCCTCACCGCATCTGGGAAGGCGAAGAGCGGTCCTTGCAGAATCTCGGGCCCGAGGCCCTGGGCCCGAAGCTGCCCTTGCAGCTCCTGCAGCTCCTGGGCCAGCTGCCGGCGGTTGGGAGTGTGGATGTGCGCCCTGAGGCAGCGCAGTAGCTGTTCCACATGATTCCTCCCCAGATGGGAACCCTGAGGAGGCAGAGAAGGTCATCAGCGAGTATTCCCGCCTGAGCCGGGGGGAGATGCTGGTGGGAGGGTGCAGGGCGCGGTGGGGTGGGCAGCGGAGGGACGGGGGAGGCCTTCAGCAGGAGTCCTGTCGGTGCTCAACCAGCAGGGGGGGCCGGGACGAGCCGCCCACCTGTTCCTGCTCCAGGTGCAGACTCTCTGCCAGGGCCTGTAGCTCCTGCTCCAGTACCGTAGCCAACATGGCCCGGCGCTTGCTCTCTTGGTGCAGGAGGCTCAGCCCCGAACTCTCCTCAGGGGACGCGGGCTCCTCGGCCCCCGGCTCCTCAGGCACCCTGGGTGCAGTGAAGAGCGGCTGTTGGAGGGTGGGCAGCAACACCATCCCGCCACCTCCACCCCAGAGTTTGAATCCTGGCTTTTACTTTTATGCCCACCTCACAGGGACAAAAGAGATGAACTCAGCATTGAGAGGGCACAATAAATATAAGTAAGAGCATGTGGGAGGAGGGCACCAAATGCCATCCTTACAAGTGGCCAAAGTGCCCAAGTCCCCAAGGAGGGCTTTTTCTGGAGGGAGCGTACCAGGACAAAACCAGATGAAGCAAACCCCCCCCAGGACCCTGGGTTCTTACCGGAGCTGGCTGGTGTCCCCATAACTGAGCCAGCGCTTGGGGGGACTGGGAGGGTGCTGAGAGGGTGCCTGAGGCCGCGGGAATGTCTGGGACTGGGAGGTCAAGGCAGCTAAAGGAGTGGGGCTGGTGGAAGGGGCGTCTGAGGGAGGGACAAGGCTGTCATCCGGGGCCCCGAGCCCTCTCACCGCCACAGCTCCTCTGCCCTCACCCCAGCGTGCTCACTCCCTCCACCCGCTTGGTACCTGAGGGCCTTAGAGCGTACTGGGGGGAGCCGGGGTTGCGGCTCCTCTTCCCAGGTTGCAGGAAGGGGTCCTCCAGCAGCGCTTGAGCACTGGCTCGGAGGCGTGGATCCGGCTCAAAAGTTCGGAGGAGGAAGGCTTGAGCCTCGGCTGACAGAGAACTGGGCATTGGTGGGTGCACCTTGTACATGCCCACCTGGGAAGAGGGCAGGGAGGGAACACAAGGGACAAGTTTAGAGGTGTTCAGGGCCCAGTCTGTCCCCACCCCACCTCATAAGCCAGGCCGTGAGGGATCTCACCTGAAACATGGCAGCCTGCGGGCTCCCCAGCTCGTGGAAGGGTGGGCGACCTGTGGCCATCTCGATTACAGTGCAGCCCAATGACCAGATGTCCGCCGCCTTCCCATACCCTCGTGGGCCCTGGTCAATGATTTCTGGGGCCATATACTGTAGGGTCCCTAGGACAGGAGCAGTAGCAATAATGTGCATCTAGGCTTTGTCGCTGTGGGGGTGGCAGGGGGCTCTGTCATCCTCTGGCCACCTGCATTCACCCTGAACTTTAGTATCCGGAACAGTTCCTATCACCTCCCCTGGTCATCAGCCATCTATCCTGAGCCTCCTCGCTCATCTCAGGCTCTGTCACGTTCGTGGGCTCCATCACCCACAGTAGGTGCCATGATCTAACCTGGATCGCATCATCCGCTTTGACCTTTGGCCGCATCAACACTTCTGGGCTCCGTTTCAGGGACTAAACTCAATGTCATCAGCTATGCAAGCTCCAGTTCTAGATCCTATCAGCTAACCTCTGGCTCAATCACCTGCCCCCATTAGAGTCCCCCATTAGGACTCTAACTCCATGCCCAGGAGAAACAGCATTCCCTGGAAGGTCCCAAGAGTTCTCTGCCCCACATCAGCAACCCCATTCACCACCCCACCCCCTGTTACCTGTGAAGGTCTCAGTGCAGGGTGTGATGCCTGCTAGTCGCTTGGAGGTACCGAAGTCGGAAATCTTGAGCAGCCCGCTGAAGGTGTTGATCAGTACATTGTCCCCCTGAGTAGAGTGGACAGTGTGCTCAGCAGACATCAGGCTGGGCTCCTGGTGCCAGAACTGGACTCTATCCCGAGACCCTGACTCCTGGGACTCCCAGCCTTACCGTGCCTCTGTCAACCTCCTCCCCCTGCCAACCCACTTATCCCCCTCTGGAAGTTAGCTTCAGATCTGAACTTCTTGCCTTCTCTAGGGAACCTTCTTGATGAATTCCCCAGTCCTTTGCAAAGGGTCTGTCCACTTAGTCTAAAATGTCAGCCTCTGTCTGGGGCCATATCTCTGCCTCCCCACTCCCCACCAGGGTGAGCCAGCTACACGCTGACCTTGATATCTCGATGCACGATGCGGTTGTCGTGCAGGTAGCTGAGTCCCTGCAGGATCTGGCGGATGTAGAAACTGATGGTGCTCTCGTTGTCCTGCAGGGGTCCCCACACTGACCGCAGCAAGGAGGACAGGCTGCCTGGGAAGATGAGTCCAAGGTCATAATTGGCACCCACTTACTCCAGCGCACAGCTCTGCTCAAAGGCCAGGCCATGGCCCAGACTCCATCACCCAACTGCACTGCCTCAGCTAATTCTGGGCTACACTACCCACACACGCTAGGGTTCATTTTCCCGGAGGGCTCTCCACCTCTGCTTGGCTCCAGCCCCATGCCCCACAACTCCAGTTCCGTTCCCGTCCCACGCAGGGCAGGAACCTCCAGGCACTTCCTCCATGAAGATCTTGAGGTAGCCGCCCTGACTGACTGAGCCCAGATAGCGCACGATGTTCTTGTGGCGCAGGCGTTTGTGCAGAGCGATCTCTTCATGCAGTGGCTGAGAGAACCTGGGGGCAGGTAGGGAGTAAAGAACAGGCCAGCTTGGGGCAGAGATGCTTACCCAACTCCAGCGCCAGCAAGGCAGGCCCCCAGGATCTGCCCCGCCCACCAGCACCCCCGCCCCTGACCTTCCGCAACTTAATCACCCAGCCCACATGCCCTCCAGACCACAGCCCGCCCTCCGGGTCCCTGCAGTTCTGCGCACAGGCCTGGGCCCACTGGGCTCGTACTCTCGCTTCTGTGAGCCAGCGCACTCGGCTCGACCACTTGGGCATCCGCGTCGCCCCCGCCTGCAGTCCCGCCCACAGGACCCTCTCAACTCGCGGTCCCGCCCATTTGACCCGCCCACCTGGTCCCCCAGCCCCCCACCCCGAGCCCTGAGCCCCGCCCGCGTGGCCTCAGGTCCCAAACCTGCTGTCCCGCTCCGGGATCTCCTTGATGGCGATGCGCACCCGCGTGCGCCGATCGCGGCCGGCGTACACCACCCCGTAGGTGCCCTTGCCCAGCACCAGCCGCTCTCCCGACTCCGTGTACTCATAATCAAACTGGGGGGCGGGTGAGATGCGGGGTTCAGCTGGGCCCTCAGCCCTTCCCCCTCCTCAAGCTTCCAGCAACCCCTTCCTCACCTCCAATACCTCCCCTCCGCCCTCCGCCTCCTCTGCGGCCGCCGTGGAGTCCGGATTCTTCACCAAGGCCTGGATCAGCCCGCAGAACCTGAGGACGGAGATCAGACTGATGGGAGGGGCACCTTGGGCGGAAACTGTCCCCTTTGCCGAAGAGCACCCAGGGAACATGTCCCTTCCTTTCCCTCAATACCCCGGGCACCCTTGCCCTCAGAGCACCCCGACGCCGAAGGGCTGCGCGCACCACTGACAGTGCCCTCCGCTGGGGAAGCACAGCTGGACGTCCTGAGCCGGGGGAAGCGCGTAGAGGAAGCAGCAGCGCTCGTCTCGCTTCGACACGCTGGAAGGGATGAAGAACCCCAGTGAGCCGGGCAGCCCAGCAGCGCCGCCCCCGCCCCCGTCCGACCTCCCCCAGGTCTCCCCTCTGACCTGACACCGCTGATGGAGGCCACCGGGAAGGTCCAGCTGGAGGGAACGTCCTGTGAGAAGAAAAAGGTCCGAGAGGGATGTGGGGACCGGGAGAGGGGTCTGGGGATGGGGGAAAGGCTGGAGAGAAGGGGTGCATAGATGTGAATGGGGGTGACTCACCGGCGATACCACCTGCTTACCGGGCTCCAGCAGGCTCACTGTCACTGCGCTCACCGGGTTGGTACCCTGAGCCTCCAGCCTGGCCGGTAGCAGCACCTTATTCATCTCCAGGACCAGCACCTGCAGATGACAGGGGAGAGGCGTTGGTCAAAAGGGACCTGCCCCTCTCCCAGGTCCCACACCCCACGGGCCTCACCAAGCACTGCTCCCCTTGGGGAGAAGTCATCTTGAGTGGCTGGCAGGACTGTAGCAAAAAGTGGAGCCAGAAGTGTGCGTGGTGTGGGGTTTCTCCAGGAGGCTCTAGTGTGGGTCTGAAGTGCTGGTACAGCAGGAAGGTTTCCATCACAGACACCAGGTACCTGCAGACACAACCTTGCCCTCAGCTCAGCCCAGGCACCAGCTAGCACTGCCAGGGGAGTAGACTGGCTTGGATGCAGCCAGAATGTGGCCATTGGGTGCCATGGGCACTGGTCTGAAAGAGGTTCGGACTAGAAGCCAGTGGATATAGGTGCAGAAGCTGATAGACCAGGCCAGCCCAGGACCACCACAGAAGGGGCCACCTACCATATGGGCGCATTGAGCTTGTACAGCTGCTCTGCAGCCAGTGCCACCTGGGTGAGGTCATTGACAAGGATCTGAGCTCCCAGGTAGAAGCCAACATCCCAGTAATACTGCATCTTCTCCGCACAGCCTTTTCGGGCCAGCAGGCAGCCCAGCTTCATGCCTGGGAGGGAGGGGCATGGGTTGTATTGAATGTGATTACAACTTTGGGCAAAGCCCAGGTGTAGGCCACAAAATTCATGTGGGCAGGAACATAGAAATGGCTAAAAACTTAGGTGTGGCCAGATCTCAGGTGGGAGTAGGAGCTCAGGCACAGGTAAGGGTTTGGGAACCAGTGTACGTGGAATTCAGTGTGTAAGGAACACAGGTGTGAGCTTAGGAACAGTTGTGGGCTCAAGGGCTCACGAGGGCCCAGGACTGGGGTGGGTTCAGGCAGAACAGGTCCAAAAGGGGATGTGGTCGGCCTCAGCTCCAGCCCAGTATCTTCTCTCCCTGCCCTCTCCCCAGGCCCCTCTGAGCTCCTGTGGGTAGGGGATAGGGGTGCAGGACTGGGGTTCACCTATGAGCCGGAGCTCCTTGGAGTCCTCAAAGCGCTGCCCAGCAGCAATGAGAAGCACAGCTGCATTGATGCCCGAGTGGAGGCTGGGCTCCACATCAAAAGCCTTGCGATACCTGGGGTAAGGGTGGGGGGACACGGGGCTGGACTCATGCCCACAGCCTCATTCCTCATCCCTCTAGCTCAGCCCACTGTCCACTCGTTTGGGCCCCTTACCAGTGATAGGCCTGCTCCCGGTGCCCAGCATCCTGGAAGCCAGAGCTGAAGAACATGTCCTTATAGATACGGCCACACATGCAATATAGGTCAGGTGCCACTGAGCCCTCAAACTGTACCAGTGGCAGCAGCACAGCCAGTGCCTTCTCCCGGTCCCCAGGCCTGTTCCTCCTAGGGGAAGGGGAAGAAGGCTGGGAACCCACTTGTTGGCCCTGCCTCCACTCTCTGTCTAGGAACCCCTAGACCCTAAACAGCAGGGACCCTTCCAAGGGCCTGACAATCATGAACCCAGAATAGCAGTGACTCTGGTCAGCTCTGATCTTTCTAGCGGTAGCGATCCCAGATGGAAGTGATTTCTAGCTGCAGTGACTCTGAGAAGCAGTGACCTTGGATAGCTGTGACCACTCCAAGGGCAGCGCCACCACCCCACCCCACTCTGGGCAGCAAGAACAGAACAATAGGGACCATTTGACGTCAGTGTGACCTTGGTCAGCAAATTCCCTGAACAGCAGTGATTGCAGACAGCAATGACTTTGCACAGCAGAGACCCGTGTCCCCACATGCTACGACCTGAGCCTTGCTCTGCTACCCACCGGTTGAGGGCAAATGTGTAGTGGAAGCAGACACTGTGCTGCTCGGCCACGTCACAGGTGGGCAAGGCCTGCAGTGTCTCCACCAGCTCAATGATGGCTGAGTAGTCCTGCAGGAGGGAATAGCGTGCCCGGGCCTGTTGGCCTCTGGTGGGTCCCATCGGCCCACAGACCCTGAGGTAAACCTTGAGCTGGGGTCCCCTCCCACCCCGACACCCCATCTTCCCACCCACCATCCTCTGCACACCTCCTTCAGGCCCAGCAGGTAGTGTAGACACCACACCTTACATGGAGAACCCACTGTGTGCCCCAGCCTCCCAGCTGCCCTGGGAGACAAGATCGTCCCCTATTACAGACGAGGAAACCGAGGCTCAGAGACGTCAGATAATTTGTTCAAAGCCACCAGTGAGCAAGTGAGTCCAGGAGCTGGACTCGGGCTTGTCCGACACTGAATGCCGCTGCCCCCACTGCCCGCCTCTCTGAGCACCACACACCTGCACATCACGGTAGGAGAGCAGCAGGTTGATGATGATGTCAGGGCTGAGCAGCTCTACGCTGTCCAGTCTCCGCTGCAGGCGAGCCAGCTCCTGCCGCAGCTGCTGCCCGCTGAACCGCTCCCGCGCCTGCCGGATGTCCCGCCGAATGGTCTCCCGGAAATAGCCACTAACGTCCACGGCAGGGGAGGGGGGGAGAGAGAATGGCCGGGCTCGCCCCTCAGCCCCAGCCCCCTGTACCCTCACCAGCCTCCTCCTGGTGCACCTGCTGAGGGCCCCCATTACCAGGAGTCCGTGGGCGTGGTCTCCAGCAGGCGGGCAAGCCGGCCCACCAGGGGTGTGAGCAGCACCTCGGTGCCCACCCCAGCCTGTACCAGGCCGTCAGCCAGGCCCCTCAGGAGGCCCGCATCTCCACATAGCACCCGACCAGTGGCTGTCACCACATAGGGGATCAGCGTGTAGCTGCCAATGCAATCCTGGTGGGAGGGAGGTGGGAATCAGTGGAGGTCAGAGGTCAGTACCAGGTTAGAGAGGGGCAGTGAGGGGGTCAGAGGTCAGCACCAGTGGGAACTAAAATAGCAGGGAAGGGGCACACTTCATGAAGGGAGACCACAGGGAACAAAGGGTCACATGGATGTCAGGGGGCACTAGGGAGGTCAGAGAGGAATGAGGAGGCCAGGAAAGATAGTGGAGGTCAGAGATCATAATGGAGGTCAAAGGGCACATTGGAGTAGGGGTGGTTTCTGCTCACCGAGTTCTTCTGGAAAATGTCCTCCTGCAGGGGACAGACATTCAGATACTGGTGTTCTGAGTAGGGCCACCCCAGCTTTGTGCCGGCCCCCACCAGCCCGCTGGCCACCTACCCGCAGGGCCTGCAGGTCAGGGAGGTCGGCCTGGGAGCAGAGGAGCACGTTGTTGGTCATGCTGAAGCTCTCCCGCACACCCAGGTGGTAGAACAGGGAGGGCTGCGCCAGGGAGCTGCTCACCTCCAGCACCACCACATCTGCGGGCACACGGGTGGGGGCCCTGAGCCCTGAAGCCCAGCTTGTGGGGAAGTAGCCTGGGGATCCATCCTGGCTCAGCCTGCCTTCCCATTGTGACTCCAGCAGGGTCCAGTTTTGCTCTGGGCCTCAGTTTCCCCCTTTTAGGGTCCCTCTGGCTCATACAGAAATTATATCTATAGTATTGCAAGGAAAGGAGTGGAGCTCCCCGGGCTATGACTCACATGCCACTGTTCAGAGCCTGCGGACACTGGGCACAGAGAAGGAGGGCTGTGCACCAGTCTGGAGCCTGTTCCAGGCCATCTGAGAGGCAGGAGTTGTGCAAAGATAAAAGTTCCCTTCCCTGGGTTCTCAACCCAGTCTCTTGAAAGGGGCTGGCACAAGCAGTGTGCTGTGTGTATACACATGTGTATACACACATGCCCTGTGCGTGTACAAACACTGTGCCTCTGTGTGTGTGTGTGTGTGTGTGTGTGTGTGTGCAGCTTGCTGTGTCTGTATCTCTGTGTGTGATACTGTCTGCGACAGTTTATGTGAATCAAGATATGTACGATTTGTGAGTCTGTGACTCTGTGTGTCTCTGTCCTCAAGGTCGAGTCAGCTTTCATTTTTAGGCTGAGGTTTTATGGACATCCTGCAAGTACGGTTCCTGGACTCTTGGATGAACAAATAAGTATCGGGGGCGGGGCGTCCGGGATGGCGAGAGGGCGGGGTGACCCGCGCGGGAATAGCCGCCCCCGGACGACCCTGCTCCGCCTCCAGCCCCCCCACCCAGGCTCGGCGCATTCTCTCGGAACTACTGGGGTCTCATAACCCAAGCTCCCTCGCCTAGAATCCAGTGCAGTTGGGCAGTTGGTCCCCTTCACTTCTCTTTCTGCCTCTCCAGCCGGATCCTCGGAAGTAGTATGCTAGGACCCCTGAATTCCAGGCCCACATGTTACGGCTCCTTTTCCTAGTCCAAGTTCCACCTCCCAGGATTCTCCGTCATGAGATCCGTGCGAGATCATCCCGAGGCTGAGTTCTCCAATCCCACTCCTGAGATACCACACCCTGCCCCGCTCCCAGCCTCTCCCTAGGCACGGTGACGACTCCAGAGTGCTTAAGCTCCAACCCTGAACCACGAGCCAGGCCTGGATCCGCTAAATCCCTGCCCGAGTCCGGCCGTGCTCCAGATCCCCTAAACTCCACTTTTATCACGGCCCCGCCTCGAGCCCCTAGACTTTAGCTCACTTTATGCCCGCATAGCCCCCTACACCCCACACCTCGGGATCTACCGGGAGTCGCCAAGCCACGCCCCTTCGGCTCCTCCCCAGACCCTAAGCCCCGTCCCAGCGCCCCGCCCCGCCCCCAGGAGCGCTCACCCGCGTTGTAGAAGGAATCGAGCGCTGAGGTGTCTCCCAGCGCCAGGGTCCCAAAAGGCAGGCTGCGCAGCTGAGGTCGTGGCCGCGGTCCGGGGAGCTGCGCGCAGGCCTCACGCAGGCAGCGCAGAGGCAGCGGCTCCGCCTCGGCTCCAGTCTCGGGTTCCACCAAGGGCTGCGGCTCCCGGGTCAACACGTAGACCACGGTAAGCGGCCGGCTTCTCGCGCAGCCCCGGCCCGGGGACGCCGCGAGCGGCCGGCCCCGGCTCAGCGCCTCGGCCAGCGGGTCCTGCCAGCAGCTGCCGGCGCACTCCGCGGCTCCGGACCTCAGGCACTGCCCCGCCATGCGGGGGCGCTCGGGCGTCGGGCGCCGGGCTTTGGGCACCCGGGGCGGGACAGGAGCCAGAGACAACAGATACCGGGATCTCGGGATCGGGAATCAGGTCAGGATCGGGAATCTCCTACGGGATCTGAAGATCTGGAGATCTGGAGATCCGGAGTCCGGCCGGAGGTCCCGTTTGGGAATCTGGTGTCCAGGGCGAAATCCGGCCTCTGACTTGTAAGGTCCTGAGGATCTGAAATCGGGGATTGGGGTCCAGGGAATCTTGGGCATCCGGTGATCCGCGACCCAGAGTCACGTGGGGGAGTCCCGAGAATCGGTCAGGCAGTGCTCACCACCCGGATTCCGCAGGAGAGCGCCGGCAGTCGCTCTCTCCTGCCCTCACATGTATACAGGCCGGGCCCAGCCCTTTCCTGGACGACAAGGGAAAGCTCCACCCTCGGCCCTGGGGCAGCACCGCTCCCTAGCGCCCTGGGACAGCACCGCTCCCTAGCGCCCTGGGACTCGGCCTCTTCCCTCCCTCCTCTCCCGCCTCTGAGACAGGCCGCTTCCGGAACAGCCTGTGTCCCTGTGCACGCCAACCGCTGTGGACTGCTCACAGCAGGCACTCGTATGATGTGTGCCCAGGGGACTTCTCTGGTGGTCCAGTGGCTGAGACTCCGCACTCTCAATGTAGGGGGCCCAGGTTTGATCCCTGGTCGGGGAACGAGATCCCACATGCCACAACTAAGAGTTCGCATGCCACAACTAAAAGATCCCACATGCCGCAAAGAAGAGTTAAATAAATAAATATATATATATAAATATATAAAAATAGATAAGTAAATAAATATATATATAAATAAATAAATACACACACACACACACACACACACACACGTGTGTGTGTGTGTGTGTGTGTGTGTGTGTGTGTGTGTGCCCAGGCCAGGGCTAAGGAAGGCAGAGGCAGGAATTGCAGATTGCAGGCCCTGCCCCCTGCGGGGTCTGTTGAAAGAAAGGATCTCCAGAGACATTAGTGTGTGTAGAACACAGCGTAGCGTGCCACGAAGAGTGCCTGTCCTCCGGGTCCCTGCTGTGCAGGCTGGGAGGGACTAGAGACTGGGGGAAGCCTGGTCCTCAGCCTGCCAGGAGCATGGGACTTGGCTTCTGAGCCCGGTCCTTTGCACTTTTGCCAGGGGGCTGCTTTTCCCGTAACCCAATCTGCCGTGGAGCCCTTCTGATCTATGACCTCCACCCAGAACATGACCATGGAACCTGAGAAGAATCCCCATGCAAACGTTTCTCTACTACCTGGAGAACGCCAGAAACCCCAGCCCTTGGGCTACAACAGCTTCCCAGCTCCAATCCCCAAGAATCCCTAACCTTCTAGTGTGAATTAGTGAGGCAGCAGCCTGGTATAAACTTCAGTGAACTCTGAGATCAGGAACTGGGGACTTAGAGAGGTTGAGTAACTTGTTCAAGATAACTCATCTACATGACAGAGCAGGATGCAAGCCCAGCACTATCTGTCAGGCTCAGAGATCAGACTCTTAACTATTGCTCTAACACTGTCTAGAATGTGACACTGGCAAATTAACTAACTGCTCAGTAAATGCCAGCTCAGTACTGCTGTTTCACTGCCTTGTTGCCCCATGGAAGAAAGATGTACCTGCCTTGGTTTGACTAAGTTCAAACTAATCCCTAATGGGACAGGCAAGAAGTAGCAAAGAATGAGAACTTGACTTACAACAGAGCCTGGAAAAGAGACAACTTAGAAGGGACAAGGAGGGGGCAACAGAGAGGGTGAGATAGCTGTGCAATTCCCACCACAAAACCATCCACTTGTAGGACCCAGGGGGCCCAAGAGTATTCTCAGTGGATGCCTGAATCCTTCCAAATCCACCACTCAATGCTCCTCTGGCCTTGGCTTGCACACCTCTTGGGATGGAAGCCTCACTACCTTTTGAGGCCGATTCGTCCGTCTTCCTGACTGGAGGGAATATCTTCCTTGAATGGAACTGAAACCTGTGCCCTGCTCTGCCCTTGTGAGTTTTTCCCAATAACTGGAAGAGGTCTGCAAGCCAGGAAAGGGTTAAAGTGATTTTTTTTTTTTTAACGTGGACAGAGGAGCAAAGATGGTTAGCAATGGGGAGGGGTAGCCGAGGGTCCAGAAACTGTACGGGAGAGATGAGATAACTCTGCTTGTTGCCAGGATGCCCTAGCAAAGCATTATGTGAACCCTGTGGTAAGGGTGGCCCACGCACAGTCTGAGGCCCAGTCAATGTCATAGTTACGGGCAGTGGCTTCGGACATCCAGTGGCGCCCGTTGAGATTGGACTGATAGCAGGATCTGAAACACCAGGCACCACGGACAGTCACCTCGCAGTTGCTCTCGTTTGTATCATGGTTGGTGTCATAGGTGGTAAAGGGCTTCCTGCCGTGGAAGCTCAGGGTGTCCCCTGGCAGGAAGGGGATGAGAGGCACCTAGGTGCCGGCACCATGCCTGGCACCCTTGGAGAGATGATCTCACAGGAGCCTCAGAGCAATGGTGAGGTGGATGTTTTCAGCCCCCATGAGAAAACAGCAGTGCCAAGGAGCCAAGGTGTTTGCCCAAGGCTACACAGGGGCACTGGGACTTGAGCTCAGGACTGTGGCTCCAAAGCCACTGGCTCCTCCCCCTACCTTTTCCCCTCCCAGAATCCTCAGCTTCCCTCTTGCTCCTTTGTCTCCTCCCAGCTCCCATCTGCAGCCTGAGCAACTGTGCCAGGGAGAGCTGGGAGGGATTTCTCAGATGCCTGGGCAGGAAAGGGGGCTCTCCTGAGGCACCTCCTCATAACCACTTCCCTCTTTCAGATTTCTCCTTAACAGTTGGTGTTTCTTTGAAAAAAGCCTTCTCTGGTTCCTCTTCCAAAGCATATAATGCTGGGGACTTCCCTGGTGGTCCAGTGGTTAAGACCCCACACTACCAATGCAGGGGGCCCGGGTTCGATTTCTGGTCAGGGAACTAGATCCCACATGCATGCCTCAACTAAAGATCCCGCACGCGGCAATGAAGATCCCACATGCCACAACTAAGAACTGGCAGAGCCTAAATAAATAAATGAATGAATAAGTTTTTTTTAAAAAAGGCAGATAATGCTAACACTCAACAGAGCCTCAGAGTCTCCCACACCCTCCCTCCCTGCCTCCTTACCCATTTTACAGGGGAGGAAACTGAGGCTCTGACCCAGAAGGGACTTGCCCAAGGTCACATAGTTAGTAAATGACAGAGCTGGACTTTTAAACTCAGGATTGTTTGCCTCCAGAGCCCAGCTTCTTCACTCCTACACCACCCTGTCTCACAACTGCCATTTTTCAGATGAGGAAACTGAGGCCCACAGAGGGGAAGGAGTTGTCCTGGGTCATTCATGGAGGCCGTGGCAGCCCTGGGAAAGAACCCAGCCTCCCTCACCTTCTTTGCCTACTCCAGGGCTCCACTGTAGGCTCGCTCACCTGCAGTGCCCTCTGAGAACCTGCCCAGCACTAGCTGGGTAGTGACCTGCCTCCCCAAAGAGGTTCCACAGTGAGCAAAGGTGCGATTGCCTTCAAAGTCCTCCACCTCCGGGCTTCCCTGGTGGCGCAGTGGCTGAGAGTCTGCCTGCCAATGCAGGGGACACGGGTTCGTGCCCCGGTCCGGGAAGATCCCACATGCCACGGAGCGACTGGGCCCGTGAGCCATGGCCGCTGAGCCTGTGCATCCGGAGCCTGTGCTCCGCAACGGGAGAGGCCACAACAGTGAGAGGCCCGCGTACCACAAAAATAAAAAAAAAAAAAAAAAAAAAAAAAGTCCTCCACCTCCACCCGCAGGTCCCAGGTACCTGGGGGACAGGGAGGCAGAGATGGAGGAATCCTCAGATCCCAGGTGGGAAGTCAGAATGCCAGGGAAATGCCCCTCCAGCTCCCTGGACCCTACTGAGAACCTACTCTGGAGAGTAAGCTGGGGCAAATTCTCATTATCTAGCCAGAATTCAGACTCCTGGCTCCCAAGACCTGCTTCGTAGGAGGACCAAGAGCAGATGAAATCCACGGAACCATCCTGTCACCGCTGGAATAGCTAGGGAGGCAGAGAAGGCTAGCACGGCAGCCATTACTCCAGGCTGAGCATGGGATGAGGAGAAGCAGGGGGCAGAGGCAGCTGAGAATGGATGCACTGTGGGGGGTAGGTGGACAGGCACCCCCTCTTTGGATTGGGGGCTTGTTGATAAAGTGTGAGTCCAAGTGAGCCTTGCCTGTGAATATGCTGATGAGCTCTACACACACTTGTTACCTTTTACTGACTCTCAACTTCACACTGCAGCCTCGAAAGCCCTGGGGGAAATGAAATGAGAGAAACGTCGTCCCTGTCCTCGGGAGACGGTCAGTCCAGTTGGGGGTCAGATTCAAAATAACCTGTTTTAATTTACTATCATAAGAACCGAGATATTAGAGCAGAGAAGTCACCTCCAGAGGCGCACCCAGCCTTACCCTGATGCTCCCTCCCAAGCCCACTTTCCTCTTCAAGCCAAGCAGATCCCAGGCCCTGCAGAGTTTCTCTCCTAAATATCTTTCCGTCTAAGAGCCTCTACTTCCATTTTTGCCACTGCCCACCCTCTTCTCCTGCCCCGACCCCTGCAGTTGTCCTAACCTGTGTCCCTACCTGCAGTCTGGTCCCCACTCAATGCACCTGCCAGAGTGTAGCCTGAGTCTTCTTTCTAAAACATGTCTGACCTGGTCCCTCCTCTGCTTAAAACTCTTCCATGGCTCCCCACTGCCCTCCACACTCCTCAGTGGGTCATTCAGTGCCCTCTGTGAACTGGTCTTTTCAGGGGCCCTCAGTCCATTCTTGACCCACAGCAGTAGACCTCAGCCAACCGCTCCACCTGCTCTCAGCTGATTCATACAGTCCCCCCACACCCTCTTGTACTCTCCTGCCTCCTTACATTTGTCTTTCCCCCTACCTGGAATGCCCTTCTGCACCTCATCTATCTCGAGAACTTCTACACAGCCTTCAAGGCCCTTTCAAATGGCATCTCCTCTGTGAAGCCTTCTCAGACTTCATTCCGTAGTGAGTTACGCTTAAGGGATGCCTTGGCTCTGGTAGGCTCTGGCTCCCCCTAGGGGCCAAGGGGAAGAAGTGCCCACTGGGCCTGACTTCTGAGTCCCTTCTCTCCCGGACACTCGCTCACCAGCCAGCCCCCCGCGTTTGTGATGTCCACGTCACAAAAGACTGGGAAGCCTCGGCCCTCGGGTAGGCACAGATGGTACCAGCTGCTCAAGGTGGCACCCCAGCTCAGCAGCTCCTGGCAGCTCCTGGGGCCTCGGGAAGGGGAGATGGACTGAGGGGGGCCCCCAAGTTATTCCCCACCCTCCACCCCCCTCACAGGCAATGGAACAGGCCAAGTGTGGGACCCAAGAGCCCTCTTGATTCCTTTGGACCCCTGAAGAGGGGTTCCAAGGTGCGCTGGGTGACACCTGGGGTCCACCAACACCCCAGCACCAACTGACTCCAAGTGCCTGGCTCCTGTGAAGGCAGCCTCACTCTCCTGGCCCCGGAGCAGGTTCGCTGAATCTCCTTCCCCAGGGAAAGATGAGTGTTGGCTCTTGAGGTCTGAGTACCTCCAAGGGAATGCCCATTAACTACCAGAGGGGAGGGTGCCCAGGCCCTTCTAATTCTCCCCACTCCTCCCAGCCTTCCACCCCCTCTGCAGGAGAGAAATCATAGCCAATTCCTGAACGGCAGCCAAGCAGAGGCAGGGACAGAGCAAAGAAAGACGAGGAGACCTCTGGCCGCACATACTCACCAGGCTCACCCTTGGGGCCCATCTTGCCTGGTGGTCCAAGTTGCCCTGAAATCCCAAGGCAGAGATGCATTACATCCCACCCGTGTCAGGGGCCAAAAAGCAACGAGGGATTTGGAGCCAGAAATCAAATCCCAGCTGCAGCCTTTCCTGGCTCTGTGAATGTGGGCAAACTGCTTATCCTCTCTGAGCCTCACTTTCCCCCTAGCAAAATGGGGATGGTACCACCTACCTCACAGGATCAATCTTCGGATGCTGGGCATCCGGCCTGGAGCCTGGCACGCAGTAGGTTCCTTGCCCTTTTGTCCTGGGCTCTCAGCACAGGCTGTAACTGCTGCACCCCGTCCTCCCCAGCTTGCCCCAGGTCCCTGCCTGCTCCACGGCATCTCTCACCTTGAGGACCTGGCGCTCCCTTCTCCCCAGGACTTCCTGGGGCTCCAGGACAACTGGGCAGGAGGACAACTTTGCTGGCTTCCAGTTCCCTGGGTTCTGCAGGGAGACATGGGGCTGGGTGGGCACAGGATGGGCATGGGGGGAGTGGGCATTTGTCTCCCAGACCCCTCTGCACTTCTGTTTTCACCCCCCAGATTCTAGCTGTCAGGACACTGGCCTCCGGAGCTGGCAAGGTTTTTCACCATTTGCATCTATTTGCATATGTTTTTGTGCAGAGTCCAGATTATCAAACTCCCACACTGCTCCTTGAGGCTAGTGAGCCTGGCTGGGAGAAGCATACCTAGGGAGGGAATGAGGGCAGATGGGTACGGGGGGCGCCCTAGGCCTCTACCTGGGCAGCTGGGGCATCCTGGCTTCTCAGGCGGGCTCCCCAAACAAGAGGAGCAAAAGGGAGAGTGGGGTCCAGAGTGGGCCCACCTTGCTGGAGCCCCTGAGGGAGGGTGCCAGTTTATAAGCGGCCAGGCTGGTGAGAGGACATGAAACAAGACTTCCTCCTGTTGTCCCTCCCCAGGGACATCCCACCCAGGCTGGAACCAGCAGAAGGTGGGGGCATTTCCTTCCTCAGCCCTGGAGAGAATGGGCAGAATCCCTGCCTGCTCCAACCAGGATGGAGTCCAACTTCTGCTCCTGGCCTCTAGGGCTCTGCAGCCATCTCTTCAGACTTCGGGATTCACATAGGGTTTTTCTACCTTTGAACTTTAGCTAAGTCTTTGCCTTCCATCCGGAAGCCTCCTCCTCTTCTCCCCCTGTGAAGCTCCGCCCATCCATGAAGGTCCAGCCCTAATGCCATCTCCACTAGGAATCCTTCTTTGATCCTTGTCACCGGTGTCAGGAATGACCGCTGCTACCGTCTGTTGGGCACCTACTGCACCCCACGAGTCATGC
The DNA here is from genome assembly GCF_964374135.1 of Grampus griseus. Classification (NCBI taxonomy): domain Eukaryota; kingdom Metazoa; phylum Chordata; class Mammalia; order Artiodactyla; family Delphinidae; genus Grampus; species Grampus griseus. The sequence goes on along the minus strand of NC_139017.1, from coordinate 162,104,712 downwards.
TGGGTGCGGTACGTTACCTCCCATCGTTACACAGCCCCCCTCATGGTCGTTATTACTGGCCCTGGGTTACAGGCTGGTACATAGCAGGTGCTCAGTTAATGCTGGTTTAATGAATGAATAAAAATGGAGAAACGGGCCCAGAGACAGGATATGATTTGTGTTCTCTCTGGCACTTATATGCCATAGATTTTGCCCAAGCCCATGTCCCAACCCCCTTAGCAAGGTGACTTCATGCCCACCCTCAGGTCCACTGAGAAGCCCCTGGCAGTGCCTAGAAAACAGCCGCTAATATAGGCCATCGAATGGGCAGACCGTGCAGGGCAGGCATGGAGGCTGGGAGGCCAGTGAAGAGGCAGCAGCCTTGGTCCAGATGTGAGTGGTGAGGTCTGAGCTGGAGAGGGACCTCCGGTGATAGGGGAGGGGAGGAGAGGAAAGGCTCATTCATTCCTTCACTCATTCATTCCTTCATCAAACGCTCCCTGAGGGCCTCCTTTTTCCAGGCCCAGTGCTTGTGGGGGTGGGGAAGGCTGAGGTTCAAGAGGGTGTAGGGAAGGTAGAGGCCAAGTTTGCCAGACAAGATGGATCCATGAGATGGACGCTGAGACTCTGCAATTCCAGTTCTAGGAATCTGTCCTCCCTACTCTCTCCCACAGGTGTGCCAAGATCTGCAGACAAGCCCCTTTACCATGATGCTGTTTATGATAAAGTGGAAATGACCCAGCTGCACATCGAGAGGATGCAGGCAAATAAATCATCCCCATCTGTACAAGTCATAGGGCAAGTGTGATCTGTAACAAAAGGGGCAACACTGCAGAACAATATGTAAAGCACGCTCCCACTTTGTATTTTAAAAACGCTAAATGTGTGCTGTGAATTCACAGAAGAAGGTCTGACACATCCTGTTAAGCATAGTTATTTCTGGGGAGTGGGACCAGGGGGAGAGGGATTCTCGCTCTTTATATAAACTTCTGTGTAGTCCTCTTGTTCCTTACAGGCATTTACTTTTTTTGGGGGGGGGACACACGGCTTATGGGATCCTAGTTCCCCAAACAGGGATCAAGCCCGTGCCCTCTGCAGTGGAAGTGTGGAGCCCTAACCACTGGACCGCCAGGGAATTCCCGGCATTTACTAATTTTGAAAAAGAAAACATTCTATAGAGAAATTTCCTTAACTGGGTGGAAAGCCAGAAAGATATAGGGGCATTTCCTCCCTTGGCCTGGGAGGAATTGGGCATTATACCAGCCAGGATTAAGTGCTAGGTGGAGAAGCCAAGGGAGGGTGACCCAGGCAGGAGAAACTGCGTGTGCAGGGGCTTGAAGGAGAGAGAGCAAGGCAGGCTGGGTAACACAGATGTAAGGAGCTGGAGGGGAGGCTAAAGGGGAGGCTGATGTCTGAAAGGAGGGGGGTGTTGATGGAAGTGAGCATGGAGGGGAGGGACACGGAGGTGGACTGTGTTTGGCATTGTCCATGGTGGTGCAATGTCTAGGCAGGTGAGCCCTCTGTGAGGCCAAGGAGTAGCTGGAACTCCCTGTGGAGCCCAGGGGCCCTAAAGCCCTTCCAGCTGCAGCCGGAGACCCTGCACGGAGACTAGGCCTGGGGCAAGAAGAGGTGCAGGTGGCTGACCACAGGCTGCCCAGCTGGTAGGGTGGATGGATGCCCTGGAATGAAGCAGACGGAGCACATGCACCTGCTCTGAACCTTCCCCATATCCCACAGAGATGGAACCGCTGCTACCCAACTTTACAGACGAGGAAACTGAGGCCAAGAGCTGTTCAATTAACTTGTTCCCATTCACACAGAGCAGTCAGGCTCCACAGGCTGAACTTTCACCCATGACTCTCTATTGCGTCTCAGCTTCCTAGGACAGTCATGGGACTAAATCAGATACTGATGTTAGACTCTCAGCCACATGCCTGGTTTCCAGCAAGTACCCCATTGATAGGTGATGTTACTAGTCAGGGAAGACTTCTGGGCCCAGGGATGGGGGGTAAAGAGGGGGAGGTGGGCACGGGTGGAGCTTTCCAGAAGGGCCTGCTCAAGGAAGGCCAGAAGTACCCTGTGGAGGGTCCCGGGGGCACCTCCACCTTGGCACTGGGGCAGAGACCCAACTTTAGAAGGCAAAAGAGCCTGGAGATGCCTCTGCAGAGGAGTTCTGAAGTTCTGCTCATCCTGGAGTCAGAAAAACCTGGATTCAAATCCCAGCCCTGCCCCATTCCACTCTGTGCGATCTTAAGCAGGTGTGCTTACCTTTCTGTGTCTCTGTACCCTTATCTATAAAGTGGTGGAGGAGGGGATTAAACACATGTAACAAATAAAACTATTTTTTGTTTTGGCCGTGCCATGCAGCTTGTGGGATCTTAGTTCCCCAACCAGGGATTGAACCCGGCCCCAGAAGTAAGAGCGCTGAGTCCTAACCACTGGACCGCCAGGGGAATTCCCGCAAACAAAAATATTTTAAAAGATGACAGTATCAGTTCAAGTCAGAATTTCCATTAAGGAGAGGACAGTGGCCATACCCCCACCCTATCCAATCCACACACAGCCCAAGACATGGGACATAAAACACAGTGCTGGAAAGAGCTCCTTTATTTGGGGGCAGTGTCCAGGCCAGGTTGATGGGAGGAGGCAGGCTCCAGACCTAGTACCAGGCAGGGGGCCCCACAGGGATGATGGCTGAGACAGGAGGTGGTTGAAGGATGCTCTCATCTGCAGGTACCAGGCCCAGACAGGAGGGGATGTCAGGTACTGGGCACCGAGCCTGCTCGGTGCCCACAGGGGCCAGAATTTGGTGACCACAGTTTCTCCCACCCCTAGTGCCCACAAGCGGGTCAAGAGGGCAGCCTCTTCATCCTTTTTCCCCTGAGTGTGGAATCCAGGCCTGAAGGGGGTCAGATTCTGCAGAGGCCAGACAGAGAGGGCACTCAGGGCAGTGGCCCCACCTCAGCCAGGCCAAGGACACCCACCCTCAGAGAGCAGGCGGTGGTCAAAAGAGCAAACACTTTAATGGAGGCTGCAGCGATCCGCCCCACAGCACACATGGGGCCACAGCACACGGGGGCCTCAGAGCAGCTCCCCTTCTCAGAGGAAAACCAAACCGCACACAGGGCCCAGGCTCCTGCCCGTGGCCACAGAGCTGCAGGCCGAAGGCTGCCTGTGCTGTCACCTACTGGTTCTCCTCCCTGCTGGCAGCATGAGGGGACAAAGACAGGTGGGCTCAGTTGGGCTCGCAGACGCCGGGCCCAGGCTGAGTCCTGCCCCGGCCAACACCCAGCGGAGAGAACCCCACAGCTGGAGGAGGGAGAAGGGGTGTGGCTCACATGGGGGAGGTTGGGAGGGACTCATCGCCCCTAAGGCTGCCCCATGGGGAAGACAACGCATCCGCGCTAACAGGGACCTGAGGGGCAAGAGAGGGGGGCGGGTGGGCAGTGAGCTGGGACTCGGCGGGCTAGGTACTCACAGTGTCTGGTAGGTGCTGTCCTTGGCCTTGAGGAAGCGCAGGACAAAGAAGGCCACTGTCTGCAGGCTTAGCACCAGCACGACGCCACCAATGAAGCTGGCCCCGTCAAAGCCAGGGCCGTGCGCCTCGGGGACCGAAGGGCCCTCTGCAGGGAGGAGGTCACAGCAGGCCGCTGTGGGCCAGGAGCCCAGCCCCACCCCAATACCCCGCACAGGTCATCTGGAGGCCCCAGTCCTCACCATGGGAGCCTTGAGCGGCAGGCTCAGAAGTTCAACCCAGACCCCGTGGGCGGTTGGCAAGTGCCTGTGGGGAGGGCCAGTGCCTGGCTGGGGAGACAGGGCCTTGGCTCGGCCCTGGCTCTGCTGCTGAGCTGCTCGGTGGCTTGATGCCTCTTACACCCTCTCTGAGCCTCCTGACTGCAGGGACCAGATGGTGACTGAGCTCCCTGCCAGCCTCCCTCTTCCACAGGGGCCCAACACGCTGAGGACAGACCCAGAACTTGGACATCCACACCCGCTTCAGCTCAGAGTCGCTCTCAGCCTTGGGTCTTGGGGTTTGAAGCCCAGATACAGATGCTGTGGTCTCCTTTCAGGACTCCTAAGTCCCGAGACCCTGGAGTCACCCAATGCCAGAGCCCTCACTTAGGGAGGGAAGGAGCAGAGGAAGAAGTGGAGGCCCACACCCTACCAAGTAGATAAATGAAGACTTGATGACGTACGTCAGAGGGAGAAGCCAGGCTCTGAGTGCCAGGCCTGTCCAAAGTCACCCCACAGTTAGGGCATAGCCAGACTCACACAGCATCCCCTGACCCTTTCCCCTGCCCCCGCCTTGTGGCCCACGGTTGCCAGGACGTCTGGGTGGCTCCCAGCTGTGCCACGTTAGCCATCAACTCCCACCAGGGATTCAATTTCAGGCCTTGGGCCAGGTGCCCAGAGCAGGGCAGGGCAGGGATGGTGGTGGAAGATCATTCTGGGGCAGTGAAAGGGGCCCAGTTGGGAGCTGGGTCCACCTCCCAGAGGGAGTAGCTTGTGGAAGGGGGGGGGTCTGAGAATATGAAGGGCAAAGGGTAGTCCCAGCTGCAGCTCAGGGAGCCCCAGAGAAGGGCATTGGGGAAAGAGGAGCAGAAAAGGGAAGAAATAAGCTGTACAACACTGATCTGGGGCTCAAGCCGGAGGGAGCCGAGCCATCAATAATTCAGCCCCTAAGATCACGTTTCTGGCTTTAATTAACCAAGAGCCTCTTCAGCCATCCTTGCCAAGCCTGCTGACCTCCAGGCCCTGAGGGGCAGTGGGAACCAAGGGGTGGGGTTCTTGCCTCTGTTCTGCCAGGAACCTGCTTTGTGACTCTCTCTGGGCCTGGACGTTGCAGTAGGTAGTCACTGAGGACACCTTGGCAACCTGAGCCATACACCCTCAGCACCAAGTAGGTCCGGAGGGGGTCATCCTGAGTTCTCTGGTGTTGGGAGAAGGGATGGGAACCATCATTTCTCAATCACCTTCTATGCATCAGAAACTGAACTAGGTGCTATACATCTTCTCATAAAATCCTCACAGCAACTTTGTGAAGTATTATCCAACTCACTTTACAGATGTGGAAACAGGCTCAGAGGGAGAAATCACAGGGCTGAGGTCACAGATCTCGTCAGTGCCTGAGCCCAGCTCTGTCTTTCCCTGCACCTCTAGACCACCCATTCCCCCAGGTAGTACCTACCTGTTGTGATGGTCTTCGGTTCATAAGTGGGATGGTGGTGCACAGCTGAAGAGACAGGGAATCCATAATAATCCAGATCCCCACCCCCAATTCCCATCAAGACCCCAACCCAGGCCCACCCAACACACTTTCAAGCCTTAGTTCACACAGTTCCTTCCACCAGATGTGCCCTCTTTCCACTCTACCTTTAAGTGTCATCTCTGATGCCACCTCCTCCAGGAAGCCCTCCCCCATTCCCTTCTGAACTTCCAAAGTCCTCACTATGGTTTAAAATAGAAGAGCTAGCTCCCCCATCCTCTCTACATGCTTGTCCTAGATCCTCTGGCTGCACCAATTTACAGAGGAGGAAACAGGCCAGAGAGGGGAAGGGACTTCTCAGTGAGCTAAAGGCAGAACTGAAACTGGACCCCGGTGTTCGTGGGCATAGTCTACTCTCTGGGAGAGGCCAATTCCATATTGGAGGCCGGCTCTGACTGGGGACACCTCAGCCCCTTCCCTCCAACTTGACTTAGGCCAGCAGGAGCCCCCTTACCTGGACATGACTCTGAGCGGTTGTAGACAGAGCAACCTTCCTTGACCACCTCAGCTTGGGCCACACAGTGTCCTGGTGGGAGAAGGTTCAGGGAAGAGGTTTAGGGGGTGGGGCCAAGGCCTTGGTGTTCATAACTGGGGGCACTAAACTTGGGGAGGGCCTGACTCCATACCTGGCTCCTCCGGCTGACACTGCTCCCACACGCAGCCAGTGAGGTTGTGGGCTCTGTTCCCCTCCACACAATGCTCACAGAGCTTCAGCTGTTTGCAGGCCCCTCGGACAGCTGGCCAGATGTTCATGCGGAGCAGGGCTCCCCGCCCAAAGCCTCGAGCTCCTTTACCTGGGAGTAGCATGGGTGCAGCACTTTGAACCCAAGCTACAGCCCCCCTTCCCCACTTCGGTGGATCTCACCCCTCTGCACACATACACTCACCTGGATCCCCCAAGCCCCTCTGCCCATCTGCAGTTTCCACAAACACATGGTTACACACACCAGGAACCTCCCTGACATTCACCCAGAGCACCCTCCCTTTGCATACATCGGGAGCTAACCCCCCATACACTTAGGGCCGCTTCACTTCCATACACCTGAAGCTCCCTCACACCTGGCGCCTATATGTACACACAGGAATCCACACACAGCTGGAGTCCCCTTCTACCCACCCCAGGAGCCCCGCACACATGTGGAAAACTCCCCTCCCGCCCCCCCAACTCCCGACTGCTCCTGGCAGGCGGCTGGGTGAAGGGTGAAGGGCACGCGTTACCAGCCACAACGAGCTGGGCACACAGGAGGAGGCAGCAGCAGCCGCCACAGAGCGCAGCCCGTAAGGCGCGAGGTCCCGGCGCGGCCATGGCGCGGAGGCGGAGCCTGGGGGTCGGGGTCTGCGGAGTGCTGGTGTGGCGCGTCCCTTCTGGACTCGGCTCCGCCGGGGTGTAGGGAGCGAGACCCGGGCAACCTGGGCGAGGCCAGGTGGGCGTGGCTCTGGCAGGGAGGGGGCTAGTGACGCCACCAGGTGGGGCGGGGTTTTGTGGTCTGAGGCGGGGTCAGGTAGGGCGTGGGTAGTAGGCGCGGCCTGGTGGGGGCGGGGGTTCGGGGTCTGGGGCGGGGCTCCTGCAAAAGGGGGCGGAGTCCAGGACCGGTAGCCGGACAGGTTGCTGGATTCCCCCACCCTCAGTTTCACGAAAACTGCTGCATTATTATCCCTACTTCACAGGTGAGGAAACTGAGGCTCAGAAAAAGTGAGTGACTAGTCGGAGGTCACAGAGTTAGTGGCAAAATCTGGATTTGAAGCAAAGTCACTTTCCTGACTTCCGGGCTTGCGTCAAGGGCGTCCTCCAGCCAGGCCCCAGGACCGCGAGGATCGGCCTCCAGGCTCTGGCAGCCCACTTCGCTTCACTCGTTGCACCCTCCTCTCTTCTGCCCCTCAACACACCGCGTCTACCTCTGACCCACCACATCCCCTCTGGCCAAGTCGGCGGTCTCATTGTTACTGGGACAAGTGGGCCTTTCCACAGCCTTCCTCTGCCTCTTCTGGTTCTTCTCTCTCTGCAGCCACTTCTCAGGTTCCTTAGAATACACCTCCTCTTCCTCTTCTCCCCATCCTCCATTCTCCCCTTTCCCCACCCCTCCCCTCTCCTTCTCCCCCTTCTCTACTCCTCCTTTTCCTCCTTCCCCCTCTTCATCTCCGGTGGCCCAGTTCAGTCCTGAGCTCTGTTTCTCCTCTCCTGAGGTCATCTCATCCATTACTCTGCCATCAGTTCCCAACTGAAAGCCAACGAGTCCCATATCTCCATCTCCAGTCCAGTGCTCGCTCCCCAGCTGCCACACCTGTAACTAATAATACATAATTAACAACTATTAACGACTTACTACTAGCAGAATGTACATTCTACTAAGCAGTTTTACTTGCAGCTTCTCTTCTGATGTCCTCAACTACCCTCTAAGCATGGGTTTTGTTATCTCCAGTTTGCAGGCCTCTAGTAAAATCACTTGCTCAGGGGCACACAGTTAGGAGGGGGGCCAGGATGTGGACCCAGGATCCAGTGAGGTCAGAGGCTACTCTCCCCTCTGCTATGCCTCCTGAGGGTCCATCTGCTTCCTGGGCACCTCTACCTGAGTGTGCCTCAGGCCCCTGAAACTGCCTGGTCTCCCTTCCCCACTCAGGGAGGCCCCTTCTTTCCCCCCGGCACCTGATTGGAAACCATGGTCTCATCCTCACTCCCTCCCACTGTCTCAGCCCCCAGACTTTAGTCCTGCAGATTCTGCCTCTACGTCTCTCCTGTGTCCTGCTCCCTCATCTTCCCTTTGCTGGCCTCTCACTGCCTCTCAGCCTCCAGGACCCTCCCAGCTCGGCCCTCACAGAGCAGGGCTGTCCTGAAAACATGGATTCAACCATGAAACAATTTTCAATTCAGCTTGGCCTTCACAGCCCTGTGATTCATGGCTCTAGAAGGTCTTTAGAAGTCTTGTGCTCACCCCAACACCTTCTTACCCTCTGAGAAAATAGAACAGCCTTTCCCCCAACACACACCCTCTTTTGTACCTCCTTGCCTTTATCCTATAGCTGTTCTCTCTCCTGGAGGGTCCTCCTCCTCTCCTGACTACATGTGTCTGGCAGACTAATCTTTCAGGACAATGCAAAATGGGCACCGCCTGCAGGAAGCCCTCTGTGACTGTCGTGGAGCAAGGCTGAGCTGCTGTGGCACTTGTCCCAGGTGGTGGATCCAAATCCATCTGCTTTCCCGCACCCAAACCCTCATCCCCTCACCATATCTTGCCTTGGTGACTGCAGTGACCTCCCGGTAGGGCTTCTGCTTCTGCTCCCCACCTCCAGTCTGTTCTCCACTCAGCAGCCAGAGCAATCCTTTGAAAATGTAAGTCAAATCGTACCATTCCCATGTTTAAGCCACCAATGGCTCACTGCTCTCCAATACTAGCATGATCTTCCCCCTGCCTACCTCTCTGAGCTCAACTCCTACTCTCCCCATGGCTCCTTTGGCTCCAGACACACTAGCCTCCTCTCTGTTCCTCAAACACATCAACTCTTTTCCTCCTAAGACTTGGTACCTGCTGTGCCCTCTCCTTGAAACTCCTCTATCCTCTCTTCAACTGACCTGCTCCATGACTTCCCTACTTAAAACAGGTCTCCTGGTTATTCTACATCATCATGCCTCCTTTTTTTCCTTCAGAACACGTATCAACTGTAGAATTAATTACTCATTTGTTTCTTAGGCTATAAATGAGTTCCAGGAAGGCAGGGACCATGTTTATCTTCATCTGTAGTTAACTCCCTGCACACATAAAACCTAAGCAGGTGATTACCAAATAACCATACTGTACCATCTTGTGACTGTGAACATGTTTGCCTGTCTCACTGGTCTGTGAGACCCTCAAGGGATCCCTACTTAGTATCATATTAAGTTTTTATTTGTAGATTGTCCATCTCCCCATCAGAATGGAAGCTCCATGAAGAAGGCAGAGATTTTTGTTCATTGCTGTATCCTCTGTGCCTAGAATGGTGCCTGGCAAATAGTATATGCTCAATAAATATTTACTGAATGTTCAAAATGCAGGGATATGGCCACATCATCTTTCTGTCTGCAGCACCCTCTCAAACCCAAGCCCAGGGGAACTGTCAGTGAATATTGGCTGAATGGATGAGTCAGTGCTAAGAATGTGTGCGCTGATGATGCCCAGATTCTCGGGGCTTGGACAAGGAGCTTGTGTAGATAGTATCTGTGTCTCTCTCACACACACCTCCCTCCAGAGCCTAGGTCCATAGGATTCTGCAGATTGGTGGAGAAGAGGTAAGAAGTCTTACCTGGAGGTGAGCCCTCACAGCCATCTGGTGGTCACCTGGGGAACTGCAAGTACTATCAGCCCTAGTTCAACTTCACTCCCAGCCCCTTCTGAGGAGATGGTGACATCTAGGCTAGAATGAAGACACACTGGATTTGGTTGCAGATGGAATGGCTTCAGATCCCAGCTCTGCCATTTACTGTGCAATTTGGGGCAAGTCCCTGGCTTCTCTAGGCTTCACCTGTGAAATGGGGATTCAGGACTCTTGTAAGTACTGGGCTCTCATCTGGCACCTGGAAGGTGGGAAGGACTGGAGGGGGGTGTCAGTGCTGGGAAGGAATCAAGGAGGCAGGGCAGAGGGCATGAGTAGGAGAGAAGAGGAAGGGCTGCCCCTTCCTCTAGACAGAGATCTTTGCGGAAAGGAGACCTGGTTGGCAGCGATGGCCTCAATTGTCCTGTTGACACGGGGCAGTTTTGGAGCATGAGGGAGAGTATTCACATGAAAATCCACAGCCCCACTTGCGTCTCTTAGGTCTCCGGCGTTTCTCATGGTTAGAAATATCGGTGCACTCTTTTCCTCCCCGGCTGGCTGAGGATCGTCTCCATCATGAATGACACCGTACCTCTCCGGATCAGGAAGTTCCGGCCCACCAACTACTTCAGTGGAAACATGGTCGCTGATGTGCTTCACCCTGGAAGGGCAACAGTGTCCGAGACAGACATTTGGGGAAAAGTAGCCAAAATCTACAAGACCACACGAGACGTCATCTTTATACTTGGAGTCAGAACCCATTTTGGTGGTGACAAGACAACTGGCTTGGGCGTGATTTACGATTCCTTGGGTTATGCAAGGAAAAGTAAACCAACACAACCCTGCAAGACATGGCCTGCCTGAGAAGAAAAAGAACTCAAGGAAGCAGCGTATGAAATGCGAGAACAGAATGAGGGAGGTCGGGGGACCACAAGGACCAGTGTTGCTGCCGGCAAAAGGAAGAAGTAAAGATTCTGCAGTGACTTTATCTGTGGTGATTTTGCCTATATTTCATGAGAGGATTAATAAACTGTGAAAAAATAGAAAAGACCACTGCTGCTCAGAATAGAAGATAGTCTCTCATACACCCCTTCTTTCTTTCTCCCTCCCTCCCTTCCTCCCTCCCTTCCTTCCTTCCTTCCTTCCTTCCTTCCTTCCTTCCTTCCTTCCTTCCTTCCTTCCTCTCTGTCTCTCTCTTCCTCTCTTTCTTTCTTTCCTCCATGTGCTTGCAGCATCTTTGTTCCCCGACCAGGAATGGAACCCGTGCCCCCTGCAGTGGGATCACAGAGTCCTAACCACTGGACGGCCAGGAAATTACCTCTCATACACCCTTTCATGCCAACCTCCCAACAGCCTTCACCCTTCTCCGAGACCAACTGGACAGTTGTTGGGACCCGGCTCTGATTGGGGAGAAAGTGAATACCTGGGTTCTGGGGCGCTAATGCCCCTGTATTCTCTCTGATGCCCCCGCCTTCCTTGTCACCGTGCGTATTACTACTGTTTTCCTTCTCTGTTTTCCTTCTCTTTCTCTAGATGCTGCTTTTTGTTTAATCATCCTGTCAGCAAGTATTTATTGAACACTTACTCCATGCCAGGCATTGTTCTCCAGCACAGAACAGAACAAAGTCTGTTCAGTCCTGGTGGGGCTGACACATACTTTTTTAGAAAAGAATAAATTTAGAATTTCAGGAGTGCTAAGTGCTCTGAAGAATAATAAATCAAGGAAAGAGGGCAGAGGGTGATGGGGAGGGGAGTGGTAATCTAGGGTAGAGGTCAGGAAAGCCTGCTCCTGAAGAAGTGACTTGGGTTCCGTGCCCGGAATGAAGTGAAGGGGTTCCAGGCAGAGGGAACAGCCAGTGCAAAGGCCCAGGAGCAGCAATATTCTCATCCACAGTCTGTGCTCTCAATGGCAGGGTTCCCTGAGGCTCCTCCTCACTCTCTGCTCCCTCCCCTGGGTGATGTCATCTACCCCTTGAACCCGCACATCTAGGCCCCCAGATGTCCTCCTCCTGCCAGATATATTGGCAGCCAACACAGCCAGTGTTGATAATGTGCCAGGCCCCTTCCAACAATCCCATGAAGAAGATACTAACATTGCCTCTATCTTGTAGATGAGAGAATCTAGGCACAAAGATCCTAAGACACTCACCCAAAGTCACGCAGCTAGAAAATGGAGGAACTGGGATTTGAAACCAGTCTACACTCCTGACCACACCACCTGCTAAACACCCCAAACTCACCATGTCCAACTTGAAGTGCATTATCTTCCCCAGCCCTGACCCTATCCTCTCCCCATGTACCTGCCACCGCCTGTCACCTCCTTCTCCCTGCCCTACACTGACTGTGGGAGCTGCAGTGGTTCTGTGTAGCAGGGAGAAGTTGGTGGGGCCTACGATCTGGGCCGCCGCGGTTTCCTCAAGCCCTAACCTGGTCCCTGCCCCCCATCCCCATCCCACAGGCCTGGTTGATTCCAATGAGGATCAAAGCTAGAGACAGAGGGAGGAGGAGCAGCCAGTTCCCCTCCCCCAGAACTGGCCATACCTGTCACATCTGGAGAAGTCAGCTGAGAGAGGTTCCCTGGGGACAGGCAGGGCTGGGGAAGAGGGAGCTCCTTCTCCATGCCCTACCCTGCCAGGGTGTCTAAGATGGGAGGTTGAGAGGGGCCTGCCCTGGGGACTGAGCTGCTAGGTTTCCTGCTTCCAAGTTCCTCCCGGCTCCCCCACTCCTGCTGCTCTGGGGGAGTGCCCCTTACCACCACCCCGCTGGCTTTCCAGATCCTTGAATAAATAATTAAGGTTTTGAAATCTTGCCAGGCCCACTCCTCCCATGCTGTGAGGGCGCTATTGGGCTGACATGATTGACGTCACCCAGCTCCTTATGCCAGCCCCAGCATCACGAGGACCTGCCCTGGCAGCAACTTACCTGCCTGGTCACTGTCAGTCCAGACCCTCTACCCTGTCCTACTCACCCTGGGGTCCACTCACCACAGTCACCTGGTATCTTCATTCCAGGACCCTACAACCCTCATCACAGCCTTGTCACTTCAGCACTTGTGACAGGGTCACGGTGACCTGAAGTCCTATCACCTGGACACTCCATCTTCCCTTTCCTTTGCCACCGCCTTTTGCCACCCTGCAATCCCTGAACCCCATCATGCCACAGAATCACCCTGACACTGCTATGGTTGTCCTGGGGGCTTCCCTCTCTACCTCAGCGTCCCACTGCCACCACCCCCCAAGATCCTGTCACCATGATCATACCGTCACTGCCACCCACCTCCCTGTTCCCTCATGCTCCTGTCACCATCACCTCAGGGCCGTTTCGTCTTGGCAACCCCTGCCATCCTCACCGGGGAGGCCCATTCAGCCCCATCACTCGGTTTCCGTCAGCTGAATTCCATCAGCCTTTGCCACCCGAGAGTCCCATCACCCCACAGTCTATCCGCGTTCCCTTTCCGCTCCCCCTACACATCCCCCTCAACCTCCCGTGGACTTCCAGGCTCTCGCACCAGCGCCCCCGAAACCCCCGGCCCCTAGAGGGCGCCGCGTCAAGGACAGCGCGGGCCGACTCAGGAGGGGGCGGGGCCGCAGCCACGGTCGCTTTTTATGAATGGGGGAGCGGGCGGCACGAGGCCTCATTACTATGCCGAGCGGCGCGCGCTGCGCCCCAGCGCGGCTCACCCATTGGCCAGGCGGGCCGCTGACGTCACCAAACCGGTGGCCGGGGGCGGGGCGGGGTGACTCACGTCGCTTCTCCCGTGGCCGTGGGGGCTTCTCGGGGTCCGCATACACCCTGCGCAGCCTGGACCCGAGCGGAGCCTCCCCGGGGCCCGGCCGCGCCCGGTGCCGAGAGGTGAGTAGCGGGCCCCGCCGCGGACACCAGGCGTCCGGGAGGGCAGTCAGGATTCTGGGGCGCTGGGCAAGCGGTAAGGCTCGCAGCGGCTGACTGGGGTCGGAGGTCGAGACCAGGAACCCTGAGTCTGGGCTAGCAGGAGGGGAGCCAGTGTCTGAGTGCTGAGAGCCGTCAGCTGGGTAGCCCGGCGCGGGGTGAGACCTCCTGCAGGGACCCGAGGCCCTGAAGGGACTGATGGTCATCTGAGTTTGGTCCGGCAGGAAGCGTCTGGGGCAAGGACCCAAGCGTCCGAGCAGGAGGAGGTGTCTGACTTAGGAATCCAGACCTCCGGGCAGGAGGCGGAGTCAGGCCCAAGATCCAGGTGTCCGCGCAGAGGGAGGGGTCTGACTCAGGGATCCACGCTTCCAGCAGGGGGTGTCTGTTCCAAAGACCCAGAGGTTCAGGCAGAAAGAGAGGTCTGGCTGGGGACAGAAGTCTAGGTGTGTGTGTGTTGGGGGAGGCCGAGTTCCCAGGTGTTGTTACCCCAGGAGCGCAGGGTGGGGGCTGGCGGGAGCTTCACGAGCATTCTCTGGGGGCGGAGTCTGGGTTTGGCAGTACCGAGAATCGTGAGGGGTCTGGTGAGCCTCAGAAGCTGAGCGTCATCCTCCCTGGTGGGGAGGGAGCAGAGCTGCTCTCAGTTTTAAGATGTTTTTCCCTCCCCCAGTCCTGGGCCTCTCCCAGCTTCTCCTGGATCCAATGGGCCTCCATCCACTCATGGTAGTCCTTCATCTTGCCCTCCTCTGGCTACACATGTAGGAGAAAGAGACCTGCAGGACTCAGGGAGTTGGAAGGGAGAATGAAGAGACCCAGGACAGGGATCTCCAGGAAAAGAGACTCCTGCTAGCCTGGTGGCATAGGGGAGGTTAAAGGTACCCTGGAAGGAGCTTCAGGGCAGGAGTGGGGGCGACAAGGCATTGGGACTCAGCCAGGTATCCTGAGGTGAGACTCCCACTGTTTCCAGACCCCTCCACTCAGCACCCAGCCCTGCCAGCTTCTCATAGGGCCTTTCTTCTACAGGTACCATGATGTGGGGTGCAGGCAGCCCCCTGGCCTGGCTCTCTGCTGGCCCAGGAAACATGAACACGAGCAGCGTGGGCTCAACAGAGGGGCCCACAGGCCCAGTCATGCCACTGCCCTCACCTAGGGCCTGGGACGTAGTGCTGTGCATCTCAGGTACCCTAGTGTCCTGTGAGAACGCGCTGGTGGTGGCCATCATCGTGGGCACTCCTGCCTTCCACGCCCCCATGTTCCTGCTGGTGGGCAGCCTGGCTGTGGCAGACCTGCTGGCAGGCCTGGGTCTGGTCATGCACTTTGCTGCTGTCTTCTGCATTGGCTCGGCAGAGATGAGCCTGGTGCTTGTCGGCATGCTGGCCATGGCCTTTACTGCCAGCATTGGCAGCCTACTGGCCATCACCGTTGATCGCTACCTTTCTCTGTACAATGCCCTCACCTACTACTCAGAGACGACAGTGACGCGGACCTATGTGATGCTGGCCCTAGTGTGGGGATGCGCATTGGGCCTGGGGCTGCTCCCTGTGCTGGCCTGGAACTGCCTGGATGCCCGGGCCACGTGTGGCGTGGTGTATCCACTCTCCAAGAACCATCTGGTGGTCCTGGCCGTTGCTTTCTTCATGGTGTTTGGCATCATGCTGCAGCTCTATGCCCAGATCTGTCGCATCGTCTGCCGCCATGCCCAGCAGATTGCCCTCCAGCGGCACCTGCTGCCTGCCTCCCACTACGTGGCCACCCGAAAGGGCATTGCCACCTTGGCCGTGGTGCTTGGCGCCTTTGCCGCCTGCTGGCTGCCCTTCACCGTCTACTGCCTGTTGGGCGATGCCCACTCCCCACCCCTCTACACCTATCTCACCCTGCTCCCTGCCACCTACAACTCCATGATCAACCCCATCATCTATGCCTTCCGCAACCAGGATGTGCAGAAGGTGCTGTGGGCTGTCTGCTGCTGCTGTTCCTCTTCCAAGATCCTCTTCCGATCCCGTTCCCCCAGTGATGTCTAGTCGCATCCTGGTGACCCTTCAGCCCTGATCACTACAGAATTCCAGAGTGTTAGGTCCTCCAGGGCTTTGTTCCAACCCTCCAGCTCTGCACCCCAAGACCCAGCTGGTTCTGGAGTTCTAGGACTTTGGGTGTTTCACAGGATTCTGTTCAGATCCCTGCAGGGCCCAGCTGGCTCCATGGTTCTAGAATGTTCAGGTGGTCAGGGTTCCACTCAGAAATGTCGCACAGCCCAGCTGGCTTGGAGTTCCAGTATGCTGCTGGGTGTTTTACAGTGCCATTCCAAGTCCCTGATCTTCCCCCTCCCTTGACCTTGACCATGTCGCTTTACTTTTGAGTTTCTGAACTAAAGAGTCAGAGAGGTTAGTTACTCTGTTGATAGATAAGACAAAGATTTATCTGTATATATGTGCACATACAAAGAGAGTATCTATTATTATTTATTTATGAATTTATTTATGGGTGTTAACGGGAAAAAAAGAGACCCACACCTTGAAATCCAGGCCATAGCAGGGTACTCCCAGTCCCCAACACCCTCATTTCTGACCTCAGTTCCTAGAGGGGGGAAAGGGAGAGAGAGAAACCACGTATTTTGTTATTATTTTTGCTTGTTTTTTATCAAAGAGATCATAGAGACCAGAGCCTTCTCCCAGGGCCCGCCACCCTCGGGTTTGCAGGGGGAACACACCAGCCTCTGGTTTTTTATTTTTTTAAGAAACCATCACCTGAGAAACCGAGAATTCCTCTGCGCTGGGGGCCGGCTGCCCTCTGGTGGCCGTTTTGGGGAAACTGCAGCCCGGCCGGCAGCCGGGACCAGGCCAAGCAACCCCAGCTCCACTCCAGCGCCACAGCCAGAGCCTGGCGGCCAGGCCTCACCCTGCGGTGCCCTAGAGGAGGCAAGGGTGCGAGCCAACACCAGACCCCTCTGCCAACTGGGGTATGGTCCCCAGTGCGATCCCTATTCCTGTCCCTGACCCAACCCTCAATAAAAAATGATTTTGTGATAAATTTGTCTGTGTGTGCAGGGGGTGGAGTGGGGCCTGATGGGGGACAGCCTGGAATGGGAGGATCATGCCAGGCCTGGGGACCTGTGGGGTATATGAGGAGCTGGAGACCCAGGTGGAATGTGGCCGGCAGGTGACACCTCCCACCCCAGGATGCCAATCTGATGGGTCCCCCTGCTCAGACACAGGCACCGCCAGGCAAGAACCCCACCTCTCCCTGGGGACTGGAACCCCTGTTGCTAGACCCTTTTGGGGTTGAAGATGCCTACATCGTGCCCACATGAGCTTTAGCTTGGGCTTTGGCATGAAGTATATACTCAAAGCATGTAGGTATTCTTAACAACAGCCCTTCCCAGTCATGGGTGTTTGCTGTGTGGTAGGCACTGCGCTAAGTGTACTACACCCATTACCACATTTGTGCCTAACAAGCATCCCATGGCACAGGTAATAATAACTTCTCCATTTTATGGATGAGGAAACTGGCCGAGGGAAATTCAGTGGCCAGCTCAAGGTCACACAGCTAGGAAATGATAGAGCCAGAATTCAAACCAGGAACACTTGTTTCCAGAATCTGTGCACTGTCTACTGGCCAATGCTCCCCCATCTCCTTCCTTCCCAACCCTAGGGCTTACGACATTCTGGACTCAGATTTGTATTGGGGTTCATTCTCACAGCCAGCTGCCACATTTTGGGAGGTGGCTGGTTGGGGTCTGTTCATTCAGGAGCTGAAAGAGCTTTTTTGCTATGCAAAGGTGAGTGATGGTAAGTGTGTGCGTGTGCCCTTGTGTGCATTTGAGGATGTAAGTGTTCAGAACCCTGAATTTTGGTGTTTGGGAACCAGAAAGGACATGTTCAACAGGCAAGGGCAGGAGCAGGTTTGGGGTGTGGCTGAAGAGGAAGCTCTGACTACCCAAACCCCCCATCTTCCTGGGTGGGCAAAGCCTGGAGGTGGAGCCCTCAGAGCATCTCCACTGTACAGATGGGGAGACTGAGGCCCGAAGAACAGCCACTTGCTCAAACTCACACAGCTGTGCCAGGCTAGGACTCAGGTCTTTCTCCATTTCCCTGGCCAGAGAGTTCTGCCTGGTGTTCAAGACCCCTCCCCAGTAGTAGCCACAGGAATCCAAGGGGAGTGGACACACCAACAGGGGCTGGGTCAGAGCTGGTGGAGGGCGGCCCTGGGCCTAGGTACACATAGCTCCAGTCCAGGCACAAAGTGGGGAGGGTCCACCAGATCTGGCTGAGGCTTCTCTCTCTCCCCACCTTCCTGGAAGGTCCCTGGGAAAAGACCCCCACTCAGGAATCACCTGTTCTATGGCAAACATCGCACACATCACCATGGTCCACTGGGTGGTACTATTGCTCTCTCCACTTTACAGAAGAGAAAGTTGAGGCTCTGAGAGTAATGGGTTTTCATTTATTCACTGCTGTCCTCATGGACAGCTTAAATTCTAGCCAGGGGAGACAGTAATAAAGAGATAAGCTAAAACATGGTAATGTCAGAGAATGATGAGTCCTCAGAGAAAAACAGAGAAGGGGCACAGGGAGCGCGTGTAATCTCTAAAAGAGGGTGCCCCCAAAAGGTCTTCCTGAAGGTGACGTTTGATTTGCCTAAAGTCACATAGTAAAACAGTTGAGCTGAGATTTGAACCCAGGTCCATTTGACTCCAAATCTGTTTCTTTCCTAGGTGAGGGAATGGGTTTCAGGAGCAGCTCAGAAACAGCAAGCAAGGAAACCAGGGCAGGGAGCTCTGTCCCCAGGCTAGGGAAAATTTGGGGCTCTCCAGGCTACCCCTAGACCTTTGGGAGGGGCGGTGTAGGAACAGGCCTCCTTGCTGCCTCCGCCTCACTCCCAAGGAGCACCCACCAAGGACCAGAAGGAGAGGGGCCAGGTGCCTCTCCTGCCCTGGGGGGGCTTGGCCCTTTGCTTCCCCATCCTAGCTTCTGGCTCCAGGGCCCAGCAGGGCCGAATGCTGGCCAGCCTCATGTCTGCAAGGGCCTGTGATGGACCCTCATGCTGTGAGTCCTCGTCTGTCTGTCTGGGTGTGGCTGTGTGGTGGATCTGAGACATTTCCGGGAGCCTGTATCTGCGGTCTCTGCCTTGGGTCCTGGGCCCATCCTGAGGGTGTCTGACTCTGTCCCTGGGTTGGGGCCTCTGTGCGTGGTGGGGCTAGCTGGCTTCTCCCTGCTCCCGGGATTCTTCAGATACACCTCAGGTCTTCCCTGTGCTTCCCGCTCTGTGTTTCCTCCAGGAAGCCTCCTTGGCTAAGCCCTCCTGTGGCTGTAAAGATGCGGTTTATACAACACACCGTGCTGCGCTTCTCCTTAGTAAATATTTATAGAGAAGTCTTGCCTTCCTCGTTCCCCTAAAGGCTGTGTCCCCTCTCCAACTGAGGGTCCCTGAGAGAAGGGACATGTCTGCCCCCCCCAAACTGAAGCCTCTATGTCTCTTTCAGCCTCAGACTCAGCTGGTGCTCGGCCTGGGGCTGCTCAGCACCACATGCCTGTGTGTGTGCGCGTGCGCGCCTGTGTGTGTTTTTTGGGGGGGAGTAGTCAAGCCTTCCAGCCTCTCTGCCTTTGCCAGTTGTCCAACCCCATGCCTGACCCCACCCAGTTGCAGAGGCCTAGGAGGGTGAACTGGGCAGTGGGGGCTCCCTGGCTTGGGGGAGGCAAAGGCTGGGGCTCAGAACCCTGCCTCTCTGCCAGGGTAGGCCTTGGGGTGGGGGTGGGGCCCACCTCTCCTCCCCTCCTTCCCAGGTCCTGTGTAGAGGAGGGGGGCAGCCCCCGCCAGGGCCATGACCGCCTCTCCCTGCAATAAGTGAGGAGACAGCAGCTATTAATATAAGATGAGTTCACGGGCTCACAGCTTCTGCAAGCTGGAAAACAGGCTCCCGGGGCCGGGGGCTACGGCAAGTCTCGTCTGTCAGATTCTCTCCTGGAGCCTGGAGCCCATCAGCCCCGCATCCCCCTACAGGCTGAGACCTGGGCGCACACAGGCACGTGCACACAGGCACACACGTGGGGGTCCAGGCCTCTGGCTGTTCAGAGAACACACACACATGCACACATATCCAGACACGCACATATACCCAGATGTATCTGCATACTGGTACGCACACCTGTGCACACAGATATATCATGGTACATATGTACACGGACCATGTCAACTTCATGTGCACATGTTCGCATGCAGAAGCACATACTTAAATGTATGCAATGCCCTTGCACACACATGTATACACAGACACTTATCCTTATATATACATGTGTGCACACAGGTCCAGGCATGCTTGCATACCCAGACCCATCTGCATACCACTGCACACCCACATATACACAGGCACAAAACTGCACACGTGCATACAGATGGCATCCACAATCATGTCCATACATTTGCATACAGGACTACATGCAAGGACTTGAATGCACGTACATGTCTTTTGCACACAGTGTACACACAGTCACACAGGCTCCTCACTGTGAGTGCTCAGCAACCATGAATTCACAGGCAGACCCTTGGCTTCCAGCACCATCCGGCTGGCTCAGTCTCCCCTCCCCCAGCCTCATGACAGGCAGCTCATGCTCCTGCCAACCCCAATGCCCGCCTTTGGCTTCCCGCCCCCCGGGGGTCCCCAGATCCCTGATTAACCCCCTCACTAATTGGCCACCAGCCCCTTGACTTTGCTGCAGGCCTTCTCGGGAGCTGGGAGCGAGAGGCTGCAAATTGGCCAAGCAGGATGGGTCTGGGGAATAGAGTGCGAGGTGGGGGGTGGGGGGTGCTATGAGCTCAGGGCCTGGCTGGAGCCAGGCAGGGCACCCCCTATACCAGGGCTGGGGGGGCACTGGTATTGTATTCTCATGGGAGGGCACTCTAGGATTCAATGTGTACCCAGTCACCTGAGCTTTCCCTGAATGCAATTTTACACACACTTACTAGTCACGTGGGTGGACATGCCCCACCCCACTTCTCCACACAAATGCATGTGAACATCTGCACACACCCAAGTACACTCACGAACAAACCCAATAAGCATACAGGCAAAATCTTGCCTGTTCATAAATTCAACCGCCAGAAACGCAAAGACCATTTACGTACATACATCCAAACATACTTCACCTAAACACACAAATGTATCACATGTATACAGGGTTGCAAACATACAAATTTACATGTTACACATGCCTATGAATGTACACCTAAGTATACCTGTAGGTGTGCAAGAACATACGTCCACATCTGTGTGTGCACACCCGTGGAGTCCAGGCATGCGTGCACACACCACTCCGGTGTGTGCCTGCCTTGATGAACTAGCAAGTAGCCACAGGATAGGGAGAACCCCCATAGCCAGCCACTGGCTTTGCAGAGGAATAGGGAGCTTGAGGTTCCTGCAGTCTATAGGCAGGGGTGGGGAGTGGTGGAACTCAACTAATGCCTAAGCCTGGTACTTCCTCTGGGTTCTCAGCCTTCAGGGCAGAGGTTCTGGCTTTTGCTTCTGTAGTTCCTGTCTCCTTGGCTCTGGACCCAAGCCCATAGGGTGTTCTACTTTCTACCAAAGCCCCAGGCAGCCTGGGGCATTGGAAAGAAGAGGGTTTCTATTTCCATGCCTGCTGTCAACTTGCTGTGTGACTTCAGACAAGTTGCTGTATCTCTCTGTGCTTCTGTTTCCTCAACCATAAAATAGGAATAAAAAGCTTTTAAAGTGTTGGTAATCCTTGCAGAACTGGCCTGAGGAGTCCATGGGGTCATGTTTATAGGTGTGCCTTACTCAGGAACACGTCTGGGAGAGGTTAGTTTCCAAGATACTGAGATACCAGGGGGCTGGGGGTGGGGGGTGCAGCATACATCATCCTGGTCAACCCCTCATTGAATAGTGGAAGAAGCTGAGGCCCAGAGAGGGAGCAGCAAGGTGGGAGCTAGAAGAGCTGACCTCTGACTTCTCAGCCAGGATATCTACTCTTCTTTAAATATGTATGCAGAGCGTCAGCAGGTGTGTGCACAATTCCCCAGGTAAGGGTGGGGATGGCTGCCTGCTGTGGTGGGAAGGTGTCTCTGCAGGACTCCTGCCACCATGGTACTGACAATTCTACCATGAAGAGATTCTTTTGGGTGTGAAAGGCTTATTTTTTGTCTTCCAGCTTCAGGCCCCCCCCCCCAGACACCTCTTCTCCTGGGGCTAAGGCTGGCTTGGGGAGCACCTGAAACAGCTCCTAGCCGCATGATCTGGGAGGGAACTAGCTGACAACCACCCCAGAGCAGAACTTACAGGAAGTGGTGCCAGGTTGCCCTGGCCGCTGGGTGACCAGGAGGGGGCAGTGAGGAACTGGCGGAGGGAGCACGAAGGGAGGGGTGGCTCCTGAGGACTTTGTGTGAGGTCTGCTTGCACCTATGTGTGTTCCTGTAACTGTGTGCTGATCTGTGCCCTTGTTTGCACAAGGATAAGACTCTGTGCAGTGTGTGCACATCTCCGTGTGTATCCATGTCCGAGTGTGCATAGATGCACCCATCTGAACAGGTGTGTGCATATACTGAAGGCATGCCCGACGGAAGCCCCAGCCCATACCTAGGGAACTCACTTTGTCCCAGGCAGTTGAGGGCACAGGGTACTTCTAACTATAAAGGTCTAGGATAGCCAAACCCTCAGTCTAGCTCACTTGATTTCAAAGTAAGAGCAAAAATAACCATCACCTATAAAACTGGGCACCAGGGGGTAGGGTAGACTGTAACAGAAAACCTTTAACACACCCCCTCACACCAAAGACCATGATGCTAGATGGAGAGATTCTGAAAACGGTTTAAGTTCCATGGTGGACAGAGCACAAGAGACCCATGTGCGAACTATGGCTCTGCTCCTGGCCAGCTATGTGATCTTAAGCAACTCAACCTCTCTGAATCTTTTTCTCGTGTGTAAAATGGGAGACTCTTGGTTCATGAGGTTGAAATAAAATGTATGCAGTCTTGGGCAGGTAGTAGTAAATGCTCATTCTTCTCAGGATTAGCCCAGAGAGCTGAAGCTCCCAAGCTGAGGAGCCGGAATTCAAGCTCAGGCCTCCTTCTTCCCAGAACCACATTCCTTCCCTCCAATTCCCCACCAAGGGCGGCTCCTGACACCACCATTTTGTCTTCTCCCAGGGCGGGCGTCTGGCTGCCTGTCAGTCACCGGCCTCGGGAAGCCAAGTGCTGACTAAACACAGGCCTGAGCAGAAGGGTGGAGCGAGGGGCTCCGCCCGGGGCGAGCTGGCTCCCGCGCCCCCTCCCCTGCACCCCACCTCCAGCGATGAGCTCAGAGTGGCTGGCGCAGCACTTGCTGACAATTCAAAACTTCTGCCCCCTCTCCTGGGATGCCAGCGGGTGACTCTCTCTGAACAGCAGGCGTGACCAGCCAAGTCACCAACCCTGCTCCCAACCCTCTCCCGGGGCCACCGCACTGTTTGCTGGGCCCAGAACTGGGTGTCTATTCATAAATTACCCCCAGGGACAGTCACCCGCAGCAGCTGGGCTCGGAACAACCGTTGCTTCCTGGGTAGGTCATTTTTTGGGGGTCAGAATATAAACCCAGCTCCCTCACCTTCCCAGGCAGAAGGGGCATGCAGCACCCTAAACCTTTTATCGGATTCCATTGTAAATCATTCTATTTAAGGTAAGTTGCTTGGGTCTGAGAGGCAGACAAGATGCCGGCCAGATGTTGGGAGGCAGCATCAGCATTCAGCCTGTGTTCCTCTCCTGCCTGATGCAAGGAGTCTCCCTGGCCCCAGCACCCCCCTCTCAGCCAGCTGAGGGCCTCTAGGTCCCCCAGTTGGGTCTCACCCTAACCCAAAATGGTTTCCGGCCTTCATTCCCCCACCTCCTGCACAGGGTGCACCATCCAGGCCCAGAGGCCTCCCGCCCTCCAAGCCCACCCACACCGACCACCCTCTGGAGCTCTGGCCACCACCCGTGGCTATCAGTCGTCCCCTTATAAATGCTTCTCCCATTACACACATATATGTGCACACACACACACCCCAGAGGTGGCTGCATGGTTACAAAGACTTTATCAAATTATTTAAGATGTTGGCATTTATGCATTCGCATGTATACGTAAAACAATTACACAGAATCTTCAGGTCACTGGGGTGCTAATGTGGTACACACACGAGCCTGGCAGGGACTCAAGTAGGACCAGGCTTGGAGGCATGGGGCTTTGAAAAACTAGTCCTCCTTCTAAGGACCTGAGAGGAATAGGGTGACAAGGAAAGGGTCACGTCAGGGGTCTGGCTTAACCCCTGAAGGTTAGAGCTCAGAGCTGCATCTCAAGCTCCGTTCCCATCTTCAGGGGAAGGGGACTCATTTTCAGACTGTAACCCCACTACGTAACAAGCCCACTCCCTAAAATCTTGATGTGGCAAACACACCCAAGAATCCACTGGACCAGGTCCTCATAAATATATTTATATCAGAGAAAACAAGGCACTTCAGGAGCATGATGGCTCTCTCTCCTACACATACATCATTCTAGACAGAAAGTAAAAATTGGTTAGTTTCTCAAGTGAGTTAAGTGACTAAAGTTAATACAGTAACAAAATTGTTCCCTAGCCCTTCCTGAGGCACATCTCTGGGTGACACCTGGTCCCAGGTCGGCTGAACCCCGGTAGAGCTCAAAGCCCCCAGGAAGCCTGACCTCTCTCCTGAGCAAAAGCCCCTGGCCTTGGGGTCACTGCCCCCCTCCTCAAGCCCTGAGGTCAGGTGAGGGGGGTTGCAGTGGGCAGCAGGCTGAAAGCAGAGCTGGGACACGGTGGGAATGCTTACGCAGGGTCACCAAAGCCACAGAGACCTCAATCTGTCCGAGATGGCGCTGCCGAGCCGGAGAATCGGCGCCACGGGAAGAGATTTCACATTAGCCCTGACAACACTGCCTCAGCTCTGCGGTGACACCGGCCAGGGTCATTTCTGAGGGCGCTTGAGCTTCCGTTGGAGGCGAGCTGGAGCTCGGGCCAGCTGCTCGGAGCCTCCAAGGGATCGCTGAGCCTGCCCCCTCCCCGTGGCTGCTCCCTTGGAATGTACTCATCTCACAACCAAGGCAGAGTCACAACTCACTTCTGACACTGCCGAGTGGAAGCTGGGCCCCTGGGCCACAGGAATGGGGGCAGGTCCCCTGGGCTGGGCAGAATAGGGAAGGGAGGCGGCTCCTTGGCTTCAGCCCTTAGAGTCCTTAGGGGCCATTGCTCCATACTCTTACCAGCCTCAGCCCAGTTTAAATAATCACTAAACTTTGCATTCTACAATTACAGGATTCCAAAGATAACACAATTACCTGCATAGGGTCCTTTATCATCTTAAAGGGCTCTGTGTTTAAAGAAGCTTTTTTTTTTTTTTTTTTTGGTGCACATATGCATAAGTAGAGCCCAGAGGGCCTCTCGGCTGACTGGGTCCCCAGCCCCCCGAGCTGAGGCGGCTTCGCAAGGCCGGCTGCTACAAAGCGCCGAGCTTGGCTGCATAGATTTTAATGAGAGCATCGGGCAGAGCTGTGCTGTTGCTCTCCGGGACTTTCAGATCATTACCAAACCAGCTGTAGGATGAGAACACAGCATATCGAAACCCTAGGAGGTCACTGAGCTAATGATCTAATCCTACCTTCTGCAGGCAGTGGCCCTCCCCACCTCCTCCTGCCCCCAGCCCTTTCCAAGGCAGACTCCGTCCATTCCAGAAGCCAGGCCAACACCGCCCCCTTCAAGGTCAGAGAAGAATGATAGTGAGTAGTGCTGGCTCCCCCTTCTCCGGAAAGGAGGGGGATGGGGGTAATTTAGTCAAAGCCATTAGGCCCAAACCCTGGCCTAGCCAGGCCCCAGCACTCCTATTTGGGAGAACCACTGCCCTCCACCTGCCACTTTGGTCACTGCTGGGTTGCAGCCGGGGGCACCTTCGACAGCCATTTTAGAGTTCTGAAGAAAGCACCTTCAGCTTCCAGAGTGCACAGTGGGAGGCAAGGAGGGGGTGCACACCGTCTGGTACGCTCAGCACTGGGGCCTGACGCCAGCCCTGTGCCAGAGATGTGTGATCTAGGAGAGGAAGGAGGGCACACTCTGGAGCAGCCCCTGCAGGAGGGCACGCTGGCCTCTAAAGACTCGGTCCCCACGCCCCAAGTTCACAGCAAGAAGGCTGAGGGGGAGATTCAGCCAGGGCACAGCGGCAGTACCCACGATTACACCCTCTCCTCAAGCCGGAGGGGTTGATGAGGGCTTTGGCAATTACTATAACCATTTGCTGTGCTGGGTAGAGACAGATCCTGTTTCTCTTTGTTTCAGGGCTCGGAAAGCCGGAGAAGCCGGAGAAGCCAGAAGCCAGTTTCAGCACAAGAGGCTACACAATAGTTAGGGCAGAAGAGAAGAAACCTCACTGTTGGCCAAAGTTGACCAGTTTTTTTCTGAATAATAGCACCTGTGTATTAGCTCTGGGAAAAAGGGGGAGTGAGGGAGGGAACGTCACTGTGCAGTGAGGAGGGGAGCTGGAAACAAGACCCAGAGTCCTTCTGCCTTTCGACCCTCCTCATGGCCGCCAGCCGCCAGCGCCCCCTGCCCCGGGGCAGCTACCTGCAGCAGCTGCCAGCCCGAGGGACTGAAGTTTCTACAGTTGGAAGGACCTATGCTTAAACTGGGGAAATAAAAGGGGGAGGAGTTGCAGAGGAATTGAAAGCAGCACCTGTCACGCTGCCTACCCGCTTCCTTCTCTCACTACCTCTGGTCCCCCAAAAGGGCAGCTCTCAAGGCCAGGTGCTTGGCTGGTGATAGGAAAGGGGGAGCAAACAATTACAAGAGAGGCCATGAGGGTCTGAGCAGCACTGATAGGCCTGGCACAGGCCCTGAGCCCTTCTACTGGGACCCCCACCTGTGGTGAGGTCTGAAGTAGCACGGAGCAAGAACTGCTCTGCCCGGGCTCCAGCAGGTGCCCACCATTTGGTCCCAGAAAGCACAGGTGACTTGGAATCAGGAACTCTGGGGTCTAGCTCTGTCATCATCCAACTGTGTGACCTTGAGCAAGTCACTTCCCATCTCTAGGCTTCAGCATCATTCAACCCAGTTCCACCTTTTTCCAGTCCTGCAGTTACAAGTCTCTAAGCTTGGCTCCCGAGAGCCAGAAGAGGCCCAGATCCCTGTGTGTCAGGGCTAGTTTGGTCGTGAGTATTAGAGGTTAGAACCGGGCTGTGGTGCTTGGAGGCACCTGGTGGTGAGGGAGGGGCATTTAAGGAACGTGGAACACCACATTCAGGAGAGGGACCCTGGGAGGGAGGGAACCACCCCTGCCTCCAGAAAGGCATTGTTTCTGAGCAGAGGGGTAAGACATTTCTTTAGGGGCTGGATGGCTCCTGGAATAAAGGGCATCCAGACATAGAGATGGCTTAGCAAAAGGCAGCCTCACCCTGCTGATGAGGGCAGAAGGGGGAGGCACGGGGTATGCGGCTGCTCCGCCCTCTCAGTGCATGGGAAAGGGGCCAGCTGTGTCCAGGCAGGCTTTAGGACCAGAAGATGGCTGGCATTATTCAAAGTAGCTGAGGGCAAGGATTCTAGAAGACCACAGAAAATGGCTTCTAGGGGAAGGCACCAACTCCAAATTTAAATCCAATCAAAGGGATCTGCTTTGGGGTTTTCCCTTCTCTTCAATATGCAACAGTCACTTGAAGGGAAGAGGGAATATCTCAGCTACTGAACCTCAGGAGCCCCATGGGCCTGACCTCGGGGAGATGGGAAATACATGTTGATTTGGAGGAAGCACTTGGATATATCTTTGGTTGCTTCAGGGAAGGCTCTGGCCCCTTGAGATTCTTTTTTTCCTCCCTTTTTTCCCCTTGGGACTGTCGGGGTAGGCATCAAAGGAGGCAGGTAGGAAGGAAAGAAAAAGGAAGCGGGCAGCAGGCAGAAGAGTTAATCCGACCACTCGTCCTCATCAAACTCAGAGGAGTCATCTTCTGAGTCGCTGTACTCCACAGCAATGCGACGTGACAAGATGGTGGCCACGTCGTTGCCCACAACATCCCGCTTCTCTTGTTCCCGCTGCTCCTCAACCCTGCGCAGCTGAAAGCCTGGTGGGAGAGAGAGAGAAGGGTTAAGGGGTGCGTCAGTCTCCGAATCCATCCAGGACTGTGGAAGAGGGAGCAGCCCCTGGTGGTGGTGGGTATTGGAAAGGACAGTGAAAAAGAAGGACCCTCTGGGAAAGCAAGATCCTCAGGACAAGAAGTAAAGACAGGTTTTATGAAATTGTGGCCCCAGTGCTACAGGTGTGTCTGAAAGGAGCCTGCCATTCTTCCCAGTTTCCACGCTTCCCAGTTTCTCAGGCTGGTGAGGATGGTACTTCTCCCAAGACTGAGTGGGGAGTGGCTGCCAATCCCCACCTAGTGGGCACTCAGTCTGCCCAAGTCATTGATTTTCATGAAGCTCAGCTGCCTTAGGTTGTCTCCACTAGACAACCCTTCAGTTCCTGGAGGATCAGACAGAAGAAACCACTCCAGTCCCTTGGGACCAGAACCGGCCTCTGACAGAAAGAGAATAAATGCCCCATGATGGTGAGATGATGATGAGGGAGGGGAGGAAGGTAGGGTGAAAGGAAGGGAAGGGGATAGGAGAAAAAGGGGAGAAGGAAGGGGGTGGGAAGTGGGGGAGAGTAGGGAGGAAGGATATGAAAGGCAAAAAAGTGGAGGACAAGGAGTGTGTGAGTCCAGCTGAGGAAGTACCTTCTAAGACAGTGATTCTTGTTTTTCTCTGGGGCACAAAATGGATGCAAACATACACAAAGCATAAATTTCCAAGGAGTTCAAAGATCCCACGATAAGAAATCTTTACTTTAAACCAAGGTGGAAAGAAATATAAACCTCTGTATTTTTAGAGTGAAGCCTTTCTTCACGCTGATCTGAGGTCTTAATCTCTCCCCACCCAACGAAAGCTATTCCCTTGGAAGGTCGCAGAACCCCTTGTCCACCCTCCAATCAGTCTTCCAGCTGCAGAAAGACAAGGCTTCATGATCCCGGACCCACCATTGGGATTTTACCTTGACGGATGGCTGAAAGCAAGTCGCTGCGGGCATCGCTCACAGGAGGCAAGGAGGACTTGGGCTTGGTGGTGTCAGAAAGTGGTGGAGGTGCAGCAGGCTGGCCATCTGCACCACTGAAAGGGGGAGGAGGGGGCCCCGGAGGAGGGGGGGGCGGGGGAGGCGGAGGTGCTCCTCCTGCTGGTTGGGACAAGGGAGGTGGTGGCAGAGGTGAGTAGTCAGCTGCTGGCGGTGGGGGAGGAGGTGGAGGGGCAGCAAAATCGGGGTGAGGTGGGAAAGATGGGGGTGAAGGTGGTGGTGGCGTCCCTGGAGACCCAAATCCTCCAAGCGGTGGTGGGGGTGGAGTGCTCATCATCGGAGGTGGAGGCGGAGGGGCAGGTGGTGGAGCAAACCCAGGTTTGGGGCCTGGCGGAGAGCCCAGAGGAGGAGCTGGTGGTGGATGGCTTGGGCTGACCACACTGGATCTTTTGGGCCCAGCTAAGCCAGACCCTCTTTGGATACTGTCTGCTGGGTAGCTAAAAGGACAAAGCAAAAAGACCCACCATCACTCTCAGGATGCAAACCTCCACTTTTAGTTAAGTTTATCTATAAGCCTAGGTTCATTTTGGTTGACAGTATCAATTCATTTTGCCTCAAATAGAAAGAAGAACCTGGGGATGGTCAGAACAGACCAACAATGGAATGGGCACCCTTGTAAGGTAATGAGCATCCCATTAGCAGAGGAGTATAAGCAGAAATTGAGAAAAACTACCTGAAAAAAGTGGACTTAGGATTTTTCCAACAGGTAAGGGCTGGCCTAGATCCTCTCTTAGGTCCCCCTCAAACTTTTCAGCTCTCCAAGGGAAGGCACCCTTCTAAGAAGAAGGGTCAGTTCAATCTTGGAGCCAGGACTAAGAAGGCACGCAAGAAAGAACTGGAATAAAAATTCAAACACCACTACCCACAGGCTCTGCTCCACAGGCTATTAACATTCACCAGATCTTATGAGGGCAGGAAATCCAAGCCAAGCTGACCGAACCTGAGCGGGGTACAGATTTAGGTGAATGTACCTTCAGTGCTCATGTGGAAAAACTTGAGACAGAACGAGGGCCTGAGGATCAGCAGAGACGGGAAATGAATGTGCTGCCAGACTTGACCCGGGTTGAGAGAGAATTAAGGTGCACCTCTCCTGGGTCAGGCCTACTTGACTGAGGCTGCAAGGTCTCAGGCCATGTGTGAGACTGCAGGGATTCTTTTTCCACCTTTTTATCTGCCCTACACTAATAGCTACTCCTTAGAAAAGCATCCATCTTGGAATTTTCCACAGACCTTCGAGCCTTAGCTGCATCCAACATGGCAACAAGCAGGAAGTGATTTGGGAGGCAGAAGGAGACTTGGGATTAGTGGTTTCAAGCGCCAAGAATGGGGCGGGCGGTGGGGGTGACAGCACTGCTTTAGGTCTCCATCTGAGGGGTCTTCAACATACCCAATCTCTGATTAAACAGTGTCCAAGGAGACAAGCATACTTTTCAAAGCTCTCACTTGTCAGGCATCAGAAAGAAAAGTAACTATGAGGAAACACTGAAATCTAACACTCCTCAGATCCCTTCCTCTTTCAGCCATTACTTGCTAACTCTTCCTCTATATACCTCTGCCAGGGACACTGACAAATACCAAAATGGTCAGATTCTAAGTTTCATCTCTTTTTCTTTTGTTTCCTTCTTTCTGGAGATTTTATCCACGGTGAAATGGACCAGAGGTGACAGGAGAAAAGGGTGACTATCTTCTACGTTCCTAGATAACTGGGAAGGAGGCTGTTCAATATTTTATGTACAGCAGGAGATTATACCACTTTATGTCATGCTGAGTCAGAGCCAAGTAAAAAAAGCAAGAGATAAGTTGGTGACTTCTATCTGCTCAGGTGTAGCTAGTAGTTAAGAACACAGGCTCTGGAAAGAAAGCCTGACCTGCTTTCCAATCATGACTGACCTGCTTTCCAATCATGACTCTGCCTCTTACTGGCTGTGAGATCTTAGGTAAGTTCATTGACCTCTCTGTGCTTCACTGTTTACTCATCTGTAAAATGGGTACCTATCTCAAGAGGACTCTTGTGGGGATTAAGTAACATATATAGTGTTTGGCATAATGCCTGGCACTTTACAAACACTTAATAAATACTAATTATTTCTATTATCTAGACACACTTGTCTGGAGTCACTTTAGTGGTCCTGGCCTGGATTTAGAACTCTTACTTTGTTCTTGAGCATTTAACCACCCCTAGTAGATGGAAGAGGTATCACCATTTACCTGAATTCTGCTGGTGGGGGAGGCAAGCTGTCCTCAGAGAAGGAAGGAGAAGGCGGAGAAGTGGAGTCTGACTGTGGTGGTGGTGGGTAGTTGCTTGCATCCACGTTATCAACAGACCCAACGCTGCCATTCTGGTACACCAAGGTGGGTGGATACCTGACAATGAACCCAATGCCAAAACTGTCATTTAAAGTCTGAGTGGTACTCTCTTGTTTTCTTAAAAGACCCCATAAAAATGCATTTGATACAAAAGCTATTAGGGAGAAAATAAAATTAGTATATTTCTCATATAGTTTCTGTTGTACTGAAGTTTTATTTTAGGACTAAATATTCTATTGTTAAATATCTCCCAGGACTTCCCTGGTGGCGCAGGGGTTAAGAATCTGCCTGCCAATGCAGGGGACACGGGTTCGAGCCCTGGTCCGGGAAGATCCCACATGCTGTGGAGCAACTAAGCCCGTGAGCCACAACTACTGAGCCTGCGTGCCACAACTACTGAAGCCCGTGCGTCTAGAGCCCGTGCTCCGCAGCAAGAGAAGCCACCACAATGAGAAGCATGCGCACTGCAACGAAGAGCAGCCCCCGCTCGCCCCAACTAGAGAAAGCCTGCGCGTAGCAACAGAGACCCAATGCGGCCATAAATAAATAAATTTAAACAAACAAAAAAACCTCCCAGATATTTCTTTTGTTTTTTCCCCCACTTGCTGTAGTTGTAATTTATTTATTTAAAAAGAATTTTTATTGGAGTATAGTTGATTTACAATGTTGTGCTAGTTTCAGGTGTACAGCAAAGTGAATCAGCTATACATATACATATATCCACTCTTTTTTAGATTCTTTTCCCATATAGGTCATTACAGAGTACTGAGTAGAGTTCCCTGTGCTATACAGTAGGTCCTTATTAGTTATAACATAGTAGTGTGTATATGTCCAACCCAATCTCCCAATTTATCCCTACCCTCTCCCAGATATTTCTGTTGGATTGTCTGTAGAAATGGGACTGAACCCAGATTATCAAAACCATGCTGTTCCTTTCCCAATGTTGGCCTTGTCAAACCCAGCAGTTCTTTGAAATTCTCTCCCAAATGTTAGGAGCAGCCCAGACCCAAATCCCAAAGTCTGTCTTGCAGCAAAGGGCAAAGCCAAGCCCCAAGGCTAGTGAGCTGCAAGCACATGACTGGCACACAGCCTGGTTTTGAGGTCGGCAAGCCTCTGGAGCGCTCAAAGGCCAAGGAGGCATCTGATTGCAAAACCAAGCTGA
Source organism: Grampus griseus (assembly GCF_964374135.1). Taxonomy (NCBI): domain Eukaryota; kingdom Metazoa; phylum Chordata; class Mammalia; order Artiodactyla; family Delphinidae; genus Grampus; species Grampus griseus. Next base: position 162,072,712 of record NC_139017.1, on the reverse strand, counting down.
GGACAAATGCAAGTTGCTGTGTGGTAGTTAGACGTGGTCTCTTATCTAACAAAAGGAGCTGCTGATTAAAGTGGGGTGCTAGGGCTTGCCTCACGAAAACCTGTCCCTCATAGCACTGGGCCTTGGGTGAATTTGCTCTGGGTGAACAGCAACCAACTTCTAAACAAGCACGAACATACCAAGCAGCAGCTAACAAAATGTGGCCTGTTCTGCTCCACCTCCCGCTTCTTTCCACCATTGTTGGATTATAAGGAACTCATCTAAAGCAGACCCCAGGGAGAACAGAGTTGGAGGGAACTAACTGAGTCAAATGATGCTCTGATGTGGAAAATCCCCAAGGCCTGAAGCCCTATAGACTTGGCATATCTCTTTACAGGCTCACCAACAAGCATGTCCAGGTAGAGCAGCCATGCAGCCTGATCCAAAGTCCTTATTTTCACCACCTCAATACACACACACACACACACACACACACACACACACACACACAGTTGGTCGGCATCCTGAACATGCTTCTGCCCTTAGAGTCACTGAACCTTCATACAACAAGGGCCTGTCTGAACAGGAGGGACCACAGAACAAAATGGCCCCTTTTTATTGGGAGGTGAAGATAATGGAGGTACCCTCAGGGCTGATTCCCCTGTAGAAAGAAAGGCTCATTTTTCCTCTCACCATCCTCATCACTCTTTAAAACAAATCTCTTAATCTAGGAAGAACAAGTGTCAGAAGTGTCAAGATTTCTAAAAGTCAAGATTTTCATGGTAGAATTATTCCTAAAAGCAAGAACAACTCAACTCTTTCCTTTTATCATTCCTAGACACCCGGCATGGGCTGGCATGGTTCTCTGACAGCCAGGATGCAAGGTATTTAGGGGAAAAACCAGGGCGACATTTATGCCAAGCAATCGTGGTGACTTGGCTTTGAATGTCACACAGGTCGGACACCAGGATAAGCATCCAACAAAGCTTTAAAACCATTTTTTTCCTTTTAAACCTCTAGTGTGATTTGGTGTCGGGAAATGGGGTCAGACTGACATCTACCATTTCTTCACGGAAATATATAGCCTCAATATTGGCCGCACGACCTTTCCCACACTGTCTCTGAGGTCTGCTTTCAGTCCCTTGGCCAGCCTCTCTCCCAAGACTGACAAAGGCTGACTGAAAAGTTGCTTTGGTGATGTGCACAAATTCTCTGCCTGGCCCTCCCCACTCCCACGAAATGCCCAGCTCTTTAGCCACAACCTTCAAATCAATGCTCTGGAGGCAAAGGCCTCCCAAAGCCACTTTTCTTCCCTTTCTAGTCTTTCCTTTGAGTGCCTCAGACATACCAGTGTCTGGCAGAGCAAGGGCACTAGAAGCCATAGGCTTTATTTTCCAGACCACTCTCGTCGCCAAGTCTCTTGATTTTTTTAGCAAATTTTAATCACCAGATGGAGGCACTTTAAAGTAGCTGATTAACAGTGGTATTGATTTAAGCCACACAGCAAGACTTCAGGGGGTATGAAAGGTGTCACACCAGAGCTGTCAGACTGTTGCCCCCAGGTGCCCAGCCCCTTCAAAGAATGCTACCAAGAGGAGAGAAGCATCACCTACCCAGAAGGCCCCAGCTTTTCTTTGGATTCTACAAATTCTTGACCCATCTTCATTTTCTCCCACTCTTCCTTACGTGTCTTGATTTTACGTGGGTTTACATTTCCTCGATTTGGATTATCCTTCTTCTCTTTCTACAATGAAAAGAAACAGAAAAGCCTTAATAAACATTTCCCAAAGTTCTTCATTAAAATTCCACCCAGCTTCATGGATATATACCCAAGAGAAGATTTGCCTAGACAACATACAGTAACTATAGAATTTACAGAATTGCTGGGTTTAGAGTGACCTAGAGGCCATCTAATCCAAACCACCTCCTGGGCTCAAACACATTTCCTCAATCCCATACTCAAACACCTCTACCCACTACCTCTTTGGGTAATTCATTCATGTTTTTCAGCAGCTCCAATTGTTAGGCAGTTAGTAAACAGCTATTTATTATTTGTTATGCCGCAAAGGTCAGTCAAGAGAGAAGAGAAATAATGATAGCGGTAGATATCTGGGACAGATATAAGGAAATAGTTAAAGAACAAACCAAAACAACCAATGAAGAATTCTTCAGCCTGTGCAGCTGCACTAGCCCCTGGCGCTCTCTTGGGCCTCCCGGCAGCCATGCTAATGGGATTGTGAGGTTGCAACTGGTAGGTCATATGCTTACACACATCACTGGCAGCCTAAGGGGAGGGGAGCATCTACCAAAACCAGGCCTATGCCCCCACCACTGCCTCACCCAACCAGTAGTCAAGGTGTTAAACCACTCTTGTTGCAAATCAAACACTGTAGAGCCTTGTGCTGATCTCTGAGAAATGAGCTGCAAAACTGGCAGGGAAGGGAACTAGCCTAGCTTGAGTGTCCAGCAGAGTCAGGTGCAAATTGCAAGAGAAATAAATGGTGAATAGAAAAGTCAATTTCTAAAACTCAGCCTGAATATACTCAATTGTTAATAGCACCGGGAGGAACAAACACATTTTTGGTGTGATTTATACTTTCATCTTGGTTGTGCTTGGAGTGGACACATTTTTTTTTAAGAGTCTCACCTGACATCCACGCAAGCAGCCACTCGGAATGATTACTTAACATAAGACTGGCTTCCTTTTTATCCCCCCTCCACAGTCGTGCCTACTGATGTGTAGAACAGAGGCCCCTTTCCCCTCACCCTATGCTTTCTCTTCTCTTTCATGATATCCTTGGTGTCCTGCAGCATCTTCTCCTTCCAAAGATCAAAGAAGTACGAAGGGTCTGTGTAGAATTTGAGTGCCTCTTTCCCATCGTCCCTTGGACAGAAATGAAGACAAGTAGCTGTCAGAAGACAGATGAGCTCCCAACCAAATCCAATATTCCAAACACCTACCAGTTAGCAGTTTTTACACTGAGGAATCAAGAAGTCATTCAAATCGACTGCATATTTCCTCTCCCATACCAGCGTTCCAAAGCCCCTGAATGGCACGGCACCTCTTTACTTATCTGGCTTTTTAAGAACCTTAGCCTTACTTTCAATTCCTGGTAGAGGAATTTGCATGGTCAGGGCAAGAATGGGCTATAGCAGCAGGGATCCTGATTATGGCTAATGATCTCCATGGCCGCAGACACCTCCCTGAGGACATTCTGATATCTTGGCACATTAGATGGGATTTCTGTCACTGGTTCCCCTACCACCATCAATTGCCCAGGTCTCTGTAGGAAGCATTAGTGGCTTTCTACCCACCCAAAACCTGTGCACACATGTGCAGGTTCACGTGTGTACACATGTATGCACATACACACATGAATGTGTATATGTGTGCAGCTGTATTCTTCTGTAAATACAGACAACCACAGCATTCCACCTACTTGCTTCCTTCCGGAAGAGCTCAGCATCCACCCCCACCGCCCAGCCACAAGGGGGCCCCAGTGAGAAAAGACGGCCAGCTGTTTTATGACCACAAGATTTCATTACCATCTCTTAGTGGCTGTGAAAGAGGTAGAGTGAGCTACTGAGTGTCGATGTAGAGGCATCTACCAGACTCGATGACCCTGGTTGGAATCCTGCACTTCGGCGTGGCTGAGTCTCTCCCATTCTCCAGAAAGCATGCACTTAGGGGTGGATATTTATTTTAACACTACTCTGAACTAAAAAGAACTGGAAAGGTAATTCTTTCCTAACCTCCAAGCCTATCACAACACACAGAAACCATTTCCTAATCATGCACTAATGATTTTTATCTTAAATCTTGTTCTGAGTTAGCCACACCACCACTCTTTTCTGTTAGGCTAAATCCAGAAAACTGAGAGGAGAATGTTAAAAAGGAAAATACCCTACATTAACTGAAAAATAAACTTGTCTTACCATAGTCTCTTCAATATTATCAGGTGTGTAGTCTTTTCCTGCCCTACAACCCCTCTGCCCAGATCCAACTAGGCTAAATGATGCAGGCTAGAGAGTCAAATCTATGCCCTGCTATGTTAGCTGGCCCCTTTGAGAGCCAAGGGGCAAACGTAATTTCACACAGTAATAATAATAGGATAGATGCCATGTACTTCCTCTGTATCTGTGTGAGAAGCGACCATGCTCCTATTCTGGCTCTGTGGATCAGGTGGGCGTCCTTGAATTTCACACACATATTCTACTTTGCAGTACACCCATGTCTCACAGAAGACATCTGCCTCCAGCTATCTGTAATTACTTTTACCTGTTCCAAAGATAGTTATGGATGCGAGCAAGATAAATATTCGCTTTCTGCCCCTGCTTGGAAATTTTTTGCACGATAACACTAGAGACTACTAGAGGGGAGGGGCTTTAAGTTGTCTATAAGACTACCTTTTTCAAGTCCAGCCACAGCACTGTAGGTCCTTTCAGAGGGGAATGATGAAAGGATGTTCAAAACGAAGTGAACGACACTCATTTGGAAGAATGCCAATTACTCCTTAAGCTCTGGAAGGACCCTCAGGGCCCAGAGCAGCCAGTCCACAAGGCTGGCCCCACTAACACGCCCAAACATCTGGTAATCTAGTGGTTTCAGAGTAAGTGGGAGCCTTGCTAGAATGTTGCCCCTGGGATGCATGCTATAGGACTGCCTTGTAACAAAGTCCTTTTGGTTCTATAATAACTAAATTCCTTGGATGGAATCCAAGATGGACCTGGCTTGTACCAAAGTAAACTCTGCAGCATGCAATGCTATAGCAAACTTTCAATATATATTATATTCACTATGAGTTTAAGAAACCAAACAATAATAAGTGGCAACTGTTTATATGGTAAACGTTAGCTTCTGCTGCCACAAGCAACTCTGGGGTAGTAGTATGCTTTTTGATACAATCCTCTGATGTAAACAACATCTTTAAATAAAAAGACAATCTAGTGTTGTTAACCACAGGCTGAAAAAGGTAGAAGCTAGCCAGGTTACCTGTAAGGGGTCAGATTGTTGAGAGGTGGAGGAGTATCACAGGTGTTGTATGTTTCCAAGACAGGTATGGGGAGAGAGTTTCTGTCAAAAAGCTTCTGGTCTTGAACGGTAGAGCTTCTGAAGGCCTTTCGGGTGTTGATTCCTTGTAGTGACACTGAAAGAAGATGGAAGGCATTAGAAAATGGATGACAGGCTATTTGAGCAAACACTGAGTCACACCAGTCGGAGAGGCCTCAGCTGCTGCATTTCTTGGCTGCGGCTGTCTGCAGCCAGGTTTTTTTTTTTTTTTCTCCCCCTCTGGGGAAGCCCCACAAGGCTGTCAGCAGCCCAGCCATTTCATGACTGAACAAAATGAGGCAACACAAAGGTTTACTATGTGGCCAGATCTAGCAGGCCCCTCCTTAGGAGGAATGAATCTTCCAAGTACTTTTATGGTAGCAAAATATGACTGGGGGGAAGGGGAATTTGAGAAAGAGGGGATTGGGGGAATGGGAGAAAGGGAGTGTGTGGAGGTGTGGTAGAGATTAAAAGGTTTCTTTACATCACCCAGGCTTGTGTCGTTTCAAAGCAGAACTCCATAGGTCTCTGTGATTTCTCCCCTCACTTTTTTATAAATCAGGAAAAAAAAAATCCTAAGCAACTGCTCAGCAGAGCCTGCAAATGCTGAGCTCAGCTTCCTTACCTTCTTCTTCCTTGGGATCCAGCTGAGTGACTTTAACTTGTAGGCGGTCGACCCTCTCAGCAAGGGAGCTTACTCGAGAGGCAAAAGTATTTGCCTGAGTGAAGAGCTCTCCAAAAATGTCCTCGGCATATTTACCTGAGAGAGCAAAGAAACCAAGTCACTAGTGCCTAAAAGTGACATACATGGTCAGAAAAACTGGCTACTAAAGACTGTATTTCCCACCTCCCAAACACACCCACCCACCCCTCTAAGATGGTTCAGGCTACGTGCAGAGCTTGCTCCTGGAGACAGAGACATACCCTCCAGAGCCTGGGCAGCCTGCACGTGCTCTATAGCTAACAGAGTCTTCTTGGCAAAATGAACTGACATGGAACTCAAAACAGGATGAATAAAATCAAAAGGTGTTATCCAAAAAACTAATCCTAGAAGAGTGGAGAGTATGTCTATACATTTGCCTATAGCCCTTAGCCCTTTGCTGCTCTGTAAAAGCACCTTGTAAAAGTGCTTCTGGAAAACAGATTGGGAGTTAGAAGGACCTTCTATGTGTTTACAATTAACATGAAAAATAAGAAATCACATCCTTAGTGGAGCCCCAAAAGTACGCTGAACAACCATGATGAGATGTGGTATCTTTGAGGGGCCCTGAACTTACTAACAACTCATAATAGAGACATAACTTCTTCTAAGAGGTGAAAAGGTTATTTTATGTTTTATGACCTACAACTTTGAAAGTCTTTGCTTTAGGTTATAATCCTTCAAATCTACATCTCAGGGAACAAGTGGAAAGCTGAAACATTCAAGCTCTCCCTGAAAAACAACATACCAGTGGTCTCATTCCACAATGTCTTGTTTTTTAGAAAAAGAAAAGAGTTCCGTACTTTCAACCCTGGAATGCAAGGAGAATTTGCAGCCAAAGAAACATAAAAGCAATCTGACACTACCTCCATATTGTCATTCCAAGCCACAAAGCACATTCTTGCTAGAATGAAAAGTGGTGCATACGAATAAATACACCATCTGAGTTTGTTACTTGCAAGGTGAAGGCAGGCATAAGTTACTGTGCCCAACCAAAAGATCATTTCTTTGAGAACTATTTAAAGTAGGCTCTTACTTCAGTTTCTAAACTACATTTATTCTTAGTCCATACTTGAGGGGAAAAAATTAGATCAAAAGGCCAAAACTGCACCTTCAGGGTGAAATGCAGCTCACTCAATGCAACCTGGAAGGTAAGGATAAGACCAATCAACAGCATATTTTGAATTGCTGGTAAATTTAGTCAATAAAGAGTTTCTAATCAAGGAAGAAGCAAGTCTTTGCATACTGAATGGTTCTGTGATCTAAACAACCATGGGAAGCTCCTGAGCTCAAAGGACTGAAATTGGCTAACAAGCTGCACTTCTACAGGGCAGGTTGAGAATCCAATCTGATCCCTGATAATATGGCTAAGTCGTATAAGAACCATACTGTACTGACTCACAGATACAGAGAACAAACTAGGGGTTACCAGTGGGGAGAGGGAAGGGGGGAGGGGGGTAAGACAGGGTAGGGGATTAAGAGGTACAAACTACTGTGTATAAAATAAACAGGCTACAAGGATACATTGTACAGCATAGAGAATAGAGCCAATATTTTATAATAACTATAAATGGTGAATAACCTTTAAAAATTTTGAACCACTATGTTGTACACCTGACAGTTACATAATATTGTAAATCAACCATATCTCAAAAAAAAAAACCCCAAACCAAAAACCATACTGTATCATGCTTGCCTAGGTAACGAATAACTGTGATCAGAAGACTATATAACAGAGAAACACACATTAAGCATAGAAAATAAACCAGGCTCAAAAATATATGTTAACCATCCAGCGGTTCTGGAGGAAAAGAAAACCCCAAGTCAATTTACCCTTAGGTCACCGCGAGAGTACACAGGATTTCCTGCTCCTCAGTGAAGGGAGCAGTGATAGTGGGAGTAGAAATCAGTGTGGCACAATGGTTTAAGATGAAATCATACAAAGAACCCCACCATATAAAATGGTAACACTGAGAATGCTATTTGAAGGGGGAGTGAGGTGGAGTGAAGGCTTCCCCACTGTCACGTTACGTCATGTCAGGCCCTAGGTATACTTAGAACTTCAAGATGATACATGGAAGAAGCAGTAGACTTCAAACCAGAAAGTCTGAATTTAAGTCTCAGTTCTTTCTACCTACACCTGTGTACTTTTCAGCAAGTCAAATTCTCCCAGCCTCAGTTTCCTCATCTATGAAATGGGGACAACTGTATCTATCTCACCAAGTTGTCACAGGATTAAACAAGCCAAAAATGTAAACTCTTTTTCTAAATTAATTAATTAATTTATTTTTGGCTGTGTTGGGTCTTCGTTGCTGCACGCAGGTTTTCTCTAGTTGCGGCAAGTGGGGGCTATTCTTCGTTGCAGTGCAGTGCACGGGCCTCTACATTGCGGTGGATTCTCTTGTTGCAGAGCCCAGGCTCCAGGCACACAGGCTTCAGTAGTTGTGGCTCGTGGGTTCTATAGTGCAGGCTCAGTAGTTGTGGTGCACAGGCTTAGTTGCTCCGTGGCATGTGGGATCTTCCCGGACCGGGGCTCGAACCTGTGTCCCCTGCACTGGCAGGCGGATTCTTAACCACTGCGCCACCAGGGAAGTCCCTGTAAATTGTTATAATGAGACTCCTCCTTATATTGCTCAACCATATCAGATGACTTGTGTTTTTTTTGGCCGCGTTGGGTCTTCATTTGCTGCACGCGGCCTTTCTCTAGTTGCAGTGAGCAGGTGGGCTACTCTTCGTTGCGGTGCACGGGCTTCTCATTGTGGTGGCTTCTCTTGTTGCAGAGCACGGGCTCTAGGCATGCGGGCTTCAGTAACTGTGGCACACGGGCTCAGTAGTTGTGGCTTGCAGTCTCTAGAGTGCAGGCTCAGTAGTTGTGGTGCACGGGCTTAGCTGCTCTGTGGAATGTGGGATCTTCCCGGACCAGGGATTGAACCCACATTCCCTGCATCGGCAGGCGATAATTTCACTTATTAATTAATTAGTAATTAATAATTTCACTTATTCAGATTACCAAGATAGATCCACTATCACATCAGGACATTCATAATAGACATCTACCCCATTTTGCAAGATTCCAGAAGCAGTCTTCAACTTTTTTTTTTTTCTCTTAGCAGTAGTTTTTCAAATGAAATCTTATGTGGAAATGGAACAAGTAAAACTGATTTTTAAAAATATGAAGCTGCTCGTTTGAATTTGAGTGGGAGTCTTGGAGCCCCCCAATGGCATGGACCCACTGTACTCAGAAAACCCAATATCATAACATATCTTTTAAAATTTTATTTATTTATTTTATTTGGCTGCGCTGGGTCTTGTGGCATGCGGGATCTTTTTTTAGTTGTGGCATGTGGAATCTTTAGTTGCAACATGTGGGATCTAGTTCCCTGACCAGGGATAGAACCTGGGCCCCCTGCCTTGGGAGTGTGGAGTCTTAGCCACTGGACCACCAGGGAAGTCCCATAACAAATCTTAATGACCCAAGAAGGGGTTCCCTTTTCCTAGGTGGTCAGGATACTGATTCAGAAGTGCTGGCTGGCTGGCTGTGCCCACATTTCCTAAGATACGGCAACCTAATATGTGAAATGCCAATCTCACTGCACTGAGGGAAAATGAGAATCCTGGATATGCTATCAGGGAGCAATTCATGGCTGTGAAATCTTAGTTTTGTGCTTTATTCATTCCATAATCAGACTTTCCCTATTAGACCAAGCACTTCCGGCTAGAATATAATACATGAGGCCAAGGTCATGAGCCTGAAGCACATATGAGCCCATTCCTGCACCCCTCTCTGCTAGATGAAATCCTAGTCATCTTTCAAGGCTCGATTCAAATGTAACCTCTTCTGTGAAGCTTTCCTTGACTCTCCCTATTCCCGTTATGTTCCCATTCCCCATAGGAAATATTCCTTCCTTCCCTGTATTCTCTGTGCACCAACAGCATGGAAGCATGGAAAGAGTACATGCATGAATCATTCAGCAAGTATTTACTGAGCTCCTACTGGGTGCCAGGTACTATACAAGATAGACACTGGGGTTCAAGGACAAACAACACATGATTTCTGCCTCCAAAGAACTTTCAATTTAATATAGGAGATAAATTTCAATATAATGTGGCGGGTAATAATACAGGCATGTAATAGGATCTCAGAGGGGTACTCAGTCCAACCTGGAGGAGGAGATCCCTGAGCTGGGTGGGCCTTGAAGATCAGCTACAAGGATGGCAAGGGCTCTCCAGGCAGTGGGAACAACAAAGCCACCACGTCGAAGTACGAGAGAATATGGTCTGTCTCAGAAGCTACAAGTAGTTGGTAATTCAGTTTTTCTTCCTTCTTTTTTTCCCTTTTTAATTTTAAAAGAATCCCTTAAAAAGACTGTAAAATGGGAGAAGACAGATTACAGAAAATGAAGCTGAAAAGAAAGGCAGGTCTTAAAGTCTTGAATGCCAGGCCAAGGAACTTAAATAATTCCATAGTGAGGAAGAGCAGAGATAAATACATAGCTAACATTTATACTCTTATTTTAAAAACACTTTTTAAAATGCAAAAGTTAACACAGACTTAACTTTTAAAAATTCAAACAATTCAGAATTATAAAAGTAAAAAGTAAGATTTTAGTTTTGGGCAGACCACTCTGGCAAGAGTATAGGTTTAAGATTTATAAGATTTTATACAATTTTTAGGTTTATAGATTTAAGGGGGCTGATCAGAGAAAGGGAGACCAGAGGGAGGCTAGGACAACAGTTTAGGTGAGAGTTACAGTCGGTCTAAACCAGGGCAGTGTTGGTAGAGACAGAGAGACAGGAGACAGAACTGAGAAATTCTTAGGAAGTCTGACTTTGCCTCTGACTGCTGTGTCTGCAGGCAAGTTACCTTACTTTTCTGAGCCTTCATTTCTTCATCTGAAAAATGGCAATGCCAACATCTAACGTCATAGGATTATTAAAAGGATTAAACGAGATAATCTATGTGAAGATCCTATTAAAACCCGGCTTAAAGTAGGCAATCAACAAACGTGAGTTCCCTTCTCATCCTCTCCCCATTCTCCCCTTGAGAATTATTTATTTCTTTCTCCTCTGGTAGAGTATGAGCTCCTGGAAGGCAGAGACCATTTCTTACTATTGCTGTATCCTCTCAGCATCTGGCACATAAAATATGTTCAATACATGTTTACTGGATGAATAAAGGGTCAGCTAGCTCTACAACCTGAGGAAATCTTGTTTCCACAGGCACAAGCCAACCCTGTCCCTCAGATCAACTTCCTCAAGATAGGAATGCTCTGATCACAAGTGGGAGAGTGAGCAATGGCATCCAGCAACACTACCCTGGAAAAACACCTGAGAGAGCATAACTCCTGCTGAGTGAGAATAAGAAGTATCATTAGCTAGATGTCCTTTGTCCTATAGAAAAGGAACCAGTGTGTGACTGACTTCCACCCATTTGGCTTTCTCAGGGTGACAGAAGCAGAAATGATGCTTTTAAGAAGCAGTGAGGCTCTCTGCAGCCTTCATGTGCTTCCTTGTCAGCCATACTGCTGTTGCACTGCTGTCAATGTTCCTTTGTGTAAGACAGACACTGGCGGAGTTTCATTTCTTTCTTGACGCCCCATCCAGGTTTCCCTAAGCCCTGGATCAACTGAGATGGCCTCTGAGCTAGGTGATGGCTTAGGAATCTCAGACCCCATACATCATATGGTCACAGACCTCTGTCTCCTCAGGCACCTATTTTCAAGGCAGGGCCTATTACTATCTGAGGGGGGATGCAGGCTTTCTTGATATTCCACTGTTTTCACTAAGGGCAGTGATGCAATAGGAGAGGTGAATGTCTGAAATAATTCACACCAAGATGCTTTTGCTAAGGAAGATCACTAAAATGGCATTTTGACAGAGGTTCTTATGGGAGCTGGAATGGCACTAGACAAATGCAGAGCCTATCCAAGCATCTGCCCTTCCCATATCTCGGCTCCAAGCAAACAAAATCATCTTAATTCAGAAAGAAATCCAAACCCATGCATGTACCCCACCCAAGGCAGTCTTATTCATTCTTATCAATTAAAAAAAAAAATTACAGTTGAGCTGGCTTTCCCTCAGCTCCAAAACAGACTAGGTTAACCCCCATCTTCCTCCTAGAGAAGAATGGCTCCAGCTCCAATTTGTGTCACTGTGTTCACACAGCTTGCAAAACTCCCAATACCCCAGAGACTACAGAAGTAATTTGTACCCTGAACTTGGACTTGGGGGCTTGCAGCACAATAAAATGTGTACCAAGGCAGACAAGTCAGCCAGAATCTCTCTGAATGCATGTTTGCTTTACTTCTCTTTGGGAAGAAAAGGGGGGGGTGTTGTGTAGATAAAGACTATTGGCACATTTGAGGCTTCAACAAAGTCAGGCTACATCGAATAGCTTTGTGCAATTACAGGCACATTCCCCAACCCAAGATACTGCTCTGTGAACCTCCCACTTTACACACAGAGAATTCTGCTCTGTCATTCCATCTGCAGTTTCTGCTGCAGCCCTTCCTGCCACCCTTCCCACAGATTTCTTTTGAAGCAGGTGGAGGGGGAGGGGGAGGGAACCTAGAGGGTGGTGGTAGATGAAGAAAGGGTTGAGGGGAAGAATCTGTACCAAAAAGGAGCCTCTCTTTGGGGAGGGGGTGGGAGTGGGATAAATTTTCGCACTACCTAGGGAAGGCAGATGGGGGAGAAATAGGAACACGGAGGAGAAGGAAACAAAATAAAGAGCACCAACGACCCCTGAGGGCAAAGCACAGGCTCTCTGCGGCACTCACTCAGGCTGCCCAGCTGTCGGATGACATTTGCCAGGGTGATGTTGGTCATGCATTCCAGCTCGCTTCTAACGCTAGGCAACGTCTGACGGCACAGGTGCCTTGGCTCGATGTTCCTCGTTACTAACGGCATGGTGGACCTGCTTCAGGCAACGTTCTGAATGATGAAAAACAACCTAAAAAAGAAATAACAGGAAAAGTATTACTCAACCACAAATTCCAGGCACACCAGGGCTGTGAGTCTTTTTTCCTTTTGTTTTGCTCTGATCTGAACAGCTTTAAAAATCTTCTATCTTTTTTCTGTTTTAAGCCCTCCCTTACCCCTACCACCCCTTTTAAAGGTTTGCCATTAGAGGCTTGCTGGATAAGTTTAGAAATTCTGAACTGGTGACTGCTGACTGAGGGTACACAGGCAGCATAAAAACCTAAAAACCTTAAAATAACAACTATGCTCCAACTAACAAGAGTCTCCAGAGGCAGGGACACATGGTAAGAAAACAGCCCATTCAGCAAGTCCTGGATGGTATAGATCTTAACCTTGGGGGGTCCACAACCAGAACAGATCAGATTCCAGATAATCAATTATAAGAATCAAAAAAGAGCTTTTGTCATCTGACAGTCTCCACAATGAAATTAAGTTGCCAATAATGATTCTACTGATCTGCAACAGGACATAACTTCTCCAGTCCTTCCCTGATGGAGGACTGTTAATGTACAGCTAAATACTGCCAGTATCTATTAACACTACCAAAGTTTAGTCTGTAAATTGACAGAATGAAAGAATATCAAGGAAAATTTTACACGTTCAATATATCAAACATGATGCCAAGCACCCTGCGCTGTAAGATTCCCTAGTCCTTTCTCTTCTACCCACAGCTCCCTTTCTCTCTCCCATCCGGTTCAACACACCTGGGCCAAAAGGCTCTTGAAACAGCAGGAAGTGGAGCAGATCCGGAAACCTTCCAGTTACTGTTTCTTATCCTGTCGGCTGAGCCCCTTTCCCTAGGAAATCCCCCAGCACTTTAGGTTCATGCTGAGCTATTGTTTTAGAGTTAGATTACCAAATTCCTAGCTCTACAAGGACAGGAGGAGGTTTTTTATCCAACAAAATGGATATGACTACAGCCAAGGCACATCGGGCTGGAACTGTTTCCCTATCTTGTGAAACTAAAGAAATTTAAAACAGCCTAATGGTTTTTGTGCTAGGGAAAATGGCAAATTAAATGGTAAAGCATAAAGGTAACATACCCAAGTCCCCAAGGTTGCAAACTCCTCTTTAAAAAAAAAAAACAAAAACCCACAGAGGTTTACTTACATCAAATCTCAAAACACCAGCTCATCACCAAAAAAGTTGATTGTGAATACGAAATGCTTAAATCAAGCTAAACATCATAGATCTTAAAAGTGAACCAACATATTGTCTGACCAAAAGAAAAAAAAAAAAAGCCCTTCAGGCTCAAAGAGGGAGTAGAACCCTTTGGAACAGACTGCTCCTTGTTATGGACATTCTGATCTGCTAAGAGTAAAAATAAAACAGGAAGCCAGTAGCTTGGGAAACAAGATTTCCTGTCACCAACAGCAACAGCCTAAGAACCAAGAGAATCAGCTGTTTGCTCATAACTTAGAACCTCCCTTTAATAGTCACTGTGTGGCAGCTGTTCCTATCTTTGGGGTGCAGAGGTGTTTCCTGAATGTTTGTCTACTGTCTAAGGAAATAATTTTCATTCTGTTCCTCAGCTAAGTTCCCCTTTGACTAAACAGGTTTTCTAATCCAAACTCTGGACTTTCCCTCCCAGTCTACCTCTTCTCCTCTTTTACATAATCTAAAGGGTACTGGGTACTAACATGCAAGGTTTATTAACTCATACTGAAAAGAGAGTTTAGAACAGCAAAGGAGGCAAGGTGTTACAAATAAAAGAACCTCACAGGACTCTGCATCCTCTGGATGCCCTTAGACTCCCAAACTTCAAGCTTTTAGGAAGAACCAGAAATTCAGGGGTACAGGCAGAGATGAGTGAAAATAGCCACTATGGCTCCCTCCATTAGCAATTATTTCAGAACTTGTTCTAGCTTCTTAGAGGAGCTACAGGAGCCAGATCCCCTTGAAATTCTGCGCTGAATGGCCACTGACAGGGCATTCCAGACATTCTCTTTGGACACCTAATGGAAACTGTATTCCAGATGGCTAGGTAAATGTCAGATTAGGGGTGGAGCTGGGGAAGCCACTCTGACACCTTGGTACTTTAGCATTTATGCTTTCCCAAGTACCTTGGGTAAGTAGACACAAATGGAGTCAACTCTATGTTTTCTGGGGTGGAGGAACCAAGTTTTCAATAGCAAGATAGCTACCTCTTGCCAAAAAAAGCCAGCTCCCACAACCAGCTAGAGTACTCAAGAAATTACAATATGTCAATATCTATCAAGACAAAACAATTAGAAAAGTGAATCTGCTACTAAAAAAAAAGTAATTTTATATGTTTCAGAGCCACCAGAGAAAGACAAGATTCCCTATTATATGGAATTACCTGCATCACTGCTCATTTTTCTTTTGGATAATCAAGGTTAGTTGTATTATGCCAAAGAAGTATGGAATTACGCATGATCTGAACCACAATACTAATTTGACCAAGGGGAAAAAAACCCTCTATTCCAGTGAAGACAAACTTAGAAATGGGGCAAAGACTTCCAAGGCTCTTGACTCAACTCAGCTTCAAGTTGTGGAGTTGAGACATACCTCCCTTAGTGCCCTGAGTCTTGACACCTTACTAGCTGTGTTATCTTGGGCAATTTTCCTAGAGACATTAAATAATGTAACATGTATAAAATGTCCACTACAGGGCTAAGAAAAAAGGTAGTTATTTTTAGTTCCACGGACCTCAGGCAAATCCTCCTGTAAAATCAATTCTATTCATTGACAAATATTTTAAAACACTTTTAACAATGGACATATTATGTAGTAGAATACAATAGTCACATAAATTTAAAGATGAAACCCTAGGGTCTTCCCTGGTGGCGCAGTGGTTAAGAATCCGACTGCCAATGCCGGGGACACGGGTTCAAGCCCTTGTCCGGGAAGATCCCACATGCCGTGGAGCAACTACGCCCGTGTGCCACAACTACTGAGCCTGCGCTCTAGAGCCCGCGAGCCACAACTACTGAAGCCTGAGCACCTAGAGCCTGTGCTCTGCAACAAAAGAAGCCACCACAATGAGAAGCCCGTGCACCGCAAGGAAGGGTAGCCCCCGCTCGCCACAACTAGAGAAAGCCCGCATGCAGCAACAAAGACCCAAAGCAGCCAAAAATAAATAAATTAAATAAATAAATTTATAATAAATAAATAAATGTGTGTGTGTATATATATATATTTTTAAAAATAATAATAAAGTTGAAACCCTAGACTTCAATGAAATTTGTGGAGTTTTTTTCTGGAGATTGTTCCCAGCCATGCTTCTGGACCTCTTGAAGAACATACATTCTCTCTCTCTACTCTTTTACACTGGGTTCCTCATCTGAACCACAGAACAAAGAAAAGAATTTGAATGACTATTTCCTCAATTCTCTTCAAGAGTGTAAGCAACTAGGACCATTTCAGATGCACTGGTAAAAAGTTAATACATTACATACAATGGATGCCTAATAGCATTAGGGTTTAATTTTCTTATGGGAATGCAGTTGAGAAAAGCTTATCTATCATAAGTAGTCATTTAGTGGAAAATGTGTGGAGCACTGGGTGTTGACGAACCACTAAATTAAGGAAGTGACATGGGCAAATCTGCATTTTTAGATAAATCATTCTAACAGAAATTGGAAGCTGTATTTGGGCAGGAGAAGACTGGAGGTAAGAAGACCAGTTGGGAAACTCCTCCCAGGCTGAGAAGGAGACAATAGAAATGGAGAGACCCACCACAGCTAGCAAATATGAACTGAGGAACCATAGACAGGCTGCAGGGGTGAGTCCAACACTTCAGCCCTATCTGTAGCTCTCTCCTGATAGCTTTGTACAGTTATACTCACAAAGTGATAAAATGTATGTTTCTTTATTACACGTATTATGAGGGAGTTCCCTGGTGGCCTAGTGGTTAGGATTTGGCACTGTCACTGCTGTGGCCTGGTTTCGATCCCTGGCGGGGGAACTGAGGTCCTGATTCTAATAAAAAATTTAAAAAAAATAAAAGTATTATGAAAAGAGCTAAATGCTAGTACCAGTAATGAAAAGAAAGTGAAGAAAACCAAGAAAGTAGTCGTTCTTGGCTGGAAAAAGAAGTTTGGACACATGAAAGTGGAATGCCCCGTCTTTATAGGAGCAGTAAAGTTCTTTTTCAGTTATACTTTATTTTGATTAGGGAAATTATATGCTACAGAGATATTTGCTAACTTGGGAGTCTGAGAAGATCTTACCTTGGGGGATGTTACATAGGAGAGGAATTAAATTAGAACCACTGAGAAGATAAAAGTTACAGGGAAGTAGATTTCAATTAAGTTAGTTCCTTTTAATTAGAGCTGTCCTATATTAGAATGGGTTCTCTTCAGAAGTTATAAGTTCCCCAGTATCATCCTCTGGATACCAGCTATTGGGCATGTTGGGGGAGAGATTCCTAGACTGTAAGAAGATGATGTTGAGAGGTCAGACTGGATGACTTCTACAATGCCTGTTAAATCAAAGATGATATAATTCTCACTCTGGGCTTCAGTTTCCTCATCTGCAAAATAAAGAGACTGAGCTAGATGATCTTTAAGAAGTTCTAAAATTCCTGGATTTGCTTCTACCTAAGCTGCCATAACCTCTTCCCTTGGCCAACAGCCACTTGCATTCTGAACACAAGGCCAGAGGGAGGTCTAGGGACTGTAGAGAAGGGCGGATCATGACCATGAATCAAACCCTTTGCCAGATCTAGATTCATCTAGTTACCAGGAGGGCTAGGATCCAGAATGGTAAAAAGGACATTCCAGACAAAGCCCTGGGGTTAAGTTATTTACACTCTGGGAACCTCCCAAGCCAATCTGGGAGTTGGCTACCCAAAGAAGTCCAAAGGAAAAACTGGCTTTGGACCAGTTCCAGACATCCAGCCAGACTCAGCAGCAACCCCCATCTTTACCCCTGGCTATTTTCAGCCTAAGAAACTTGAGAATGAGTCTGAGAATAAATAAAAGACTTCAGGCATCCCCTCCTAGCTATGGCCTGGAGTACATTGACCAGTCTAGACTGCCAGTACCATTATGGGATTCATGCTTTGAACTGGAAACTGGATGAGGTGTTCTTTGAGGTCCCTTCACAACAGTAAGATTCTACAAGTCTTTATATTTGAAGTTATCATGAAATATTTGTATATCACATTTGGTCAGTGCAAAGGCAAAAGGAGACTTTGACATGTACCCTACACTCTGAACTCTCAATTCTGTTCCCAACAGCCTGTAGCAGGAGTGGGGTGAAGTAGGTAAGAGGTAGGGATTGGGAGGGTGGAAGAAGATAATAAAGGAAGGCTGCATGTGAGAGGGAGGATGCACTCATCTGTACCCTACACTCTGAATTCTTATTATTACCAGGACAGAAAACAGATAACTACTCATTCTGGCAATGATATGTACTACTAGCTATTTATTATAAATAAATAAACAACGCTTCATTTAGAGCCACGGTCACTGATAACACCTGCAGATTTCTATGGCCACATCCAAAAGCAAGTATATCTGAGCTACAGCAAAAACCGTAACAACAGAAATGCTTCTCAAGGCAGTTCCTCTTTGAAACATACCCCCAAAATGCTGATCAGCAGTAGCAGGGGATGAGAACATGTGGGGATATTGTATGTGTGGCAATTAGGACTTCTGCTTTCACTTCAGCATTTCCCACTGTTCTATAGTTAACAGCACTTTGGATGGGGGCATATGAGAAGAGCTTTGCTTTGTAGGCCAGTTTCCTCTTTCAAGAAATAAATTTCTTTATGTTAAAGAATGTATGTTTCACAGCGGTTCAAGAATCTCAACTGAAAGTCAAATAATCATTTGACTTCAAAATAATACACAACACACAGGTTTACTGTAATCTAAGTCTGTCTGTTAAAATGTTTAAAGAAGTATGAATTTACTGTTGCATATAGCAGTCCTCACTATCATGCAACAATCACGAGGAATGCCTCATTATAGACTAAAGCATCTACCCACTTCCTATTGAAATATAGGGTGGGGCTAAACCTACAAATATAACCAGACTCTCTCCAAACATAAGAAGTTACTGACAAATCAGTTTAGGTCACTAGAGTAATGTTCAAAAGAGCTAGCAAGACAAATGGAACTCCTAGGGCGGACAAAGAAACTATGTGACTGGGAGAACCAAGAAAAAAAGCTTACTTGTGATCTAAAACCAGGAGAAATTTCCAATTTCATAAAGGAATGACACCAGCTATGGACCTACATTCAATAAGTGTAAAGCTCCTTCTTGTCCTAATTTGGTTTTGGGAAAGCAGCCCAGGGAAACAGGACTTCCAAACTACTGTATCTTACTCCTTGAACACAGTGTATATCAAGGACCATTCACATCTGGTAATTCCATAGCTTTCTATTATCTTTTGGGAGCAACACCACCTTTTGTTCTTACTTTTATTACTCTTCAGGCTCTAACCATAGCTTTGCTCTTAAAGCTAAAATTGGGGGATAACTTTTACTTCAAAATTAGTTTCTTCTAGTATCAACTATTCCATAGAAAACTGCCTTTTATTTTTAAATTTATTTATTTATTTTTGGCTGCGTTGGGTCTTCGTTGCTGCACGTGGGCTTTCTCTAGTTGTAGCGAGTGGGGCTACTCTCCATTGCGGTGCGCAGGCTTCTCATTGCCATGGCTTCTCTTGTTGCGGAGCACAGTCTCTAGGCGCGCCGGCTTCAGTAGCTGTGGCACGCAGGCTCTGTAGTCGTGGTGCACAGGCTTAGTTGCTCCGCGACATGTGGGATCTTCCCGGACCAGGGCTTGAACCCGTCTCCCCGGCATTGGCAGGTGGATTCTTAATCACTGCGCCACCAGCGAAGCCCGAAAACTGCCTTTTAAATGGCCAAAATTAGGCTCTCTTTTTAGTAGAATCCGTCTGGTTGTCCAAAAGAAAATACACTAAAACTGTGAGTTGGAAACCTGGATTCTAGTTCTTAGTCTAATGATGACTAGCAATTGGGGAAAAACTTTCAATTCATCTTTCTAGTTCGGCTGTGAGCTGCACTAAAAAAAATGCTTGAGAGGTGCCATACGAAACTGAGATTTTGTTTGCAAAGTATTCTGCACCCCGAAGAAACGATTTATTAACGTAAAGTATTTCCTAGATCTCCACCTTTGCCCAAGTTCCCTGTTCTAAGACCCCAATTACACAGAGTCTACAATGTTATCACTGATAACTTGCAGTAACAGACACAAAGTTCATTTTACTTTCCCAACCTAAAGCCAATTTCTAGCAATACCTAATTCATCAAAATGGAATGGTCTAGGGGACTTCCCTGGTGGTGCAGTGGTTAAGAATCCGCCTGCCGATGCAGGGGACACGGGTTTGAGCTCTGGTCCGGGAAGATCCCACATGCTGCAGAGCAACTAAGCCCGTGCGCCACAGCTACTGAAGCCCGCGCGCCTAGAGCCCATGCTCTGCAACAAGATAAGCCACGACAATGAGAAGCCAGCACATCGCAACGAAGAGTAGCCCCCGCTCGCCGCAACTAGAGAAAGCCCTTGCACAGCAAGGAAGACCCAACGCAGCCAGAAATGAAAAAATAAATTAAAAATTTTTTAAAAATGGAATGGTTTGAAATACTCCAAACTATCCATCTAAAAGGGCTTACTTTTGATCCAGCAATTCCACTCCTGGGTATTTATCAAAAGGGGGAAAAAACCCCCACTAATTCGAAAAGATATCTGGGGCTTCCCTGGTGGCGCAGTGGTTAAGAATCTGCCTGCCAATGTAGGGGACACGGCTTCGAGCCCTGGCCTGGGAAGATCCCACATGCGCGGAGCAACTAAGCCCATGTGCCACAACTACTGAGCCTGCGCTCTAGAGCCTGCGAGCCACGACTACTGAGCTTGCGTCCCACAATTACTGAAGCCCGCTCTCCTAGAGCCCGTGCTCTGCAACAAGAGAAGCCACGACAATGAGAAGTCCATGCACTGCAATGAAGAGTAGCCCCCTCTTGCCACAACTAGAGAAAGCCCATGCACTGCAACGAAGACCCAACACAGCCAAAAATAAAAACAAATAAATAAACTTATTAAAAAAAGAAAAAGAAAAAGATATCTGCACCTCTAAGTTCATTGCAGCATTATTTACAATAGCCAAGATATGGAAGCAACCCAAGTGCCCATCAATAGATGAATAGATAAAGAAGATGTGGTATGGGACCTCCCTGGTGGTCCAGTGGTTAAGAATCTGCCTTCCAATGCAGGGGGCGCAGGTTCGATCCCTGGTCAGGGAACTAAGGTCCCACATGCTGTAGGGCAACTAAGCCCACGCTGCAACTACTGAGCAATCGAGCCACAACTAGAGAGCCTGCATGCTGAAACTACAGAGCCCATGTGCCGCAACTACTGAGCGCCTGGGACACAACTAGAGAGAAGCCCGCGCATCCCAGTGAAGAGCCTGCGCGCCCCAATGAAAAGATTCTGCATGCTGCAATGAAGATCCCGTGTGCCGCAACTAAGACCTGATGCAGCCAAAAATAAAATAAATAAATTTTTTTTTAAAAAAAGAATAAAATCTTGCCTTTGCAACAACATGGATGGACCTAGAGGGTATTATGCTAAGTGCAATAAGTCAGACAAATACTGTATGATTTTACTTATATATGGAATCTAAAAAACAAACGAACAAACGTAACAGAAACAGGGAGTTCCCCGGTGGTCTGTGGTTAAGATTCGGTGCTTTCACTGCTGTGACCCAGGTTCAATCCCTGGTCCGGGAAACCAAGTTCCCACAAGCTGCATGGCGTGGCCAAAAAAAAAAAAAAAAAAAAAAGTAACACAAACTATTATAGATACAGAGAACAAACAAGTGGTTGCCAGAGGGGAGGGGGGAAGAAAGAAATAGGTGAAGGAGGGCCTTCCCTGGTGGTCCAGCGGCTAAGACTCCATGCTCCCAATGCAGGGGGACCCAGGTTCGATCCCTGGTCAGGGAACTAGATCCCACATGCCTCAACTAAGAGTTCTCATGCTGCAACTAAAGATCCTGCATGCCGCAACTAAGACGCGGCACTGCCAAATAAATAAATAAATACTAAAAAAAAAAAAAGACTAACTCACAAAACAAAACAAAGTATCAAACCTCAACAAATCAGCTCACAAGATTATTAGAAATGTGTCAATAACTCACACAAGCCCTAATAAAGTCTTCTTTATTTTTAAGAGCTTCCTTTATTTGTAGCCAATAACAGAAAAGAGTGATCACCAGTTGGTGGTGGCCAAAAATTTGAGATGAGGATAGATACAAAATGCATTCCTCTCCAAGTACATGCGCTTGAGTAGCTGGGAGGAAGCCTAATCTGGACATGTGCTACCGTATGGGAACACACAGTGGGTTTTTATGGAAGTGTCTAATCCCAGTTTACTACCTTACCCAGGGATGGAGAAAATGGGGCTAGGTCGTAACCTTTCTTTCCTGGTTCTTCCAAGTAGTCTACTGCACTGGGTTAAGCTCCCTACAGACAAGGCAATGGAGCACCCACTGGTGGATTAGATACAGAGGCAAGTTTGAAAATGAGGGAGGAAGGAGATAATCAGGGCCAAACAGCACGTCAGGCACTGAGTAAGTCTCATTTCAACCTGCTAGCTCTCTAACTATGCGTGCTAATCTCTATGATACTTCTCTTCATATTTCAAGCTTCTCTCTGCAGTAACTACTCCCTCTCTGGGATAAAAAGGCCAAAAAAGAAACCAGTTTTACACAAATGAGAAAGGCCAGGGGAAAAAAGGTAAAGAGAAACAACGAAAAAGGAAATTCAGCAAAATGTTTTGCTGACAGCTCAGGGCAATACACAAACACACCGTGTGGTCATGGAGCAGACAGAAGCAGTAGTCATGGATGTGACTGTTAATATACCAACTTAAGTGAGGAGAGAGACCTAGCAATCACAACTACATCTGAACACCAGGGAGTGGAATTATGAAGCAAACTGCCATGAAATTCCACATCAACTATTCTATTCTGCCAGCTGTAACAAGAATTCATTGCTGAAAAAGGGTCACACACTCATCTGTCACTACCAGCCAAGCTGCCAGCAACTAAGAGCAGCAAAGGGCAGCTGTACATCTACTTCCTCTCACAAGGTCTATTCACCATTCAAAACATGGGATTTATAAGGAAAAGTCCTTGAACAGGGTGAAAAGTAAGTGCCCATTTCTTTTCTTTCTACCCTCAGTTTACTAGGTTACCAAAGCCCTCAAAACCTAATAAGCAGTGATGTAGAGCAGCAAGAGCATGGACATTAGAGAAAGAGGTGTGGCTTTCAACCCACTACTGCCAAATTTCAGCTTTGGGACCTTGGCAAGCAGTCAATCTCTTAGTCTTTTTCCTAATCTGTTAAAATTAGTATAATGATCCTTAGTTTTTAAGGCTGTTGTGAAGAAAAATGAAATGATGCATGTATAAAATGCTTAATATAGTACCTAGCTCAGAATAATTACAATAATAGTAGTAGTGACTGTAATAGTAGTACTAGTAGTAGCAGCAGCAGCAGCAGCAGTAATAGAAGTACTAATCCTACATCTATCTAGCACTTAGTTCTGGCACATAGTTAACCATTAAACAACACTATTAATAAGCTTCAGTTGTATAAATGGCTAATTACTAATTATAGTACACTTATCAATCAATGAATATTTATCAAGTAGACAATAGAAAACACAAAGAAATATAAAATCCCTCCCCTGACTCTAAGAGCTTATAATTTAATTGAGGAGACAGATAAAACACAGTTAAGTAACATAGCAAACAGAAGTTCAGTTACCAAACGAATGATGCAATGATGACAATAGAAAGGATGAAAAGATCACTTTGAACTGAACAGACTTCCTGGAATAAAGAGCTGAACTGGGCAGGATCTGGATATAAAGAATAAAGAAGGGAAGTATTCTAGGAAGTCTTGAATTCTACCACTAAGAATTTACAGAAAAGTCACAATTCTAATGGGCTTTTATGGTACTTCATCAAATCTAAAATGCATCATGATTCAAGAAACGTTCAAATGTAGGGAAAATGTACATCTCAGAATCAATGAAATATAATATTTCTTTTTCTACACTATGAGAGGGTGAACAAGATGATCTTTAAAAGTTCTTTCCAACACTGAAATGATACGATTCTATGACTCAGACTTACAAGAGAATATTCAAATTTTACCAAATCATCAACAGCATGGGAAGAAGAAAGATAATAAAAATAAAAGAGACTGGAACCAAATTCCACTGTTTATTTGCAAAGCTAAAATGTTTACCTCCTAACTAGTATGTTCATATTTTCCTTTATATGCTTGAACATAGATATAACAGCTGTTTTAATACCTGTGTCTGGTAATTCCATCACCTCTGTCATTTCTTTTCTTTTTTAAAAAAATATTTATTTATTTATTTATTTTGGTTGCACCAGGTCTTAGTTGCAGCACGTGGGATCTTCACTGCGGCATGTTTAGTTGAGGCATGCGGGATCTGTAGTTGCAGCATGTGGACTCTTAGTTGCGGCATGCATGTGGGATCTAGTTTCTCAACCAGGGATTGAACCTGGGCTCCCTACATTTGGAGCGTGGACTCTTAGCCACTGGACCACCAGGGAAGTCCCACCTTTGTCATTTCTTAGTGTTTCTACTGACTGATTTTTCTCCTAATTATGGGCCACATTTTCCTAGTAACTTTTGATTGATTGGATGTTTGACATTGTGATTTTACAATGTTGAGTAACTAGCATTGTTGTCTTGGTTGCAAGAGTGCTGGGCTTTGTTCCGGTAGGCAGTGAAGTGACTTTCGGTTCAATTTGGTATGTCTGAGGCTTGTTTTTAAGCTTTGTTAGGGTGGGTCTTGAGCAGCCTTTACTCTATTGGATCTTTTAGCCCCAGTACAGATGTGGCCCTTCTGTGATCTCTACTGGATGCTGTCTACTGGATCTCTGCTGGAGAGTGAGCCACATGGGCTCTCTCCTCTGGCTAGTAGGAATTCAAACATATCCCTGCACTGAGAACCAGTTAGCTCATAACTTCCTGGTCCCTCTTTCCCCCACCTCCTGTAGCTTGACCCCACCAGGCATGTGGGTGATCCGACAAGCCTCAAGAGGACCTTGAGAAGACTTCTAGAACAGTTTTCTGCATAGCTCCCTCTTTTACAGAACTCTACCTCACAGCTTCCAGTTGCCTCAGCCTCCCTTGAACTACAATTTCTGTCTCTTCAGTTCAGTAAGACTAATGTGCTCTGCTTGGGATCCCCCACCTTGCTCCATGGTTAGAATATACATCTAGACAGAAAGGGTAATCACGGGGCTCAACCTCCTTATTTCCCTTCTCCCAGCGATTAAAGCCACAAGCTTCCTGTTTAAGTCAGAATTGATTTCCACTCTAGTTTTGCAAGGTCCCAAATCATAAAGATGTACTGTAAAATTTTTAAAGTCAGATTAATTTCAATTTATCTTCAATAAGTGTATACCATGGAGTACTTTTAAAAGTACTTCCAAGTCATAAAGATGTACTGTAAAATTTTTAAAGTCAGATTAATTCAATTTATCTTCAATAAGTGTATACCATGGAGTACTTTTAAAAGGAATAACAGGTATCCTGAAATCAAACAAATAAGAAAGCACTGCAAGTAGGTAGGATATCATCATCATACGCATATAACATATTTGAATAACTTTTTTTTTTTTTTTTTTTTTTTGCGGTACACGGGCCTCTCACTGCTGTGGCCTCTCCCGTTGCGAAGCACAGTCTCCGGATGCACAGGCTCAGCGGCCATGGCTCATGGGCCTAGCCGCTCCACAGCATGCGGGATCCTCCCGGACCGGGGCACGAACCCATGTCCCCTGCATCGGCAGGCGGACTCTCAACCACTGTGCCACCAGGGAAGCCCAACATTTTTTTTTTTTTTTTTTTTTTTAATTTGGCTGCGCCGGGTCTTAGTTGCGGCATGCGGGATCTAGTTCCCTGACCAGGGATTGAACCCAGGCCCCCTGCATTGCTAGCGCGGAACCTTAACCACTAGACCACCAAGGAAGTCCCTTGAACAAAATATTTAATTAATTTTCTGAATAATCATAATTAATAATGACAATTTCTCTTTTCTTTTTTAAAGTTAATACTCATACAGGTGCTTACCATATTCAAAAATCAATACAGCTTGGTGAACCCAGAGGCAAGTTCAGTTGAGAGACTCAACGATTCCCTGAGCCACTAGTTATATATGATTTGGGGCTGGTTAATCTCTCTAAGCCTCATCTGTAAAATGGGGAAAATAAAACCTACCTCACAGAATGGTTCTAAGGATAAAATGAGATAACATACGTAAGTCTTCTAGAGAGGTATCTAGCACCCAGTAGGTACTCAATAACTGACAGCTCTCATTATTGCTAATTCAAAGGAAAAGCTGAGTTTGTTTGGACTTACCTCCTAATGCTAATAAAATAATTTAAGGAGAACAAGTCAAATTAAACAGCACTGCGCATTACACAAGGGGCTCTCCTAATTGGTTCTCTTTTCTTTGGTCTCAGTGGAAACCAAGCAGTAGGTGGGCCTCTTACCTTCTGAAACAGGTTCTCTGGGAGTGTGAAGACAAGTGCTGAGAAAGAAATGGATGGCCTCTGCTTACATTATACCAATTTTAAGGATTAAGACAAAGGGTATCAGTCTTCCAAATCATAGTCAAGAGTCAAATCAGTATTTTCACTTTATGTACTTTGAAAGCAAATAGTCTCAAAGGTACTATTATTTGGATTGTGGCATTTCTTAAAAATTAAAAAAAAAAATTTTTTTAATCCTTTCATCTTAAAGGCCCAAGGCAAATGTCACCACTTCTAAGAAGTCTTCCTTGACTCTTCTTGTCTGAAGTCATTTCTCCCTCTCCGAAAGTGCCAAAAAGTATGCTGAACCTTTTATGGAGGTCACTACATTCTATATTGTAGCACAGATTTTGGGAGTGTATAATTCTTTAAATATAGGAACTGAAAAACAAAATATCCTTAAACCTAACAGAAACAGTAGTAACAGCAGCAGCTATTGGGAGCCAAGGGTGGGATTCTTAAAACTTCTTTGTATCCTGTAGTGTCTGCCGAAAATGTGTCAGGTATTCATTCACATTTTCTTGAACAAATCTAACCTTTAAAACACTTCTGAAAGGTAAGTAGTAGCATTCTGATTTTACAGATGAGAGAATTTAAAAACTAAGAGCAGTTCTGTAACTTTATCAAAGTCACACAGTCAGCTTTTAAACCCAGGTCCATCTGTGTCCATGACACCACAATGACTCTTCACAAAACACCCAAACCAAGACTATGCCCATATTTCTCATTTTCATACACAAGTGCCACCAAACCACAGACCAGTTTCTTCCCCCTCGAAAAAAAGACTACATGCTAACCTAAGAAAGCCCTCCTGACATATTTACCCTAGAACTGAAATGGTGTTAATGAGAATAACACACTGCTTTCTCCCTCTCTACACCCAGTTTTAGCCAGCTGCTCAGGGGCTTCACATCTTCCATTTTAAACAACATAAACACTGGCTCATTTAAAGTGCCAGCCTCAGACAACATGTTCAGATGCTACTGCTTTTCAAACAAACTCCTGTTTTCAAACAGCTAGGCATCTGGGATTCTGTCACTTCTGATGGGTTACTTTTACCTACGAGGTCCCTGAAAGTCACTAAGCTTCATTCTCTGTGCACTGTTGAGCTCAAGAAATCTTGTCATCATGGACTTTTTTTTTTAAGTGCCTAATCTTTCATCTTCTTTTACAATGAACCACAAAACACATTCCTATGGGTATTTCCTAAACTGTATACAGTAGTCCCCCTTTCTCCAAGGGTGATACGTTCCAAGACCCCCCCACGGATGACTGAAAGTACTGAACCCTATATATACACGATATTTTTTTTCTTGCTAAGTCGAGAACTTTCACCTTTTCACTTAAAGGAAGCACTTTACGGCCTCTCTTTGGCATATATGAATTGCCAGTATCACTACTCTTGCGCTTTGGGGCCATTATTAGGTAAAATAAGGATTACCTGAACACAGCACTGCGACACCTCAACAACTGATCTGATAACCGAGATGGCTGTTAAGTGACTAACGGGCAGGTAGCATACACAGCTGGATATGCTGGACAAAGGGATGATTCATGTCCAGGGCAAGATGGAGCAGGATGGTGTGAGACTTCATTATGCTACTCAGAATGGTGTGCAATTTAAAATTTACGAATTGTTTATTTCTGTAATTTTCCATTTAATAATTTTGGACTGCTGTTGGCTTCGGGTAACTGAAATCAAGGAAAGTGAAACTGCAGGTAACGGGTGATGACTGTATGTATATTTTAAAATAATATTCTTAAGATGAAAAAAAATTAATTACATGGGACTGAGTGAACTGATGAGGATGATTATAATTTTTGTGTCTTTCTGTTTGAATAAAAAAAAAATCCCCCCCAAAATAAAATAAAATAATATTCTTCTGAGCATTTTTCTAAAAAGCACAATTGTTTTTCCTTTTTAGCCCAAGTAAACATAATTATATCAGAAATGAGTCTCCCCCCTTCAATCTCTTTCTGCATATGGGGAATACTGAAAAGATGTCTTTTTTTAATTATTAAATGTAAATAGCTCATTAAATATAATCCAATTACTTTAATTGTAAAAAGGAAGTAATTACAATATGTACATGCATTCTTGCCTAGATTTAGTATCTTAATCTTTTCAGCATTAATATTTTAAATTAACCTTTGACATTAGAAAAATTCAAGACACTGATGTCTATTTTAAATATATATATAAAGCTGTACTTTATGGATCTTTGTTGTGATTTCACCCACAAACAATTTTAGTGGGAAAAGCCCCACTCCCAGAGAGAAGGGTAATTAAATAACACCTGCCCTAACTGAACTGGTATTTCTTGTCTGCCATAAATCATGTCAAAGAGTCTGTTTTAAATTCTAATACCTTCGTGGGACAAAAAGCCAAGAGCTGAATTCTGTGGCATTCCAATAATCACAAAAGCTTTACTTAGAAAGACAATTCCAAGCCAAAATTTGTTAGGAGCACCTCTCTGGTATAGTAGCCTACATTTTCCACTACCTAATTTCTATTCTGTTACTAGCAATTGTAGTTCCTTGAGACTACCCCCAAGCATTCTTCTCTTGCTCTCTGGTCTAGCCCCTCAAGTTTGATGTTACAACATTTTCCCTTAGCAGCCATCTGGTCCTTTCATTTTTACTCTTTCTTGGTGACCAAGAGTAAGTAAATTGCGTACCTAAATCTCTATGAACTGCTCTGAAAAGGGGATCTGCCATGGTCTTTACACTGAAGAATTTCTATTAAAATAGAGGCAAAAGGCTCACACAGATGAGGAATTAAGAAGACTGAGCTTTGTTTTTCTACCTCCTACCAAAATCTATCAATGAGTCTTGTTTTAAGATATGAATATGTGTTTAGAAAAATTAAAATTGTATTTAGGTTAACACAGAACTTTTTTCAAACTTTAGAAATAGCAAGAACTGTATGAATATATATGTTGTACCAGTAACAACTGGGGCCATGTTTGTACAGCACTTTCCCTCCAAAGTAGAAAAGTTCTATTTAAAGTACAAAGAGGGGGACTTCCCTGGTGGCACAGTGGTTAAGAATCCACCTGCCAATGCAGGGGACATGGGTTCGAGCCCTGGTCCGGGAAGATCCCACATGCCGCGGAGCAACTAAGCCCGAGTGCCACAACTACTGAGCACGCGCACCTAGAACCCGTGCTCTGCAACAAGAGAAGCCACCGCAATGAGAAGCCCGCGAACCTCAACGAAGAGTAGCCCCCACTCGCCACAACTAGAGAAAGCCCATGTGCAGCAACAAAGACCCAGAGCAGCCATAAACAAACAAACGAACAAATAAATAAATAGTTAAAGTACAAAGAGGGACTTCCCTGGCAGTCCAGTGGTTAAGAATCCAAGCTTCCAATGCAGGGGGCACGGGTTCAATCCCTGGTCGGGCAACTAAGATCCTGCAAGCCACGAGGTGCGGCTGAAAAAAATAAAGTACAAAGAAGCATCATGTGTTTTCAGCAACTCTCAAGGATTTCACTGAAATAAATTTTTCTGTTCAGACCCCTGTATTAATGAGCCAAAGGTGCAGCTCTGCCTCACTGATGTGACTTCTCAAAACAAATTAATGAAATGGATAAGCCTAACTATGACTAACTCCTTTGGTCATTCATACTGTAGCCACGTTGAAGCAGATCCTAACTACATAAGGCTGGCTTCTGCTGTCATCCAGGCTAACTATGGAAGGCTACTTTATGGTCCAAAAGGATAGTGACATGGGTCACTGAGGGTTCCCTCATTCCAAACACTGTAATGAATTTTGAACAGTTACCAAGGGTTAGCAGAAGGAATGGAGCCTGATATCTGATGATGCTCACAGAACTCCTGAAGGACAGTGCCATTAAAAGACAACAAGAAGTAATTTCACAGGTAAAAAGTGTACTAGCAGCTAAAACTAAGCCCCTTTCAAGATTTAAATGATTCAAGTCTCATCTTGGTTAACACTGGTATTTTTGTACAAAATATATCTTATTAGGCCAGCCCTTAAAAGTTAAAAGGTGTTTTTAAATGCCTGCTGACCTAAAATTGCCATGTTCCATGCTTTAAAGGGATTGATTTTCTGGAAAAGAACAATAAGATGCCAAATTCTGTTCAATGGAGATCAGAATACTATTTGCTGAACCTATTCTGCACCTGTGAAAGCAAAAGAATAAGACAGGCTCACATACCCCAGAGGGAGGATGGTATTTATGTGGACTCTGCCTATGACCTCTTTGGCAGCAAATGTAAGAAAGTCCTTTTTTGAGGCTAAGGGGCGGATGCAGGACTTTCAACTACCCATTCAAGCCGGGTTACGATTCCCCTCCTCCATAATTAAGTTCCCTTTCCCACTCTCCATGCATGCATGAATTGCAGTGACATTGACGTGAGGGTCTGACATTAGTCTTTGAAGGTCATTTAAATCCTCCTCCTTCCAAGCTGCCTTAAAAGCAATGCATCATCCTCTCCACAATGCCTGAGTATGGGGTTTGACTAGATAGTACTAAAGCGGAGTTAACCTAAAGAATAAAAGGAAAGAGGGCTCGAAATTCAGGGATCATAAAAAGAACAAACCAAAGAAATAAAACATTAGATAAAACTCAGTTGCTCAAGAGACAACAATAAGAGAAACAGTAAACATCTAACATTAGATGAATGAAAACACTTCTACTGATAACCCTTTTTATTTAGGAAAGTAGAAAAGGTCATTCACAGTATGGTCCCTTTCTTTGGCTCCAGTCTCATCTCCTGTCACATCTTCATATATACATACCCTTCCCTGAAGTCCCAGGGACCTTCCCATGGCTCCCCATTGAATCACATTCTCTCTTGCCTCCATACTTTTGCTCAAGTCTAACCACCTACCACAACCCCCAACTTCTAGGGTCTTCCAAAGCTGAGCTCAAGTGAAACATCTCTTGACATGCCTTGCCCCAAAGGAGCTTGGTGCCCCTCCCCCACACAGTCTTTAAACTTTCATAACGTCCTGTGCATGCCCATCCCATCACACTGCTTTAAAATGACTGATTTTCTTACTGCTCTCCCACAAGACTGGATTCTTTGAGGCTGGTGATCAGTTATCTATAATCCTAGTGCCTACCACCATACTAGGCACAGAGAGAATGCTCAATAGGTATTTACCAAGCGAATAAAGCTACAGGTAGTGGCTCCTGTGCTTTGGCCCTCACGAAGGTGAGGATGGGGAGAATGTCTGGACCTCCAGTCTTATAGCACTGCTTCCTGAAGGAAGAGAACCCAATCTGAACAGTCCAAGTTTAAACTCTGTTTTAGACTAGGATTCCTGGTAGCTCACCAGATCACAAGACAGGATCTACATACACTCTCCAAGCCCTAGAAAATATCAGGGGTCTAATCTAGTACAAAAAAAGCGCAAGGCCACCCTGACCAACATGAGCAATCTGCCACCTCCCTTCTATTCATGCACCTCAAAGCTCTTACTTCCTAATGTAAAGAGAGATGAATGATAGAGTTATCAGCCAAAGAAGATAAATTTTCAAAAAGGCTAAGGAAGGTTAGAATAGGGTAAGTCATGAATATCAGCACATGTCCTCAGCTTGAAAGAAATCCAGGCTGTTATTAAAATCTCCAGGCACTTGGCCTAAAATGTTAATAAGCCTCTGAACCTTTCCTAGCTTCCCTCCCCTCAATACTTCTTCCCCATCTCATCTACTCACTCACCAGCCTGCCTTTCTTTCTTTCCCTTCTTTCCTTTCCTTCTTGCACTTATAAATACAGATAGAACTGGTGAGAATTTGTCATACAAATGACAACTTCAAACTACACGTGGCATTCGTATAAAGTGATATCCAATTATTCGTTTGTTCGTTCATTCATTCATTCATTCAACGAACCTGACATACCAGACACTGTGCCACACACTGGGGATAGAATTCAACACTGCCCCTATCTTCACGAAGCTCGAAAGCTACTGAAGGAGACAAATTAAAAAAGGGAACAATAATACTCAGTGATAAATGTGGCCACAAATGTTAAATTCAAGGTGTTATGGAGGCATCCAGCTCAGATCAGGGGTGGAGGGGGTCATTAAGAAAGAGTGTCTTAGGGACCTCCCCGGTGGTCCAGTGGCTAAGCTTCCACGCTCCCAATGCAGGGGGCCTGGGGTCGATCCCTGGTCAGGGAACTAGATCCCACATGCCGCAACTAAGAGTTTGTATGCCGCGACAAAAAGATCACGCGTGCCACAACGAAGATCCCGCACGCGGCAACTAAGACCCCGTGTGCCTCAACTAAGACTCAGTGTGGCCAAATTAATTAAAAAAAAAAAAAAAAAAAAAGAGTGTTTTAAAAGACAAAAAGGGTTAGTTAAGTTTCAGGTGGAGGGAGCAATGTGTGCAGAGGCAAACAGCGTTCCAGGAACAGCAAATAGCCTGGTGTGGCTGAAGTGCAGGAAGTCACGAGTGGTGAGGCTAATAAGGCAGACAGAAGCCCAGGCACAGAGAGCCTTGTATGCTGCACTATAGCACTTGGAGTGTGCTGAAGGCTACTGGGAACTATTTAAGATTGAGGCCAGAGAGTGACATGATCGGATTTGCATTTAGAAAGCTCTCTCTGGCAGCAATGTGGAGAATGTATTACATGAAGGGGAGAAAGACTGAGGCAGTAATCCAAGTGGAAGCACTTCTAATTGATCGATAGAATCTACAATGGGAAAGTTGCAACATAAGATGATAGAAATTGCTCTATACTGAGTTTGAGACCAGGTTGTCACTGATAAGCTTTCTCTTTTGAACAATTAAATTACTTAATCTCAGTTTTTACATTCTGAAAAATGTGTCTGTGTGTGAAAGCAGAACTGGGGGAACACTAGACTAGAGCAGGTATCACCAAACTTTTCTTAATGTTTTAAAATTTATAGATATAAAATATTACTATTAGCTTTAAAGTCCCCTGCATGTCCCTCCCCAAACCCATCTCCCTCCATCACCATGAGATAACACTACCCCAAATAGTGATAACTTTATCACATCTTATCTCTAAACATTATATTTTTAGTCTCACATGTTTCTTTATAGGGATCTAATCATAATGTATATTCTGCAACTTTTCACTCTACAATTTGTTGAGATTCATTCATTTTGCTATAGTTGCAATTTACTCATTTCCACGGTTACGTAGTGCTCTACTGTATGGCCACACTGTGATTTATTTATCCGATCTAGAGTTGATGGATACTGGGATTTTTTCCTAGGTTGGATTTTTTGTTTGTTTTTGCTAATGCCAACAGTGTTGCTATGGACTTTTTTGTACTTGTCTCCCACTGCACATGTTCAAGAGTTCTTTAGGGTAGATATCTGGGAGTGGAATTGCTAGGTCAGAGGGTATGCACGTCTTCAATCATGAGATAACAACACCAAATCATTTTGCAAAACAGTTGTACCCATTTACACTACTGTTTGCTGGGTTCCGGTTGCTTCATATCCTAGCTGACATTTTTTGTCACACTTTAATTTTTGCCCACCTGATAGACACAAAACAGTACATCACTGTAGTTTTAATGTGCATTTCCCTGCTAATGAGGCTGAACATCCCCAATGCTTTTTGTAGAAAGGAGCTACTTTTTATTTTTCAGAAACCTCTGAAAGCCTAGAATGGCTGGAGGTCATTCAGAATGCTGCCTCCCAACAATGAACAAGATGAAGACTGGTCTCTCTTAGCACTAAGCTAAAACAGTATGACCGAATCTCAGCCACAGTGACACCTGACACGCAGGCAAACCTGAAATTTTTCATCTGAGAATTGAAGATGAGTTAGAGATTTTAGAAGGACTAGACTGAGACAGAAAAATCAGAGAGGGGCAAATATTGTGGTACTTAAGGCCTCTGATTACCTGACATCAACATACTTCTTCAGCCTCCTTTCTGGTCACACCTTTACAATGCTCTACACTGCATCCACTATTGGACTCTCATGCCTGTGATTTCAGTCAAGATATTTCCTGCTTCTTGGAATACCTTTTTTTCAGTTTTTTTTTTCCCCTGCTTCTTGAAATTTATTAATCCTTCCCTGCCCAGTTCAAATGTAACTGCTTCCATGAAACCATCCTGACCCTGTTCCCCAGAAAGAATTAATCAAGCTCTCCACTGCTTCAGTAGCACTCTATTATTCCTCTATTATGACATCCATCCCATAGTACAGTTGTAACAGGGGTAGACTGTGAACTCTTTGAAGGAAGGTACTATCTCTTAAATCCTGACGTGCTGAGCAGCACTCGGTCACCCATCAATTCTTCATAAAATACTGGATAAGTGGACAGAAGGATGAACAGAATCTGCTCAGAAAAAATCTCTAGGGAATTCCTTGGTGGTCCAGTGGTTAGGACTCCAAGCTCTCACTGCTGAGGGCCCAGGTTCAATCCCTGGTCTGGGAACTAAGATCCCGCAAGCTGTACAGCGCGGCCAAATAAGTAAATAAAGTAATTCTTTAAAAAAAAAGAAAAGAAAAGAAAAAATCTCTAAACAATGAAAAGGTCCTTTCTGACTCTTGCTGACTATGAAGAAAAAAATCAGAGAAAAGGCAAGGTAGGAGAAAAGGAGTGAGAGCTAATGAAGAATAAATTGTAACAATCTACTCCCCTTAATAGAGATCCATGTCAGGAAGGCCAGGAAGTGAAAATGTAAACCATACAGTCACCTTCTTAATGGGGGACAATAGCATGAAAAAGTGGGATTTATAACTGAATCTAAAACCTTAGGCTGTATCTTGAAATTCATCTGGAAATTATTTGGGCCTGGTGTTCTCTGTGGGAAAAGTTGTTTAACTATAAATTCAATTTATTTAATAGTTAAAGGTTTTCAATTTTTTCTTGAGTCATCTTGTTTCCTTTTGCTGGAAGTTTGTCCATTTTATCTAATTTTAAAATAAACTGGCATAGTATTCTTTAAATTGATTAGCAAAAATTGTTATTAGGAAAAGATGGCTAGAAGGCTAGATAGAATAAGGGCAGAGATAAGGATCCAAAACAAAGGTCTGAGATTTCACAATACTGCGACATGTTCATGTATCTCTGTGTTCCTAGAATATAGGCTTCTTTGGGACAGGGATCACGTCTATCATAGTCTTTTGTACATAATGTGTTCTAAAAGTATTTCTTAATTTCCTATATCAAATAAAAAAATACAAGGACTTCCCTGATGGTGCAGTGGTTAAGAATCTGCCAATGCAGGGGACACGGGTTTGATCCCTGGTCCGGAAAGATCCTACATGCCGTGGACCAACTAAGCCCGTGTGCCACAACTACTGAGCCTGCGCTCTAGAGCCCGCGAGCCACAACTACTGAGCCTGCATGCTGCAATTACTGAAGCCCGCAAGCCTAGAGCCTGTGCTCTGCAACAAGAGAAGCCACCGCAGTGAGAAGCCCGCACACCGCAACGAAGAGTAGCCCCCGCTAGCCGCAACCAGAGAAAGCCCACGCACAGCAATGAAGACCCAACGCAGCCAAAAATAAATAAATTTATTTTTAAAAAAACAATCCATTTAAATATAGCAATTCCTTGAATTTAAAGAAAAAAAAACAGCAGGAATAAGAAATTTAACAGCTTTGAACTACAAAATACACATTATTTTAAAAAACAAAAATATAATTATTATTAAGACTATTGCTACTATAAAAGCACATTTCATGATTTAAGGAAAAAAAAGTCATCTTAGTGGTTTAAAAAAAAAGTTATGCTAGGGCTTCCCTGGTGGTGCAGTGGTTGAGAGTCCGCCTGCCGATGCAGGGGACACGGGTTCGTGCCCCGGACCGGGAAAATCCCACATGCCGCAGAGCGGCTAGGCCCGTAAGCCATGGCCGCTGAGCCTGCGTGTCCGGAGCCTGTGCTCCGCAACGGGAGAGGCCACAACAGTGAGGGGCCCGCCTACCGTAAAAAAAAAAAAAAAAAAAAAGTTATATTAGTCATCAGTTTTATCCACTCCTTCCTCAAACCTTATAACATAGTAGGTAACTGGAAGGAAAACTATCTGATTTACATGTCACAGTCCCTGCCCTGTCCCACCCTCTCCTGCCCTAGTGGATGTGCACTTGGTTAAATGCATTCTATATGAGAAAGGAGAAGCAAAGAGGTAGTTTGAGCTTTAAAAATCCAGAGACTGTATTGGAATAATTTTGAAAGCTTCTTTAGAGACTGACCAAAAAATACTAGTCCTCTATTAGTGAAGGTCAACATCTTTAATTGGACACAGTCCAGGAGACTGTTACTGCAAATAAGTACAATCAGAAGAAAGGCAATGGACACTACCTGGGCAACAGATCAGTGAGGCAATACATACACCTTTGATTCTAGATTGGTATAATCCTTTTTAACAGGCATTATCACAGCCTCCAGTACCACACAGTAAGGATTTCCCAAATATCTATGGGAAGTTGACAGTAGTAATACTTCTCTACCTATCTCATAATACAGACGCATTTTACTACTACTTTTCCTTTTAGAAATCACGTTAATAAAGATGTTTGGAGGAATTCCTTGGCGGTCCAGTGGTTAGGACTCTGCGCTCTCACTGCAGAGGGCCCAGGTTCAATCCCTGATGGGGGAACTAAGATCCCACAAGCTGCACAGCATGCGGCCAAAAAAAAAAAAAAAAGATATTTGGGCATTTCTGGTTTTAAATGCCAGTATTTTTAAAAACTGGACAAGTGTTACAGAAATTTTTGTTGGCATTTTTCAGACTTGGAGGAAACGGAATTTGACAAAGAATATTTCCCAAGTGGTCTGGAAGGAAGCAAAAGAATTAGCAAAATCTAGAGAAGAAAAAATGAAAATGCATCAGGTGAAGGCCTGAGGTTTGCTGGCAGGAGAAAAAAGTGTGGACGCTGTGTAAACAAGAATCCATGGTAAACAAAATTTAATTAAAATGAAGCAATTATCATGTTTTGTCACATTTGTTAAAACTAAACTCTGCCAACAGGTGTCCTTTTAGGGTGTCCATCGTCTTGATTTCCATCAACTGTCCCAGAGAAATTATTAATAGTGTTCCCCCTTACTCTTAAAAGTGAACTGTTTTAAAAAATAGCAAACCACTATGTTGTACACCTGAAACTAATCTAACACTGTAAATCAACTATACTTCACTTAAAAAAGATCTTTTTAAGTGAATTAGTTTACACAATAAATTATATGATCACCCTTTCCTTGAAGAACCAGGAGGCAGAGCTGCTAAAACAGCTCAATGTTCAGGATCCAATCATAGTCCCAATTATTTAAAATTCAGTACAGATTTACCTCATTTATCTAGCACCATGAATATAACAGCAGAATAGCAGAATGACTAAGAACATGGATTCTGGAACCAAATGGCCGGAGTTCATATCTCAACCC
Source organism: Grampus griseus (assembly GCF_964374135.1). Taxonomy (NCBI): domain Eukaryota; kingdom Metazoa; phylum Chordata; class Mammalia; order Artiodactyla; family Delphinidae; genus Grampus; species Grampus griseus. Next base: position 162,035,081 of record NC_139017.1, on the reverse strand, counting down.
TCCTATATAAACTCTAGCTGTGTGACAAAAAATTTTTTGCTGTTTTACTTTTTACTTTGAAATAATTTCAAACTTGGAGAAAAGTTGCATAGTACAAAGGACTCCTTTATGTCCTTCACCTAGGTTCAGCAATTATGAACATTTTGCCATATTTACTTTTATCTCCCCCACACACAATTTCATTACTAATTTTTTAACCATTTTGATAATAGGTTGTAGACATGGTGCCTCTATGTCTAAATACTACAGAGAACAACTCCTAAGAACATACTACAGTCCAATTATCACATTAGCAAATTTAACAACAATACAATATTATTATGTAACATAAAGTCCATATCTAAATTCTACCAATTGTCCCAGTAATGCTCTGTATAGGAATTTTTTTCGTCAACCCAGGATCCTAATCCAGAATTGTGGGCACGTTTCTTAATCTCTCCCTCATGGGATTATTGGGAGAAATAAAGGAGTAAATATAAAGAATTTAGAACAATTTTTGGCATTTAGTGCAGGTGTTAGCTGCTTTTAGGGAGTGATAGACTCCATACAAGGTAGAATTGTCAGATAATGGAAATAACTCTTTAGACACTATACTCCTTAAAGCCATTTTAATGAAAACCTCTGTAAAATATGTTGTGCTTATCCATTATTTCTTAAACAGAATATGTTAAATATAATTTAACCTTTTCTTAATAACTCAGGGTCTTCACATCAGCAGTGGTACTATGCTATAAAACCATGATGCTGTCAAAGGCTCCTAAGGTATGAGGTGCTATATGCCTCTGTAGTAAAACAGCTATAAAGTCTGGACAGACATCTTGAATCTCTTCCTTCTGCTGTCATGCTTTTGATCATTAGTATGTATTAGTGCATCTAATCTATATTATTCTAATAATGTTTACAGTCAAACAAGGCTTTTAGTTTAAAAAGCACTTTCATGTCATCTCTCATTAATTCAATAAATATCCACTATGTCATTTGATTAATTAGCTGATTTGAATTTCACAAGAAGTCTGTGAGGTAAAAAGAACATGTATTACTACTCCCAATTTTAATTACCTCATTATAGATGAATAAATTAAGGCTCAGATAGGTCAAGTGACTTACTCTGGGCCACAGAGCCAACAGGCAACACTGATAGCCCTAGCACACCTAGATCCTCTGTCCCTCAATATACAGTTGTCTCTGAGTGAAGTCCTAGGATGATACGACTTTTTAGATAGTGAACGAGCTTTCTGAAAGCTTTTTTTGACTTTTAAAAGTACTTTCAGCTTACTTTCAAACACAAGAAGTTGCATTCTGGTTGGCTGAAAATGCCAGATGTCTGACTTTCAGATGCTCTTCCTCTGCACTTTCTCAAATATTCTTCCCAAAATTCTCTGAACTTTATGGCAACACTTTATTAACATAGACTCCACACCCATTTGAAAACTTGAGACAAATTCAGACCTGAGCTAAAGTTTACCTCTGTACTCTAATAAAGAAAAACCTGGCTAAGAAACCAGTGTAAATAAGATTGCAGGGAGAAATGTTTAATGAGCTGTTTTTAAGCATTTCAGGAGTCTAATTTACATACAATTAAAGTTAAATTGCACATCATTCTCAGCTATTCATTAAACCAGATACAGGGACCTCTACCAAACAAAAAAACCTGGTAACAGTAATAGCCTAGTTTCAGTTATGACTCAAAGTAACAGTCGCACCTAGAGAAAAACAAAACACAACACTCTCACTAGGATTTACCTCAATTAGCCCAAATTAATGAGGTCTGATTGTACCTCCGATGATGACCCACAAAACCTATCTTCCCCTGATGGCCTAGAGTAGAAGCTCAAATGCAGTTAAAACTCCTGTCACAGAAATTAGGTAGAGGAAGCAAGACAAAATGGCAATGGCATAGAGTTAAGAGCCACAAGCCTCAGGTTCTAGGTCAGATGATGCTGCTAAATCTGTGTGACCTTGGTTAAATCGCTCTACTTCTCCAGCCTTCAGTTTCCTAGGCAATAAATGTGGTCTTTAAATACCATATCTCACTAAAAGCATCCAGAGCTCCTTGACTAAAGGGCAGGAAATGTACAAGATGAGTCTGGAACATCTTATCATAACTAGAAACCAAGGAACACTATCAAAGACTACTGCAGTTATGTCAAAAGAAATCAGGAGCCAACTTGAAGAGGCTCCCATTGGTCCAAGATGGAACAAATTGAACATCAGTAAGAATAACTACAATAGGGCTTCCCTGGTGGCACAGTGATTAAGAATCCGCCTGCCAATGCAGGGGACACGGGTTCGAGACCTGGTCTGGGAAGATCCCACATGCCACGGAGGAACTAAGCCTGTGCGCCACAACTACTAAGCCCGTGTGCCACAACTACTGAGCCCATGTGCCACAACTACTGAAGCCCGTGTGCTCTAGGGCCCGTGTGCCACAACTACTGAGACTGCACGCTGCAACTACTGAAGCCCATGCACCTAGAGCCCGCGCACGGCAAAAAGAGAAGCCACCACAATGAGAAGCCCGCGCACTGCAACAAAGAATAGCCCCCACTCGCTGCAACTAGAGAAAGCCTGTGCGCAGCAACGAAGACCCAACACAGCCAAAAATAAATAAATAAATCTATTTTTAAAAAAAAGAATAACTACAATAGATTAAAACATGTTAAATATGTTAATACCCATAAATTCATAATGATACTTTTAAAAAAACCTAACAACTCACTGATTCCCTTTGGAGCATATCAGGGAACCAACTTACCATTTTGAAAACTTGCAAGTAAAGGACTAAAGATAAAGAATCAAGTATTTATCCTGCCTTTCCTGTACAAATCAAAAACTTCAGAGTAACCAAAGAGTTGATTAGGGAAAGTTTTTCTTTTTTGAAGTATTCCAGCTCATAAATGAAGAAAGAATGATAGCACTAGAATATCACCATTTTGCAAACAGCTAGGTAATCATTATCCATGACCACTTACAACACAAAAAGAGACATCTGGACATTATAGGCCTCCTGATAGAATACAACAACACTTATGAAGCATTATATTGCCAAAGCAGGAACCTGATTTAGGTCAAGCCTCTAGAGTTGTGCTGACCAACAGGCGGCCACTACACACATGCAGCTATCAAGCACTTAGAAATGTGTCTGGCTCATATGAATTGATATGTGCTTTAAGTGTAAAACACACTGAATCACAAAGATTTAGTATGTAAAACATCTCAATATTTTTTATATTCATTACGTGGTGAAATGATAGTAACTTGCAACTATCAGGTTAATTTTAAATATTATTAAAACAAATTTCACCTGTTTCTTCTTACCTTTTTAATGTGCCTACCAGAAAATTTAAATTTCATTTGAGGCTTGAATATTTCTATTAGACAATGCTGCTCTAGATCTAACAACCAGTTTACAGGGAATGCAAGGGACAGAGAAACAAATAAATCATAGAAATTCAATTAGCAAAATCTAGAATGGGAAAACTTGCTTTCTTCAACAACAACAAAAATATAAAGGAAAAAAGGCAAGAGAACCGAAAGATTAAAAGAAACTTAAGAGCCACAGAACGCAAAAATTAAAAGAGATTTAAGAGCCATATAAATCAAATCAATGTATGGATAGTTTTTGGAACCTGATTCGAATAAAGCAAATGTTTAGAGAGAAAGGAAGGCACAGATGAAGGGAAGAGGGAAAAGAGAAAGCAACTGGAAATACGAACATTAACTGGCTATCCAATGATGTTACTGTGTACTGTGTTATTTTTCTTTTTTAAAGAGTATCTTTTATAGCTACATAGTGAAATTATTTACAATTTAAATAACATGGTGTCTGGGATTTCTTTCAAAAGAATCTTGTGAGGATGAGACAGTAGGTAATAGTACAGATGAACAAAATTGACCATGAGGTGATAACTGTTGAAGTTGAGTGATGGGCATGTAGCGGTTCATTATATCATCTTCTCTACATCTGTATATGTTTGAAATTTTCTATACATACTTTAAAAAAAATTATTTATTTATTTTTGGCTGCGTTGGGTCTTCGTTGCTGTGCACGGGCTTTCTCTAGTTGCGGCAAGCGGGGGCTACTCTTCGTTGTGGTGCATGGGCTTCTCATTGCAGTGGCTTCTCTTGTTGCGGAGCACGGGCTCTAGGTATGCAGGCTTCAATAGTTGTGGCACGTGGGCTCAGTAGTTGTGGCTCACAGGCTTAGCTGCTCCACAGCATGTGGGATCTTCCTGGGCCAGGGCTCAAACCCGTGTTCCCTGCATTGGCAGGCAGATTCTTAACCACTGCGCCACCAGGGAAGCCCCCATACTTTTTTTTTTTTTTTTTGCAGTACACAGGCCTCTCACTGTTGTGGCCTCTCCCATTGCAGAGCACAGGCTCTGGACGCGCAGGCTCAGCGGCCATGGCTCACGGGCCCAGCCGCTCCGCGGCACGTGGGATCTTCCTGGACCGGGGCACGAACCCATGTCCCCTGCATCGGCAGGCGGACTCTCAACCACTGCGCCACCAGGGAAGCCCCCCCATACTTTTTTTTAATGAGAGAAAATTTTACCTATAAGGACACTTCTTGCTCTCGAATCTACAAAAATCTATGAAAATAAATGATGGGGTTGGCAAGTACCTCAAAAAGTCATTCAATCTAGTTTTCTGCCTCTAGGAACATTACTTGCAATATTACCTCACTCAGCAAACATTTATTGAGTAACCACCAAGTGCAAAGGCCATAGCATTGTAGAAGATGTATACAGATACAAGAAACAGTTTCTGTTTAAAGAGTTTCCTAATACAGGAGAGACAAGAAAAGAACATAAATATAAAACAAAGTAAAAGTGATGAAGTTATGGTTTACTCCTGGTTAAGTAAATCACGAAAGGCATCGTAGAGGAGTGTCATATAACTGGATGTTAAAAATAGGCAGGAGAGGGCTTCCCTGGTGGCACAGTGGTTGAGAGTCCGCCTGCCGATGCAGGGGACACGGGTTCGTGCCCCAGTCTGGGAAGATCCCACATGCCGTGGAGCGGCTGGGCCTGTGAGCCATGGCCGCTGAGCCTGCGCGTCTGGAGCCTATGCTCCGCAACAGGAGAGGCCACAACAGTGAGAGGCCTGCATACCGCAAAAAAAAAAAAAAAAAAAAAAAAAAATAGGCAGGAGGGACTTCCCTGGTAGCGCAGTGGTTAAGAATCCACCTGCCAATGCAAGGGACACGGGTTCGATCCCTGGTCCTGGAAGATCTCACATGCCACAGAGCAACTAAGCCCGTGCGCCACAGCTACTGAGTCTGCACTCTAGAGCCTGCGAGCCACAGCTACTGAAGCCCGCGCGCCTGGAGCCCATGCTCCACAACAAGAGAAGCCACCACAATGAGAAGCCCGTGCACCACAGTGAAGAGTAGCCCCTGCTCACCGCAACTACAGAGAAAGCCTGCGTACAGTAACAAAGACCCAGTGCAGACAATAAATAAATAAATAAATAAATAAATATAGGCAGGATTTGGACATGTAAAGACAAGGAGTATTATGTCTAAGGTGGACAGTGTGAGCAGAGGTACGTAAGCAGAAAATAATGAGGCATTTCTGGGGAATGAAGATGAGTACGTTATTGCAAAAGTAGTAGGAAGCAAGGCTGGAAAGACAAGTAGGGCCAGATCACAGAATATTAAATATCAGGTTGAGTTTGTACTTCAGTCGGTAAGTGCTAGGAGTCACACAAGTGGAGTTATAGATTACAGAATATTTAGGAAGATGCTATACATCTCACTTAAGCAGAGAAAAGAATGGAGCTGGGTGGGGGGAGACTGGAATAAGAAGCAGCAGTCAAGGCAACTGGTAACAAAGGACCAAAACTGACCTAGTGGGAGAAAAAGACAGGGAGGGACCTGAGAGTGTGTTGGCATGAAAAGAGATCGGGAGTTCAGGGAAGTCAACAGCAACTAAGGCCTTACATCTGAATGAAGTGGGAAAACAGCAGAGCCAATGTTTGGTATGTTGGCAGACCTATACTAGCCCTGAAATGTGCTGAATAAATGACTGAGTGAATAAGTAAATAGAAATATGTGAGTCAGGATAAAAGGCAGCAAGTCAGGGGACTGGGTGCAGCGGGGGGTGGACAGGCAGAAGAAAAGCTCAGCCTTCCCGTTTTAACTTATGAGGAGGTCAAGGTGCTGAAGGAAAATGCTGTCCAGGTGTGCTAAGCATCTTTCTCAGAAAAGCAAAGATTCCATCGTTAAAATCTGTATAAAATCCATCCTTAAAACCTATAAACATGTCTCCCAAGCAAGAAGGAAATAAGCTGCACCAATCTGACCACTGGTTCCCAAAAGCAAACAATCCATGAAAAGCTGAAGGTGCAGAAGGGATACCCAAGTGGAGGGATTCAATAGGACCTCTGGGACTGAGGTTCAGAGGTAGAAATACAGATTTGGGAGTTACTATTGATACATGAAGGCTGTAGTCAGAGACATGAGAGAGGAGATGACCTCCTAACACAAAAGCATAAACAGAGAGGCAAGGACAGAGGACAACTTGGAGACTGACAAAGAAAGAAGCATCAAGAAATGTAGGAGAATCAGAACAATGCCTTGTCATAAAAGCTAAGAGAAGAGTTTCCAGAAGGAAGGCATGCTCAATCCTTGTTTTCTTCCTTGACCCACACATCCAATTCATCATCAAGCCTATCAGCTCTACCTCCAAAATACACACTAAATACATCTACTTCTTTTCATTTCTTTTTCTACCAACCTAGTTGAAGTCTCCATCATTACCTGGACTTCTGTTATTCACCTTAGTCAATTCCTGCCCCCAAATAATCCATTTTCTTTGCAGCAATTGGATTAATCTTTTAAAAATGTAAATCATATCACATACCCACCCCCTGCTTAAAACGTTTTAACTGACTGGATATTTAAAGATACTGCGGTGTGACAATGTTAATATAACCATGTTTCAATAGGGGAAATACTTGTATTTTAGAGATGTATGCTGAAATATTTACAAATAAAATGAAGTCTGGGATCTGCTTCAAAAATAAGGGCAAACAAGTCTGAACTTATTCTATGAGACCAGTATTACTGTACTATCAAAATGAGACAAAGACTTCCCCCTAAGGTCAGGAACAAGACTACAATATCCATTCTTATCACTTCTGTACAGTATTGTAGTGGAGGTTCCAGCCAGGGCAATCAGGTAAGAAAAAGAAATAAAAGGCATGAGATTGGAAATGAAGAAGTAAAACTCTATTTGCAGATGACATGATCTTATATCAATAGAAAATGCTAAGGAATCCACCAAAAAACTGTTAGAAGCAAGGTAGCAGTATACAAGATCAATATACAAAATTCAATTTTATTTCTACACACTAGCAATAAACAATCCAAAAATGAAATTAAGGAAATAATTTCACTTACAAATGCATCAAAATAAATAAGTTTAGGAAGATTTAGAAATAATTTAATAAAAGAAGTGTAAGACTTGTATATTAAGACTTCAAAACCTAGAAAAAATTTAAAGACCTAAATAAATGAAAAGACATCCCATATTAATGGACTGAAAGACTTAATATTGTTCAGATGGCAATACTCCCTAAATTAATCTACAGATTCAATAAAATCCCTATCAAAATCCCAGCTGGGTTTTTTTGGCTGAAATTGACAAGTTGAGCCTAAATTCATATGGAAGTGCAAGGAACTCAGCAAAGTCAAAACAATATTGAAAAAGGAACAAAATTGAAGGACTCACACTGTTTTTATTTCAAAACTTACAAAAGAGCTGCAGTAATCAAGACTGTGTGATTCTGGCATTAAGAACAGACATCCAGATCAGTGGAATAGAACTGAGAACCCCAAAATAAACCCATACATTTATGGTCAATTTATCTTTGAAAAGGATGCAAGAAAATTCAATGGGGAACAACTTATCTTTCCAATAAATGGTGCTGGGACAACTGGATATTCATATGCAAAAGAATAAAGTTGAACCCCGGGACTTCCCTGGTGGTGCAGTGGTTAAGAATCCACCTGCCAATGCAGAGGACATGAGTTCGATCCCTGGTCCGGGAAGATCCTACATGCTGTGGAGCAACTAAGCCCGTGTGCCACAACTACTGAGCCTGCATGCCACAACTACTGAAGCCTGTGCGCCTAGAGCCCGTGCTCCAAAACAAGAGAAGCCACCGCAGTGAGAACCCTGCGCACCACACGAAGAGTAGCCCCCACTCGCCACAACTAGAGAAAGCCCGCGCGCAGCAACAAAGACCCAACACAGCCAAAATTAAAAATAAATAATTTTTAAAAATTCTTTAAAAATAATAATCAAGTTGAGCCCCTACCTAACACTATACTAAAAATTAACTCAACATGGATCAAAGGCTTAAATGTAAGATCTAAAAGTATAAAACTCTTAGAAGAAAACACAGGTGTAAATCTTCACAGTCCTGGATTAGGCAATAGTTTCTTAGATACGACACCTAAAAGCACAAACAACCAAAGAAAAAATAGATAAACTGTACTTCATCAAAACTGAAAAACTTCTGTTTTTTTTTTTTTTTTTTTACGTTACGCAGGCCTCTCACTGTTGTGGCCTCTCCCGCTGCGGAGCACAGCCTCCGGACGCGCAGGCTCAGTGGCCATGGCTCACGAGCCCAGCCGCTCCGCGGCATATGGGATCTTCCCGGGCCAAGGCACGAACCCGTGTCCCCTACATCGGCAGGCAGACTCTCAACCACTGCGCCACCAGGGAAGCCCAACTTCTGTGTTTTAAAGGTCATGGTCAAGAAAGTAAAAAGACAACCCACAGAAATGAAAAGAAAATATTTACATATCATATCTGATAAGGGACTTATATCCAGAATATATATAAAACTATTACAATTCAATAATAAAAGGATGAATGAACCAACTTATGAATGAGTAAAACATTTAAATAGACATTCTCCAAAGAAGATACACAAATAGCCAACAAACACATGAAAAGTGCTCAACATCACTAGTCATTAGGGAAATGGAAATCAAAACATGAGATACTGGGGGGAGGATAAACTAGAAGTTTGGGATTAGCAGATACAAACTACTATATATAAAATAGATGAACAGGGACTTCCCTGGTGGTCCAGTGGTAAAGAATCCACCTTCCAATGCAGGGGACGTGGGTTCGATCCCTGATCGGGGAACCAGGTTCCCACGTGCCACGGGGCAGCTAAGCCAGTGTGCCACAACTACTGAGGTTGCGCACCTCAACTAGAGAGCCCACGTGCTGCAAACTACAGAGGCCAGGAGCTCTGGAACCTGCGCACCGCAACTACAGAGCCCACGCACCCTGGAGCCTGCGTGCCACAACGACAGAAGAGAAAGCCTGCGTGCCACAACTACAGAAGAGAAAACCCACACTCTACAACTAGAGAGAAGCCTGCACGCCACAACAAAAGATCCCGCATGCCTTAACGAAGATCCCGCATGCCACAACTAGGACCCGACGGAGCCAAAAAATAAGTAAATAAATAAAATAAGTGAATATTAAAATAAAATAGATAAACAATGAGATCCTACTGTATAGCACAGGGAACTATATTCAATATCCTGTAATAAACTATAATGGAAAAGAATCGGAAAATGAATATACATATATATGTATGTATAACTGATTCACTTTGCTGTACACCAGAAACTAATACAACATTGTTAAATCAGCTATACTTCAAAACAATAATAATAATAACCAAAAAAACCCCCCACGAGATATCATTTCACACCCACTAGGATGGCTATCATCAAAAAAACAGATAAGAAATACTGGTGAGGATGTGGAAAAACTGGATTCATACACTGCTGGTGGAAATGTAAAATAGTGCAGCTACACTGGAAAACAGTCTGGCAGTTCCTCGAAAAGAGTTATCATATGACCCAGCAAATCCACTCACAGGTACATACTCAAGAGAAATGAAAACATATGTCCACACAAAAAATCTGTACAAGAATGCTACAGCACCGTTATTCATAACAGCCAAAAAGTAGTAACAGGGCTTCCCTGGTGGCGCAGTGGATGAGAGTCTGCCTGCCGATGCAGGGGCCACGGGTTCGTGCCCCGGTCCAGGAAGTTCCCACATGCCGCGGAGCGGCTAGGCCCGTGAGCCAAGGTCGCTGAGCCTGCGCGTCCGGAGCCTGTGCTCCGCAGCAGGAGAGGCCACAATAGTGAGAGGCCCATGTACCGCAAAAAAAAAAAAAAAGTAGTAACAACTGAAATGTCCATCAACTGACGAATAGATAAATAAAAGTGTTACATACATACAGTGGAGTACTGATACAAGCCTACAACATGATGAACACTTGAAAACATTATGCTAAGTGAGAGAAGGCAATTACAAGAGACCACATATTGTATGACTGAATTTATATGAAATGTCCAGAATGGGCAAATCCACAGACATAGGAAGTAGATTAATGGTTGTGTAGGGCATGGGGAGGGGGGAATGAGGAGTGACTGCTAATAGGTATGCGGTTTTTTTCTGGGGTTATAAAAATGTTCTGGAATTAAACAGTGGTGATGACAGCATAACCTTGTGAATATACTAAAAAACACTGAATGCCACACTTTAAATGGCTAAATTGTTTGGCATGTAAATTGTATTTCAGTTTTAAAAATTAAAAAGAAATGTCTCGGGTTCGATCCCTGGTCCAGGAAGGTCCCACATGCCGTGGAGCAACTAAGCCCGTGCGCCACAACTACTGAGCCTGCACACCGCAACTACTGAAGCCTGCGCACTCTAGGTCCTGCGCACCGCAACTACTGAGCCCGCGTGCTGCAACTACTGAAGCCTGCGTGCCTAGAGCCCGTGCTCCGCAACAAGAGAAGCCACCGCAATGAGAAGCCCGAGCACCACAACGAAGAGTAGCCCTCACTCACTGCAACTAGAGAAGGCCTGCGCACAGCAACAAAGACCCAACACAGCCAGAAATAAATAAACAAATAATCAATTAATTAATTAAAAAAAAAAAAAGTCCACAAAAAGACTTGTACACAAATGTTCACAGCAGCTTAATTTGTAACAGCCCCAAACTGGAAACCACCCAAATGTCCAGCAACAGGTGAATGGATGAACAAATTACTATATTCATGTAATGCATTATTACTCGGCAACTAGTGAAACTTGCAACAACATGGATGAATCTCAAAATAATTATCCCAAATGAGAGACACCAGATCTCCGTCCCCTGTCAATGAGCACATACTGTATGATTATATAAAATTCTAGAAGATTCAAAATAATTTATAGTGATAGACAGCAGGTCAGTGGTTGCCTATGGCCTGGGGGTGTGGGGGGAGGCATCGGAGCAGGAGGGAGTGATTACAAAGGAGGAAAGATTTAGGGATGATGAATATGTTCATTATCTTGATTATGGTGGTGGCTTTAATGGTATATACATATGTCAAAACTTATCAAATTTTATATTTTAAATGTATGGGGTTTATTGTATGCCAATAATATCTCAATAAAACTGTTGTAAAAATGAAACAAAAGCACTGTTAATTCAAGTGTTTAAACTGCTGCAGTCTACAGGCTAGATAGTAATTTTAAATAAAAGTTACATTATTAATGGTTACTACGTGAGGTGATGCATCAATATGGTTACTACATGAGGTGATGTATCAATATATGTTAATTGGCTTGATTGTGGTTAATCATTTCACAATGTATACATGTATCGAACTATCATGTTGTATACCTTAATATATAAGATTTTTGTCAATTATATCTCAAAGCTTAAAAAATAAAAATAAATAAAAGCTACATTAACTGCTGAAAAAAGTATTAGGGGAGGAGATAGGATATTAGAAAAAAGATTAGTCATGCATTAATAATTGTTGAAGTTAGGAAACAGATACACAGGGGTTCATTATACCATTTACTTTTATATATGCTTGAAATTTTGCATTAAAAAGTTTTTTTAGGGAATTCCCTGGCAGTCCAGTGGTTAGGACTCCATGCTTTCACTGCCGAGGCCTGGGTTCAATCCCTGGTCAGGGAACTAAGATCCCACAAGTCTTGCAGTGCAGCCACCAAAAAAAAAAAAAAAAAAAGTTAAAAAAAAAACTTTTCAAGTACCTCAATTAAAAAAAAAAAACTCACCAAGACTTCCCATTTTACTTAAAAATAAAACTCCTTTATCAGTCCTACAAAGCTTTGAAATACCTTTGCTCTTAGTTCCTTCTATCTTGGAACTCTTTCCTCACCTCTTCATTTGGCTCATTCATTTTCATTCTTCAGTTTTGGTTTGTCACCTCCTCAGAGAAGCCTTTCCTGACCATCTCTAAGTTCCTCTATTATCTCTATTATAGCACCCTATTTTATTCTCTTCCTAACATATCACAATCTTTCAATATTTTATTTATGTGTTTGTTTATTGTCTACCCAAGGCTTCTTAAACTGGGGACCTTACCTCTCATAGTCACTGAGTTGTATTCTTCATACTTGGCACATAACATATACTCAATAATTATTTGTTGAATGTTAAACTAATAAACCAATACTGGGCATTATCTTATTGTTGAACATTTAATATATCAAAGCCTTACAGAGAACCTACTGTTTGCAAGGTTTCAGGTAAAGCATATGCATATCTGAAGTGAAAGGATATGTGATATAATGTAAATTAAATAGAATTAAAATTAAAAAAAAACTCTTCCAAAGGCTACTGAAAACAGTAAATAAATATTATTTAAGAAGACTAATTTTTTTCCCCAGAGACTTCATTTAGAAACAGAAATAAGAGTGTTCTGATATAGTACCTTCTCTAGATAAAGATGTATAAACAAAGGGGTCCCCCAAGGATTAATGCTGAAACCTATCACAAGTAACATTTTTAGAAATTATCTAGAAAAAACTGTCTAGTGACATCTTCCCAGTTTGCAGATGACTCTAAAACAGTAGCTAGAAATATGATGGTACAAAGTTGTGTGTTGAGAAATGTGGAAAATAGCTTCTATGTAGACAAAAATAAGGTAATGCAGTAATGGAAAAATAGTCCAAATTGTAATTATCAGATGATGAGCTCTAAAGCTACCTGTTACAATACAAGAAAAGGGTTTCAGAGTCCCTGGACTTATGCTGAATACAGCTACAAAAAGGCAACAAAATGCTGGCTGTTATTACGAAGGCTTTGAAAACACAGAACACATTATCCTGCCCTTGTACAAACCAAAGCGTATCTGTACCTAGAATAGAATGTGCAGTTGTGGCCATCATAGCACAAAAAAGGTAAAATAGATACACAAGGCCTAGAAAGGTATCCCAAAAGACCAAAGGACAGAGGAGCTTATGTATGCATACATTTTTTTTAATATAGATATAGATATATAAAGGACATATTAGTATGAAACAAAAAGGGTGTGAAATGGTAGAGACTGCATCAAATCTTAGAAGTTACAATGTAGTTAGAAGTCTAAAGAAACAATAAAGTATATTTTTAAAAAAATTTTAAACCCAGGTTTTAGAATCACAAAGACAGAAGTTTTATGTAGAAAAAGGGAAGGGAAGGGGTAAGAGGAAGGGAAAGAAAGTGGAGGGAGGAAAGAATTGAGTTCTAATTCCAGTAGGTTTAGCTGTGTGACAGTGCGCATGTTGCTTAATTTCTTTGAGCCTCGCTTTTCTCATCTGTAAATAACTAATTTGAAGGACTGCTATGAGGATAGAAATAGGCACAATGCCTGACACATAGTATACACTTACTACTTTTATTAGGACTAATAAAAAGTAATAGTTTACTGCCCAATCCAGTGTATAAAGTAATAAAACTCATTACTCAGATGGGGAGTACAGAACGTAAGAAAAAATAATTCAAAGATAGTCTAGATAGTCTAGATAAATTCATAGGCAACATTTCCATAGAACCTCCTTCCTAAGAGAAATTATAAACTTTGGGCAACATAGCCCTAAATTTTGAAGTTGACATTTTCATCCCTTTCCCACAAGCAGCAGAATTCTGGGCTAGATAGATGACATATCCAACCAAACATGCCATTGATTGTCTTAATTTATAACAACTGTTAACATTATTTGAGCAATGGACTAAGTAATGATGTCATTTAATCCTTCTAAAATCCTTTGAGATATGCTCCATATTTCACAGTAAAATTAGCCAGGTCCCCATCTTTACAGATGAGAAAACTGAAGCTACGAGATTCATTGCCTAAGGGTACATACAGAGCTAGTAAGTGGCAGAGCCTACATTTGAAAACAGATGGACTGCCTCCAGAATCTATACTCATAACCACAGAACTAACTGCCTCCTACTTTGCAAGAAATGTTGGGTGTTGGGTATGCAAGAATGAGGTGAGTGATGAAGGAGTGTACAGTTTGCTTGATGAGCCCAGCCCAGCCAAGGTCACACTGCCAGATAGATACTCAGATCTAGGGTGGCCAACAAGCATGAACACTGAAATAATAAGACCTGATTAATGAGGATGTGAGAAACCTAATACAAGAAGGGGAGCCTCGGACTTCCCTGGTGGCGCAGTGGTTAAGAATCCACCTGCCAATGCAGGGGACATGGGTTCGAGCACTGGTCCGGGAAGATCCCACATGCCACGGAGCAACTAATCTTGTGCGCCACAACTACTGAGCCTGCACTCTAGAGCCTGCGAGCCACAACTACTGAGCCCGCATGCCACAACTACTGAAGCCTGTGTGCCTAGAGCCCATGCTCTGCAACAAGAGAAACCACCGCAATGAGAAGCCCGTGCACTGCACCGCAACAAAGAGTAGCTCCCGCTTGCTGCAACTAGAGAAAACCTGCACACAGCAACAAAGACCCAACACAGCCAAAATAAATTAATTAAAAAAAAAAAAAAAAAGTAGGGAAGCCTAAAAATCCCTAAACTGTGGTCTCAGCCATGGTAAACAAAGTGCAGAGAAAGAGGAAAAGATATCAAAATGCTAACTAGTGGGATTATGAGCGATTCTTATTCTCTGCTTCATATTTTTTGAATTTGGCTTTTTTTTTTAAACAAAGAGCACTCATCTTCATAATTGGAAAAAGGCAGAAATAAAAATAAATCTGAGGAAACTTTCACGCTTTATTCACTTCTAATTGTGTAATTTGTTGCAATGATCATGTATTACTTTTGTAATTTCAAAGCGATTTTAAAAATAAATACATCTAGTATATTAGAAAAAGGAAGTAAATTACATGCAAATACCAAAGCAAAAAAAAAAAAAAAAGGATGTGATGTAAGAATTAGCAAATAAGCAGTTGTAGTTTGTTGGAAAGAACTCCAGATATACACCAAAAGGCTTGGGTTGATACTGATATACACATCAACATGGATTAATCTCGAAAACTTTACGTTGAACAGAAGAATTCAGACACAAGCGTGCATATTGTATGAGTGAAGAACAGGAAAAATTAACATGTGAGGATAGAAATCACAACAGTGGTTGCCTGTAAGATAGCAGGGACTGATTGGAAGGGGGTATGAGGGAACTTTGGAAGGTTATGGAAATATTCTCTTGACTGGGTATTGGCCACACATGTCTTTACATTTGTCAAAACGCATCTAATTATATATGTGCATTTTTATGCATTCTACTGTATGTAAATCTTACCTTTAAAAAAACTCATTAAAAAAAAAGACAGGGTTCAATCTCAAATCTGTTATTTATTAGTTGAGTGACTTTAAGGAAATTACTTAACCTCTCTGAGCCTGTTTATCTGTACAAAATGTAGCTACTGGGATTTCCCTGGTGGTCCAGTGGTTTAACATTCCGAGCTCTCAAAGCAGGGGGCCCGGATTCGATCCCTGGTCAGGGAACTAGATCCCAAATGCCACAACTAAAGATCCCACATGCCGCAACTAAAAGATGCCCGCATGTTGCAAGGAAGATCCCACGTGCCACAACTAAGACCCAGCACAGCCGAATAGATAAATATATTTTTTAAAAAATGCAGCATAACATAATTTATCTCAATGCTGGGGACTGACTGTAACAATACATATCACTGTGCTTTGCAAATTATCACCCAATGAATGTTGAAGGAACTTTAAAGGTAAAAAGGGGGCAAAGTTGGTCTTATACTTCTCATAATTCCACAAATGGCTTTGTTATCAGGAAAACTATTCTTTAAAGACTATCAGTATTCTAAAAAGGGAAACTTACTTACAGTTCTCAATTGTGAATGGAAGGGAACATCATGGACATGACCTAAGACCTCCTTCTACACAGTTAAAAACAATTACTCAAGATATGATTTGAAGAAAGCTTTCTAGACTGAGGACTTGCTAGAACAATGGCATAATCACAGGAGAAAAAGGTCTCAATTCTAAATACGTGAGTAAAAGAATTGCTCATTACTATGTCAATTACAAAATTCAAATGTCCCCGTAAGCCACATCATAAATATATGTGTAAGTATGTATGTGTGCATATACACACACATATTCACTCAAACTGGAACTGAGTTGAACCACTGCTTCTTCCCAAGAGGGCCTCTATATTCTAAAAATAAGAAACTTGGACTTCCCTGGTGGCGCAGTGGTTAGGAATCCACCTGCCAATAGAGGGGACACGGGCTCAAGCCCTGATCCGGAAAGATCCCACATGCCGCGGAGCAACTAAGCCTGCGCGCCAAAAACTACTGAGCCTGTGCTCTAGAGCCTATGAGCCGCAACTACTGAGCCCGCCTGCCACAACTACTGAGGTCTGCCCGTCTAGAGCCCGTGCTCCACAAGGAGAGAGGTCACTGCAGTGAGAAGCCTGCACACCACAAAGAAGAGCAGCCCCCACTCACCGCAACTAGAGAAAGCCCATGTGCAGCAAAGAAGACCCAATGCAGCCAAAAATAAATAAATAAAATAAATAAATTTAAAAGTAAGAAACTCGGGCTTCCCTGGTGGCGCGGTGGTTAAGAATCCACCTGCCAATGCAGGGGACACAGGTTCGAGCCCTGGTCCAGGAGGATCCCACATGCCGCAGAGCAACTAAGCCTGCGAACCACAACTACTGAAGCCCATGGGCCTAGAGCCTATGCTCCGCGACAAGAGAAGCCACCACAATGAGAAGCCAGCACATCGCAACGAAGAGTAGCCCCGCTCGCCGCAACTAGAGAAAGCCCTTGCACAGCAAGGAAGCCCCAATGCAGCCAAAAATAAAATAAAATTTTTAAAAAAATTAAGAAACTTAACCTGGTTCAACTAGAATTAATCTTATAACTAAGAGACTATGTCTTGAGCTTTTCCATATTTTACCAGAAAAGAAAAACAGTTTGAAAGGTAATATCATAGGCAAAGTTTAATAGCCTCTCCCATCAACCTCAAACTGTTTTTTCTTTATTAGTGTATAGAAATCATGATGGAGACCAAAGTTTCCTGAGGTACTTCTTTATCTGAACATTATTTCCTCTGCAAGCATTCAACAATTCTTGTTTCTATTCTTCTCTTTTCTAATTCAATTCTGTTTGGTTCCTAAGTTAAGAAGTGTGTCTCACTTGCATAAATGGTAACTATTCTGAGATACCATTCATAACTATACATTTGAATTCTCTAGAGTACTATTCATAACTTCAAATGGAACAGGAAAAAAAAACACTCATTCAACTTCACTTTAATGGTGACTAAGACATGAATGATTATGTTATATTGTAGAAGGCTGGCCAAAGGCGCGAAGTTCCCCAGTGTTACTACTATCTGTCATCATTTTATGAATGCCCACTGGCACCAAGGACCACTGCCTTGACCAATCTACCTATCACAAAAAATACTGAGCTTAGAAAAGCATGCTCATTAGCTAAACATGTTTTTTAGAGTTATAAAGTATCTATGTAGGAACACTAAAAGATATATTATATCTTAGCCATGAAGCTCAAAAGTTAGCTGAGGGCTTCCCTGGTGGCACAGTGGTTGTGAGTCCACCTGCCGATGCAAGGGACGCGGGTTCGTGCCCCGGTCCGGGAGGATCCCACATGCCGCGGAGCGGCTGGGCCCGTGAGCCATGGCCACTGAGCCTGCGTGTCCGGAGCCTGTGCTCCGCAACGGGAGAGGCCCCAACAGTGAGAGGCCCGCGTACCGCAAAAAAAAAAAAAAAAAAAAAGTTAGCTGAGAAGAATCCTGACAAGTCCTGGCAGGTTCTCTATAAAACCAATCCTGGGGGCTTCCCTGGTGGCGCAGTGGTTGGGAGTCCGCGTGCCAATGCAGGGGATGCAGGTTCGTGCCCCGGTCTGGGAAGATCCCGCATGCCGCGGAGCGGCTGGGCCCGTGAGCCATAGCCACTGAGCCTGCGCGTCCGGAGCCTGTGCTCCGCAACGGGAGAGGCCACAGCAGTTAGAGGCCTGCGTACTGGAGGAAAAAAAAAAAAAAAAAAAAAATGCTGGTTATTCTTTAAGTGTTAAACAGCTTTTCTGAGAAAAGCTGAGTCTTTTATTCAAGGTAGTAATATTCTAGTAGTTCTTTACTCCACCTAATCAGTGGTGGAAACTGAATTTACAAAAATCTGTGTAAATAATTCAGCTGTCTGTACTGCTCTAATATATTTAAACCAAATAAAATAAAATTTAGACAGAAAAAAAATAATGGTGCTTTTTTTTTTTTTTTTTTTTTTTGCATTACGCGGGCCTCTCACTGTTGTGGCCTCTCCCGTTGTGGAGCACAGGCTCTGGACGCACAGGCTCAGCGGCCATGGCTCACGGGCCCAGCCGCTCCGCGGCATGTGGGATCCTCCCTGGCCGGGGCACGAACCCGCGTCCCCTGCATCGGCAGGCGGACTCTCAACCACTGCGCCACCAGGGAAGCCCAATGGTGCTTTTTTAAGGCTGTCACCTGCTGATTTCCCTCATTTTTCTTTCTTATCCAAAAGTCAGAGACATGAGACTGTATAACCAGAAAGAACAAATGAAAGGATAGTACACACGTGAGGACATCTACACTTATTTCCCTCTATGAACCCACTACCCTTGACATAGTTTTCAACAGGGAGCAATTCTGCTCCCCAAAGGACATTTGACAATATCTGGAGACATTTTTGGTTGTCACAGCTGGGGTGGGGGTTGGAAGGGTGATACTAGGTGGTGGGTAAAGGTCAGGGCTACTGCTAAATATGCACAGCACAGCCTATCACAATACAGGATATTATCCAGCCCAAATGTCAACAGCACCAAGGATGAGAAACCCTACCCCAAGGCCCAACGAAGACCTACCTCTCAATAAATGTTTGCTGATCTGAACTGAAAAGTAAAGACCATGAACTGGAAGAAAGAGAAGCCTACAAGAATGAAGTAGAAGACAGAGGCCTAAATTAAACATTACTAGAATCTATTTTGCCTTTATTGGGACTTCCCTTGGCGGTTCGGTGGTTAAGACTCCTCGCTTCCAAAGCAGGAGGCACGGGTTCAACCCCTGGTCGGGGAACTAAGATCCCACGTGCCACATGGCCAAAAAAAAAAAAAAAAAAAAAAAAAGGCTTTATTGTGTGTTACACACCAGTCATACAAAAATGAACAATACAGCCCAGCCCTTATGGAGCTCATTATTAGGTAGGGGAAAGAGTTTTATAATTTGTCTGATATCTGATTTGACAATATCTGATAAATGCTTTAATGAAGGAGAAGACATACAAGGGAGTCACTCAACTTTTCCTAGGAATGATTCATGGAACAGATGACATCTTAGTTCAGTTCTGAAGGATGAGTAGGAAGCATCTTATTTCACAACTTATATGCCTCTTTTCAAACAAAGAACCATTCATTTCTTCAGTCAACAAAAACTATGGAACACCAATTATGTTCCATACATTGTGTTATGTGTTGGAGACACAGTCAAATTATAACTTTCTACTTCTTCCCCTGGCACTGCTGGTGCCCAGCAGCCTACCTCCCCAACCCAAATGCCCAAGAATTCTTTCAATTTAGCGACTGTCACCCCAACCAATCTTATTAATCAGTAAGGCCACTACCCAAGGATTAAATAAAACTTTCAGTTGCCTGCTGACAAGACTGTATTCAATCTTGCCTAGATCACAAAGTCAGGGTGGTTATGCTGGTAGAGTAACTAGCAATGAACTGACTATGGATCCAGATCTGCCAACTGTTGGATGTGTGTTGGTATCCTGGAAAGCTATTTTTACTTTATAAAAAATCTGGGTCCTCTTCCACCCTACCCAATTCATGCCAGAACCAAGAGCAAATTAATCAACATATATTTATTGAACACCTACCATGTGCTTACCTCAATGGTTCTCAACCCTGGTTGTTTACTGACAAAGGAGTTCCCAGATATAATTTATTTTTTGATGGTAAATTCTGATGCAACATGTCTGATGCCCTGGCCTTTAGGCGTTAAAGAATACAAAAGAAGTATAAAATACAGTTCTTGTGTTGAAGAGTTTATCCACAGTCACAACAGAGTAACTTGTAATAGTATGTTTGTTCACTAATTTGTAACCCTTTTGCAATATTATCAATCCTTATGAAACAAAAGAAACTGAGGTAGTCTGGATAACAACTGCTCTTATTCCCCAGTCCAGTCACACACCAACTGCACCTTCAACTCCTGATACACTGTTCCATACCCCTTCTATCTCCCAGACAGTGAAAGTACCATTCTCAAGAACTATGGAGATAACCCAAGTAGGAAGATGAACTGAGGCCCTCAAAAGAGGTGGTTGTTTGTCCTGAAGACCAGAATCTCTCAAATTCATGCCGTCAGGGGCCTTCTTTTAAAGAGAAGAAACAGAGGGACTTTCCTGGTGGTGCAGTGGTTAAGAATCCGCCTGCCAATGCAAGGGACATGGGTTCGGGCCCTGGTCCAGGAAGATCCCATACGTCGCAGAGCAACTAAGCCCGTTGCGCTCTAGAGCCCGCGAGTCCCAACTACTGAGCCCATGTGCCACAACTACTGAAGCCTGCATGCCTAGAGCCCATGTTCAGAAACGAGAAGCCACCGCAATGAGAAGCCTGTGCACCGCACTGCAACAAAGACCCAACGCAGCCAAAAATAAATAAATAAATTTATAGGAAAGAAAGAGAAGGAAGGGAGGGAGGGAGGGAGGGAGGGAAGAAACAGGGACTTCCCTGGTGGTCCAGTGATTAAGAATCTGCCTTCCAATTCAGGGGATGCGGGTTCGGCCCCTGGTTGGGGAACTAAGACCCCACATGCCGTGGGGCAACTAAGCCCACGCGCTCTAGAGCCCGTGTGCCACAACTAGAAAGCCTGAGCGCCGCAGCTACTGAGCCCGCGCGCCACAACTAGAGAAGACCGCACGCCGCGATGAAAGATCCCACATGCCTCAACTAAGACCTGATGCAGCCAAATGAATAAATAAATATTCTTTAATAAATAAAGAGAAGAAATAATTCTTTAACCTCCAACAATACCAGTCCACCTCACTCTATAGTTGAAGTGCCCAAGAAAAGCAAAGAGTAGACTGAATTTTTGTAAATTTGCTCCTAGAGGTCCTTGGCCATTTAAAGAAATCACCCAAATTCATAAGACTGGTAAACTCTAGTTTTTCAAATGGCATACACTTGAAATAAAAAATACTCTAGGGCTTCCCTGGTGGTGCAGTGGTCGAGAGTCCGCCTGCCGATGCAGGGGACACGGGTTCTTGCCCTGGTCCGGGAAGATCCCACATGCCGCAGAGCGGATGGGCCCGTGAGCCATGGCCGCTGAGCCTGCGCGTCCGGAGGCCACAACAGTGAGAGGTGGGCGTACCGCAAAAAAAAAAAAAAAAAAAAAAAAATTCTAAATATATTTTAGTAAACTCCTTACTAAGATGAACAAATTGTGGAGGCTTAAAAAATTAAAAGATTTTGATCTAAATCTCATCCAGCAGCAACGACCTCATACTAAAGACCACCTGGAAGGGAACATCAGCTTTAAAATTCTGCAAACATGAATCTACAGATCCTCACCTGATTCGTCTCTCTCTGAATTATATAGGAAAAGGTACAATTCTCTTAACTGCTGTACAAAAATTGATGAGCACAAGACCCTATAAATTACTTTAAAAAAAAACAGGGCAGGGTGTCATTCAAACATCTAAAACAGGGCCCAATGACAGTATTAAAAGGTAAAATCTGGTACTTAAGGAAAAATGAATATTGGCATATATTAATTAGAATAAGACTGCCATGTGAAAGAAAGAAAAAAATGTGTCTTCTACGTAATACTGTTTTTAGGATCCATGACTTTAAAATTAGCTTGGTTTACAATATTTGTCCTTGTAATTGTTATTGTCATCATACAAGTTTTATCCATAAAAGTCCACAATCCCTTAACTTCAATTCCAAAATCCAAAAGGTATAAACAAACAAGTTTTTCATTATTCATTTGGCGGCAAATCCTGACATGAAATGACATGAGGCTATGTATAGTATTTATTTATCCCAGTTGGTGTGAACATTCTGATGTTTTACCGAAGAAATAGTAATGCATTTGATTACAAGGTGCTGCCCCACACCTTTCTGGGATGTTACATAACATACAGTATATGTACCATATTCCCTATCCAAAATTCAAAAAATTCTAATTTCAGAAGCACAACTGGCCCCAAGAACCTTTTTTTTTTTTTTTTTTTGGCCCCAAGGTACTGTAGACTGGTATACTAATTAAGACTAAATCTTACATAGAAAATATAACTAATACTGAGAGTGAATGTAGATTTTACATGCAATAAACTCAGTGTCTTAACTATTCACACATACACAATCCGGTAAAATAAAGCATTATAAAGACTGAACAAACGTCAAAAAACGAACACACCATTACGTGTTTTTCAGGTGATGGGGACATTTGCATCATGCAATATCTAGATCAATTCCTCTTAGATTGAAATCCACTAATTTAAATCACAGTTTAAAAAAAAAAAAAACCCAAAGGCTGCGATTGGTAATTATGTTGAAAGAATCATCCACTAATAAACAACATATTCGGTTCTGATTTTTTAAAAATTATCTCAGAAAGTTTAAGATTTAAAATTTTTTCATTCTAGAATACAACTTCTGAACGTTGAACAAATTACAATTGACTTTTTCTGTGAAAACAGAGCCTTGGACAGGGGACAACAACAGAACAGTCCTTAAAGATATTTCAAAGCGAAGAAGAGTTTCACAGTTCTTTCCTTCCTTCCTCCTTCAGCTGCTGCTTTTCTGGTTTTAGAATTTCAAACAAAGAAATACATATTGGCTCCAATGCTAAGAAACGCCCTCTTTCTCAGCAACTTCCTCTTCCAATTTTCTTCCCTACCGTTGACATACGAGAACAATACACACTGCCGTCCTACCACTTTGATTAACAAAAAGCTCTGAGGCTTGGAAAAATTAAGAGCTGCAATTTATCTATAGTACCCACTCCAAGTCCACAATCTTCACTCATCTAGAAGTCAAATAACAGGGAGCACAAAGAAAGGAGTATTTCCCTTAATCAAGAGGCCGGCTATTGAACCTTTCACCCCAGGAATCCAAAGACTTTGGATTGCACTAACAAATGGGAAATTTCTTCCACCCCAGGAAAACTTGGCCTTCTTAGGGAAGAGAAAAAGCTACTGGGCTAGCACCGCTCTGAACCAAGAGTCAAGTCTATGCACCAATAGTTGGTGAACTTTCTTCCACAGGCCATGCAGTCATGATTCAAACTGAGTTCTCTGAGGTTCTGATCCACTTCAAAGTGACTTTTACAATTTAGTAACTGTCCTTTCCAACTCACAGACTGCACAAAGGGTACGTACTTATAATTAACCATCCAGAGATCAAGACCCATCCTGTCTCCATGCTAGAAGTCAATTCAAGTGTCTGGGACTGGAACCTGACCCCCATTTGTGACAAAGCAAACTTCCTTTAAGTGGACAATTCCCCCTTGCCCAGTGACTCTCAAAGGAAAACACCTTAATGATGGTAAGCTGTGTACCTTACTGTGTGACCTTGGGCAAGTTACTTAACTCCTCTGAAACTTAGTTTCCTTATGTGTAAATTCTCAAATGAGGCTGTAAAAATTAAACAAGAACATATGTTTGACGCATAGTAGGAGCACCATAAATGTTCCCCCTCCTCCTCCTCCTAACCCTCCTGAATTCTTTGGGGCCTAAATTTCAATCATAGCCCCAAAAGGCTCCAAGGATTCCTTCCTCTTCTCTGATTCTATGGAGAATTAACTGTATAAAACTTCCCCCATCTCAGAGGCTCTAGGATCCTGGAGGACCAAGAAAACGGGACTCCACCTCATCATAGCCTAGGGTCCATCCAGAGCCTTCCTCAATGGGCCCCTTTAGCTAACTCTCCTCCTTACTCTGCAGACCATCCTGTACACACACGTACGTACACACACACACGCGCGCGCACACACACACACACACACACTCCTCTCCTCCACTCTGCAACTTAGGCCAGAGGTCTCAAAGAGCACTTCAACGCCTTCATGGTCCAGATATGGAAACTGAGGCTCCGCCTGGAGAAGAACTTGCCCAAGATCTCAGACAACGTCTGGGATCCAACTCATGTACATCTGCCTTCAAAGCCTTCGTTTTACAAATGGGTAAAACGAGGCCCAGAGAGAGAAGTGACTTGCCCAAGGTCACACGACGAGCTGGTGGCAGCGCTAGGTCAGCTTGGGACACTTTCGCAGCTTCACAGACTCGCGGGCCCCTCCAAGCCTCCGAGGGGATCTCCGGCACACCTCTCCCTGGGGAGGTGAGTGTATTGTAAGGCGCCACCCCTCGCTGACCGCTCACCGGGTCTCTGCCGGTCTGCGGCAGGAGGCGCAGCACCCACTCCCCCAGGACCCTGCGCTGCTTGGGAGGGGCGGCCCGACCAGGCCCGGCGCCTCACGGCCGGGCCAGCCCGCGGGGACTTGATGCTCACCTGGTCTCGCGCGGTCGCCCTCAGCAACAGAGGGGCTGGTCGGCCGGCCGCCCTTCTCCGCACGGGGTCTGTTCTCGCCGGCCGCGTCGCGGGCTGCCACACAGCCAGACGCCCCTCAGCGCGCTACGCCCCCAGCCGCGCTAAACCGGCCCGCGTCCGCCATTACGCGATTCCCCGCCCCGGGACGCAGCCACACCCCGCCAAACGCCCTGATTGGCTCTCTGCCCCACCTGCCTGGTGCTTCCGGGCATTCCATTGGCCTGAGTAGAATGTCAGTTAAATAGTTACGCAAACGACGTACTCAAGGGTACTGTCCCGGGAGCTCCACCCTAGCTACTTCCGTAATCGGAGTAAATAGCAAGGGGCAAACCAAGTGAAGTGGGGGTGGATTTTAAACTAAACCAACTCCTAAATTCAAAGTAGGAAAATCCCACCTAAGAAAGTGTAAAAACGCGTACAAAGTGTATTGAGAGGCTAATTCGTCTTGTTAGAGTTCAAATAACCAGTACCTTTGGTGGAAGGAAGGGGCCAAGCCTATGAACTTTCTGTGGACACCCCTAAAGTTGGTGGTAGTTTTATCCCTTCCCTCCCGGTCTCAGGCCGGGCAAAGAGTAGGGTGGGGAGAGTGAGTCATAGGCTCCAGCCCGCTGTTAAAGGATCCGTCCGGGGCGAGGCCCGGGGTCCTGGGTTTGGGAGCTGGTTCTGAAAGGCCAGGGTCAGGTGAGTTGGACCCTGGTTCAGCCGCCACCGCACTCTGATCACAGACAGCTCTCTGAACTTACCTGAGTCTCAGTTTGTCCTGCAAAGTAAGAGTAGTCATGTCTGCCTCGTGCCCTGGGGTATTTGTTAAGGATTCATGCATGAGTGTGTATATGTGCGCCTTGTCGATTATAAAGGGTTGCAGGCTGGGTATCAGTGTGACAAATTCACCTGTACCTCAGTTAGTTCTCTAGAGCAACTTTGTAAGGCAGATACTGTCCTCGTTTTGCAGAAGAGGAAACTGAAAACTCCATGACTTACCTTGAGTCACCCAGGGAATTTGAAATGACCCTGGGTCTCAAACCTATATCTTTTGGCTTCCATTCCCGTATTTCTCCCTTACAGGTGTGGTGTCCCCTGAGAGAGACTTCCCTCCCCCAACCCCTTAGCATTCCAGGGAGGGACTTGAGGGTGCCAGGCCAGTCCCCCATCTCTCTGGTCACCATAAACTTAGGCACAGGCCACCCCCCAGCTATTGTTAATCACCAAGGTTCCTGGGAAAAGTGATCCTAGTGGTGCACCCGAGCTGTTTCTGGGGGCCTAGGAATCAGGAAGTGGGTAAGGGATGACACGTGGTTCAGAAACCCAGGTAGAATCCAGAACAAGACGCAGAAGCTCCAAGAGGGGCAGTCTCCATTCCAGGACTTAAATCCATGTCTCTCTGCTCTCAGAACTGGGCTCTTTTCACCGCAGAATTGTTTTCCTCAGAAGGGCTGCCTTGGCTATAATTCCTAGTCCTTTTCCCTCTCTGGAAAGGAAGGAAGCCAAAAAGGGAGTGGGAGGGAGAGCAGCCTAAGACTTTAGAAGGGCAGAAACTACCAACTGGGTGGTGCCGACAAGGCCCCAGTGCATGCTGAGTCAGTGACCTCCAGGCTCAAGTTGGGCAGTGTGGTCTGACAACCAATGACTATTTAAATCCTGCCTGTGGCCACTGGGTGCTGGGAGGCAGCAGGTGCTATGTAGAGGTCAGTGACTTTAGGGGCAGACTGACCCAAGATGAATCTAAGCTCCACTACCTTCTAGCTCTCAGCCTCACCTAAGTCTTCTCTAAAATGGGAACAGAGCAGTTGTGAGGATTCAATGAGTTAATTGTGGAATTAATGAGTCATGTGTGTAAAGTGCCTGATAGCTATTTATTCATTCATGGATTCATCCATTCAGTAAAAAATTATTATACACCAACCATGTGTAGGGCAGCCTGCCAGTGGTGCAGCTACAATGAGGAGCAAAACAGACTCAGACCCTCATGGAGCTTACAGTTTGATGAGGAAACAAGTTGTTAAACAAATGATCAGACAAATCAAAATACAATTAGAAACCGTGATAAGGAACAGGAGGCAAAGTACAATGTGTTTATGAGAGTAAATGTCAGGGAATGGGGTGGGGACACAGGAAGCTTCCTGAAGAGGTGAGTTGGTGAGTGGGGGTTGACTAAGCAGCTGGTGGTTGGGAGAAGTGTTGCAGGCCAAGAGAAAGGGTGTGGAAGGCATCTAGGCCAAGGGGGATAGTGGCATTGGGGAGGGAGGGCGGAGCTGTTGCTTAGAGCCTAAACAAATAAGGTGTTAACAGGGGAGGGAACCTGGCCTTGAAAATGAGGCAGTTCTCCAAGGGTCTGTGTTCTTTTCTGATAGTCCCTGCTTTGAGGCCAACCCACCTGGGTTTGAATCTTGGCTCTGCCATCTCATCTTGGACTGTATGACCTTAAGCAGTCACCACACGTCTGTGCCTCGGCTACTCTTCTGAGAAATGGGAATAGTGCTAGAAGGGCATAAGGTGGAGAGTGAGGATTCAGTGTGGAAATGTGTATAAAACATTCTGGCGCACAAAAGTCACTCCATAAATGATGCTTGGTCTTCGAAGCATGGAAGGAAGTGAGCCTGAGGCAGCAGATGCATTTGGAGATGCATTTGGGAGAGAGCTGATATAAGCACCTGTGCACTGGGCAAGTTGTCATCTGACCTTAATTGTCATAGAAGACTTTGGAGTCCGGCAAGCCTGCGTTCAAATCACATCTATACCAATTCCTAGCAGTGTGACCTTGGGCAGGTGATGTCACCTCTCTGAGCCTCAGTTTCCTTATCTGTAAACTGGGGATCATAATTGCTTCTATTTCCCAGAGCTGTGAAGATTAAATGAGATAATAAATGTGAAGTAGTTAGCACGGTAGTTGGCACATAAGTAGCAGTTGTTGAGTGTTCACCTTAATAATAGTTGTTATTATTATTGATGTCAGCAGTTACTACCCGTACTAGATAAGATTCTGGGGCTTTGCTTGAAGGTTGTCTGGCAACAGGAGACTTTGTTTCTCCTTTTAGGCAATGGAGATAGGTTGCTTTCAGAGGGAGTGGTGTTGTGCATCTTAATACTAATACTGGGAATTCCCTGATGGTCCAGTGGTTAGGACTCCACGCTTTCACTGCCAAGGGTGTGGGTTCAATCCGTGGTCAGGGAACTAAGATCCCACAAGCCACACGGCACTGCCAATAAGCACTAACTTTGAGCATTTGCTATGTGCCAGCCATGTGCTAAGTGTTTTATAGGTATTAACTCATAAATTCTTACAGCAGTCCTATAAATTAGGGCCTGTTATTATCATCATTTTACAAATGAGATAAAGGAAGCACAGAGAGGTTAAGTGACTTGCCCAAGGCCAGCCAGTAGAGAAACAGCATGGCTGGAGTTTAAACCCAACCTTGGAACTTGAGAGGGATTGCTGGTCTTGAGGGGCAAGCCCTCCCTCTACTACCCAAGGAGTTATCACCTGGAACGATGAAATAATTCATTGCCCATAAATCCCAGGTTCTGAAGACCAAGCCCCATTCCTTTCCCCCCAATTCTAAAAAATAACCCCTGCCTGTTTCCTGTCCCCTGAGGCTGATAAGATCAGGGAACAGAACTTCTCCCTCTGCAAGGGGAAGCAAAAAGACATGTAGAGTCACCAGAACTGGGTTTGAGTCCCAGCTGTGCCACTTAATGGTTCTGTCTTAGCCAAATCACACCCTCTCTCTGAGCCTCAGTTTCCTTATCTATAAAACAGGGATGATAATAGCTCTGCCTACAGGGCTGTTGTGAGGAGCAGAAAAAACAAGTCCTGCATAAACTATAAAGTGCTCTCAGCACAAGCCTTCCTCTCCTGTTGCTATGGGGATGGCAAGCACTCCAGGAAAGCAGCTGAAGCCAGTATAGCGTATAGCAGGAAAATTGCCATCTCTGGAAACAGTCCTGGATTCGAGTCCCAGAGCTCCCTTTTATGCCTGAGTGACCTTGGGGAAGTCTTAGCCTCAGTTTTCTCATCTATAAAATAGAGTGAATAATACTGATCTTGTAGGGCTGGAGACAAAACATAGTGAAAGAATGCATAAAAAGCCATGAGCCAATGCCTAGTACAGAGCTGGCAGAGCACAGTCGGCTAAGGGATTCTAGGGATTCAGAGCAGAGGGACTAAGGAGAATCACCCTGGCCGCTCCACACCACCCCTGCCTGAGGGCAAGAGGGTGGAGAGTACTGTGATCAGAGCCAGAACGGACTCCAGCCACTGCCCTGCCTCTGGCATCCTCAGCTCTGGCTGGGTCCACTGCATCTCTCTCTCTCTCTTTCTCTCTCTCTCTCTCTCTCTCTCTCTCTCTCTCTCTCTCTCCCCCTTTCTCGTCAAACAAGTTCTTCTCCACTGAGCAATCCCAGGGGGCCCCCGAACCTCAGTTCCAGCCAAGCTTGCAGGCTTTCCCCGCCTCCACATCCTGAATCCACAGCCTTTGCATTTGCCATTCCTTCCACCTGGAATGCTCTCTCCTCCCGGAGCGACTTTGATGGGGAAGGTGGGGGGCGGTGCTGGAGGGAAAGGATCTGGAATGATGCTCCCCCACCACCTCACTCCCCTTTCCTGCATCTCCCACACTGCAAGCCTGACCTCCCCCTTCCCAGCGTGGGGGACGAGGCAGCACCGGGAGGGGTAGGGGAAGGGGGAGGGCTCAATGAAGGGCCCTCTATGGGGTTTTTCACCTGCTCAGAAGAGGCAGACAGAAATGAAAGCTCTAGAAAAACGCCTGCCGCTCTGCTCCCGAGGCCCCAGCTCGGTGAAGCCTCCCTGCCTTCCCACTGTGCCATCTTCTCTCCCTCCTCCTCCTCCTGCAGGCAGGTGCCACACAGTCAAGGAACATGTGTGGGTGGCAGGCCAGAAAGACTTGAGTTCAAATCCCATTCCTGCTGCTTACCCAGTGAGTGGCCTTAGCAAGCTGTTTGGCCTGCTTACACCTGATTTCTTTGTAAAAGGACACAACAATCCCTTCTTCTGAGGCTGCTGTGAGGACTAAGTAAGATGCCAGATGAAAGTGCCGGGGCGCAACCAAAGCGCTCAGCAATGGAGATAATAACAATGATGGCAAACACACCCAGTGCCCATGTGTGCCTGGCACAGCTCTCAGTACCTTGCATATATTAGCCTATTTAATTCCTGGTGAGGTGGATACCATTACTATCCCCATTTTACAGATGAGGACACTGAGGCACAGAGAAGTTCTATAACTTACACAAGGCCACACAGGCAATGAGAGGCAGAGCTTATCTCTCTTCTTACCCATCATACTATGATGCTCTCAGTGGTAGTTTTATCTGCTTTTATCTGTACTGACTCTATGCCCTCAGTAAGTACACGTTATTCTTTTTTTCCTCCCACCTTCAAAATCCTGCCTGAATTTTCCCTCCTTGGTTACATCTTCCAGTCTATTAATTTAATGAGCATCTATTGCTGACAGCTCTGGCCAGGCCTGGGCTCGGCACTGGGGACCCAGGGATCAATCCACTCAGTCTCTGCCTCGAGTGGCTCCCAATCTGGTGAGGGAGAAAACACATACATAAAAATTACAGTAAAAGAGGCAGACACCAATTGCAGCAGGAGCTGTGAGCTCACAGAAGCATAGAACTTAACTGGAGGATTGGGGCAGGCTTACCAGAAGAGGAGTCATTTGAGTGGGGTCTTGAAGGGTGAGTAGGAATTCCTCAGACAGTTATGAAGTAGAGACATAGAATATGATGTATAGTGCAGACCCTGCAAGGGAGACTGAGTCAATAAAGGCTAGAGAATAACATGCTGGGGTCAGTTCTATGCCAGGTCTTGTACTGGGCGCTGCAGATACAGAGGTGGAAAGAAATTAACTGGGCCTCCAGGGAGCTTACAGACTTGGCGTCAGGGGATGGAAAGCAACAAGTAAAGCAAAAATAGCAACATTAAAGAAAAATCCAGAGGGGCTTTGGGACTACCAAAAAAGAGACCTAAGCTTGTCAGTGGGTCGGTGAAGGCTTCCTGGAGGAGTAGTTGATGTCTAGGCTGAGATTTAAAGATCAGAGCCAGATTATATCACCTACCACCACCCCAGCCATTACGTAAATTCAACATAAAAACAAAACCAACTGTAAAATGAGAGTAAGGAACTCCAATAAACTTCAGATTTTTCTGATGAACACTATATAAATGTTTTTTAAATTATCATACATCAAATTATTTCTTTTTAAATAATGTTTCTAGTGCCCCTCCTTTGCTGGTGTTCTAAATACATGCTGCTCTGCTCATTGGGTAATCTGACGGGGTGACAGGCCAGAGGGAGTCAGCCA
This sequence comes from Grampus griseus, assembly GCF_964374135.1. Lineage (NCBI taxonomy): Eukaryota > Metazoa > Chordata > Mammalia > Artiodactyla > Delphinidae > Grampus > Grampus griseus. The sequence goes on along the minus strand of NC_139017.1, from coordinate 162,003,883 downwards.
GGGGAGAGTTGGGGAGGGTGTGGCGGGCAGGGGGAATTTCGCATAAGTACAAAGGCCCAGAGGCAAGAGAAAAGATGGCATGTTGGGGAAAAATGGAAATCCTTTGATGAGAGCTGGCAAATGGGACGAGGTAGGGGACGGAGAATCGGACTGGATTCTAAGGGTGCTGGGGAGGCACGGAAGGGTTTTAGCTGGATGTGCCATGATCAGATGTCCCTTTTGCAAGATCATTCTGAATATTGCTAGAGACCTTTTTGTGGTTTGAATTCATTCATGCAAGAGACACCAAGTACCCACTATGTTTCAAGCACTGACCCAGATGCTGGGGCTGCAAGAGAGAATTAATTAAGGGTTCTGCAGACAGAGCAAGATGTGGCAGGGACATTGAGTGCCGCTTCTACAGAGCGGTCTGAGTGTATAGAGGCTTGGATTGTGAAAGGGTATGGCTTTCACAAAAAGAAAGCCAAGCCCTGTGCTGGACAACGAAGCAGTGAGATGGGAGATGGCACTCAGGGAACCTGCAGTCTACTTGCAGTGGAGAGACCGACAACTCCTAGGAGAGAAGAAGGAAGGAATGAAAGCAGGAGTAGAGGCAATGGGTTAGGGGTGGAAAATCCTGATCCTATAACCTCCCTAGAAGGTGGCCAAGTGGGCAGAGGGGCAGAGGCCCTGGCCAACCCCGTCAGCACCCCCATGCTTTCTTAGCCCTGCTGAGCCTTGCAGCTTGTCTCCTCCTGGCTCCAGAAGTCAGACCAAACCCTGAAGGAGAACAGAGGCGGGTGAGGAGGGGGCGGGCGGGAAACAAGCCCAGGCCTCTCACCCCAGCAGGGCCTTCCTTCCCAGTGGCTGGAGCCAACCCTGCTGAGGAGCCAGAGGTTACAGGGGAGGATTAAGGAGTTGGTTGCTTTTTTACCCAAATTGTGGCTGCATTTCTCTCTCTTTCTTTCTCTTTCTCTCTCTCTTTTTTTTTTTTTAAGAAAGAAAAATGTTCCTGTGCACGCACCCAGAGGCTTTTGCAGGAGGCGGCTATTGGAGAACCAGGAAAACAAGCCAAGAAACAAGAGAGAGGAAAAAGACCACGCCTCGCTTGGCAGATTCCTAATGGCCCAGGAGACCTGAGGCTTTACAGTGGGAGGCCGGTGGGGGCTGGCTCGGGTGGGAGGGAAGGGCAGGCCGAAGGACAGCCACTTGCTGGCCAGTGACCTTGGGCGGGATGCTGCCTGCTTCCCTCTGGTGAGAATGGGGAGGAGGGGGCAGGGGCAGGGGCAGGGCTGGCTGGCTGAGGTCACAGGAAGGCCTCTTCCAGCCTGAAACGCGATCTCGGGATGTGGGGCCTGCCAACCTGCAGCGACCCTGGGCCAGCAGAGATGAAAGGCTGCCTGTCCCCAGCTTCCGGACCCCCGAGGCCCCAGTGCCTCCAACTTGAAGGGCAGCAAAGCTGCTGCAGCTGGCTGAAGCCAGTTGCTGGGCTCTCCCCGCCCCACACACACCTGATGTCATCCAACCCTCCCTTCCCTGTTTTGCAGAGGACACTCAGGCCCAGAGAGGGCTGGTGGCCTGCCCGAGGTCACACAGCAAGTTGGAGGCTGAGCCAGGACTCAGCCTTTGTCTTTGGACTCCAAAAGTCTTTGGACTCCAAGTCCAGGCCTCATCCCTTTCCCCGAAACTTGGCTGCCTGGGGGCTTACCCTGGGGAGTTGGAGAGACCCAGGGTTAGGGAGGACAGTTGGGAGCTGTGTCTGTTTGAAGTCACGACTTAATGTTGATTAAAGTGCCTTTTTTTAAAAAAAAAAAAACACAAAAAGAACGTTCCCAGCCCTTGCCATGAGCCTGGACTTGCTCTGCTGGCAGGGGAAGGAATGCAGCTCTGGCCGCCACAGCTGCTGGTGGCCAGCTGCGGCCTCAGCTCCTGCCGCTCCCACCCCAGCAGGCAAAGGGACAAAGGCCTCTTCTCAGCCTGTCCCCTCCAGCCCCCTGGATCAGTGGGGGCAGAGCAACAATCAGGAGACTCTGTCACTGACCAGCTAAGTCGCTCTTCCTCTCTGGGCCTTAGCGCCCTTTCTGGAAAATGGGGGCAGAGTATCTGCCTGGCCTATGTCTCAGCACCACTTTGAGGTTCCAAAGAGGTAAAGTTACAGAAATACAGACCTCTCAGCACCTTCTTCTGCCTGAGGGTCAGCCTACTCAGAGACCCCTCTGCCTCAAAGGCCCCTCCCTTCCTCACGCTTCACCTGGCCAGCCCCAGCTTGCTCAGTTCAGCTCAGCCGGACCATCCCTCGCTCTGGGGAGCCCTCCCTCACCTCCAGACTGTGATGCTCCTTCAAGGTATTTATCACTGTTGTAATTAAATAATTAATTGTGTAATTGGCTCTGTCTCCCCACTAAAATGTGAATTCTGTAATAATAATAGCTGACACAAAAGGCTTACCCAGTGCCGGAGACTTTCCATCTATTAACCCATTGAATCCCTGTGCCAGGTATGATTAGTTTTCCCATTTTACCGATGAGGAAACTAAGACAATGAGAGATTTAGTAAATAACCTGACCTCACAGCAAGCTGGAGGCTGAGCCAGGACTCAATACAAAGAAGTTGCAGAGGGCTTCCCTGGTGGCGCAGTGGTTGAGAGTCCGCCTGCCGATGCAGGGAACACGGGTTCGTGCCCCGGTCCAGGAGGATCCCACATGCCGCGGAGCGGCTGGGCCCGTGAGCCATGGCCGCTGAGCCTGCGCGTCCGGAGCCTGTGCTCCGCAACGGGAGAGGCCACAGCAGTGAGAGGCCCACGTACCGCAAAAAAAAAAAAAAAAAAAAAGGAGTTGCAGAACCAGGATTCAAATCCAGACCCCAGGCTGCCCCACTAGTCAGGCAGATTGCTTGTTCCTTGTCCATCCCAGCTCCCAGAACATCTGGCGTACAGTAAGTGCTCCACATACACTGGGTGAATGAGGACACAAACAGGTTATGAATATACACATGAGCATTTGGAAAAGACTAAAGCACCTTCCAGGAGTGAGTTTTGCAGGTGCCACGTGTAGAGCCATGGTGATGGGAGGGGGTACCCAATATATTGTTACAGACCAATTATTGGGCTTCTTTCTCGAACATACAGGCCAAAAACCTGAGACGTCATCTCTGATTCCTCCTTCCACTTTATCTGCCAGAGCCATTCAGTCCCCTGGTTCTGCTCGATGTCTCCCAGTGTACCCCTTCTTCTCCATCCTTCAACCCCCATCTTTTCCTTGGATTTTTATAGCAACTCTTACACAGGTTTCTCTGTCTCTAGTTTCTCCTCCTTCAAAGTGGGCCTCTAAAAACAGAAAGCTAATTGTGGGTGCTACCCCTCTTTACCTCTTCCCTCACTAATGAACCTTCCGTGGCTCCCCTTTGCTCTCTGGATAAAGCCCACCCTCCTCACCAAGGCTTCTACCACCCAACTCCTGCCTCCACCTGTCCAGTCTCACTTCCTGCCCCTCTCCTCCACATGTCCTTTGGCCAAGCCACTCTATGCAGTAGAAGTTAAGAGCGTGGAAGAAGACAAACCTGGGTCCGAGTCTGAATTTTGCCACTTACTAGATGTGGAAGTTTGTAAACAAATCAGTTCCCTTCTGTAAGCCTCAGTTCCCACATCTGGGGAAATGGGCATAATTATGATACCTCTTCATAGAGCCAGTGTAAGGATTAAATGAATACATACAGTGCTGAGCACAGCACCCGACATGCCCAATAGTTCCTGTAATTCTTATCCTTCCCTCTGCTACAAAGAGCATTTCTTTTATTTTTTTATTATTTATTTATTTATTTTTATTTTTCATATTTGGCTGCGTTGGGTCTTCGTTGCTGCGCGCAGGCTTTCTCTGGTTACAGCGAGCAGGGGCTACTCTTCGTTGCAGTGCACGGGCTTCTCACTGCAGTGGCTTCTCTTGTTGCGGAGCACGGGCTCTAGGTGCACAGGCTTCAGTAGTTGTGGCGCGTGGGCTCAGTAGCTGTGGCTCGCGGGCTCTAGAGCGCAGGCTCAGTAGTTGTGGTGCACAGGCTTAGTTGCTCCACGGCATGTGGGATCTTCCCGGACCAGGGCTCAAACCCGTGCCCCCGTCATTAGCAGGTGGATTCTTAACCACTGTGCCACCAGGGAAGCCCAAGAGCATTTCTTACTGTCAGTCTTACTATTCTTTATGACCCAGCTCAAATGTCACCTCTTGGAGGAAATTTTTCTTGGTATTCATACTCTGTTCCCTAAGTGAAATCAGGCTCACTTTCCAGACTCGCTTGCACTTTGCATCTCTGTAAAGCACTTGTAATATTGTTGTTGCACTCTTTTCCCCATTACCCCAAGAGTTCCAGGAGGGCAGAAACAATACATTCTTAACTCTAGCCCATGCCTGGCATGCAGCAGGTGCTCAAACAGTGTTGGTAGAATTGAATGGAGTCACCGCTTTCAGTGCTTTTCTTGAGCACCTTGCAGGGAGGAGGCCTGAGGGATGCTGGGACCTGGTTGCCTGAGTCCCACTCCAGCTCTGGTGTGGGGTATGTTGGTATGTGTATGGGAGTGGAAGTGGGTAGAAGAAACCCCTGACCTCTGGGCTCTTTCTTCTGGCCAGGACTCTTCAGTCCTCTGAGGGAAGAAGAGAAGGGAGAGGAGGTGAGGAGGTCCAGGTGCTGAGCAGGGGTGAGGTAGGGCTATAACAGGAGCTGGGGCGTGGGTGGGAGCTGGGAGACTCCAGTTGCTCTAAGACCAGGGCTGGGCCCGCCAGAACAGGGCCTCATAGCCCAGGTTGCCGCCTGCCATGCCCCGCCTCATCCTGGCACCTGGATTAAGTGACTTTTCAGGTTGTAAAACTACATCTTGATTTGCAAGGAAGCAGAATCCAAGCCTGGCCTTGTCTGGTTGCTGAGCAGGGAGGAAGGGGAGTGTTCCCTTTTATTCTCCTTTTTGTGTTGGCAACCCCTTGCAATCCTGGGCACATCAAAGAAGGTAGTACTCTTTGTAAACCCAGGTTAAGGTCACATTATCCCCAACTGTTGCTTCAGTTGGTGCTCCTGTCACTCCCCCTATTTAAAAACGCTTCTCTCACTGCTTAGTACCCTCAGGATAAAGGCTCAACTCCCAATACAACCCAGAAAGTCCTGGGTAGTCTGGTCCCTGCCTCCTCGTGGACTTTCTCTCGCTTCCCTGTCCCCCTGCCTCCACGTTTTCTGGCCCTTTCTCAGTTCTCTCAAGCACACCTTGCCCTTTCCTCTGGGTCTTCACACATACTGTTTTCTCTGTCTCGAATGCTTTTCCCCATCACCTGATAATTATATTTTATGTTGAGTGCTTTTGATGCCTAAGAAATCTTTGCCTATCCCAAGATCATGAAGTTATTGCCATATGTGTTCTTCTAGAAGTTTATAGTGTTAGCTTTCACATTTAGGTCCATGATTCATCGTGGATTAATTTTTGTGTGTTGTCAGATAGAGGCTGAGACTCATTCCTGCTTTAATTCCTACTCATTCTTGACAGTTCAGCTTATCCCTCACCTCCTTTGAGAAGCCTTCCTTGACTGCTCCCAGATTAGATCAGTTCCTTCTACTCCACAGCCCATAGCACCCTGTACTTTATTGTAGCACTTGTCACAATTGTAATTAAACAATTATTCATGTAATTAGTTGTTTAACATCTCCTCTCCTCTTGTATACTGTAGCTCTCTGAACTCAATGCTTGTGACGGTCTTCTTAAAAAACTTTGTACTGAAATATACATTCAGAAAACTGCACATATCAAAATATATAGCTTGAAGAATTTTCACAAACTGAACACACTATATAACTGGTACCCAGATCAAGAGGCAGACCGTTATGATGCTAAACATTTTCTGTACCCAGGAGTCCCCTCCCCTCAGCTATGGCTGTCTTTTTTTACCCTTATATTCTTAGCACCCAGCACAGAGCTAGGCATTATTAAGCTCTCAAAAAAAACAAAAAAATCCCAACTCTTCGCTGAATGAATGAATTAGTTGATGATGCTTAATTCTTCTTCAAAGAACTAGACATGGAATCCAATTTTGGCTCTGGGTCTAGCTCAGTGTGACCTTGAGGAGGTCCCTCTGCTTTCTGGGTCTCAGGTTGCTTGTTTACAAAATGGGTGGGTGGGTGGGGTGATGGAGGGAGTTTGGATAATAATCCCTTTGGGCCTTTTCCAGGTATGGCATTTGGGGCAGAATTAGCCCCCTTAGGTTCTGACAATACATTGTCAGGAACTATTTTGGTTTTCTGCCTGGAAATGAGGACCTGGCGGGATTAGAAACTATACCCACGTAGAGCACCGGGAGCCTGGGCCTAAGAGTCAGAGGACGTAGGTTTGAGTCTTGGCCTCGCCTGTGGGTGACCTTGGGCAAGTCCCTTCCCTCCCCTGGGTCTCCTTGGTTTCTTCCCTTAAAATGCGGGGTAGGTTGACCTCAAAAGCTTGACGAGCAGTGATTCTGGCTCCAGGCCTCTGAGCACCAAGTTTCTGTTCCTGGAGCGCGGGAGGCTGGCTCTGGGCTCCTCCCTGCCAGGCACTGTGCGGGGAGAGGAAAGCACTCGATGTGATAACCACCCTGCAAAGGGAACTCGCAGTCTGGCCAGGGGGACCCAATGTTCAGCCAGGAACCGAATGGAAAATGGGCTGATGGTCCAAGTGATTCTCTACGTGTGGGGCTGAAGGGAGAGGAGCTGGAGTGTTCCAAGTAGGGGTAGGAGACCTGGCAGTGGGGGTTGGGAGAAGACAGAGATGGCTTCCTGGGGGAGAAGCCTTTGGAAATTGGCAGGGCAGCCCAGGGGCGCTTCCCAGAGATGGGAGGAGGCAGGAAGGAGGAAATTGGGTCCAGGTGACCACAGAGCAGCAACTTGGCCAGGGAGTAGGAGAGGCGGGAGCTTGGGCAGCCGCCCCACAGCTGAGCCTTGAAGGGGAAGGGGGGGCTGCTGCCTCTGCCTTGGCCTTGGGAAAGCGCCATCTTCTCAGGCCACAGGCTAGGAAGGAGGGCATTGTTGTGAGCTCAGGCGAGAGGGGCCTCTCTTGGAGCAGCCCCCCAGGGCCCTGCCCAGCTGTGCTGGGGCTGCAGGACTGAGGGTGAGGAGCAGAGTCAAGCCCCAGCCCCCAGTTCCTTCCACAGGGCCCTCCCTTCAGCTTGGATCACATTTCTGACTCTTCCCGGCTTTACAACCAGGGGGCACTCAGAGCATCTTTACTGAATCCCATTCTTCAGACCGATGACTGAGGCAGAGTGGTCAGTGGCCAAGTTAAGGAGCTGAGTTACAACTATGCAGATGGTAATAGACAGCAGAGCCTAGAGTTAAGAGCTTGACTGCCGGGGTTCAACTCCCAGCTCTTCCATTTACGAGCTGTGTGACCTTAGGCAAATCCCTTAACCTTTCCGTGCCTCAGCTTCCTCATCTGTAAAGTAGGATGATAATATTACTTATATCATAGGGTTGTTGTGAGGATTAAATGAGGCAATAGATGTAAAGCATTAAGATATAAAGCACTGCCACCTCAGAGGCAGCAAAATGGACAGGCTTTGGAGTCACTCCTCTAGTCCAAGCCTTAGTTTCTTAATCTCTAAAATGGTGCTAATAATTCCTGCCTCTCGAGGCATATGTGAAGATTAGTAAGGACACGCTGGCCCCTGATAGGAGTCCACTGGAGGCCTCTCTCACATCCCTTCCCTGCCTCATCGTTAGCATGTTCAAGCTCTATTCATCTGTCCCCAGCAAACAGCTGCCCCTTGGCCACCCTGTAGGCCTAGGAATCTACCCTGGCAGTGGGGTTTGGATTAGACAAGGGTCATTCAGTCTCTGGGACCTAGCTCAAGGGATTCTAGGATCTGGGTACCCAGAGGTGGTCTAGAGGGGGTGGAGGAGGGCTCCAGGTGGGCATGGCCTCTTGGCCTCTCTCTGACTCCTCATTCCATGGGGAAGGGCCCAGTAGAGGAAGCCTAGAGTGGGCCCTCTGAAAGGGGGGGTTCCTACCTCCCTGGTGGCCTGGGCCTAAGGGCCAAACTAATTAAGAATAAATGATAGGGAATTCCCTGGTGGTCCAGTGGTCAGGATTGCACGCTTCCACTGCAGTGGGCACAGGTTTGATCCCTGGTTGGGGAAATAAGATCCCACAAAAACAACGGCAACAACAAAAACTCTAAAAAAAAAAAAAGAATAAATGACAAAGCACATAGTAGACCCTTGGGAAATAGTACGAATGGCTGCCATCCATTATCTTCACAACATTCCTGAAAAGCAGGCACTATTGAGCCCATTTTGAAGATGAAGAAACTGAGGCTCAGAGAGGTAAAGTCACTCGCTTGGGGGTCACACGGCTATATCTAAGGGCACATGGGCTTCCCTGGTGGCGCAGTGGTTGAGAGTCCGCCTGCCGATGCAGGGGAAACGTGTTCGTGCCCCAGTCCGGGAAGATCCCACATGCCGTGGAGTGGCTGGGCCCGTGAGCCATGGTCGCTGAGCCTGCGCGTCCGGAGGCTGTGCTCCGCAACGGGAGAGGCCACAACAGTGAGAGGCCCGTGTACCGCAAAAAATAAAAAATAAATAAATAAAAAATATGTATATCTAAGGGCACAGCTGAGATTCAAAGCTGGATCTGTCTGATCCCAAAGGGGCTGCCAGCCAAAGGCTAGGAATCCCAAGGTCACCAGCAGACTCTTGTTAGGGCTGGACCAGAAGCCATGGGCTGGACTGGGCATGGTGTGGTCCCAGGATGATGAGCAGATCCACTCAGGACAGAGGGGTTTAATGTACCCTCAGAAACCTGCCTGTGAACCCGGCTCCCAACCCTCTAGTATCGTTCTTACTAAAGTTATTTATTCATTCTATGCACATTTGCACACCCCTTCCCTAAGTGTAGCCATGTGCTGGGCCCTGGGGACCCTGGATAAGTCAGACTTGGACATTGCCCTCTGAGTGCTGCTAGTCTGCTAGGGGAGACAGAGGCATGGCTAGAAACTGTACTATAGGGTGAGGTGGACTGGAGAGTAAGCACATGAGCTGTGGCAACCAACTCGCTGGGCCCCAGCTCTATCACTTATTACCCTTAGAAATGGGGCCAGTTACTAAACCTTTCTGAGCCTCAGTTTCATGTGTGTAAAATGGGGATGATGATAAGATATTTTCTTTCTTTTTTTTTTTTGGCTGTACCACACGGCATGCAGCATCTTAGTTCCGGGACCAGGGATCTAACCTGTGCCCCCCTGCAGTAGAAGCACGGAGCCCTAACCACTGGACCTCCAGGGAATTCCAAGATATTTTCTTTTAAGATAGCCATGAGGATTAAATAATATCATGAACATGATATGCTTATATAAAGTCTGGCACATAGAAAGAAGCATCCAGGGGACTTCCCTGGTGGTCCAGTGGGTCCTCTCCCAATGCAGGGGGCCCGGGTTTGATCCCTGGTTGGGGAACTAGATCCCGCACACATGCCGCAACTAAGAGTCCACATGCTGCAACTAAGAGTCCACATGCCACAACTAAAAGATCCTGCATGCCGCAACTAAGACCCGGCGCAGCCAAAATAGATAAATAAATAAATATTTAAAAAAGAAAGAAAGAAAGAAGTATCCAATGAGTATTAGCTGTCTGTAATTAAGTGTAATGGGGGCATAGAGGAGAAACCTATTTTTTGTTGGGGAACAGGAGTCAGGAGAGGCTTCTTGGAGGAAGGGACATCTGGATTGGGCCCTGAAGGATGAAGACTTCACCTGGAGAAGTGGGGGAGGGCACTCCAGGAGGATGTACCACAAGGACAAGGGCCCAGAGACCGGGAGGATATACCTGTTTGGGTGTGGCTGAGCAGAGTCAGCTGGGAGGAGTGACTGGAAATGAGGCTGGAAAGCCGGTTTCAAGGACCTCGAGTGTCTCGCTGCTCCGACGAGTCTGGATTTTAAAGGGCTGGGGACGGAGCAGGCCTTTAAGAGCTGGGAAGGGACATGATTGTGCCTATTTTAGGAAGATGACTCTCACTGTAGTGTGGAGAGTGAACCGGAAGGGGAGAGACTGGATGTCAGGGAGCGGATCTGAGTGTGTGCCCCCCGTGGGTTAAAGTCCCCCAGGGGCTTCCCAGCAGCCTGCAGATCAGGCTCTGACCTCTTACTTCCCACCTGCCCACAGGCTCTCTCCTTTGCATGCAACATCGACATCGTCCCCCTCGGTTCGCCCACTAATTCCTGGTCCTCCCTCTGGTCTCCGTCTAGCCATGCTTCCTCCGGGAAGCTGTTCTGGGCACCCCAGGTCTAGATGAGGTCTTCCTCCTCCTCCTCGGGACCTGTAAACTTGCCCAGACTGGACTCTGGCCGAGGGCAGGGACTGTGTGGTCCTGCTCAGGCTTGAGTCCACAAGGCCCAGCAGAGCGTGCCCAGCATGTAGGGGGTGCTTATCCCACGATTGGAGGAATGATTGAACCGCTGAGTGAAGGGACAAGCCCGTTAGCGGGCAGGTGTGATAGTCAAGTGAAAATGATGAGGCCTGCGGTGCCGTGAGGAGAGAGATCCAGCAGGTGAATTGACAGGACACACGATTGATGAGAAGTGAGCACAGGGGGAAAAGAAAGAGTTGGCGATAACTCAGAGGTCTCTCCCTCTGATAGCCCGATACCTTTAACCAAGATAGGAAACATGGGTGGGGGCAGAGGTGGGGAGGAGAAGAAGGCCTAGGCGGGAGATGGGGCCCCGGTGCACGCTGTTCCCCGGAATGCCCTTCCTCCCTATCTCCCCACCGGTGGGTCCCCATCAATGTCTGTGACTCTGTCAAAATGTTGCTTCCTCAGAGAGGCCACTCTGACCACCCTAGGTAGGCTGGCCCCCTGTGGATCACTCTCTACCAACGTGCCCTCTCCATTTCCTTCCCAGCCGTCTTCATGATTGTCATCGGGTATCTATTGATTTGTATTTTGTTTGTGGTGTGTGTTTCTCAATAGATGGGAAGTTCCACGAAGGCAGGGATCTTGCTTATTTCACTGACCACGTATACCTGGCAGGTTTCGTGAAACACAGTAGGTGCTCAAAACAAGATTTATTGGTATGAATGAGTGAATGAAGGAAGGAAGGAAGGCCGTGAATGCCACGATAAGGAATTTGACTCTCAGCCTCAGAGGAACGGGGAGCCATGGAAAGTTCTTAAGGGAGGCAGTGTCAGGGTTCAGCTTGTGTTTTAGAAAGCTCACCCTGGGGGCTGTGTGGAAGATGAATTGGGGAGGGAGGCAGGGGGAATTGAGACAAAGACAGTACCTGGGGCCAGGCTTGGAAACCCCCTGCCTGTGGGGGACTGGAGGCCCCTCCCTGTCCTTCCCCACCCCCGGCCAGGCCTGTTGTCTCAGACCCCAGCAGCGAGCAGGCGGTGGGAAGAGCAGGGCTGGCAAAGCTGACACTCACTAATCACGGCCCTCACCCCGGAGCCGCACTGACTGTCTGGTCTCCATGGAGACACGGCAACCTCCGGCCACTTGTTAATGGCAGCTCAACAAGGCTGCAGCAACGGGGACGGGCCTGACCAGCATGCCCCAGCCCGGCACCACCTGTCCCAGCCTGGGCCTCTGCAGCAAACCCCAGGGGCGCCTGAGCTGGGGGACAGGACTGGAGGTCTGGTGGCTGGGAGGCTCCCCCCACCCCTCCAGAGCCCCACCTCTCTTGGCACTGCCAAGCAGTGAGAGGGCAGAGGCAGCCTCTGCCCTGGCTGACTCCTCCGCAGGGCTGCTGGGAAGCTGAGCTCATGCAGGTCACCGAGGCAGGGCCAAAGGGCTGGAGGGGGATGGTGAGGAGAGTGTGGGGGGGGGACCTGCCTGCATCCCACACACAAGAGGAATGGAGGAGAGGGCGCTTCGCCTGCCACGACAAACCTCTGCTCTGCTAGCCCGCGGCAGGGACCCGACTGGGAACCATCTGTCCAGAACCTCTTCCCTAGTTTGCTGTCACTACATCTGAAATCTGAAATGCCACCATTAGCAATTCACTCCTTCGGGAGGCAGCGTGGTGGCATAGCACAAAAACACTGGCTTTGCAGTCAGGCAGGCCTGGATGTAAGGCCTGGCTCTGTCTCACCACCTCTGAGCATTGATCTCCCCATCTGTAAAATGGGATAGTAATTGCACCCACACAGACACACATTCGAACATGCACACTTCTCTGGGCCTACTCTGAGTTATCCTAGGAGGCTGAGCTCAATACCTGTGACTCCTCCTCCCACAGGCCTTTCTTCACACCCACAGCTGAGCTCCATGGTCCCCAGGACAGCATTCACCCTCCTCCTGTAACTGTCTGTCCCACCTTTATCCTCCCCACAGACTGCCCTGTAGGGCAGGGCAAAGTGAGCAGCAGGAGAGGTTTGTCTAGTAAACAAAGGAGGCGGGTAGGGGGAGCCTCCCTCTGCCTTTTGTCCTCCTTCCTCCGCAGGGGGTGCTCAACCCCTAGAGCACTGCTTGAGGGCCTCCTTTCCCGCTCTCCTTCATACCTTTGTTTGTCCATCTGTCTGTCCACCCAGCCATCCTGCAAAGACGTGTGAGAGGGCCCAGACGTGACCCCCGCAAGCAGGCGAGGCAGAGACCAGATTCCTCCGGTCAGGCACCTGAGGCCCACCCACGGCCGCCCCCAGCCGTGTTTCTCCTCAGTCACTCCCTAGGCGACATTCCAAGCCGAGAGGGCCCTTGGAAATCAGCTAGTCTAATCCACTGCAGCCAGATGAAGAAACCAAGGCCCAGAGAGGACTGGGGCTTGCCCAAGATCCCACAGCAGCTCTGTTTTTGGGTTGACAATGTACCAATTATGTGGGCCTGCTCGGGAGGTGGCTTTTGGCTCTCTTGGCCCTGCCGACAGCCATGTTCCCAGTGGCAGCTGGAATGCTGGTGGGAGGCCTGTCTGGCCTTTGCACCCTGACTCCCCAGGGCCGAACCAGGTGGCTCTGAGGGGGCTCAGGGCCTGGGGGGGTTGGGGGGGGAGTGGGAGGATCTCAGAGGGGCAGCCCGGATACCAGCAGGGGCATGGGATGTCTGAAAGATAAAGGAGGCAACATTGATCTTAAAGACTAAATCAGAAGCCCTGAGCGTCTGTCCCAGCTCTGCCACACTCACTTGCTGGGCAACCTTGGGTGCATGATTTGACCTCTCTGAACCTTAGTCTTCTTATCTGTAAAATGGTGCTACCTTTGTAGAATGAAAACCGTGTTGTCAATGGCGACAGCAGTTCAGAGGTGAGGAGTTTTTAACTGCTGGACTGAAAAGCTGTCTCTGAAAGGGGAAGGGACTAGCTCGAGGCCACAGAGCGAACCCACGTCTCCCTCCCATGAGGTCTTTGCACTGAACTGGATACCAGGTTTAGGAGCTGGAGGAAGCATCCAGAACAGGCTGTTCGCTTGCTGAAGGAGAAGGAAACACGATCAGAGAAGGGGAGCAAGTTCCCCAAGGTCACCCAGTGAGTCTGGGGCCAATGTGGGCCCAGAGCCCGGGCTGGGCACGAAGTCCCCTTGCCCAGCTGCCTCGCTTGCTCATCCAGCCCCCTTGGTTTTGTCTCCCCCAGTGAGTGGGCGCAGAACGGGCCCAGCTTCCTTCCTGCCGCCCTGCCCGCCGTCTGCCACGTTGGCAGAGCCGCCCGCAGCCTCCTCGCCCCTGCTGCTGCCGCTGCTGCCGCGCATCAGCCGAGACCAGCCCGCCGGGAGTTTGCCCAGAACAGCCAGGGCTGCCGGAGCCGGGGCTGGGCCGGCTGACGCTGCCAGACAGGAAGGAGCGAGCCAGCCGGCGTAGGGAGGGAACAAGGGTTGAGCCAGCCCCCGACCTTCCCAGTCCTTCCCCACCCTCACCAGCCAAGAAAGGGAGGCAGGAGGCTTGGGTTGGGGTCCTGGGGCTGGGGTGTGTGTGTGTGAGGTTCAGATAGCCGGGTCTGTCTGTGGGAGTGTGCACGCTTAGGTGTGCAGGGAGGAGCATGCTGGGGGTGATTCGGGAGGCTGTGTTTGCCTCAATGCACACAGATGACTCTGTGGGTGAGTTTGTGCTGCTTTGTGATACACAGGGGCCACTGCGTGTTTGTGTAAGCACAAGGGAGGATGACAAGACGACGACTGTTAGTGATAAGGAATCTGTGTGCGTAAAAGGCTCAGCATGTGTGTCTGAGTCTGTGTACTCACCTCATGTCTGGGTGTGTTGGGGCCCCTGTGAATTTGTTATTGTGTGCAAGAGGATAATGACGTAACTGTGAGTTTGAGCTCCTCTGTGTGTGCCCAAGGGACGGCGATTGTACGTGCACAGCAGAGTCATGCGTGCAGCTGGGATTTTAGGCCGGTCTCCGTGCCCAGGAAGACACTGTGTAACAGAGCGCGCTGGTCCAAATGTCCAGGGCGTGGGCACGGGGTGTCTCTGTGCCTGGCGGGCTTTGTAAGCGTGGTTATCTCTGGTGATGCAGGGGATGACCGTGTGTGATGGTCGATGCTCGGCTGTGTGTGCAGAGAACAGGCGGCACGGTTGTTGTGTTCCTGGGGTTGCATCCGCACGGGGCCAAAGCAGCCGTGGCGGAGGTGGCAGTTGCACTCTGCAGGGAGAGACAGTATGCTACGGGTTTGCACTTGTTTCTCTGCTCGGCAGGGCCCTGTGTGTGATTGTGTTTGTGCGTGTCTGTGAGCACCGCGTGCTGGAAACTGCGTGCTTCTGAGTCTGTGGTGAGCTGAGTGTAGGAAGGGGGAGTACATGGCCGTGTTGGTACTTGTCTGTGAGCCCCGGGTCGGATGCGCTCCATGTGCTGCCTCCTGTGTGCACAGGTGGCCGCTGTGTCCAACCGTGTCTTTGTGTGTTTCGGGTCGTCTGAATGTGCACAGGAGGAGGACATGGAGGGGGGATTTGAGTGCGTGCCTGTGCAGGCCCCTTTAACGTGGCAAGTCGAAGAAATGTCGGCCTTCCTGGCAGCAGATCTGGGCTTGGTTCCACTGGGGGTGTCTGCAGAGAGGGGCTCTTAGAAGGGACGTGCTTGAGCGAGAGAGACAGGAAGGGAAGGGGGGGCCAGCCCCAGCTCGGGGTTTCCAGGAGGGAAAGCCAGACATTGGAACTTGTCAACGCTACCTCCTTCCCCGCCCCCACCTCCCCGACTGCTGCCTCCCCTCCTGGCGCCTGAAGGCTGCTGGCAGCCGGACAGACAGACAGACAGTGCACACATCGACTGGCTCACCGGCACAGAGCCCGAACGTGAGCCCCTAAATACACGAGCCTGGACGCCTAAGGTCCAGAGAGGGCAAAAGACATGGGCACGTGTGTTTATACGTACTGGGGGGCAGGGGTGCTGTTGGCCTCTGGTGCTTCAACCCAGACTAGAGCCCTGGCCTAGAGGGGGGAGGAGACTGTCGGGGAGCCTCTGAGGAGGGGGCTCTTGTTACTCTGATCAGACTCCCAAGGCTCCCAGGCCCCCGCCCTGTTTATACAACTGCTGCAGTGACTTTGAGAATCTCATTGCCTCAGAAATCACCAACTGCAGCTCTCTCTTTGTTAGAAGCAGAAAAGAGATCCAGAGAGGGGCAGCGGCTGATCCAGGGTAACACAGCAGAGTCGGAACTGGAAGCCAGGGCTGCTCCTTCCCCTGGCTGTGTCTGCTGTGGCCACTGGCCCGTGGCCGTCTGTCCTCTCCTAGCCTTCCCGTGGCCCATTGAGCTGTTTCTCCCTCCCAGTTCTTCATGATACGACAATGACCTCTGGCTTTTGCTTTTCTTTTCTTTTTTTTGTCTCAAGTGATGTGTTTGTGTGCTTCATAGCCCATCTGTTTATCACAAGGGCTCCAACAGCCTCTAGGGCAGCAGAACCTGGAAGAGAAAAGGAGAGTTTGGTTCTGGGCCAAGGGCTACTGGGGAGGTGGCGATGGGATGGGGAGATAGAGAAAGAGAAGGAAAGGAACTCAAGAAGAGAGGGAGGAGGGGAGGAGAGCAAAGCGAGGAGGGGCCTGGTGGCGCCTCTGAGAAGCATAGCCTGCTTCCTGGCTCCACCTCCAGTCTGGGCACCAGGGGCAAACTCTGAGCTCAGAGGGAGTCCTGCCCCTTGCTGGGTTTCTCTAGGGCCTGGCCTCAACCCCCAGTCCCTGGGGTCAGCAGGGTTGGAATCTTGGGGGCAGAATTTTGAGTGCACGTCTGGTGTGCAGTGACCACACTCACCTTGAGAAAAGAGGGAAGGGGCTGGGGGTGGGAGGATGGGCACGAACCTGGGTGTGTGGCCTCTTTGGAGCTTGGGAGTTAGGTGTGTATGTGAAGTTGTGTGATAGGGCTCTGTGTGTACATCTGTGAACATAGGCAAACAGGCTTGGATTTCACTGGGTGCGGGGACGATTGTGGGAATGTGTGCATGTGTGTGTCTGCTATAGGCAGGAGAGGAATTTTACCCTGAGGGGATAGTTGTGAGCATATGTGTGTGTGCACACGGGCATGTAGAGGGGCGTGTGTGAACCTGCACTTACATGCTTCTGTAGAGGCTATATTCTGTGTACGAAGGTAAGTAAATTATATAGCTATGCACAGCGTGTGTGTGGTTGGATCTGTGCGTGTGTATCGTGTGTTTGATTGCATGAGTGTTTACACGGGAAGTGTATAACTGCATATGTGCACAGCCGTGTACACGTCTGTGATTGTTTTGAGGGACAAGGTAGAGTTGTCTGTATGAGTCCTGACGATGGTTGGTGTGTGCAGTTTTGTATATTTGTGGGACAGTGACTGTCAGGGAGCTGTTCACACGTGTGGTTGTGTATTTGGGGGGACTGGGTTAAATGGGTGGTTCTTGAAGCAATACTTTATTTTTTGTTTATGGTCAAACATCCCCCCCCCGCCCCGCCCGGGATATAAACTCTATGAGGGCTGGAATTTTGGTCTGTATGTTCACGATACCCTTTGTGTCTAGATTAGTGCCCAACACACAGTAGGCACTGAATCATACTTCTCAACTGAATGATGAGCGAGTGTGTGCATGCTTGGCTAGGTGTGGGAAGTGTGTTATATGTCTGAATTGTGTGTGCATGTATCTGGGTGTGTGAACAGGTACATTTCGTGTTGTCCGGGTGTGTGAGGTTTTAGGCATAAGTGGCACGTGGACCAAGTGTGTGCACAGGTGCATGTGTGTGTGTCTAGATCCGCACATAACTGTGTACCTGAAGCTGTGCCCCTTAGGTGAGCATTGCGAGTGTTGGGGGACGTGGCTGTGTGCGTGCACAGTTGTGTGTGCATGTGCAACGGGGGCGGGAAGGCGCTGGCGGCTTCTCCCAGCCTTCAGCACTCACTCAGCTTCACCCCAGGTCGCCTGCTGCGAAATGTCAGTGGCAGAGAAGCTAAAAATACCCGCTCTCCTCCTCCTGCTCACTGCTTGGGCTGACAGGGCTGTGGGGCCCCAGCAGGCCCCTTGGGCCCTGGCGGGAGGAGGAGCTGCTGGGGGAGGGGCGGGTGTGGGGTAAGATAAGGAGGCCCTCCTCAGCACACTCCCTCCCCCTTTCCTCCCTGGCTCCAAAACCAGGCCCCAGGCTCACCTCTGTCAGGAAGCCCTCCAGAACCCCCCAGGAGCTGCCACATGCTGGTGTGTGTGTCTATGTGTCCGTCTGTAGTGTCCAGAGCTGCCTGGGAGGGAGGTGCGGCCTCCGTCAGACCGGACCTCATCTGGGCAGGATAGTGCCTCTTCTGTCAGTACAGGCAGGGACTGGGGAGGACAGAGCTTCAGACAGGGCCTCCTGGGGATGGGCTGTATCTTTCCCCTCAGTCTGAGGGCTCCCAGGGAAAGAGCTGGTGCTGTTTCCTCCCTAGTGCTAAGGGTACAGCCCAGGCTGTATGGGTTCATCTGGAGCTGGTACTGAAGCCACTAGGGCCCTCTGACCTCAAGGCACATCTGCTGCTCCTCAGGGCTTGTGGGCAGGGAGGAGTCTCCGCTCCGCTCACACCCTAGGCCGGCATGTGTTTGTGCTACGGGTATTTGTGTGGGTGCGGGTGGGACATGTCAGGGCCCATGGTCCTTCAGGGACTTGTGTCTCTTCACATGTTGGGCTCCTGGGTGTGTCTTTGCTTACATCTCTGCTGTCAGCAACTGCCTGCCTTAAGCATTGTGGGCAATCAATAAAAGTTTGGGGAGTTGTGTGTTTCTCAGTGTGCGTGTGGGTGACTCCATATGTGAGGCTGGGTTTCTTTCATAATGCAGACCTGCAAACTCTAGCTGGAATGAACTGCGTTAGTATGATAGCTGCTGGTGTTACCACATGGGGATTTTGGTGTGTCAGTGTTTTGGAGTGTCTGTCTCTTATCAGATGGTCAGTGCCTGTTTGTCCTCTGTATCAAGAGGTCTGTGCGTATGTCTGTGTGTTGGGGTTTCAATCCCTTGATTACTGCACTTCTGTGTGTCTACCTGGATGTCATTATGTGAATGGGCATCTCTGTGCCTGTGTGTGTGCCTATGTTAGTTTGATTTCGTGGGTCTCTGTGTCCATGTGTCCCTGCAAATGCTGGAGTTGTCTGTGTGGGTTGAAATCTGTGCACAAACTGGGCACCCTCATCCCCCAGCCCTTTCTCAGGGAATTTTTTTTTTCGGCCATGCCACACGGCTTGCAGGATCTCATTTACCCCACCAGGGATTGAACCTGGGCCACGGCAGTGAAAGCCCAGAACCCTAACCACTAGGCCACCAGGGAACTCCCCCAACCCTTTCTTAGTCTCCCACCATTTCTATGTTGAAGGCCTTGGGTTGTGTGTGTGTGTGTGTGTGTGTATCAACTGTCCCCAGCCCCAAAGCCTCCAGCTCTGTGCTCTGCCCTCCCACTCTCTCTCCAGTTGGACTTGAGGTAGGAGCTGAAGCAAAGAGGGCAAGCAGGCACCAGGCACGAAGCCCACCACAGCCAGGGGCTGGGGCCAGGCTGCCACCAGGGCACTGCCTCAGCTTTCCTCCAAGCAAGCGGGTAAGCCAGAGCCTCGGTTACATGTAAACACCAGCTGTGTCAAGACAGCGCAGCTTCTTCTAGGTCAACAGACAGCTGTGGGGTTGCTAGGCAACCGCCTGGCTCCCCCCCATTAACCCCCCCCACCCACTGCCTCTACCTGCAAACCCTCTGCTGGCTCCCCCAACCCTAGAATACCGCCACGCCCCTCCATGCCTATTAAAACAGCGGGCCTGAGTGGGTAGGGGGTCAAGGCTGTGTGAAAGGGGGTGCTCAGGGACTGGGATTAAGGTATGGGGAGTTGTAACCCTTCTGGTGCCAATGCCCCCCTGCCCTCAGTCCTCAGCACACTCCTCCACAGCCCCACCTCACCAGTCAGATGAGCAGAACTGGAGTGATGGTAACTGATTCCCACCCCCACCCACCCCCACCCCCACTCCCACCCCCGCCCCACCGCCACACACACACACCATAGGCCAAGCCAGAACTGGAGAGATGCTGGAAGCAGATGGAAAGTGAGGGGTGTAGACTGTATTAGTGCTTGGTCAAGTCCCCTCACGCTCCCCAGCCAAGCCTGGCGGAAGACTGGCTGGAGGGACCTCTGGCAACAAAAGGGTTAAATTCCCCCTTTATTTTCCCCCCTCCCAGGATTGCCACCCCGGTTTCCAAGACAGCACCTGCGCTCCCAGCTGCCGTGCCCGTTTGGTGCCCGTGCCCAGGCCGGGCAGCGCCCCAGGCCCTCGCCCCGCGCAGCCTTTCACCTGGCCTCCTCCGGGGGTCCCGCAGCCCCGGGCTTCCCGACCGCCCCAGGCCCCAGGCCAGCATGGGGGAGCGGGGGGAGGCTCTCGCCCTCTGAGTCGGGTGCGCGGGCCAAGCCGCGGGACGGGGCGACTCGGGCTGAGCTGGAGGAAGGAGTGGGAGGAGGGAGCGGAACGGACAGGGGGCAGCGCCAGTGGCCGCTCCATTAGTATGCGGCCGCGCTCTGCGCACCATGGCAACTGCTCCCCCAGCGCCGAGCCGGCCAGGCAGCCCCGGGCGCAGCGCGCACCTCTCCTCCCACAGGTGGCGACGCGCGCGGGGCGGGCACGCTCGCACGGGTACGCACGCGCGGGCACGCACACTCGGGGCGCCTGGGGCCGCCTGGGGGCGAGCCGAGGGCGCCAGGTGCGCTGGGCCGCCCGGGCCCCGCTCCCGCCGCCTGTGGGCGTGTCCCCAGGTGCTCCAGAGTGAGCCCCGAGGGGGGGTGTACCTGAGGATGTTCTTCCTGTGCCTGGGTGTGTCCCTCAGTGTGCCTGTTGTGCCTCTGTCTCTGGTTGTCCTTGAGGCTATTTGCCTGTCTGTGCTCATTTGCCTCCTTACTCCTGGCTGTATGTGGTTCTGAGTGTGACTGCCGTGGTGGAGCTGAGTGTGCCTGTGCCCCTGTATATTTGTGTTTCAGTGTGTGATTGTGTCTCCTATCTTTGTGTCTGTGTGTCTGTATGTTTCTTAGGGTGTGTGTACGGTTGTGTCCGTGTGCGTGCCCATGGCCCTGGGTTTTCCTCTGGAAGAATGCCCCGGGTGCCTGTGACTGTGTATCCCGGTGTGCCTAGATGAGTATTTGTCAGTGTGTGTGTGTGATCTTTGCATGTGACCCTCGGTGTTTGGCATCCGTGTGTTGTGGGGTGTAGCTGTGTGTTGAATTGTGTACCTGTATGTCCCCGAGGACCCATCTCTCCATGTATGACACTGCGTTCCTGTGAGCTCCCTGAGTATGTGTCCTGGAGTGTGGCTGTGTGTCCAGGGGCTCCTGGCTCTGTGCCCTTCTCAACTTCACTCCCTGCTGCCTGAGTGAGCTGACACCTGCTCCCTGAGCACTGGGCCCCCTCCTCCCACCTGGCAAGGACAAGGAAGGACACGGAGACAGAGGCAGACATAGAGGCAGAGACAGACAGACTTGGAAGGGGACACAGAGAGCCAAGTAGGCTGGAGAGGTGGTGACCCAGAGTCATGTGATCAGCCTCAGAGCCCAAGACCCAGAAGAGAGAAACAGATCCAAGATCCAGACATTAGAGAGAGGGAGACCCAGAGTCACAGAGAGACCCAGAGCACTAAGTCCGGAACTGCTGAAACAGACCAGAGATCAAGGATGTGGCTCCCCAGCCTCCCTCCCTGTCCCTCCCTCCCTTCCTCCCACTCTAGAGTTTCCAGCCCCAGCTGTGCCTCCTCCACACACCCAAAGCAGAATTCTCTTGGCCCTGGGAGTTTGTGCCCTGAGACTGGAACTCAGCCTCCTCTTTGCAGCAGCTGGCTGTGTGTGTGCGCTTGAGTGTGCACGTGCCACCATCTGTGTGCTGTTCTAGGCTGGTGCCTACTTTGCACACAGCCCTCCCCCATCACCCCCTCCTACACACACACACACACACACACACACACACACACACACACACTGTTGTCCACACTTTCACTGGCCCAGATCATGCACACCTTTATACACATACCACATAGTCAGCCACACTCATTCAAACCCGGAAACATGCCCTGGGTCTCCCTCTCTCAAACACATCTGCACACAGGGCCAGAAGATCCACCCTGCACACAGCCAACCAGCAAGTCTCACCTTCCTAAGCCCTCCCAGCCAGCCATTCACCCCTTAGCAACCCCTGAGGGGTTCCCAAGCCCTGCCACCCACAGGGAAAGACATAAGACCAAATTTGTCAATACTATCAGACCATACACACAAAGGCAGGGACCCCATTTGTCTTGTTCACTGGTGTATCCCCAGGTGCCTGGGACAGTGCTTGGAATCTTATAGATGCTTAAGAAATATCAGTTGAATTAATGTGTTCACACAGTGTCTCTAACAGTCACTGAGAAGAACCCATGGTAATTTACAACCAGCCGCTCAGTGATAACCACTGATGGATACCACAGTGTTCACACAAGAAAGCATCTTATGCACACCTAGGACAACTCATTAAATATAGGTGTGTGCACACAGGTGGCTGCTTGTACGCACTCAGCACAATAGCTAGGTTAGAGGTTCTCAACTTCGGCCGCACTTTAGAACCACCTGGGGAGCTTTTAAAAATCCCCATGCCCAGGCCCCACCCAGACCAATAAAATCTCTGGATTGAGAACCACTGATCTAGATGAATGGACTCAAAAATGTTGACACAAGGATTGTTACCAGGAATGGGGGTAGAATGGGTTTTCACCTTGAAAAGATTGCTTGGGTTTCAACCCTGGTGTCATTATTTACTCACTGAGTGGTCTTTGTAAATTACCTCTCTGCACTTGAGTTTCCTGTCTGTAAAATGGGAATGATAATCATTACAGTAAAGCCTCATGGGATTGTTGTGGGGATGGAATGAGTTTATATATATGGCTTAGAATAGTAACTAGTACATAGTGTTATATAATTATTTCTTACTCTTATTTCTATCATTTAAAAATTTTATTATAGATGAATTGAGGGATGAATTTTATAAGCGAGATTTTTTTGCCTTTA
The DNA here is from genome assembly GCF_964374135.1 of Grampus griseus. Classification (NCBI taxonomy): domain Eukaryota; kingdom Metazoa; phylum Chordata; class Mammalia; order Artiodactyla; family Delphinidae; genus Grampus; species Grampus griseus. The sequence goes on along the minus strand of NC_139017.1, from coordinate 161,981,521 downwards.
AATTGTTATGAAAAAGTAAGGGCTCAGAGCCAGACTCTGGGCCAACCTACTTCTGCCACCTCCTGTGGGATCTTGGACAGGTCACTTACTCCGTGTCTCTGAACCTGTCTTCCCATCTGTAAATGGGGTGAATATTTTTCTCTACCTCAAGGATTGTCTTGAGGAATAAAAACCTCAGGGAAGCGTTTAATAAATGGCGGCAAAACCCAAATAATCTAGGAGCCACATTGCCTTGATGTATTCCGGGATCAGGTGTGGGATTGTGGCTGCGAAGCCCCTTCCCCCAGAAGCCCCAGGGCCCAAGGGCCAAGAGAAGCTTCCATCCCAAAGGCTGGGCCCTTGGGCCGTGGCAGATGTCCCTGAGCCTGCTCTCGAAATACACCTCGGCCCCCCTTAGCCCTCTTCAGCCCAGACTAAGCCACAGACCCTAGACTGAGACCCCTCCCCTTGCTGAGCTCCATTCTCTCCAGGAGCCCTTCCTTAACCTTTCAAGGAGCCCCAGTTCTCACCAAGCCTCCCTCCCATCCTGGAAACCACAAGGCCTTCTCTGGGTTCCATCCCTCTCCGGGTGCCCCTCTCTTTTCAGTGAATCCCCACCCCTCCTACAAAGCCCTCTTCAAGTTACAGAGTCCCCTAGCCCGTGCTGGGCTATAATTTCCTCCCTAAACTCCCATTTCCTTCCTGGGTCACCCATCTCCACCCCCATCCCAATTCCTGGGCACACAAGCCTTCACCGTCCCTCCTCCCCATCTTGCAGAGCTGCAACAATCCCTTCCACGGAATAATCCCCCCACTACCCCTTCCCCACTGCACCTCCATCTCCCAGCCCTCAACCCCCTCACCGGGCCCCACCCTCTACCCAGCCGGCCCCACCTGGACAGCCTTCCCTGATCTCTTCCGCTTCCTCAGCAGCCGCTGAACACTCATTTTCTCCCTGCGGGCGATTCTTGGGGCTGAAAACAAACTTCTCCTGGCCTCTCCCACTGGTGCCTTTGAAGCCACCCACCCCTTCCAACCAACCTCCCCCCTGCCCAGGGGTGACCTTTCCAAAGCCCTCTCCCCTCCCCAAACACACACACAGTGTCTACTCCAAACAGACCTAGCCACGTGTGGCTTCCACCCCCTGCCCTGCTCTTTCCTCCTCTGGGAACTCCCTCATTCTTCTGCCTCGCACCCTGGTCTTGGCCTCCAGGAAAACCCTCGCGCCCCTGCCCCGACTCCCAGCCCCACCCCGGCTGCAGCTTGAGTGAAGTGGATGCCTCCGCCCTCACTGCGCAGGAGGGTAGGAACAACGGCGTCTTCAGCTGAGTCTTGGGGCTGCACAGAGGGGGCTTGGTGGGAGGCTGAACCTTCACATCCAGCACAGAGAATGCAGTTTTAGGGACTGTTACCTGCCCCTGTCTGAACCCTCCAGCGTCCTCTTTCAGACAGGGGTGCCCAGAAGGTGGGGGTCTGTCTCCTGCCTCAGGTGGAGGGTTCCTCTGACGCTCCCAAGGCCTGGGCCTTACCGGTAGGGTCAGGGAGGGGGGCAGGTGGTGCGGAGCTGTCCCTTGGGGTCTCCTTGAGCTTCAGCAGGGAGGGACATAGAGCAGAGCTTTAACGTAAACTGGGTCTATGGGAAAAGCGGCTTGCTAGGGACCAGGCAGCCCAAAGTGGGCTTATTTGGTCAAGGGCAGCCAAGAGCTCCCCAAGGTCAGGGGGTGTGATACAGTTCGGCCCTGCCAGGTCCACCAGAAATAGGCACAGGATTAGGAGTTTTCTTCTTCCAAAGTTTACAAAAGCTGGGAGGAAATACAGACCCGGCATTTGGGGTTCAGAGTGGAAAGAAAGGAGAAGGCCAATGGGTTTGGCCTAGTCAAACCCTGGAGTTTGCATAGGCAGAGGCAGGTGTGTTGGGATAAAAAAGAGGGGGGCCTGGAGACAAAGGAGACCCAGGCCCTGGGGTAGATGGGAGACACACAAACAGGGGATACTCCAGTCTCTGTGGGAAAGGGGGGTGTCCCACAAGGGTTCTTGCGCTCAGGATTGATGGAGTGTCTGAAAGACAGGTATCCTGAACCAGAGTACAACGGTGGGGTCCAAAGGCTGAGGGGACACAGGACAAATGAAGGGGCTGGAGTCAGAGACCTGGGACTGAGGATGGAGTAAGGGGATCTAGAAGCAGGGGAGACCCAAGACCGGATTTATAATGGGAGTTCCTCAGGGAGAGGAAACCAAGGACTTGGGGGAGAACAGGGGTCTCAGAATCATGGGAGACCTAGGACTTAGGGCAAAAGGAAGGTCTAAAAGGCAGACTCCTTGGACCCAGGACAGAATGCATGGACCAGGGGCCAGGAAACCCCAGGGGGCAGTCTGGGGAGCCCAGAGGCAGGGGAGACCCAGGGCCTAGGGTGGAAAGGGAGGGGCCCAGATGCAAAGGTGACTCAGATCTCAGGCAGAAGGGAGAGCTCTGAGGGAGGGAACACATGAAGGTATTTCAACTCCTCTGGGGACCCAGTGGCTGGTGACGACCCCCAGCTGTCACACCCCTTCCACTCTGTCCACCCTCACTCACCCCCTTTCACAAGACACGAGGTTGTTTTTTTGTTTTTGTTTTTGTTTTTTTTTGCTTTTTTTCATTTCTTTTTAATACAAACTTGGATCTTTGGGTGTGTCCTGCCAACAGAAAACAACAACAACAACAGAAGAGAAAACCCAAAAGAGTGAAAAATAAGAAAAAAAAACAAAAAAACAAAAAAAAAAGCTCCCGCAAGAGGTTCCTCTCCCTCCCCCCCACCATGCGAATTTGCACACCACGGGACCACAGCAGGTTTACAGAATGCAATATACAATCCACGATTTATAATAAAACAGTATATACAATAAATAGGATATTGTTCATTTTTGTCAAACGACCTGTAGATAAATTTCTCAGTGCATACTTGCAGGGGCTCTGGACACCTTGAGGCCCCGCTCGCAACCTCTTGCACACGCTCGCGTTCTCTCTCTCTTTTTTTTGTCTTTTTCTAAAACTGTGTTTTGTTTTTAAGTTTTGTACATTTTTAAAAAGTATTTACAATTGCTGGTTTTGTGCAGAAAGGGCTCACCTTCGGCTTCTGCGTGGAGGAGATGGGCAGGGAGGGGTGGGGGGGGCGATGGGGCTGCAGGGGGTGCAGGGGAGGTGGGGCGGGAGGCAGAGGGGCAGGCGCCTGCCGGAGGACCATGTGGACGCTGGGAGGGGTCTTGGCGTTGGTTTTCTGAAAGCTGCAGAGAAACACAAGAGAAGAGGCAGAAGTCAGCAGCAGGGACAGACCCTGAGCTCTGGGAAGAGGGAGGTTAAAAGCAGGACCTCCACCCGGTTCCTACCAGGATTCTGAGAGAAGGGAACTGCATTGTTCCTTCTCCCAGAAAATTCCAAGTGGCCCCATCCATGAGCCTCCGGACTGCTTTCTGGCCTGCTCTGAGCTCACTTTCCCCATCTGTAAAATAGGTGTGTGTCCAAGGCCCACACCACTGAGAGGTCAAGGATGTACTGGATGAGGAGCTGGGATTCCAGGCAGTGCAATCTGTTCAGAACTTGAGCTCCTGAGTCAGACACAGCTGAGTTCAAACGCTAGCACCACCATTTAATAGCTCTATGACCTTGGGCAAGTCAGTGAATCTTTGTCAGCCTCAGTTTACTCATCTGTAAAAAGGGGATAACAGAACTATCCCGTAAATTCGTTGGGAAGGTTCAGTGGTTTGAGGCAGATTAAGCCTGGTCCATAAATGTGTCATAAATGATCCTAATTAGTACTAGTCATTATCTTCACGGGGCCTGGGCCAGCTAGGCTCCCCAAGCCTCGGCTTCCTCATGTACCAGTTCGTTTAGTAATTCCTCCTACCTAGGCTGTTCTGAGGAATGACATAATGCGAAGACAGGGCCTTAGCACAGCACAGGTGTGAACCACTGCTTTAATTTCTTCCAAATCCAACCTTCTCCCCATTCCCTATCAATGTCATTCTGTTCCTTAGAGGGGTGAGGTGATGAGGAAGTCTGTCTGAATAAAGAAATTGCCCAACACAATACCATCTGTTTGGCTGCACCCCGCCTTCCTGAAGCTCAGAAAATCTCGAGTCCCCAGTCCCTACAATCACTAGACAATAGAGATCTCAAGTACCCCCTTTCCCTAGACAGTCGGTCCTAATTATGTTTGCAGGGCTCTGGGGACCTGACTCCCTATCCAGAGCCCTAGCTTTGCTGGGGTGAGTGGGAAGATGCCCAGTGGGAAAGGGGTGTGGGCTCAGTTACTCTCAAGACCTCCAGTCGTTAGCCTGGCTCTTTCAGAGCTCTGTCCTCTTCTCAGAGCCCTGAAATTCATGTCTCCTACATTGGGTGAGTGACCAACCCACCAAAATTAAGGGGCAGGCGTGGGGGTCCTAAAACCACCTTCTGAGACTCCTCAGCAAGCCATCCACCCTCCCCCACCCCTGCAGGAACCAGGCGGCCACAGAAAGCCTTCCCTCTCTTGTCCTCTTTCTTGGCTTCCCTTTCCAACGGGGCCACATTTAAATTCTGCTCAGCCTTGGCTGCTGTCTGCTGGGCAGTCAGCCCCCGGGAAGACTTTTGTCCCGAGGCTGGACTTGCCAGGACTCCCCTCAGGGAGCCAGGTGGGCTCCTGGGAGGTGGGACAGCACCCCATCCTGGTGCCTCAGCCCAGGCGGCATGCAGAGGCGTGAGGGGGAGGGTAGGAGCTGCATCTCTGTTAAGCTCTCGGGTCTCCTGCTGGTGAGGGGAGGATGGAATATTAGCCATAGGGTTAAGAGGTGTGCTTGTTAGGGCGACAGCTGTATTACAACTGGGGTGATGGGGAGAAAAGCTGTATCGCAACTGGGGTGATCGGGGCAGGGGATACAGCTGGGGTGGGTGTCAGTTCTCCAGTTAGGGTGATAAGCAGGGTGGGGGGACAGGTTCAGCTGGAGGGCTGGGGGCATCTATCTGTAGGACAGCTTTACTGCAGTTGAAGAACAGCTGTCAAGCTAAGGAACCCCTGTTGGGGTGACAGATATGGTGTATTGGGGTGACGAGGGGGAGATTTAGGACGGGCAGCTCCAAACTACTTAGCAAGCGAACTGTGCTGAACCCCAGCCTTCCCTGCTCCCCTTAAGGGCCCCGGGGCAGGCTGGGAGCCTCTGCACAAATCCCTGTCACCCCCGCCCCCTCCAGCCCTTAGCCACTGCCAGTGACCCTCTCCAAGCCAGGTCTCCATGGTGATCTCAGCCCAGCAGGCAGCTCCTGCCAGAACCATTCCCGTGGTGCCCGCGGCCAGGCAGCAGGGAGGCTTTCTCACCCTCTGCTAAGCCACCGCTGTCTCACCTTCCTCCTCACACCGCCCTCCCCAGCTTTCATGACTTGGCCAGAATCTGGGGGGATGGTGGGGGGTGGGGGATGGGGAAAGAATCAAAACCAGAGGTTCCTGAGCCAGGGAGAAAGCAGAATGCTATGGCCATGCAGAACCCTGACTTCACCAGGTTCAACTCGCCACGGAACAGAAGCAGTGCTGCTGGGCCAGGTGGCCCAGTGCTGGGCACTGGAGACAAAGCAGACGGCAAGACGGATCTGGTCTCTGCCCTTGAGGGGCTCACAGAGCACAGAGGGAAGCAAAGCGGACCCCAAACCAGGCGATCACACGCAGGGAGATGGAGGTGTGTCAAGAGGAGCCCTGGGGGACTCAGGGAGCACAGCGGGGGCACCTCACCCAGCTTTGGTGAGAGGGCCTGTGGCTCTTCAACACACCGCTGAGCACGGCGCCCAGCACATGCTGGGGTCAACAAGGTGCGCCGACTGAACGAAAGAGCCGTGACCGGTCTGAGTCTGATCGGCGAGTCAAGGTCCAGGTCAGGTGTTGCACATCTCCGGACGCCTCCTCAGACCACCCTGTTACCATAGCTACTGGGGCACTTATCATTCCCTTCCGTGCTCCTCCTGGGCAGAGACCTGCGCGGGGTACCTCCGTATCCCCGATGCCAGCAGTGGCTGGCGCCCCAGGACACCAGCCATTGTTCACGAGACTTAACCTTTTAGTGCCTCCATAACGAAGGACTGCACGTCCCAGAGTCTCATGCTCCAGTAGTTTTACCATCTGTGAGGCCAGGGCTTTAGGTGGTCTCTGCCTGTCAGTGGGCGCTGGCACTGGGGGTGCCAAGGGAGAGCTGAGCAGGGATTTAAAGTGCTACAGATCACATATAAGTCAGGTTGTCCAAAGAGAGCTGCTCTCCCTGGCAAAAGGAGCATTCATTCAAGCAACCAGCAGACATGTATTCACAGCTGCTAACTGCCAGGCCATGCGCTAAGGTCTAACCCTACCTTCTAGTCTCTACCCTCCAGAAAGGGGTCTCAACATCAAACAAGGCAGTGGAGCAGAAGGCAAAGAGTGCATGAGGATTTGAGAGACGGATATGCTGTGTGACCTAGGGCAAGTCCTTTCCCTCTCTGGGCTTCAGTTGCTATGTAAAATAAGGGGGTTGAACAGGGAATGGCAGAGATCTTCAGGCACTGAGATAGAGCACCAAAGACAAGGGGTCAGAGACAAATCACAGCTGTCCAGGGAGGCTGATCCAGCCTTTCTGATGTCTTCAGGCAAAGTCAGGCTTTTGAGTCCCTTAAATGTGGAGAGGATACTGCTTCCCTGAGGCCCAGACCACACCTGACAGATGGAGATACCCTCTGGACCCAGAGTTCTCTGAAGGATGAAGCTTCCAATTGGGGATGGGTAGGCTGTGGCATGTGGGTGGGTGTGTGGCTCTCCTCCTCACTCCAGGGAAGTTTTTCAAAATCTGTCCACCAGTGACTAGAGGCATTCCTTAAACTCTAGCTCTGCCAGTCATTCCCTCCTTAGAGATCTTCTCCTACCTCCCCCACTGCGGGGCATAGAGAGTGATGCTAGTGGGACCAAATGGGGTTTACTTCCATGGTTGCCCACCAAGCTTGTGTGACCTTGTGCGTATCTCTCACCTCTCAGAGCCTCACGCTCCTTACCTGTCCTGGGAGGAGGCTATACACGCCCCCACCCCGAACACCCACACTCTCCACCCTCCTGATCGGAGATGCCTATATAAGGACAGGCATCTGTCCCACATCTGGGTATGTGTTGGGCATGCAACTGAGTGGAGGCTGAGGAAGTAGCAAGAACATGGAACTGGGTGATCCCCGAGCGACCTTCCTGACTCTACCTTTCTGGGCTTCCCTGCCTGGGTGGCTCTGTGTCTTTGGGCGAGTCCCTCTTCCTCTCTGTAAACTGGAAGGCGCTGAATTTACAGAACTCCAAAAGCCCAGTTAGCCTGAGAGTTGGAACTGGTTTATTTATACACCCCTCCCCTGCCTCATCCTTAGGAGCGCATCTGATAACAGCACGGTTGAGAGAAACCAGCTCATGCCCCGTTACCCAATGCCTAACCTTTTCTCTCACAATTCTCCCTAGTCTACGTGCCCTTCTTTGACTCCTGGAAAAAAAAAAAAAATCCTGACCCTTGAAGTGTCCCCGGCCTGATGAAACACTGGGGAGACAGGGACAGTGCACAGAGATGAGTAACCAGCCTAAAGGAGCTGATGGCATGGTGAGGAAAACATTCCCGGGAAGGGCTGTCATGGATGCATAAAGGGCTGGAGATTAATTGCGCCTGGGAAGGATCCTGGAACGCTTCTTGGAGGAGGCAGTGTCTGAGTGAAAGATAGGAAATGACAGGTGGGAGATGGATGATGACTAGGAAAGGGCGGCCCAGGCCAGGGAACAGCTAAAGCAAAGACACAGGGCACACTGGGGAAAGGGCCTGGAAAGCTCCCTCCCGATCCCACAGTATAGAGCTGGAAAGGGAGGCTGTGTGAGCAGGAGGTCAGGGCTGAAGAAGCAGCCTTGAATACCCGGAATACCAGGTTAGGAAGTCGGGCCTTTATTTTGGAGGCAAGGAGGCTGGCGAGGGGAGGACGCAATCAAAAGGTGTTAAGCAATGAAGTCACCAGAGCAGACATGTTTTAGTCAATTCATCCAGTAAATGTTCTGGGGGGGGAGGGGGAGGTTGCTCCAGACACCATGCATCCCAAAATGCTGAGGGACATGCAGCAGCCACAGTGGGGGCTATGGGCTCAGGAAGCGGGGGCAGGTGTTGGGGCAGAGACCTGGCACGCACTGGCTGTGCTGACCCAGGTGGCTGAGCTAGGGCTATAGCTGCCGAGGCCTCAAATTTGTTCAAGACCCATTTTCTGCCCCCCCGCACCCCCCCCCCCAGGAAGCTCTTGCTGTCTGCCCTGCCCTACCACGGTTCAAGAGGGTGGTCCCTGGTATTTCCGGTGGGAGCACTTCAGTCCCTCCCCTGGAGAGTGATGCCCACATGGAGGCTTGTAATGAACACCTGTTTCAAGGCTGTAAACTCCATGAGGGCAGGACACTGCTCATCTTGTTCAGTGGTACCTTTAGTACCGGATGCGATGCCTGGCCCGGGGCAGGCGCCTGGTTCATGCTGGTTGAACACAGCATTAACCTACTTCCTCCTGCCCTCCAGCACAAACAGAGGGCACTATGGCAGCAAAAGTTAGGATGACAAGCAGGGCAAATCTGCCGGGAGAGAAATCATGATGTATTACAAAATCACAAGGCAATCTTCTTTCGGATTATCTGTACCCAAAGAGAGGACTGCTGTGGATAACTGTGTGTGGACAGAGTTTCTAGCTGACCTGGGTCATTTAGGAGTCTGGGTCCTGTTGCCCAACAGGCTTTAGGTCCCTTGGCGTGGGGTCTGTGACTTACCTTGTCTCTGGACCGCCCAGGGAGGACTCAGCCCCACTGTTAAGGCATATAACTAGGTGGTATTTCACAGCCTCCTGCCAAAGGCCCCAAACCCATACTAGAATACCAGCTCCTTCCTAGAAGGGAAGCAGGAAGAGCAGGTGAAGGAGTGCTGGCTACAGAGTCCTGAGCTCGGAGGAAAGGGTCAGAGGTGTGTGACGCGCACAGACGGCGGGGAGGTATTTTATTCACCCATCTACCAACCACTGATTACATGCTTCCTGTGTGCCAGGGACAGGCTAAGTGCTTCACGGGTAATCTCATTTAATTCTCACAAGAGATGCAGTGAGGTGACGTGACTCACCAGGTCACCCAGCTGGTAAGGGATGGAACCGGGCTCTGCACGGAGGCCTGTTTGTGCCCACAGGCATGCTCCTAGCCACCACCCTCCAGTTTCAGGGCCTTGCTCCCTTGGGTTCTTCTGGGTCCACAGGGTTGTGGGGAGATGGGCGAGGAGGAGCGTGAGAGGGCATGCTCATGGAGAGATTATATTTCCAGGAAATGAGGGCTCAGCACAAGAAGGCCTGGCCTGAAAATGGCTGCAGGAGAGGCAAGAGATCGGATTGGAGGGAGGAGAGCCCCAGAGAGTGGGAAGAGGAGCCCAGGAGAGGCAGGGCAGGCCTGGCTGACCCCTGACGTGAGGGCCTCTTGCCTAGGGCCAGAGGCGAGATCAGGTGACCTCTTGAGGTTTCAAGACATGGAGAGACAAAGCCCAGAGCGGCCAGTGCCTGGCCCAGGTCCGGGCATGCCTGCTGACCCTGGCTGGTTGGTGGCCTTGGAAGCCGCCTTCTGCTCCGGTGAGGCCCCAGCTGGTGTAACCTTGGAGGACCTGTGACATTTCTCTTGGCCTCAGGTCCAGGCCTGAGAGGGAATAGGGAGGAGAGGGGGGACTCGAGATCCCTAAACACCTTGGAGGGCCCTTCCCACCCTCCCACCCTTTCCCCAGGGTCTGGAAGGGCTGATCTTCAGCCGTGAGGGCCCAAGGTGGAGCCAGTCTGTCTGGCTCCACATTCCATCTAAGGGACTAGAAGATGTTTGCGGGGCCCAAGTCTCCCTCACCCCCCACCCCCACCCCACCCCGGCCCCACGTCCCTCTCTGTCCCATCAACTCAGCTCCCAGACCATTCAGGTGCCCCATTCCCCACTCTGGCTCCTCCAAGCTTTCTTCTTCTAATTCACATTGGGATGTGACCTGCCCTGGCTCACGGTTTCCTTGGCCTGGAATGCCCCCCCGCCCCCCCCCCCCCGCCCCGTCTCCATCTCCGTGTGTCCAAATCTCGCCTATTCTTCAAGGACAAGCTCAGATGCAGCTTCTTTCACAGAACCTCAAAATCCGTTTAAAATGTCAGACCCAGAAAGGGTTGTAGTGAGCATCCAATCAACCCGTCATTTTGCGGATGGGGAATCAGGGGCACAGCGTGGAGGGGGAGCAGAGCATCCAGGCTGGGAGGGGGTGCAGTACTGGGTTCAAATCATGACTCTGCCATTTACTACCTATGGATCCCCTGGGCAGGGTTCAGAGCTGTACCTGTTTCCTCAACTCTCTGATGGGGGGGTGAGGGTGAGGACCCGCACCTTCCAGGCTGCTGTGAAGGGTCAGTGAGGCAGTGTTGCACAAAGGGCCCGGCACGAATATATGTCCCTTCTCTCACCAAAGGGGCAGAGCGGTGACTTCTGATCCCACGGCCCACCTTCCTGGTGCAGGAGCTTTGCTTCTCCCTGCCACTTCCCACCAGGTGTTTGAGGCTCTCTGTGTGCTTGCTTTAGCTTTTTGGGGGTGGATGGCCACTCTTGAGGACAGGGGCCACGTCTGCTTTGTCTTCCCCGTGTCTGGTATCGGGACAGGCATGGAGGGGCTCAAGATGTGAGGCTAAGCTCAGTGACTGCTCCCCCCGTGCCAAGGGTCAAAAGGGCTCAGTGCCTGTCGGTGAATGAGTGTGTCACTGTCCTCCCTGCTTAAGCCCTCTGTTGACAGTGACACTCCCTCTGTTAACTCTTTTTCCTCACTGTTCTCCTTCCCTATATCCCCAAGGCTTCTTCACTCCCACAATGATTGTAATCAGTCCTTGGGCGGGGCGGGGGGGGGCGGGGGGGGTAGAGTTTGCCCTAGATGAGGGAGTGTTTGGATAAAGAAGGGGGACAGCCCTCCCACCACCATGGTCCAAGCCACCACCACTGCTTTCCTGGGCTACCGCAGCCGGTCTCCCTCCTTCAACACCGGCCCTGCTCCACTGTGGCCCACGACATTCCAGCTGAGAACGCTTCAGTGGTTCCCCATTTGTCTTGGGACAAAGTTCAAACTCCTTCCAATGCCCTGCATGATCTGGCCCTGCCCCCTCACCCCCTCACTCAGTGTTGCCGTCCTCCCATCAGCTCCTCAAAGCTGAGCCGCTTCCTGCCTCAGGGCTTTACCCACTGCTGTTCCCTCTGCCCAGAATGCTCTTCCCACTTCCCATTTGGCTGACGCCCCCTCATCTTTCAGGCATCAGCCTCAGCATCTGGTCAGCTGGACACAAGCCCTCATGGCCTCCTAGCTTTTCCCCTCTTGCACAGTCCTTCCTACAGCGATAATTACCAACATTCTGTTTACTGTCTTTCCCGCTAAACTGGAAGCCCCCTGAGGACCAGGACCTCGTTTGAGGTGTTCACTGCTGTGTCCCCAGTGCCTGGCATGCAGTGGGTGCTGGACAGACGTCTCTGGCTGGAACAACTGAATGCATCGGTTTGAGGACAGTGCTGTGAACTCCCAGCTCTGAGTGGGGAGCGGGGCCAGAATGTGGGGCTGGATGGCATCCCAGTTCCTCCTGCGTTCAGGGCTCACTGGGTGGTTCCATTATGTATCTCACTGAGCCGTGACCTGCCCAAACACCCAGCCCCCTCACCCGTTTATTTTCCCACCCAGAGCCCAGGAGGAAAGGTTTTCGGATTATTTCACATGTCTGGATTATCCATGAGACATCTCCCCTCCAGTGAGAAGGATCAGGAGTTTGACATTTTAAACCCTAAGCAGCTTCTCCCTGGCCTGCTTCAGATCTGCGGCTCTGCTGCTTGCAATGAGGTGCATGGGGAACGGAAGGCCATTTTAAATCTTGTTCTGGTTTCATTAGGAGGAAAACTATGCTGTCCCCCAAGAAATTCTGGTCCACTGTCTATGCCATGCAGAGTTTTAAGAGCCCAAGAGATTATCAAAGTCAACTGCCTTCAACAGATGGGGAAACAGAGGCGGGGGTGGGGTGGGGGTGGAGGAGGGGCGAAAGCTTGGTCAAGGGCATGTAGCAAGTTGGCCAGTTGGGGAATGGTCCTTCCCCAGGCCTCTTGACTCCCATGTGCTGCCCTCTGCCATCTTCAGGCACCGAGGGAGCTGAGGTCAGGCAGAGAGGGGGTAATAAGTTTCCACTGACATGACTTCAAGACCCTGAGTCACCCTGGCTTCGAACAGCCTTCCCAGAGCAGGGACGGGGCTTTCCAGGAGCCCTCCTATTCATTCTCCAGGAAAAGGCACTCCCAGGAGGCTGCAGTATACTGTAGCAGAGGTCAGGGGGAGTGAGGGGCTCAGAAAGGCCCCCAGCCCACTCCATCACCACCCACCACGTCTGGGTCAATTTTTGTAACAGGTCTGTTCCAAAAGCGGGATCTCATGGGCCAGTTACGGCTGCATTTCTGGAGCAGGTTGTTCATCAAGAAAATGAGTCCTCCAACTCTGTCCCGTTTTACCACTTTGCGGGCATTTCCCCTCTTTTATTTTTCTTTTCCTAAACACAAAATCTTAAGAAAACTCAACGAGGTGACAGTACCTGATAAAACAATATCTGAATACCTAACAATATTTAACGGAATTCTTTTTTTTTTTTTTTTTTTGGCCGCGCAGTGCGGCTTGCAGGATCGCAGGATCTTTGTTCCCCAACCCGGGATTGAACCCATGCCCCCTGCAGTGGAAACGAGTCCTCACCACTGCACTGCCAGGGAGTTCCCTAATGGAATTCTTAAGAAAAGCAATTGGCTTCAGGAAAGGGACTGGCTTTTTCTAGGTAGGAAACATCCTGCCTGGGGATAGACCCGCGCTGGCTACGGGTCCCCAGGCACAGGGAGATCCCAACACCCCTGTTGAAAAATAGCCTTTGGGGTACTCTGAGAGACCAGAAAAGGACATACTGGCCACACCCTCAGCCTGGCCCTTGCCAGACTGCATCGTGAACTAAATGAAGCTCCCAGGGAGACAGGGAAGCAGGCAGGGTCAGTATCCTGGATGGGCCTCGGCGGATAATTATCCAACCTGCTTCTTTCTCCATCTGTCACATGCAGGGCGATGCAAACGCCCTCCCTTGCAAGAGGTCAAGTGGTGAGTGCTTCCTGGGACTCAGGTGGTCCCTGCCCACGACCTAGCATGGATGAGGGAAATGAACGCTTGAGGAACCGAACTAGATGGCCCCATCCAGTCTATGGTCCTCCAGCCATTTCAATAACGGGACCCCCTGAATGCCCAAGCCCCACACTGGGTTCCCCACCCAAGACCCCATCTCCTCCCTAAGACTATTCCCAACATCTAACGCCAGACTCCCTGAATCCCAACTCGGGTCCCCAGTCTTGTCCTCAAATCCTTCCTGCTCGTTGCTATACTTCTTCCCCTTGCCCAAGCTCTAATGTCCTCATCCCCCCACCCCACCCCCACCCCACCCCCGGCTTCTTCCCACTGCACCCGCATCCTTAGACTCACCCAGGAACAAAACCTCGAGGTCCAGTCGGCACTTCAGTTGGCACTACAGGGAGGTGACGGTGAATGTGTCCTCAGGGTGAGGTTCCGCCATGGGCCCCAGGAAGCCGCTCTTGGGGCCCCCACCCAGGCCGGGATGCGCCTGCGGCATAAAGCCTGGATACCTGTAGGCGGTATCCTGCAGGGGCAGCAGCGAGTCCCTCGGCACGGGGGACAGGGTTAAGTCACTAAGGAGTGGGCAGCCATAGCCAGCAGCAGCTGCAGCGGGGCCACGGGGTGGGCCGGGCGGCCGGGCCATCTCCAGTGGCTCCTTGTCGGCCTTAGGTGTGGCCGGCGGGCTAGCCAGGTGTGGGGCACTGAGGCACGCGGCCTCCGTCCTGCCCAGGAAGTCAGCCAGCAGCCCTGAACCCACCTTGCCTTCATAGGGCGGGCTGCGGGCAGCTGAGCCTGGCGGGTACCAATATGCTGTACCCTTGCAGCTGGGGGAGTCGTAGTGGGGCTGGCCCAGCGGCAGGTCCCGGCAGCTCAGGTGGGCCTGGGCTGCAGCTGCATGGCTCAGGCTGGCCCCCTGGAGCCCATGCTTGAGGGGCTCACAGGCAGCCAGCTTTGTGGGTGGCGGCCGCAGCTCTTCCTTGAAGCCCAGGGTCGGGGAGCAGGTGGGGGAGTAGGCCTTCTGCAGGCCAGCATCAAACACCGTAGGCGGGTGGGCCAGCGGCGGGAAATGCTTGCCATCCAGCTCAGGGGCACCGAGGCTGGGCGAGTCGCAGTGGAAGCCTTGGCCGAAGGTGCCGTCCGATGGCGTGGACGGGTTCATGGAGTAGGGTCCCATGAAGTCACAGGGATCTCGCTCGCCCACGCTGAAGGCCCTCGACTGCGAGGGCAGCGGTGACATGCTGCTGTCCCCGCTGTAGTAGTCCAGGCCGAGGTCTGGGCTGTCCTGGAACAGCGGGTTGACCGGCTGGGGCTTGGGGATGAACTTGGCTTTGGCCGCCGCCCCGCCCCGCTCCTTCTTGGCTGAGCAGGCCCCGCCCCCCCGTCCACCCCGAGGCTGCCGGGGCCCGGTGCTCCGTTTGGATGGGTAGCCCGCGGCGCTGGCCGAGGCGGTTGACGGGAAGCCCAGATGTGAGGCCTCGAACAGGTCCACCTTCTTCCGCCGTCCACGGCCTGGCTTGGAGCTGCTCTGGAAGAGGACGCTCTGGTTCCAGTTGTAACCGGGAGCGGACGATGCCTCGTTCCAGTCCATCATCAGTTTCTCCAGGCTGGACAGGCTCGACTGGCCCTCGCTGCTCGAGGCCTCGCTGTTGGCACGCCGGAAACCGCCACCGCCAGGCTGATTGAACTGGGTGCTGTCGGAGGATGACTCGGAGAAGGTCTCGGACACGGCTGTCTGCTGCTTCACCTTCTGCGGTGTGTAGTTGGAGATGTCCAGGATCACGTTGGGCTCGCTGACGTGGCAGTCGAAACCGGGATTGTAGAGCTGACTGAAGGCCTCCGAGGCCCAGTCCAGGCCTCCATAGCCCTGCCGGAAAGGCCACTGAGAAGCCCCCGCAAACTGCCGACAGTTCTCAGGCGAGGGCTGGAAGGAGGAGGAGGACGAGGACGCGGCAGAGGTGGCAGAGGCTGTGGTGCCCTTGGGTACCATGTAGCCGCCGGGTGAGACCGTGCTGGCCCGGCTGTCACAGCGCAGGGGTGTGGGGGCCGAACCAGAGAAGGGGCCCCCCTCAGAGCTGTTGAAGAAGGATGCCTTGCTTGGTGGCAGGCAGGGGCCACCGGTAGGCGGTGGGGCGTAGCCAGCGCTGTGGGCGCTGCTGGGTGAGGCAGGGAGGCTGTTGCCACTGCCGTAGGCAAAGCTGCAGTCCTTGCTGTTGGCGCAGTCCTGGCCCGTAAAGGGCTTAGTGGGTGCGAATACACTTTGTCCAGCCCCGTAGCCCCCGTACTGCGGGGGGTAGGTGCTGGCGGGCGGGTGTGCGGTAGGTGAGCGAGCCACGGCAGAAGGCAGAGGAGCCAGCTTCGGGAAGGTCTCGGCTGCCCGGCAGTCTGAAGCGCCGGGGGTCAGCCCATAGCTCGCTGCCCGGCCCGGCGGGAAGGTCTGGCGAGTGGGCAGAACGGGCTGGAAGGAGGGGTCCGCCCCAGCCCCGCTGCTGCCCACCGCCACCGGGCTGGCCTTGGCTCCCCGGCTGGGGAAGGTGGCCAGGCCCCGCTGGGCGGGCAGGGCGCTGCTGGGGGGCCCTGTGTAGGTGCCTGATGCCTTCCGGGACTCGGGGCGAGAGGCTGAGAGGGCAAAGTCCAAGAGGTCGGAGGAGTCATCCGAGTCGAGCAGTGAGCGGAAATAGCCGGTGAAGAGGTTTTGGCGCTCCTGGCTGAGCTCCGTCTGGCCCGCAGGTGCGGCTGTGCTGTAGTAGCTGCCACGGCCCGAAGCCCCGCTCTCTAGCCCAGTGGAGGCAAAGGCCCGGGCCTCGGTCCCCTGGAACCCGCAGTTTCGGCCAGCTTGCCCGCCCGGGTGCCCATGGTGAGGGGCCCAGCCACCACCCTTGTCCCCGGCCCACTCAGTGCCCGCCTCCCCAAAGCCTGGGCCACTGGGCACCTGTTCCGGGAACAGAGTCCCGTTCTTCCGGGACCGCCTCTTGCGTTTGGGCTTCCCAGTCACAGCGTCTACCTCCCCCCGGCCCCGTTTGCGTGGGTGCCCCAACTCAGCGAGGCCAGGGCCCCCGACCCCGGCGGCTGCCACGGTCACCACCTTCTTTTTCTTGCCGATGCCCTCAAAGAAGTCGCTGAAGGAGCATCGGGCCGCCTTGGCCGCGTGGCCCCCACCCCGGCCACCAAAACCGCCTGCTTTGCCACCTCGCCGCCGGAAGCCCTGCACACGGTGCAGGAAGTGGGAGATGCTCTGTGTGTCGGGCGCCTGGTGCACTGACTCGGGCTCACTGGGTGTCCAGCAGCGGGGCGGTGAGCACCGCCCAGCGCACTGGCTCTGGCGGTTCAGGAAGGCCAGCTTGGCGAGGACGTCTGAGTACTCGGCCTTGCTGTCGTTGGCATCTGCTGCGTAGGACGGCTGGGGAGATGCCAGCTTCTGCTTCCGCCGCCGCCGTTTCTTCACCTCCGGCATGGCCATGGTGGCTGCCGCCACAGTGGCTGCCTCGGCCGCCACCACCGCTGGCTCCTTGGGCTTGCCGGGGCCCAGGAGCAGGTTCTTAGGAGGGCGGCCGCGCTTACGCTTGAGAATGATGGGCATCTCGCCGGGTGGGAAGACCACCACCACGTTCCGCCCATTGTTCTTCATCTTCAGCAGCGGGGTGGGCTCTGTGGACACGCGCAGGCCCAGCTCCTTGCCCTCCACGCTCAGGCTGCTGCTCAAAGACGACACCTTGTACGTGGTCTTGTTCCGCCGGCCCAGTGACACGGGGATCTTGGCCATCTTCACCACCATGCGCCGCACGCCCCGGCATTTGCCTCTGCGGGTAGGGACCACTGGGGTCTGGGAGGATTCGGGCTCCAGCTCTGGGACTGGGCCTGGGCCGGGCAGGGTGTGAGGTGGGGGCGGGGGCGGGGGTGGGGGCTCAGCCAGGGCAGCCGCCAGCCCTGTGGGCACAGGCAGGGGCAGCAGACGGCCCTCGGGGCCGGCGTCTGCCTTGCGTCCCCGTCCGGCTTTCCGTCGGCGACACAGGATCTTTGGCCTATCGGTGCGCCGCAAGGCGTATTTGGGGTGACCCTCAGGCCCAGGAGGGCCATGGGGTGAGCACAAGTCCAGGCGCAAGGGCTCAGCCAGCGGGCAGGGTCCCAGGGGCTGCTGGGGCTCCAGGCGGCGGCTAGGGACGTCAAGCAACTTGGGCAGGGGGTCAAGCGCCTGAGGGTCGAGCAGCTGCGACTCCAGGGAGTCGGGCAGGGTATCTAGGGCCTGCAGAGCCAGGCCCGGCAACCCCAGAGGATCAGCAAGGGGTTGCAGGGGCGGCAGCTCCAAAGCTTCCCCGAGCGGCTCTAGTGCCTGCGGGTCCAGGAAGCGGGGCTGGGGGTCTAGGAGCTGAGGCTCTGGCTCAGGCGACGGTGGCTCGAGGGCCTGGGCCTCCAGCAGCTGGGCCTCGGGGCAAGTCAGGGAGGCCAGCTCACTCAGGATGTCGGCGTCAGCGAGTTCTGAGTAATCAGGGCCGTCTGGCTCGGGCTCTGGTGGCAGACCAGTGGCCGCGGCCGTGGCTCCGGGACTACGGCCTTGGCCGGGCTGGGGACTGTCCCTAGGCTCAGGCTCAGGCTCGTAGAGGGGGTGGCTGGACCGCTCAGACTTGGCATGGGGGGTGGCCCGCTCCTCAGGGCTGCGGATGCTGTTGGCCAGGCTGGGTGAGGAGAAGAAGCTATACTGAAGGTCCCCGGGGGGCGGGGCAGGTGGGCGGCTGAGCCGGAGGCCACCGCAGTCCAGGTGCACGCCGCTGTGCTGCAGGTCCTGGGAGAGCCGGGTCAGGTCCTTCATGATGTCAATCAGCTGGACCACTGGACGCAGGTTCACCCGCCCGTTGTCCCAGCGCCGTCGGGAGCTGCTGCCGTCTCCCGCGGGGGTGGGGCAGCGGGCCTGGGAGACAGGACGGGCTGCCCTCGGGGGCAGCGGGTCGTCCCCCTTGGCAAGGACTGGTGGGCGCCGGGTGCTGGGGTCCCGGCGTGGGGGTGGGCGCGGGTTCTCGGAGAAGGTGTGGGCGAAGGCCTTGTCGGGTGGGCTGGCAGGGGGCCGGGCGGGAAGCAAGGGCCGGGGGGTGGGGGGGCCGCCGGGGTAGTACTTGGGCTCCCGGAGGTAGTCAGGAGAGCTGCACACGGCACTGGAAGTCACCACCAGGCCCTGGGGCTTCACACGCATCCTGACCTTGTCCTCCACGGGCCGCCGGGCGGGGCCGGGGCTGACATGAGGGTGCGAGAAGCCGGGACCAGGACCTGCCAGGCAGCACAGCCAGGAGGTCCCTCACCGAACGCCTAAGTCCTCGTCAGCTTCCCATGTCCTCAGTGATCCCCGGCACCCCTCCCCTGAGTCCCCTCCCGAAGCCCCATCCCCTTGCTGACCCCCAGCTTTTCCTAAACCACCACACGCATCGTGAACCCCCACGGGCCCCAGTTCCACTTATTGACAGCTCACCCACTTTTGTCTAGACTCTGGCTAAGGGCTGGGGGAGAACAGTTCACCCGCTTTGGGGAGGGAAGCCCATCAGCAAGGTGGATCAAACGTCAGGAGAGGGCCAGGCCCCTGTCAGAGGGCCCGGAGGTCCTATCAAGGACACGGCCTCTTCCTTCTTGCCCCATCCCCAGGGCTCTAGGAGAAGCCCGGCCACTCACCCTCGGCTCTGCCGCCTGGGCTGTCACACTGGAGATCTCTGTGGGCAGCGAGACAGGCAAGAGGAGATCTCAGCGGTCTGCTGGCCACAGCCCAACCACTGCCCACCTGCCCATGGGGCCCGGTCTCCCCCACATACCGACCCCAGCTCCCCCAGTACTCCCTCCAGCGCACGCCCAGCTGACCTGAAAGAGAGAGGGCCCCCGTGCCTGGGGGCTCTGCCAGTCGCTGGCTGTCAGCTGGGGGTGCTGCGGGGCAGCTTCGGCCTGAGCCCAGGCCTCGGGGCGTGGACAGCGCCTGGAAAGGACCACCGCAGCTCAGGTTTAGTGAGCACCTACTGCGCGCCAGGCGCTGGGCCGGAAGCTGTCCAGGCATCGTTTCATTTAATTCTTCATACCAATCCTGCGAGGTAGGGGCTATGAATAACCCCATTTTGCAGATGAGGAAATGGAGGCTGAGATGAAGTGACATCATTCACTCATTCATATACTCATTATCTATGGAGTGCCTACTTTGCATAAGAGCTGGGTAGACAAACATTTAACAGATTATGGTAAGTGACTTAATTATTAGCGGGATAAGAGCTGCAAAGAAAAACGGAAGAGTGCCTGAGGTCAGAGGTTTAACAATCATACCAGGGAGTCAACAACGACAAAAGCACATATTCTGGGGACGCCTTCTCTGCTGCCGAACACGGGACTAAGCGCTTTATGTGGACTACCTCATCTGACCCCCCTGCAAACCTGGGATCGATACGATTATCATCCCTGCTTCCACAGTCGAGGAAACCATCCGCTGGAAGGTGGTAAGCACCATGAAGGCAAGGATTTCTGTCCTGCTGACTTCTGTGTGTATCTCCCAACCCCCGGATCAGCACATGGCCCACAAATGTGCTTCAAAAAATATTTACTGAACGAACGAATGAATGAATGAGGCACACAGAACAATCAGCCCTGCCTTTCCCCCTGAGGCTCTCTCTCTTTCCTCTCCAGACCCAAAAGTGGGACCCAAGTAGGATGTGGAAGGAGGGAAGGAGATTAAGAATGTGAAAAGGGACATTCTCCGCCCTCCATGCCACCTCTAGCCTCCATCCGGCCCCTGCTACATATTTTTAGAGCCCTCTTTGTTTCGTCTTCACTGTATTTATCATGACTGCAGTCAATTACTTGTACGACTGGGTGTTCAGTGTGTCTGCTCCCCAAGTATGGGCTCTTCAGGGGCAAGGACTGTGTCTGTCTTGTTTTCCGTTGTGTCCCCTGACCCCAGGGCCCGGGCTACGGATGCTACATAAATATTTACCGAGTGACTCCCTGAGCTGGTCAGGGCAGAGTTGGGATTTAGATCCAGGCATGTCTGACCCCCAAGGGAGCCTGGGGACTCAGGGCCCCAGCTGATCCCCAAGAGCTGGGGTTTGGGGGAGCAGGGAGCTGAATGGTCCTTGACCACTGGGAGGATCGCTACCCAGGGTTGTTAACTCCACAGGAAGACTGCAGAGCTGACTTGGGGACAGGGGAGTGTGGGCAGGGACACTCGTCCACTCGCCTTTGGTGGGCGGCAATTTGCAATCTATGAAGCACCTCCACATATATGACCCACTGAATCTTCACCGAACCTGGGAGACATGGTTTACTGTCTCCACGTTACAGAGGAAACAGGCTCAGAGCAGCTGTATAACTTGCCTGAAGTCACATAGCTGCTAAGTGGCAAGATTCCTAATTCTGCCAAGTCCAAAGCCTCCTTCCACTCCCAGCTCCTGCAACTCTCCTTCAGCCACTCCTGAAAGTGCTCCTTCTAGAGCTGTGGCCTCACTTAAGGCTGGAAGGAACCTTAAAATCATCTAACCCATTGGCTTCCAAACCCTGGGCCTGGGGAAGCTATGTAACCTTGCAGATACCCAGACCCTAGTCCAGGGGAGTCTGACTCATAAATCTGAAGGGACATCTGGGATTCTGCATTTTTAATCGGCTCCCCTAGTGGCTATGCTGTTCTAGTGCCACCTCGTGCGCCTCCCATTTTATAGATGAGGAAACTGAGACCGGAAGAGGGAAAGAGACTTTGCCCAAGACCACAAAATGGCATGAGGAGGGCCTCTTTGTTGCTCATCCAGGCAGAACATCCCCTGTCCCTGCAGGTCCCAGGCCTCAGCTGTTCCTCACTGCCCCATTTACTCGATCACTCAGGGTTCTGTTCTCTCTCATGCCTGCCGGCAGACTGTGGCCTGGCCCCTTCTAGGCTAGGCTCTCTCTGCTTCAAGAATCTCACTGTTGCTCTCGCAGGATGGGCTGCGGGTGAGACACTCACAAAGGAGCGAAGGGGCTCAGACTCTGTGGAGTCTCCAGGTCAGATTTCCAACAGTATGCTTGATCCACAGTGCTGCCCTCTTTGAGATGCCTACCAGAAGCCATCATCCCTCCCTTACTGAGGGTGGGGCTCACCAACCCTCCCTGCTCTGGAGACCTCCCACTTGGGGCCTGAGGGTGTGATCTTGGCAGAAGAGAGAAACCTCCTCTCCAGTGGTTGCTTCTGTTCCACCCACCCGTGAAGACCTTTGGGCACGTCGTCCTGCCAGACCTCCTGACTCTGTCCACTGCTCTCTCGCAGCCTCCAGGATCTGAGGGAAGCAGCTGGCACCCCTCCCCACCACACCCAGGCCATCCATTTTCTTGGACCCCTCCCAAGGGCACCACCTATCCCACGTCTGTGAACAAAGTCGAAAAGGTTCTTCTGTCCATCTGTCTGCTTCTGGGTCAGTGTGTCTGAGCCTGCCTATGGGGACACCAGCTGGCTGGGAGGGAAGGGGGCTGGGGGCCCCAACCTGCTGTGCACAGTGCCGGGAAGGGCCAGCCCACATCCTTGAGTCCCCAGCCCCACCCTCCCCCGCTGCGGCTGTGACCACCCCACCCCTTCCCCAGGCAGCCTCCCCTCCCCCACCCACAGCCTCCCCAGGGGAGCCAGGCTGCCAGCCCCAGCTCTCACTTCCGGCCTCATGGCCCTCTCTCTAGCCTGCATACTCCTCCCCGCCCCCCCAACACCATTTCCCTCCCAGCCCGGACTGAAGCCTCAGGGATGTCCTCAAATGGAAAACTCTGCATCAAAGGGGCTATCGCTGCTGCTGTGAAACTTCCCCCATCACCTCCCTTCAGGGCCTTTATCTCCCAGGATCTGCCCCTTCAGGAACTATGCATCACCCCTCTCAACTTCCTTATCTTCAGCCCTCTCCCAGCCACCCAATTGTACCTGAAGATCTTCTTCCAACCTGACTCCAGACCAAAATCATAACAAAAATAACAACGATGAAAAAAATAATGGCAGCTGTCACTTATTTGGCTTGTAAATGGTGGCTCAGAGAGGTTAAGTAATGCCCTTAAGGACAAACAGCCATGACAGGGAAGAGCTGGCGCCTGCACTTAGGTTTGTTGGGCTCCTCTAAACCAAACTTCTTCACTGTCCAGAGAGTCAGCCCCCTCCCCTGAAGCTTCCTCTAACTGTCCTAGTCCCAACCACCAGTTCTAATTTTTGACTTCTAATCTACCCCGACCCAGCTTCGGCACCCCTCCCACCTAGGTCATCTCATGCACTACCCTCCCTCACCACTAGGTGTCCCCTTAGAGCCACTGACGCCCCCGAGGGGAGCAAGCCCCGCCCCACCCCCTGGAATCATCAGGGCTCCCCACCACAGCACAGCACACCCCACCCCACCCTACCCCCAGCCACACAGAGCTCCTTTGTGCAGCCCTTGTCCACCCCCTTCCTGCCCGGAGCGGGGCACCTGGCAAGCAGGTCTGCCCCAGGCCCGCCCCCTGCCAGCCCCCAGCCCTGGGTGCCAGGTGTGTGGGCACCAGCGCCAGCTCTGGCTGAACCTGAGGGTCACCCTGCCGGGCAGCCCTCCCTTCCTCTCTCCGAGGTCACCCAGGGACTGTGCTTCCCGCCCTGCTCCGCCCCCATCCCCTCCTGCCCTTGGCCCTTCCAGACTCCTGTCCTTGTCTTTCCTTCTGTCTACTGGAGGACTTCCCTCCTCCAGCCCCACCAGGCCCTCCCCACAGCCTCTCACCACCGCCCACCTCCTTCCCCTGAGAGCTCCTTGTTCTGCTCCCCCCTCCCCGCCCAGGTCTGAAGAACTCCTCCTCCTGGAAAGTTGCTGCTGGAAAGGAAGTGACTTCAGCAATTTGGCCACAAGGCTGGGCACTGCTGAGCCCAGCTCAGCTGAAGGCTTGCCCAGCCCACCTCCAAAGCACAAACGGAGCCACGTGCACACACCACCCCCAGCGTGCAGCCGGAACCCTGAACACACGCTTCCCCGGTGATACGCGGAAGGATCTTCGTGTACACACCCCACCCCACTGTACTCACACATCACCCCAGTGTGTTCAGATTCTTGTCTACACACCTCTCCAGTGTACACTAGCGCCCTGCACACAGACACCATCCAGCGTGGCACACACAACACTCCAGTCTCCCCACACCTGCCCAGGACACGCTCTGAATCCTGCACACTCACTCCGATGTACCACATACACAGCCTCTGAATGTCCCCCAGCCCAGTCCACTTACTCTTGTGTGCAGAACCCTGCACACCTGCGGACAGAGTCCTGCACGTGCCTGCTTGCACACAAGTCAGAGGACTTTGCACACGAGATGCTCTGTGCACATACAGTCAGGTACATCCAGCCCTGCATCCTCCACAGCTGAACCTCCCCACGCTTACAATCCCAGGAGGCCCCGCCCCCAGACCTCAGGCCCCAGGAATGCTCTTTTGGAAGTTGGGTGGGGTCCCCAGGCAGGCTGGGATCTAGGGAGCTTCCTGGAGCCCGAGGCTTGAGGCTTCATGTGTCAGTTCGGGGAGTTGCCTCTGCAGGGCAGGGCAGCCCCACCTGGCCTCTGCGGCTCCTGAGCCTGGGTGGGCTAATTCGGGCCCAGAGTCAGGAGGCGGGTCCTGCCCCCACCCCTGCCCCATCTCATCTCAGGAGGGCAGCCTAGCATACCCGAATTACCCAGGTCCTCTCAGCTTCCACAGACTCTAGAAGGGAGGGGTCCTGCGGGGTCAGCTTCACACATCAGGCATTCTGGTCTCTACCTCTGTCCTGGGTTCTGGTCACTGTCACAACCCCTTTCCCTTCCCAGTTCTCTCAGGTCATCTAGGTGCAGGGAAGAGTCCCCAGACTAGGAGGCAGGACTCCAGGGAACTGCCTGTATATCCACGGACCTCACCTTTCTGGATAATGGGGAGTCTGAGTAAGTTGGGTTAAAATATTTTGATTCTAAAGGGCCTCTTTTTGGCTTAAGCTGGGAGGGGGGAAATCCCTGCCATGACTGGGAAGGAAGTACCCCTGATCCCCACTTCCTGGGGTGGCCAGTCACAGACCCGGCTTCCCTATACACTGTTACCTGAGCAGGCTGTGCAGACAGGCCCAGCTCAGCAAGAAAGGCCTGTCTTCTCCAGTGCTTCCAGAGCGGTCTCTTCGGCGGCCTGAGAGTCGCCCCAAAGCCGGGGCCCTCTGCACGCACTCAGCTGGGCAGGCTCTGGGGTCCAGGCCAATGGGCAGACAGGCAGGCAAGCTCCCATCTGTGGAAACAAAAACAGCACCGCAGACATAAGCATGGATACGGGATGAGCCAGAGAGAGGGACCAGGAGGCCATCCTAGATGGGGTCCACTCTTGCACAGGATGAAATTGGCTCCAACTTCATTTCACTGGGGAATGTGAGCCTACCTCTTGAAACCCCAGGTAGCATCGTCGTGCGGGTAGGTACATGTACGCGTGAACATGAACACACATGCTATGGTGAAAAGAACCTGGCCTTGGGAGTCAGAATGGTCCTCGGCTCAACTCTCACCAACTATGTGATCTTGGGCAAGTCAGTTCACCTCTGTCTCTCAGTTTTCTCATCTATAAAAAGGGGAGAGCTCATGAACGGGGAGAAGCACGCTGGGGAAACTAGAAATGCTAAGAGCTCACACGTAGGTGTGAGGGTTGCTGTTCGAAGTGATGGTGAATGCAGATTTTCATGAGAGGTGTATAGGCAGCTGGCATTTACCCTTCTCCATCAGCGACTGGTTATATGTCTCTTGTTTTCTTTAATAATCGTGGCCCTCCTTACCGCCCCCCCCCCAACCGGCTTCCTGCCCATTTGTCTGCCTCCCTGAGGTCTGTACTGAAGCCGAGAGTGGGTCTGGGAACCAGGCCTCAGGGACTGCTTATAGGTTTTGGTTGCCTGGGAATGTGTGTGTGTGTGTGTGAGAGGGAGAGATCCTGCCTGTACAGATGCACGTCTGTGAGCGTCAGCTGTCTGGGCAAATACACCTGTGTGTGGCTTCCTGGGTCTACTTAGCCTTCTGTGTGCTTCTCTGGGTGTATTTGTATGTCTATACGAGTATATGTGTAAGAGTGTTACACGTATGGGACTGTGTGTGTGTGTGTGAGCTGATACTTGTGTTCAGTGTCTTCAATTATATGTGTGGGTGTGTGCACCTGGGTCTGTTCAGTTCTTTGTGTGTGTCCAGCTGAGCCTATGTCTGCACGCCTGTGGGGACACAGAGGTGTGTGTACCTAATGTGTGACAGGTGTGCCCAGCTGTGGTCAGGGGGTGAGTGCCCATGTGTGCACACAGCTCTCTGCATCTCACTGCTGTCAGGAGCTGAACCGGCTTCTGCCCATCTCTGACTCTCTGGGCGTGTGTACTGGGGCGGGGCGTGTGTCCCTGCAGGCTTCCAATCTCGAGGCCTGTGACTGCGGGCACTGGTGTCACTGTGGATCAGTGTTGCCTCCCTCCTACCTCTGCCTTTCTCTGCGTTTTCAGGGTCATGGTGTGATGGCATGACTGGTCACAGTGTCCCTGTGGGTCTGTTTCACTGTGGGTCAGTATGTGCTCACGTGTGTAACTCTGCGTGTGTGTGCTGTATGACTTTATCGTTGTGCATCTGTGTATGTCAGTGGGTCCTTGTGCCATGTCATTGTATGTCTGTGTCAGTGTCAACATGGGTGAGTCTGTGTGCCATGGTATGCCTGTCAGTAAAACGGTGCCTCAGTGTTTGTGTGGTGCCTTTATGTAACTTGTCAGTGTGTGTGCGCACGCGTGTGTGTGTGTGCATGGGAGACCCTTTGTGAGACAGTGTGTGTCTGTGTCACTGTGTTTGTATGCCTGCTTCCCTCCTCCCTCCCTATCTCCTGCGTTCTCTCTCTCTCTCTCTCTCTTTCTGTAGGAGCCAGACAACTCCCCAAGCCTGGATTAGGGACAATTTATCCACAGGCAGAGAAGGAGAATTCCAACCTGCCAGAGCCTCCCTCCTCTGATCCGTCCCCCCTTCCCCCCTGGTTGGGTGGGCAGAGAAATGCAGCCGGGCAGCTCCCAAGCCCTTGGGGAGCCCCCACCTCTGCAGCTCCCCAGAGGCCCAGGAGGGCGGAAAAGATGGAAATCTGGGTGGCCCCAGAGCCCTCCAGTGGGGGTGGATTGGCCGCCCCCCCCCCAGGCCGCCACAGCTCAGCTCATCTTGGCCCTGTTCTCCTACATATGGTGGTGGTGGGTGGGGGGAGTCTGCATGAGGTCTGCCTGGCCCTGGGGGCTGGGGCGACCTAAGGAGTAAAGCTGCTTCCAACCCCTCCACAGCCTGATACTCCCCAACTGATAAACGCCAGCTCCGACACCCCCGGAAATGTAAATGACTGGGGAACTTGCGCCTGTGCCCGCACAGGCTGGGGGGATGCTGGGAGGCAGGGGACAGCGTGGTGGGGGGAACGCAGCAAGGGGGGAGCAGGGGCTGAGCTGGGACTAAGGCTCCCTTCACGGTGCTCCAAGCGCAAGGCAGAATCACATGTTTCCCATTAGCTGCTCTGGCCTCCTTGTTCAGGGGGTGTTGGCTGGGGGAGATTTGTTCTGGTTGCAGACACCAGCCGAGACCACACAAGAGAGAGAGTAAAAGACAGAGAGAGAGAGAGAGAGAGAGAGGAAGAGAGAGAGAGGAAGAGAGAGAGAGAGAGAGAGAGGAGAGATTGAACGCCAGAGGGAGAGGAAAAGACAGAGAGCGAGCGAGAAAGATACACAGAGACACACAGGGAGAGAGACAGAGACAGAGAGACATGAGAACAGAGACAGGCACACACAAACACAAAAGCAGAGGGACAGAGACGGGTGATGGGAGAGGCTAACAGAGTGGGGGACAGGGAGAGCAACAGGGAAGGCGACTGCAGTGCAGAGAGACGAGTCAGAGGCTGAGGAGCGAGTCAGTGAGGCACAGAGTGCGAGTCAGGCCAGGAGGGACTGAGGGGGCGGAGGGCGGCGCTGGGGCCGCAAGCCTGATGGAGGGGACCCGAGGGTGACAGAGCGGGAACCTGCTGCAGGGCCAGGGAGGGCAGGGGCGGTGGGTGGGGACGCGGGTGGGCAGGGGGAGTGGCTGCTCCAGCGCCACCGGGCGGGGCGGCCAGGAGCCTGGAGCCTCCCGCCTCCTGACCCTCGAGCCTGGGAGAGATAACAGGCCGGAATAGTGCTGACTTGCGGTTCAGAAATCCAATATCCTCCGCGGCGCACTAATCGACTACCTGAGCTCCCGGTCCGCGCCGCCGAGCTGCCCCGATTAATCCTGCGGCTCCACAGCCTTAATTAGTTTAACAGTTTCAGGGGCAGGAGAGGCAGGCATAGGGGCTCCCAGACCTGCGGGGACACAGGCCCCCATGCCAGCCCTGCCTGGTGCCCCACCTCCCCAGTCACACCTGCCCCAGCCCCAGAGGCCCCTTTCCACACCATCTGCAAAACACTGGGTCCTTCCTCCTGGGGGACAGTCCCAAGGGCTGGCACCTGGGTCAGAAGGTAGGTCTTGTGGAGCAGAGACTCCCCCATCCCAGCTTGTCCCCGCACCCGTGGCCTGGGTGCTTGCTCTGGCCTGCGCTTTGGGGCCCTGCCAACCATCAGCCCCGTACCACTGAGCAACATGTCGTCTCTTTAGGGCGACAGACAAGCTCCCAAGTTACTGACAACCCCCCAACAGCATGAGATAATCACACATGTCACTCCCCACACCGGCATGAGATAGGCACATGGTGACATCTCACACATACCCAACAGTCAGAGACACAGGAGTACGAGAGAGTGACTACCCTCCTAACAGGATGAGCTAAGCACAGAGCCTGTCACTTCCTCCAAGGCCTGAGATGGGCACATCTGATACCCCAGACAGTATGAGACAAGAACACAGGTTGTCACCCTCACAATGGTGTAACTGACATACAACCAGGCGCCCCCTCACCCACTGATAGGATGCAAAATGCACAGAGAGCCTGTCTCTCACTCACTGTCTCTCTCTCTCTCTCTCTCTCTCTCTCTCACACACACACACACACACACCCCTCCCTCACCTTCCAGGTGTGACAGAGGTACGGACCCCTCCCCCAAACACACAGAGTATAAGCCAGGGACACGACCTCACCCCTTCCCCATCAGTCCTCCCTCCAGACTGCAGGATGGGTAAACGACATGTCACCCTGGCTGCTCTGGACGGGTGACAGCCCACCCCACCCCTCCCCCGTCACTGCCAGCCTGGTGGTGCCGTCCTCTGCCTGCAGAGGCGTCACAGCTCACAGGGCATGAATGTCACCCCAGCACTGCCAGAGCCGGGCCCAGCCACATGTTGCCCCAGTGACAAACACCACTGGCCCCAGGAGGTGGAGGTGCACAGGGCTCTGGGCGTGACCTTGGTCACTGAACACCAGGAGGGGAGGTGCCGTGGCCTCCCTCCTGGGTAACCCACTGGCCCCGGAGCTGGGGAAGATGAGTGCTGGGAAGAAAGCCACCAGGGCACACAGACAACCTGAAAATGCCACCTCCCCAGGCAGCCACCCCCACCCCACTTCTAACTGAATGTAGCTGTTATCGAGGGAGGGGGCAGACTGTGTAGTGGAGGGAGGCTGTCGACGAGGCCTGAGGAGCAGATCCTACAAGACTTCTTAGAGGCGGCGGAGGGTAGGCAGGGTAGGGGTTGCTGTCACCATGCCCTCAGGGCCCAGGACTGAGGGAGTGGGACGATAGCTTCAGACTCCCACTGTGGCCAGGGGAGCCCCTCTTTCTTACAAGGGCCCCCTCTCCAAATTCAGGCCACAGAGCCTGACAAGGAGGCCAAAGTCCAGGGGCATGACTCACCCAGGGAACAGGCCCAGCCTGCTGGCCAGAAAGTGAGGGAGGACAGGAGCCAAGGGGCCTGGGTTCAAGTCTGAACTCCTCCCAGGCCAAGCACAGTGACCTTGGAGCAGAGGCTCAGTCTCTTTGGCTTTGGGGAGGTGGGGAAGAGGCAGCAGCCAGGGAAGCGCTGAGGCTGCAGACCAGCAAGCAGAGAACTGGGGGCCACGGGAAGGAGGACACAGCGGGTCCAGCCCCTGGCTCCACCGCTTCCTCACCAGGAACCTCAGCTTTCTGTACCTCAGTTTCCTCAGCTGTAAAGCAGGAACGATAACGTCAGCCTCACGAGATAACACAGCATGAAGTGGACAGGTGCTCAGGAAACGGGAGCTTCTTATTGAAGAGGGGAAAAGAGACTAAGAGAGGGCAGGAGACTTGCCCAAGCCACGGATCAAGCCAGTATCGGCTGAACTCGGCCTCCACCTCCAGGCTTCCCACCTGAAGCTGTTTCTTAAGACTGCTTGGAGACTGACTGTGTGTGCACGTGTGTGTCAGGGTGCTGTTGCTTATAGAGCGGCCCTACTGTCCAGTGAGGATCAAGGAAATGGATAGGATATAGCCTGACCTTTACCCTAAACCCCACTTGGCCCACCTTCAAACTTTGGACCAGAGGGCCAGCTCTATGGGAGGGAGGCAGCCCACACTCCAGCCCCCATAAGCAGCACCAGCACCTGGTGCTCCGAAGGACTGGGGGACTGGGAGGTCAGTGTCTGGGGCCCTCTCGTTGTACAGGAGCTCAGAGAGGGACAGGCCTAGCCTAAGGTCACACAGCATGACAGCAGCAGAGTCCAGAGCCCTGGCCGGCGACAGCCTCAGAGCAGAGTTGTCTAGCCCCTAGGGTGGCTGGAGCTGGGGGGCCCTGGGGGACTGAGCAAAACGTGGCGACAGATGGCCTGCCGAGGCAGCGGCGATCTGGGCGGCTGGCAGGCATGCTCGCTCCCGCGCAGGGAAGCGGCTAATTTTAGCTGAGGCCTCGATGCCAGCTTTGTTCCCCCCACCCACCCGCCGAGGGGGCCCAGCATGCCTTGCGTGCAACCCGCCTCCCCCAGGCACCCCTACTCCCCCGCCTGGCCACTTGGTGAGTAGTGCCCAGACCCCAGGGTCCTAGAACTGTCTGTCTGGCTAGGTCTCATCACACCCAGAGGCAAGGGCTGGGCCCTGGAGGCCTGGCATCCCCACCCCAGGGCCTGCTTCCCATGACGGGAAGCTCATTCTGAAGAGGGGCTGTGGGGAGAAGGGCTAGAGGCCACTGCCCAGACTGGGAGGGAGGGCCTGACAGCAGGGGCTGCCAGTCTTTGCGGGGGGGTGGGGGTGGGCATTGTCCTCCACCAGATACTTAAGGAGACAGGACCCTTATTCTACCCCTGCCCCGAGCCAAACAAATTCTTCTGTGCTGGAGTCCCCCTCCAGCACAGCGTAGTGTTGAGCAAGGGGGTGGGAGTCACTTTACCCTTTCCCTGTTCTTTATAAGCCCGATTTTGCTCCAGGAACTCAAAGTACTTTAAAAAAAGTCAGAGATAGAGCAAGGGTAGTACCCCACCCGCACCCCGTGCCACTGGGGGAAACTGAGGCACAGTCTGAAACAGCTTTCATTGTAGCAGGGGAGGAACAAATCCCAGGAATCGGTGAGGGAAGCCTAAACATGCTCTACTTTGAGTTCTTAGAGCTGGGGGCTTCTTGGGCCAGCTCAGCCCCTAAGACTACCCTCTGCCTCCACCTGGGCTGGTAGAAGGTAAGCTAGATGGATGGAGCCCATCCTCTGAAACCCTGGGAAGGGAGGCCTGGCATTCTTGGTTCCTGGTACCCCACCCCCTGTTGGCTCTTTGACCTTAGAACCTCTCCTCCTCATCTCAGGTTCAACTACATGTGCCCAATGGGGTGCCAGGACATCTGGCCCCCGCTTGAAAGGGGACTCCTTCGGGGTGATTCTGGAGGGGCCCCCTCTCCCAGTTCCAACCCAGGGGCCGTGAGGGTAATGGCCAAGTGGGAAATAGATAAAGAAGGCTGGAAAGAAATCTATGTACTAGAAGGAGAGAGTCGGAAGAAGAGAGAGAGAATGAGAAACCAAGGCAAAGAATCAGATTCAGGAAGAGAGAGACGGAAAGAGGGGGAATGTGGGGGCAAGAGAAACAGGGCAGAATGAGGGTGAAGAGGCAGGAAGAGCTGAGGAGGGAGGGGCTGCGGGAGAGACAGAGAAGAAGCCAGAGGAAGGAGAAGAGTGAAAAAGAGACTCAGGAAGAGAGGGACAGAGGAGGAGGAAAAAGACAAAGAGACAGAGAGACAGGCAGGATGAGGCAGAGACAAAGACAGAGAGAGAGAGCAAGACACACGCAGAGGGGAAGGAGATGGAGAAGGAGTTGCCGCCGACGGGGCAAGGCTCAGGGAACTGAAGACACCACAGGGAGCTGGAGACACACAGAGGGACTGACACACCCAAAGACCAACAGACACAGAGTGAAAGGGCCAGACGCACTCAAGAGACTGGGGAGGGAGGAAGGGGGAGACACTAAGTGATAAAGTGTGTGTGTGTAGGGGGGCAGCAGGAGTAGACAGAGGCAAGGAGGGAGGGGGCCTGAAGAGGAGGAGGGGGAGATGTCATCGTCAGAGCTGGGGGGGACCGGACAGAAATGGAATGTGGGTCTGGGCATGAGGCTCACAGATGCATCGGCTCCGGTTTCAGCTGGGGCAGTTGGCTGCTGGGGGGGGGGGGAGATGGTGATGGTGGGGAGGGAGAAAGGAGCAGAGCTGACAAGGGAGGGGGGCCTGTTGCCATGGCTGCGGGCACGGCAGGGGCACAGTCTGCTGGCACTTGTAGTTCTGGGCATGGTAGGGGGCAGACTGAGGGGGAAAGAGGGCAGTGATGAAGAAGCCTGGCCCCTGCCCTCGGGGCTCCACCAGGAAGAAAGTTTCCAGAGAGAGGATGGGAGACCTTGGGAGCTGAGCAGAGCTCTGGGCCCTGCTCCGCTCCATGGGGGGGACCACTCTCTGGGGTGCCGGTGGGCATCCCTGGTTCCCATCCGTGCCTCAGGCTGGCCCCTGGGGATCCTCTTTCTCTGTCCCCTCCAGTCTAGCTGAAGATCCCGCATGCTGCTGCTGCTGCTGTTTCTGCTTGCAGGGGAGCAGCAAGATTGTGAATTCAGGATCTGTAATCCTAACGCAGAGCCCAGGCCTACCGGGCTCCAGTTGCCAAGGCGACGGAGGGTCAGAGGGCAGCGCAGGGCGCCCGCTCCTCCAAGTCAGAATCCCAATTGTTAAAGCCCAAGAATAAACAGCTGAAGCGGCCATGGGGGGGCCGGGAGGGGGGCTGAGGTCTGCATCGGCTCAGTGTGGTGTTGTCAAGCGAGATGTCACTAATTGTCTGAAGGAACGGGCTGAGGCAGCTCTTAACTGCTTCTGTGCCACCGGAGACACCTTGGCTGCCTGGCCCCATCCCCCGGGCCTCGCAGCATTCCACCGGGCCGGCTCGGTGGCGGGGGGAGTGCTGGCCCAGCACAATCCCTGCCTCCCTTGCACTGAACCCCTACATACTTTGGCTCCCAACCCTCCTCCCTGCCCCGCTTGGAACCTCCCACCTGCAAGCGAAATGCTTTATGTCCCCAGAACCAGTACCCTCCAATTACTGGAATCACACTACTCCTTATAGCCCAGAACTGCCACTCTGGCCTGCAAAAGCCCTCCCAGCTCCTCCAAATCTCTTCTTCCTCATCCTCTCAGAAGTCAGGGATTCTGGTACAAGGTGTGTGGACTGCGGAGGAAAACAGATTTCGGGTTCTTCTGATCTTTGGTGGGGGTATAAGCCCTCCTACGGGAAGAGGGAAGGTCTGTGGCATCCTCTGTGCAACTCCCTACTCTTAGTCACACACCAGAACTAAAGACCTGAACGGAGCCTGGAAACCTGGTTTCTAGCTTTGATTGTTCTACCTACTTGCTGTGTGACTTTTGCCAGGATATTTTCCATCCATGAGCCTATCTCCTCATTTACTATCCATCCTAAACATTTAGTAGTGCCTATTCTGAGCCATGCCATGTCTGGAAGCCCTGCCCAGAGGAACTTCCAACCCAGCGGCTGAGAAAGGCTCATAAGACAAGGTAGAAAGCAATCAGAGGTCCATCAGGTAAGATATTCAATGAAAAACACGGAGCAGTCTGGTAAATCGTTCAGTGGACGGCTGCTGCTGTTAGGAGCAGTCAGTACTGGTATCGCCGTTATGACGGACGGTCGCTAAAAGGGTGTAGGTCATCAGGGAAAAGATTGGGGGGAGGTCGGTTCTGGAAGGCTTCCTGCAGAAAGTGGTACCTGGTAAGATTTGGACAGGTGGGCAAGAAGGTAGAGTGCACCAGGAGAGAGATCTTGTGAGCTGCTCTGTACACTCTCAGGGTCGTGTGCTCAGCCCCGCCCAGAGCAGGAAGGGCGAGGCCTTCAATGGTCTCCCCGCCCCATGGGCCGGCGCTGCCTCCTCCTCCACCTACTGCGCCTCCCGATCTCCGGAGAGCGGAGCCTGGGAGGGGCGGGCCGCCCGTGGGCACAGCTCCCGGAGATTGGTAGCACCTGGAGTGATGTCATGGGGCGGGGTCAGGTCTTCGGACACGCCCCTGCCCCAGACCCCGCCCCCCCGCTCCGGGCCGAAGCGTGGGTCCCGGGAGGGGTCGCTCAGGCAGCCTCGCGGCCCCCTCAGGTGGCAGGCGGGGCTGGGGCGCTGTCCGTGGGCAGGGAGCTGGGCGCGGAAACAGGGGATCCCCCAGAGAGGGCCTAGCCCAGCCCCGGGCTGGACTCGTACAAAAGGCGACTTGTTCTTTCTTGGGATGCCTGCGCCTTCTCAAACATACCTAGAGCCACACTCCGGGGGGAGCTACACCCACACATGGCTGCACAAACCCGCCGGGGTGGGGAACAGGGGGCTGTCGCCAGCCCCAGAGGTTGGCGTTAAGAACTTTGCCCCAGCCACCCCTTGCCACAGACTAAACATCATTCACCTCACCCCATCCTAGCCCAAGTGACCTGGATACTCCCACAGTCTCCTGCAGAGCCCTGGGGACACTGACCCAGTCACATTCTCATGACTATCCTCTCCCTCAGACCAACTCTAGCGGCTCACCAACTCCTCTGGAGCCAGACTGCCAGTTTTAAAGCGGGTGCCACACTAGTGTGTGACCTTGGGACACAATGAGGCTCAATAAGGGTTACTTTTTACTGAGCACTTGTTCTGTGCCAATCTTTACAATTGCCCTTTATGGTGAGTACTATTAGTCCCATTTTGTAGCTGGGGAAACTGAGGCTTACGTGAAATAGCTTGCCTAAGGCAGAGGCAAGGATTTGAACCCTGGTCAAACTTGACTTCATAGCCCACGTTCTTCCGTGTATTATCTCTTCCTCCCATCACACCATGCTACCCTCTAACACCCCACCACACACAGTAAAGCCATCTCAGAGTTAGGGTGTAATTCTCCACCCCAAACACATCTCAGTGTCACCGTCTAGTATCAGGCAGCTTCTCTCACTAATCAGTGTGTGTTCTGGGGGGTAGTCTCCTACCTTTAAGCTTCCCCAATCCCCAATGATGGCTATCAGAGTCATAAATGGGACACAGTAGGAGCAAGGCCAGAACAGGCTACCTCTAACCTTTCCAGCAAGCTCACCTCCACCTCCCCTGACCTTAGGATGAAAAAGCACTGCCATACTGGCTGGGGCTCCAGGCCTGTAGCTCTCCCTGACCCCTTGGGCCAGGACCTTCCCCTAGCCCCCAGTGCTTGCTGAGAACAAGTCCTCGAAACAAACTCCTTCCTGGGGATGTCAAAGCACCTTTCCTGGGGGAGGCGGCTCTATGATCCCCTGAGCAGGGCTAGGATCCGGTTACTCTTTCCCCAGCTGTGCCTGGACTCCTTGGGGCTGACCTTTCACCTCATCCAGGCCAGGACCCAAAGGGGGCTGGAGTCCAGCCCTCACCTCCTGTTAACCCTCTGCATTCCTCATCTTTCCATTCCAGAGCCCCCGCGGGGAGGGGGTGGTCTCAGGAAGCCCAGCCGGGCATGCCAACCTTTTCCCACCCTCCCATCCTGGGGTCTGGTTTCCCAGAGAGCTTTACAGAATGCTCCTCCCTGCCCCCTGCCCAAGCTGCCCTGCCCTGCTGGGATCAGATACCTCCGCCCAAGCAGCTGAAAATGACCTGGGCTATTTTCGCTCTGGGATCACGTTGCAAACTCCCCCTTGAGCTGGCAGCTTCCCACAATCCCTCCAGACCGTTGCCCCCCACTCCTCATCCCTCACCCAGAACCACTAACCAATAGGACAGAAGGGCTGTAAGAGACCACTGGCCTGAGCCCCTCAGATGGGGAGACTGAGACCATGAGGAGTCAGGTATAGGACTGGGCAGAGAACCAGGCTTCCTGGGTCCCCGCCCAGGTCTCTTTCTACTATCTAGCACAGCCTGCTCTGTACCCTAGATCTCAGAGCCTCTGACCCAGCCAAAAACCCAGCCGACCTCCTCCAAGCACCAGCAAGTCACACTGGAGGCTACCCACAAATCTCTGGGCCACCCTGCATGTCAGAAACTGCTTCTGCTACACTCTTTTCTTTGTTTAGAACTGGGACCAGATCTGTACCTGTGTCACAGCTATGTGGACCACGGGAATGTTCGGGGGGTTGCAAACTGGGAGGAAAGACAGGGGGACAGACCCAGAGGAATAGGAGGCTGATTCAGGCTTCCAGAGGTTTACATTGCACAATCCTTCCATGTTCCCAGCAGCCCCTTGCCCCACCTTCTCGGTACCCACCCACCCCCCGCCCCGATTCCTACAAACCCAGCCCCCTCCAGGCCCCTGCCCCTCCACCTCAAGCCCTGGTCCTCCTGGGCAGGAATGTGACTGGTCAGGTCTGAGCTGACCACATGAGTGGCTATAAGGCGACAGACCCCCATCCTCCCATCCCCCCAGCCTGGGGGAAGCTCACATACCAAGGTGAGGTGGGAGCTGCTTTAACCCTTTGCAGCCAGGCTTCCAGGGTGAAAACGAGGGGGTACTCTACTTCCAATGGCCACTCCCAAACGAGTGCCGCCAGGCTGGGGAGTGCAGGCAGAACCTACTTCCCCCAGTGGGTGGAATGGGAGTACTTGCCCTGCTAGTCCCTGTTAAGAAAAATTATCCTTTGCCACACCAACTGTTTAGTCTCATCTCCCATGACATTTAGAAAAACAGTCATGAACTGGTGCTGAGGGAAGAGAAGGAAAGGAGGTATCATGAACCCCAACCTCGGGAGCCCCTGGTCTGATGGGAGAAATACAACCCTGCCCTGGGGAGTCTGATGGGGGAGACCAGGCACAGAAGCTGGGACAAAGAGCTGAGAGCAGAGAAGAGCATGGAGCCGCACAGAAGTGGGAGGAAGCCAGGGCAGGAGCAGAACAAGCCAGGTGGGGTCAGATCGGGCAGGCTTCCCGGAGGCCCCTCTGCCCACACCCCTCCCCCCAGGCTCTGGAATCTCGGGGGTCAGGGCTGAGGGACAGCCCCGCCCCCTGCTCCCCTCAGGCTTAGGAATTCCACCAGCCAAGGGGGGGGGCGGCTGCTTCGGCCTCAGTCCAAGTTGGCTCCCACTGGACCAGGAACTACAGCTCCTCCTCGGCCCCCCCTCCACACCCAAGCCCCTGGGCTGGCCCCCGGCCCCCTCCCTCGCCCTCCCAGGCTGGCACGGTGTGTGCCAGGCGCTGGCAGAAAACAAACCCGCCGGGGTGGGTTTGCAGGGAGCGGGGTAACCTTGACACAGTTGCGGCAGTCGCTAATGGCAGACACACACTCCGCCTGTTCTGGGGGGACTGTTGCCGTTGCTAGGAAACCGGCAGCCGCGTGAATGGAAATGGGTCAGTAAACCTGGGGAGAGATAGTGTGACACTCGAACCACTGCAGCTGCTCCAGCCCACACCGAAATCCCTCCTCTTCAATATTTATCACTCCCGCCTGGGCCCTCGGCTCCTGCCAGGCCCTGCACCAGCCTGGCCCTCAGGCCCCCCGCAAGGCTCAAGAGAGGAGGGGGAGAAAAGAGATGTGGGGGTTGCTTATCCGCTCCTTGGGTGGGGGGGGAGCCCCAGGAGGGATGGAACTGGTTCTGGAAGAGATTGAACAGGAAACAGTCTAATCCCGTGGCAGGGAAGGGGTTAAAAGGTCAATTCACGCCTGTTCCTGATTTAGGCACCGTGGTAAAATTACTGCGAGTGTGAGCGGGTTGCGACTGCCGGCTTGCCTACCTGCGGAGGGACTGATTAAGACAGGAGACCTCTCTCCCAGTGTGTAAGAGATGGCGGGGGAGGGGGCACCCAAAACATGGCCAGGAATCCCTCACAGCCTGGCAATTCCCCCAATACAGCCCAAGGCTTCCTAACAGCCAGAACTGATGCCCCTCGAACAACCTGAGAGTACCCCAAACGGACAAAAGCTGCCTATTGCCTTACAATGTCATCCTGTACAGACACTCCCCGCAAACAGCCAGACACTTGCTGTTCAGAAAACCTTGACAACACCCCTGCACAGATACCCCACAACAGAACGTGACAACTGCAATTCAGAACACTGCAGTTCAGCACAGCACCTATAAACAAGCCGACAAACCTAGGCACAGGCAAAACTGTGTTCGACTGTGTGTTGAATCTTCTGTAACTTCCCCATAAGGCTGGAGCCTCCCCACACAGCCTGCCCTAACCCAAAGCCTGGCTCTGCGGTTCATCTATGTTTTTTCCTCCCTCCCATTGTCAGCCTCCTTGTCTTGCACACACCCCAGTAAACTGCCCCTGTGTTTGCTCTTCTGGACACACCATCCCACAAGCTAGCTGCCTCATGCACCGCACCCCCCATTCCCTGGAGGCTGGCTGGTCACTGACACACACATTCCCTTCCCCTAGAAGCAAGCAGAGTCTCACAGCCCTGCCTGACACAAGCTCTTGTTCTTAGGCGCAGGCCTCTCTACTGACAACAGGGACCCTGGGAATCAGCAGCACCACTTGGGTGATATGCCCCCTCCACCCATCACAATCTCAGCCAGGATCCCTGGAGGGTGTGTCTTGGGAAGGGAGGCACTCCAGCTTTCTGGAGGAGGGGGGGATACCTCAACAGGAATCTCCCAGCTGACTCGGTTCTGTGTGCTCCTATCTCCTAGGATACATCAGTCAACACAGGCTCCGAGCCTGTCAGAGCTGGAAGGTGCCTTAGGGAGTCACTAATCCAGCCTCCTCTGCTATGCAGGAGGAAACCGAGGCCCAGAGAGGGGAAGTGCCCTGCCCAAAGTCACACAGCCCAACTGCTGCTTCCAGCCCCTTTCTCTTCTACAGTCTCTGAGAGCCCTCCATGATAACTGGGGGTGGGGGACAGTCAGCCTAGGAAGGTTTCTCTGAGGCAGAGCGAGATGGGACTGGATTAGCTAGGAGAGGGAGAGCCTGTAGTCCTAGAGAGTTTATGAGAACTGCCCAGCAGTGTATTCAGACACATGGGCACCTGGCAGCCCTGGAATCTGGGCCACATAAGCTTCCTCGAATTTGTACTTTGCCAAATTTATCTGGTAGACACTCACCCCCAACCCACTTCCTATCCCAGGGCCCCAGAGAGCTGCCTCCCCAAACCAAAGGTAAAGGGAGGCTGCTCTGTTCCCTATACCTGGCCTAGAATGTACATTCTAGGGAATCCCTGCCTTTTATTATTATTATTAATTTGTTATTATTTTTTGGCCACACCATGTGGCATGTGGGATCTTAGTTCCCTGACCAGGGATTGAACCCACGCCTCCTGCAGCGGAAGCGTGTGGAAGCATGATGTCTTAACCACTGGACTGCCAGGGAAGTCCTCGCCTTTTATTATTTAAATAGTTCTCTGCCAGGGAGCCTCTGGGATGCTGTGAAAGACGTTTTCTGCAAGGTAGTTTTAATTTCAACTCCATTTTGCTGAAAAGCAAAACGAGGCTCACAGAGGTGGTGTAGTTTGTTCAAGTTCACACAGACAACAAATGGAGCCTTGAGTTCCTTCCAGTACACAAGGAAGGCCCATCCAACAGGAAACAGGGAGAACCGGGGGGAGGGTGGGATAGGAGGAGAGGGAAGGGTGGGAGTTGACACAGGCCCAGGCCCAACATCCTGGGCTGAGGGGGAGCCAACAAGCATTTGAATTTGAATCTGGGTATCTGGGTTCCACCCCCCACCCACTCTAGCAGAGGTGGAGTGGAAGGTCAGCAAGGAGATGGGAGGGAGAGGAAAGCAGAAGTCCACCAGCTTCTCAGCCTGCATGGGCCATGCCCCAGGGAGCTGGGCCGGGGGCTGCCCCAACTTCCTGGCCCCAGAGCTGTCTGCCAGCCTCCACCCCCACCTCCACCTCCACCCCCCAACAGCAGAGGGAGCTTTGTGAGGAGACCCTGCCTCCTCCCAGGGCCTCAGTTTCTCCATCTGTACTAAGAGCTAGCCTAGCAGGAATGATTTCTTAAGGGCCCTTCCAACTTTAACATAATGTGGCGAACAGTCCTAATTCTCAGTCTCCACCACAAATGTATGTCTCTCCCCCAGACTGGAACTAGCTGAGAACCACCTTAGATATGTGTTTAATGAATAAATGAACACTCAACAGAACCAATGTCTTTCCATCCTTCCCAGACCAACTGAGAGGCACTACTTACCTCGGAAGGCTGAATTTCTCGAGGTTGCTGGAAGGGAAGGGGGATTCGAACACTTTGAAGGCTCTGAAGGGGGCTGTCTGATACACAGGTGCCCTTTATTTCCTGTCCTGACCATATGCAGACACTATGGTGATTGCTTTAAATGTTCTTCAACTTCAAGGCCGTGGCTTACCTACTATCATCTAGCTTTTCAAATGAGCAAACGGACTAAGGAGTGAAGGGACTTGCTCAAGGTCACACAGCCAGTGAGTGGAGGAAAAGGTATTGGAACTGCACCTATCCCCCCTGCTTGTTTCGCACGGTGAGGGTCTGCTGGGTTGGGGCAGGACGTGAAGTTGAACAGGGACCACTGGCAAGGGGAGAGGGGGTCCACCCCAGGAGGGGGAGGTGCCTGCTGAGTTGCCAAAAGGTTCATCAGTTTGCAGAGCACCAAATGGTACTGGAACTAGCAGAGTGGTGGGAAAGCATCTCTTCCCCTCCCCCACAAAGGGCAGGGTAGACCTCTTTCCCTCCCGCAAGACACCGTGCCCAGAGTGAGCCCTAAGAGGTCACTTACCTACTCCCCTGGATCCCAGGGCTCCTGTAAAAGGAAGCCCCTCCCTCCCGGGAGCCCTTTTCTTGATTCCGGGACCTGCAAGGTGCAGAGCCGCCCCCAAAGAAAGCTGCCGCCGCCGTCGAGAAAATTGTCCAGGATTTTTCTGGCACATCCGACCACCATGCGGGAGATGGGGGTTGGGGAGTGGTTGCGAGAAGGTGGCCTCAACTCCCTCCTAGAAGCCCTTAGGCGCCTCCAGCTTGAGCAGGAGGCTCTGGTCCGCAGGCCCAGCCGTTCTCAGGCCCGAACGGTCCGTCTCCGACTTTTCCCGCCGCCGCCTCTCGGGCTACCTGGCAGGCCTGCACAGCCCCCTGATCCCTGCCACCCCCGCCCCCTCCCAGATGAGGCCGCAGAGCTTCTGACTCCTGGAGGAGGTGACGGGCCGAGAGGGAAACCAGGCGGCTGGGGGAGGGGCGCTGCCTGCACCTGGCCCCTCTCCGCCGCCCTGGCCGGGAGGGGCGGGACTGGACCCCCGCCAGACCCGAAAAGCACGGCGGGGGATGGGGGTGGTTTGTGCCGCCTGCCTCGCGTGCAGTATGGGGGGCGGGTCTGGAGATCTCCCCCAAGTACCCTCGCCGCGGGGGCGCCCCCTAGGGTCGGGTTGCAAGGCGCCCCTTCCCGAGCCGCGCGCTCAGCCCGCTCCCCCGGCCGGCCGCGCTCTCCAGCTGCAGGAAATTCCAGAAGCTCTCCATCATCCCGGCGCAGCGCGCAGCCCGGGCTGCCAAGGCTCCCCGAAGGAGAGCCACATGCCGGCCGGCCGCGCGGCCCGCCCTCGCCCCCCCTTCCAACCCGGCCGGGCAGCCACGTCGGGCCGGGCGGGGGCCCGGCCGGCCGCCCCTTCCCGCGCCCCGGGCCCAGCGGAATGCGTGGCAGCCCCGGCTGGGGGCTATTTTGAGCGGGAGGGGAGCGGCCCAGCCTCGGTGTTTTTGGCTTTTTCCTGGCCCCCGGCCCGCCAGCCCGGGCCCTCGGCTGCCCGCGGAGTGGGGGGGGGTCACGTGGCGAGGGGAAGGGGAGGGCCGCCGCGATCCGTCTGGGGCTCGGGCCCCGGCCCAGGCCCGGGAGGCGCCCGGCGGCGGTCCGGACCTGCGCTCTCGGCCGAGGCCGAGCCGGAGCAGCGGGATTATTAATAGCGCGCCTGGCTCCGGCTGCGGCTCCAGGGCGCCCGCTACCTGCACGCCCCTCCTCCGGTGAGCGTGGGCGGCCAGGGCACTCCCTCCCTAGCAGCGGACTCAGGCCTCACTGGATAGCGCCACTGGGCACCAGTAGCCAATCACCGGCCTCGATTTCCTTACCTGTAGATTGGGGGTGAGCTACCTGGCTTTATACGGTGGGTACCAAATAAAGGTTTTGCTTGCTGTGTGCCTCTCCTTGGCCAAAATGCCGTCTCTTTTGGGGGCCTCAGTTTTCCCGTTTATAAAATGAGGGGGTCCGAGAGGACTCTTAACAGGGGAAGAATCCCTCATATTCGAATAATGCATTTTCACTTACAACCCATTTGAGCTTATGGTCTACCCGATGGCAAGATCCAACACTGGGCACTTGCCCTGTATAATTAGCATGCATTAACTCACTTGATTATAAAGTTCCCATAAAGCAGGTAATGTTCCTTCTTTACTGATGAGGAAACTGAGGCTCAGGAAGGTTAAGTGACCCGCCAAAGGTCACACAGTGGCAGAGGCCAGAATTAGCAAAATTCTGGCTCCAGAGGCTGCGTAAACCACTGAACTATAGTGCCCTGAGACGAGCAGGACAAACACTGCCCCGTTTTCACAGAAGAGTAAACTGAGGCTCAAAGTGATTTGCTCAAAGTTGCCTTTGACCAGTTAGTGGCAGAGCTGAGCATCTAACACAGATCTTCCAACTCCTAGTCTAATGCCCTGCTGCAGTCCTCTGAATCTGTTCACCTCCTGCCCTGGGGCAGCTACTGGGGCCCCTAGGATGGGATCTAGAAATGGGCACAAAGCTGTGTCCAGGGCCCTGGAGGATCACCCTCTGCTCCCAAGGGTCAGTCCCAGACTCCTGGGCCCCCAGGGTTCACTAATCCACCAAATTCTATCTAGGCTTAGCCCAGCCTCAGAGCCATGGGGGTGAGGACACCTGGGGGTAAGGAGAGATGGCATGCAGGGGTAACAGCCTGGGAGAGGGCCAGGAGTTGCTTCCTGTCCCCCCGACCCCTTAGCAAGGAAGCACAAAGGCTGGCAGGCCCCCCACTCCGCCCCGGAAACCTGGCAGTTTATTTCTGTCTCTGGGCCCCCTGTTTCCACAGAGTCAGTCCAGGAAGGCTGGCAGCAGCTAGCTTGGAGGGGTGGAGCTCCTGCTCCCTCAAGGGTCCAGCTGCTACCCGGCCCCACCCCCACCTGCCAGGCCAGACCAGACTCCAGAGTCAGAGGTGACATTGGGATGAGGGAAGGAGGGGCTGGAGGCCAGTTGGTCAGGACTCCAAGGAAGGGATCCCACCACCACCACTACCACTACCACCTCCCAACCCAGGGCCTAGATGCTCTCCCAGGATAAGCCAGTCTATACCCAGTTCAAGTCTGCTAAGAATATAACCTCTGGTGTGTCCAACTCTATCTACTCCAGATCATCCTGGCTCATGACTCCTCTGGACCCTGGTCCCAAAGAAAAGCCTGCTTCCAAACTGCCCAATGCTGGTAGAATATGCTGCCCAATGTGGTAGAAACTAGGTATTGGGCACTGGGAATGTGGCTAGTTGCAACTGGGATGTGCTGTAAATATAAACTATACACCAGATTTTGAAGTCTAAATATGAAAAAAGAATATAAAATATCTCAATGATTTTTACAATGGCTATGTGTTTAAATGACTACATTTTGGGTATATTGGGTTACATAAGATATATTATTAACACTAATTCATTTCTTTCTTTTTATTTTGTTTAATGTGCTACTAGAAAACTTAGATTACATATGTGGCTCCTATTACATTTCCACTGGACAGTGCTGTTCTAGATCATATGGTGTTCTGGCTTTGGACCAAGACTTTGCCTGCTCTAGATCAATATCTGTGTGGCTTTAGCTCACCCACTTCCCCATATCCAGACCACAGCCTTACGTGTGGGTCTAAATCTCACCATCCCACACCACCCCTCCCCAGCTTTCTGTGAATCTGGCTCAGCCAGAGCTTATGGCTTAGTCTGCTTTAAACCACTCTCTAGTACATTTCTTGATCACCAATTCCCAATATCTAGATCCAGCGAGAGTGTGGCTCTAGAGCACCCAGCCTTGCTTGCTTAGATCACTGTCTGGCAATATTTAAGATCTAGACATCTGCAGGAAGAATAAGGTTCTAGATCAGAGATTGGTAAACTATGGCCAGAGGGCCAAATCTAGCCTGCTGTCTTTTTATGATTCAAGTATGATTGGACCAGAGCCATGCTCGTTCTTTTTTTTTTTTTTTAGATTTTTTTTTATGTGGACCATTTTAAAAGTCTTTATTGAATTTGTTACAATATTGCTTCTGTTTTATATTTTGGTTTTTTGGCTCCAAGGCACATGGGATCTCAGCTCCCCCGACCAGAGATTGAACCTGCACCTCCTGCACTGGAAGGCAAAGTCTTTAACCACTGGACTGCCAGGGAAGTTCCCACCATGCTCATTCATTCAAGCACCGTCTATGAAGGCTTTCAAGGTGCAATGGCAGAGGTGAGTACTCATGACAGAGACCCAATGGTCTACAAAGCCTAAAATTTTTACTATCAGACTATTTACAGAAAGTTTCCAACCCCTGTTCTAGACGACCAACAAGTCCAACCCACCATAAATCTAGATTCCAGCCTGAGACTATGGCCCAGTCTAATCTCGATCACCTCCTCCTAGATGGTACTGCTGATCAGGATCTCAACCAGAACCTAACATGTACCCAATGCTGTTTGGGTTCCAGATCCCACTCTGATCTCAGGACATGGGCCCCAGTACTCTTCTCTGGGATGGAAAGGGTGTCCCCACTTCCAAACTCCCCTAGAGAGATCAAGGCCCACTGGCCCTTGTCAATGGCCTTGGGAAGGGGGAGGAAGGGTAGATTCCAGAGACAGCACTGGAGGCTGAGTCAAAGAGTCAAGGGTAAGCTCTTCCTGCCAAAGGGGCAGAACATAATCAAGCCAAGAAGACAGAGTAGCCCCACCCCTCCCCAGCAGGCTCCAGAGCAGGTCACTTAGCTGAGGGT
Source organism: Grampus griseus (assembly GCF_964374135.1). NCBI lineage: Eukaryota > Metazoa > Chordata > Mammalia > Artiodactyla > Delphinidae > Grampus > Grampus griseus. The sequence goes on along the minus strand of NC_139017.1, from coordinate 161,937,125 downwards.
CATGTGGGACAGATACCAATCTCCTGGAAGCTACACAAGGCGCCTCCAAACAGAATCTTCACCTCCAACCACCTTGTGCCTATCACCTCAGGACTGAGCTGGTACCACTATCCGCCCTTCCCACAGTTTCTCTCTAGGCCTCCTTCTCCATGGCTTTCTTTGAAAATTCTCCCACATCTGCCCTCCTCCCTGCCACTTCTCCTTCCTCCATCCTAGAATCCTAGCCTTTAACCATAGCAGTTAAGATCTCAAGCTCTGGAGCTGACACACCCAGGTTTTGATTCCAGCTCTGACTTTGGGCAAGTCACTCTACCTCTCTAGGCCTCCTCAGTTTCCTCAACTCTTAACAGAATGATAATAATGGTACCTACCTCATAGGGTTGTTGAGCGGACTGAACGGGATTATGATGTATAGCACTTTGCCCATAATAAGCACCTGGCCCATAATAAGCATGTTAACGCCAGCTGCTATTTTTACTATTACTGATGATCTAGCTTGGTTCCATGAATGGACTTTGACAAGTCTGTAAACCTCACACGATTTTAACCAAAATGTATCTTAGTATTTTTCTGAAGAGAAGGCTCATCATCTTCTCAAAATGGATCCTTAGCCCAAAGAGTTAAAAAAAAAAAGCGGGGGGAAGCCTTTAGTTCAATCCAAATGGGGAAACAGGCACAGAGGGGAAACGACTAGCCTAAGGTCCCTCAGAAAATGCGAGGTAGGCAGTTCCCTGGTGGTCCAGTGGTTAGGACTTGGCGCTTTCACTGCCGTGGGCCCAGATTCAATCCCTGGTTGGGGAACTAAGATCCCACAAGCCACGAGCTGTGCGTCCAAGGAAAAAAAAAAAAAAAAAGAAAGAAAAGAAAATTCAAGGCAGACCCAAGGGTAGCATCCAGGAGTACCATCTCCTGGGTCCCACTCTTTCCACTAGTCCGAGCTGTCTCTCTGATCTGACCTCCTCATCATTTCTTGCCTGGTCAACTATGCTAGCCCCCCGGCAGGCTCCCCACTTCCAAATACCTCCTCTAAATCTGCTCTACCTAGTGTTAGATTCATCTTCCTCAAATCTCATTCTCGGGCTTCCCTGGTGGCGCAGTGGTTGAGAGTCCGCCTGCCGATGCAGGGGACATGGGTTCGTGCCCCAGTCCGGGAAGATCCCACATGACGTGGAGCGGCTGGGCCCGTGAGCCGTGGCCCCTGAGCCTGCGCGTCCGGAGCCTGTGCTCCGCAACGGGAAAGGCCACAACAGTGAGAGGCCCGCGTACCGCAAAAAAAAAAAAAAAAAAAATCTCATTCTCATGACACCGTGTCCCTGCTCCAAAAACTTTAATAGCTCCCCACTGCTGACAACAACATCAAGGCCGAGGTCTTTACCCTGATATTCAAGAGCCTGCACAGCCAGCTCTGGCCCACCAACCTCCTCACTGTTCCCTCTTGTCTGGTCAGTCCTCTCCTCAAGCCCCTCCCATATTCTCCATACCACCCACACACTCACTCAGTTCTGGACAGATTCTGCCCCTCTGCTCAATCACGCAGTGTCTCAGGCCCAGCCTGCTGCCCCTGCTCTGCCCTCAGGGTTGCCCCTGGGTCCAGTCACGTCGAACCCACTCTGATCAGGCCACACTGAGGTATGCTGACCTGAGCTCTCGCTCCAGGAAGTAGGCCTCTGCCTCTCTCTCCAGCTCAGCTGTATCCCGAGACACTGACCCACCTTAGCCACTTTCTATACCCTCTCCAATTAGCCTCTCTCTCCTTCTCGCCAGACTTTCAGGAACAACACTCCTCTTGTCACAGGGAGTCAGCCAGTATAGCCTATCCTCGAGTCATGACTCCAAGGTCAGAATCTTCTCTTTGAGCCTCAACGTCCTTATCTATAAAATGGGGACAGAAATACCTACACCTTGAGTGATGCTAATGAAGGATAAATGCCTCCTAAACTGGAAGGTGCTTTTTCTACTAAAACCTGTTATACAAATAATGCTATAATACAGCTATACAATAATTCTATACAATAACCTCCATTTATAAGTTTACTCGAAATTGCAACCACTCTAACCTTGGCACTCCCCAAGCCCTTTCCATGTTTCATTTTTCTGCTTGGCATTTATCAGCATCTAACAAACCATATATTTTACTGATTTTTGTGTTAACTGTTTCACCCTCTAAATGTAAGCTCTTTGAGGGCAGGGATTTTTACCGACTTTGTTTTCTGCCGTGTGCCCTAAAAAAGTGCCTGACACCAAGTGTGCACTTGGTAGTTGAGGAATGAATGAATGAATCAAGTGCTTACTACGTGCCCGGCACTGCACTACGCACTCCTCACAGATGGTCTCGTCTTAGGAGGGAGGTACTTTCATTACCCCTCATTTTGAAAATGAGACATCAAGTGCCTTGCTCTGATCACACGGTAGGAAGCAGCCTGACTAGAATGTGACTCTAGAACCTGCCCTCTTGTTCACTGTGCTCTATTTCCTGTCCAGATGGGAGGTTATTTCTATTCCTACATTAGCTAGGCCTCTTGAATCTGTCATCCTCCCCATCTCCCTGGGGCTGTCTCTCTCCCTATGCCCCTGAGGCCAGCAGCCCTCCCAACCCTCATTCTGACCTCCCTCAGCCATTTCCTCCCACTTCTCAGCCCTACACCGTGCTGCTCACTCACCTCAGGGCCTTTGCGGATGCTGTGCGCTCTGCCTGGAATGCACCGGCTCCCCATGTCTTTCAACTGCCTATTTCTCAAGACCCACCTCTTCTGGGAAGCCTGGCCTCCAGTCTTCACTCGCTCCCTTCCCTGAGCTCATGCCTTGTTTACTGCTGGGAAAACCCACTGGGGGAGCATATGCTGACTTGGTCCATTCCTCACTATTTGCCGAGGCTGGAGGCTTTGCCCACCTCTGTCCCTCTCCTGGCCAGGTCTCTCCCTCCTTCCTCTGCTGGATCACTGCCCCTACCCCATGCCATCTCTTAATCAGGTTTAAAGCTTTGTAATCAAGAGCCTGGCTTTTGAGTCTCTCAAAACCCAGCTCCACCCGCTACTAGCTGTGTTCCTTTGGGCAGGTCACTACACCTCTCTCGACCTGTTTGCTACCTGCAAAACGGGGATGATGTGAGCACCTCATAAGCTAACGTGCTGAGAACATGGTAAGCACTCACTAAACATCAGCCTGTGATCAGAATGTCATTCATCCCCGTTTAGGCAAAGACCCTGAAAAGCCTCGGCCTCCTCTTTTCCTCCTCCCTGAACAGTCCCCTGCCTCCTGAAAATGACTTGATGATAACAATAAGATCGCTAACACGTACTGACTATTTATTATCTGCAGTGAGTAGAAATATGTCTGGCACCCAGCAGGTGCTCACTATTGCTTATTTAATAAATGAATTAACTAGTTTAATCCTCACAATACCCAATGATGGTGGTGGTGGTGGGGGTGCACTATTATTATACCCATTTTACAGACAAGGAAATCAAGGCCAGAGAGGGTAAGCGACTTGTCATGGTTGGGATTTAAACCCAAGCAGTCTGACTGCAAAGCCGCGACCCTCACTGGCCTCCTCGTCCTCACTATTCCCAGTCTGATCTGCTCCAATGCCATCTGGATGGATGCTCACTGCGCCCCTGCTCCAAAGCTCAAATCCTGCACATTTTATCTAATTTGAGCCTCACAAAATCCTATGGAGTCAGAGCCATCATTATTTCCCCTTGACAGGTGAGGAAACTGAGGCTGAGAGAGGAGTCAAACGGCCACAAAGGATTCCAAGCCCAAACTCTTTCAACGGCCTCGGGTTTTGTGCCGTTTCTCTCTCCGTCTTACACAACTGTTGATAACTGTTCACACACACCTGCCTTGTTTTTCCAGTCAGTCAGAAGGCAAGCTCTCTGAGGGCTCCGTCTGAGGCAATGCTTCTGTCAACACTTCTGTGTCCCCGACCCCCTACCATGGCCAGAACTGTGGCCACGGGGCCATGCTCTAAAGGCATCCTAACTGCTGATATGCGCCTCCCAGCCAGGCACACCCTGACACTCTGCCAGCTTCCCTCACAAAGCAGCTATAGATCTGTGGGCTCTGTCTGCCCTATCAGACTTGGGTTTGGTGAGGGTGGGGCTGGAGCTCCCCTTCCACCAAGGCTAGAGGCTCCCCAAAGATGCAGTACGTCCTGGGAATTCAGGGCCCTATCTCCCACTTAGAGCATTAAGGGGGCAGGATGGATGGTGGCTCCGAACTAGGACTGTGGATCCCGGTATTCCAAGTTCAAAGGCTGCTCCACCAGGTACTGGCTGCGTGACCTTGGACAAGTTATCCATACTTAACCTTTCTAAGCCTCAGTTTTCTGATACGTAAAATAAAGACGATAATAAGAGGGCTACTATGATGATTAAATGAATATCTATTTATAAAGTTAGAAGAGTATCTGGGACGTGGTAAATGCTATGTGTTTGTTAAAATAAATAAAAGTAGAGTTCCACCTAGCCATGGAAGGGTCCCCCTGGTAAGGTACAGTGCAAGTGACAAAGCAAACCCCAGTTCCAAACAGACAACTGAAGGCACCGAGGGAAATGGAAACAGGTGGCAGAGACCTCACATCTCGGGAAGCCCCTTGTGGCAAGGACCCGCTCCTCTCCTCTCCCCACATCCTCGAAAGCCAGACGACCCCATCTCCTGGCCCCATCAGTCTTCTGACCTAATCCCCCTACCCTAAGCCCCAAGCCACTTCCCCTCCCTTCCCTCCAACTGTTAACTCCTTCTATGCAGCCAGATAGATTATAGCCAGAATCCAGACCCTGCTTTCCTTAGTTGCTGTGTGACCTTGGACAAGTCACTTAGCCTCTCTGAACCTCACTTCCTCCTCTCTACAGGGGATAATCCTCCCCTGGAGGTCTGTCCTAGAGATTAACTAATAACTGAAATGATGCCCATGGATGTGTTCACAGGCGTTTGAACATGCTAGTGTCCCATAGGCCTGACCACATCGATGGGCGTGCTGTTTGGGCGCTGGGGTGGGGAAGGGAGCTGCCATTTAAAACTGACCCCCACTTATAAGTTTTCCCAACAGCTCTTAAGCACCACTTCGGTTGCAAGCCAAGCTCCCTGTCCTTTAATCCACCACCTATGACATTAAAATACAGTTTCTTGGGGGACAGGCAGGGATCTCATGTTGGCCTCTCTTCACCAAGTTACTGCATCTGAGGCCCTGAGGCAGGCCTGAGGGGAGAAGAGGAAGAAGTAGGAGGGGCTACTAGTGAGGGGGGAGGAGAGGGCCCATTTGGAGGAGAACCAGGGAGAGTGGAGAAGACCCTTGGATTGAGGGGCAAAGGGGGAGAGGGTCAGGACCCCAAGGCCGTCCCGTGCCCCCACTGCTAACTCGGCAATCACCTGGCCTGGCCTTCCACCCTTCTGAAAAGGAAGAGGAGCCAGCCGCAGCAAGTTACGATAGACCATTACCTGCCATTAATTAATTAAAATAAACAGCAAATTAAATACAGCAAAATTAAAATAGCACAGGAAATTAATTCTCTGCCGGCCCCACCTCACAGGTGAGATGCTTAAAGAGCCCTTTGCAGCCAGGATCCCGGGCAGCTGGGGTGTCACCAGGACTTGCCTTAGACCACAACTCCTGGCAACACCAAATGTAAATGAACCCGGTTACCCATGGGCGTTTACTTGGCTCTGCCACCCTGAGATTGGCCTCCTGGCTCCTTAACCCCAGGGGACTCTAAGCCCTGGGCCACATTCTTGAACCCAAGCCCTGCTCCTCTGTCAGTGGGCAGAATAGTCCTGATACCCCCTGGACCAGGGACTGGGCACGTGGCCCACACCTGCCACCACACGGGTCAGGGCGAGAGGGAAGAGGGACCTTGACGTTCTCTTCTGGTTTCCCTCTGGGGCTTGGAGTCAGATCCAGGCACAGACCCCTCCCTTCTGTGTGCAGCTCCTGGCCCCTCATTTGAGCGCCCAAAACCTGCCTCTGGGGAACCCCTCATTTTGCTCCTTTCTTTGGCTGAGAGTGTTCAGGAAGGAAGCACTGCTGAGACCCAGAATCCCAGGCCAGAAGATGCCCAACGAAGTAGGCTAGGCCAGCCCCAGGACATGATACCGGAACTCCCTCCTAAACAAGACTGAACTCATCACACAGATGGGGAAACTGAGGTCGAGGAGGGCAATGGCATGCTGTTCACCGTCACCCGATGGCCTACTGGCGGAGCCTGGAGCAGAGTCTCTAATGGACACACTCCATGTTACCACCAAAACATGGGATTTCTAGAGTGCAGCTCAGCCCGTGCTGACCACCCCCCCTTAGCCTGGCCACCAAGGTCTCACCTCCATAATCCCATCCCACGACACCCCCTTCCTGTGTCCCGCACAACAGCCGGATTAGACCCCTTGCCCTCAGGCTGTCGTTCACAGGGCTCCTTCTCCCCGAAGCTCCTTCTCCCACCTCTGCCTGCCCAAGTTCAACCAGCCTCTTTAGGGTTCGGCTCAATGCCAGCTCCTTCGTGAGCCACCCAGAGCCCTCATGCTCCTCTAACCTTCCGAGGTGCTTTGCCTCCACCCTCACACCCTGCGCTCTGTTGTCCACGTGAGCTGTGGTTACGGTGTGTGAGCTTCCTGAAGCCGCAGATCACCTCCCTCCTCTCTGGGCCCCAGCACCTGGCACAGTACCCAGCACTCAGTAGGTGCTCAGTAAAATCTCCTCCTCATCTGATGCCCTGCCACGTCCTACCGATAACCGACAATAATGGCTACTGTTTATCGAGCATATACCATAAGCCCGGCTCCGGTACTGTCTCCCATCCTCATGTGATGGACCCAGGTCACAGAGGTTGTGTGACTTTCCTGAGGTCACAGCTCTGGAACTGGAACCCCACTGGTTCTTGTGCCTAAATGAGTCTCCTTTCCTTCCCACTCACCTCTTCTAGGTCAGACCACCATCATTTCCTCACCCTGTCCTGTCACTAAAGACTTCCCATGACTCCTTGTGGCCCACTAGACAAAATCTAAACCCCTGAGCATGGCATCTAAACTCTGTGACATCTGGCTTCTTCCCTCTTTGCAGCTTCTCCTCTAGTCTCTGAGCATCACCTCAGTTTCCAGCCTACTGTACCTTGATTTACTTGTAGGCTCTGCACATGCTTTTCCCTCTGCCTAGAACACCCTTCCCCTACTTTTCCTCCTGTGAACTCCTACACATCTCTCAACATCCAAGATCAAGGGTTACCTTCCATTCTAGTCAGATGAGACAAGCAGCAAACGAATTGGACACAAAATTGAGAGCTCTACGAGGGAAGGACCTGTGTCATCATAGTATCCCCAATGCTTAACCCATAATCAGTGCTCAGTCAACATTTGTTGAATGAATAAATGAATACTCTATATATTCTTGTTGACTAAACGGAGAAATGGCAAAAGAATACAAGGCCACAGTATGCAGGGCTGGAGGTGGAAGGGAAGAGACTGAGGCCAGGAAGGCCAAGGACGTGGTGGAGTACAGTGACAAGTACTTCAGGGGCTGCTCTGCAGCAGAGCCACGCTCTTGGCAGAGGGAGTGTTTGTGAGAGACAGAGGAAAGAAAGTGATGGTGTGAGGGAGGCTCTGAAAGTATGTGTGTGTGTGTGCACGCACGCGCGCATGTGAGAAGGCGGTGGGGATGTATGCGGGGGAGTGTGCGTGTGTGAGTGTGCTGCATTTGTGAATTAGTCTGTGAGAGCGGTGCTGAGGAAGTATGTGAAGGAGCGCGTGTACATGGCTTGTGGGTCTGTGGCAGAGAGCCCGTGCGTTCTATTTGTGCATGGGGGTCTGCGTGAGAAGGTGAGGGTGTGGGCCACGAGGGCTGTGCAGGAGGTTGTGCATGTCTGCGGGGCGAGGGGGTGGGGAAATGATTGAGAAAGACAACAAGGAGGGGACACCTGAGGGGGGGGTGTGAGGGAGAAACCGTAAGTGTGCGGGCGTGGAGGGTGTCGTGGTGAGCACGTGCGGGAGGAGACGGTGTGACCGTGAGTGTGCATGACGCGGAGGGTAAGGTAGGATGTCAGGGCGCTGCTGAGGGTGTGGCTGCGTGGCCTCGGCCACGGGCCGGGAGCCAGAGGTGGGGGCTGGCCCTGGGCCCAGGGTGGGGGGCTCTGACCAAGCAGAAGGTTCCTCAGAGTTCTCCCTGGAGCCACGGGCGCCAGATCACCACGTCCCCAGGCAGAGAGGCCGAGCAGGAGGCCCAGATGTGTGTGTGCGCCTCACATTTTGTCCACAGCAAAACCTCTGGGCATTTATTTGTCTTTGTCTGTGTCCGGGTGTGCACGCCTGTGCTTGTGTGCGTGCTGCCGGCTGTGTGTCTGTGCCTGTCTTTGTCTCTGTATGTTTTTGGGCCTTTGTCTCAGTGTGTGTGGCGGTTGGTCTAGGCTTGCCCACAAGACTGTGTCTGGGGTTGTGTGTGTCTACGTGTATCTGTGCCTGTGGAGCACCGGACATCCTTGATCTGTGCATGTCTAAGTAGGGCTGCGAGCATCCCCCTGGACCGCCTGTTTGTATCTCTGTCTGTGTGGCCTTAGTGTGAGTGGGAGAACGTTGTGCTTTGGAGACTGTGGGTCTAGATCTCGGTGTATCTTTAAGTGTGAGTGTGTGCTTGTGTATCTGCGTGTGAGAGTCTGCCATGCGTTGTAGTATGGAAATGCTTATGTGTGCCTGTGGAAGGTGCATTTGTGAGACCAAGGATCTCCGTGTGTCTCTGTGCCTCTGTGTGTGTATGTGTGTGTTGAGTGTGAGGGGTTTGTCACAGACTGGTGAGCAAGTTAATCTCAGACTCCGTGACACGTGGAATAAAATCACGCTCCCATAATGGGATCATTCGTCTTCCTGTCCAAGGAGAGAACCAACTCTTCACCCTCCGCCCTGGAGGAGCCAGTGGGGCCAGGGCCAGGCTTAGGCCCCTATGCAGGCCCCCCTGTGGCCTCAGCACCCTACCCCCACCTCTCCTCTGCCACACCAGGCTCATTCTGCCTCCAGAGTGCCCCGGTGCCCACTGCTGGCTGGGCTAGGCTCCAGGACATGTGACGGAGCCTTAGAGGCCTGTCCTGGGCCCCCCAGCCCCACCCACTGCTGAGGAGGGCCCTGCCCCAGATGGGAGGGCGGGTGCAGGAAGGAATCTTTGGGCCCCTCCTCCTCCCGGAGGGGAGGGATGAGCTGCAGGCCCGACCGGGATTTTCCATCTCTCAGCAACAAGATTCCTGGTGAGCAGGCTGCGAGGCTTGGCAGGGCGCCTGCCGGAGACCTGCCCTCACCCGCCAGGACGCCTGGGTCCCCAGGGCCGGGCAGCAGCGGGTTCCCTGGGGAGCTAGGAGGGCCCCAGAACTTCAGGCTACAGCTGCCCGGGACTATGGGAAAGCCGGACCCTTCCAGGCTCCCACCCCCAACCACAGACGGCTCCTCAGCCCCCCAGGCAAACCGCCACCCTTCTCCTGGCCTCTCCCCAGCCTCGGCCTTTGCTTCAGAGAGCAGCCCAGCCACCCAGCACCACCCACTCCCTACCTGAGCCTCAGCGCACACCCAGCCTGAGTTCAAGACCTCACCTCTGGGTGTGAGGGCTCTCAAGGCCAGGACTGTGCTGCTTATCTCAGAATGGGGCTTCTGAGGACAGGGCCATGTGTCCCGCAGCTGTGAAATCCCTCTTGGTCTTAGCACTCCTTCCTGACTGAGCAGTCAGGCACCAGGAGAGGATTTCAAACCCAAGGCTGGGGAAACTGAGGCAGTGAAGCTCTCTGCCCTGCCTACCGTTATGAATCAGAGGCCAAATCCAGGAGTCTAGACACACAAGTTCTTAATTCTGTCCAGCGGCAGTGGCTGCAACTTGTTCTTCCCCATAGGGGGTGCAATTTCGGGGGGGGCATCAGTTGGAGGGAGAGGGGGATGGGCAGGTGGACCCCCCTCAACCCTCAGACTTGGATGAGCAGCCAGAGAGCAGGTTTGGTAGGAGATTAAGGTCGAGGAGAAGAGAACCCAGACGCTCCAAGATTTATGACCCTAATTCTTCTCCCTTAAATTCCCCTCCAAGCCCCCCAGCCCTAGCCTGGTCCCTCCAGGGTCATGCTGTGGCCCCAGGCCAATGTCAAGGCCTTAACCCATCCATCAGCTGTTGCCAGGGAGTTTCCACCCCAATGGGTCCCAAAGGGAGGAGATCAACTGACACTACGGGCCCAGACTGACGGGGAAGGGGCATGGCCCTAAAGAGGTGGCCAACAGCCCCCTGCCCCCTCCCAGGATGCAGGGGCTCACAACCTCCAGGGCAGAAGCTAGGCTGGTGGGTGGGGTCCAGGAGGAGGTGACCTCCCAGCTCTGGCACCACTCCCAGCCCCACCCTTCCAACAGGCCAGGAGACCTGGGGTCCCACGGGGCCCTACAGCTCACAGGGTGTGTGGCCTTGGGCCCTTGCTGCTCCTCTCCAGGCCTCAGCCACCCCACCACGCAATGCAGGAAGTGGTCTGGATACCCCAGGCATCCCCCCTTCAGCTCCGCTCCCTCAGTGCTAAGCCCTGCCCTCTCTCCAGTCCAGGGGTGTCACCTAGAATCTGGGCCAGATGGGGTGAGGCTTTGGCAGTTAACCGGAGGAGCCCCTGAAGCCACCCAAGTCAGAGCTGAAGAGCGTATGGTGCTCACTCCTCCACCGCACACCCATTTTCCAGAAGAGTGAAACTGAGGCCCTGAGAGAAGGTCGGGGTCTGCACCAAGACCTGAGTTTTACTGGTGGGATGGTTAAGAGCACAGGCTCTGGGGACAGAAAGACTTAAGATAAAAATGTCAGCTGCAACAGAAACTTGTTATGTGAAGTCCCTTGCCTTCTCAGCCTCAGATTCCTCATCCATAAAATGGGCAATAGTGCCTCCCTCCTACGACTGCTGAGTTGAAATAAGAAAACGCATGTAAAGGGCTCGGCCAGCGTAGCAAACGCTCGGACAATGGTAACTATCATGACTGTGGGTAGTATTAACACAAAGCCAAGTGGCCGGGGGGAAGGGTAGGTGGGGTCCCGACCTGGCTCACCCTCCAGACCAGGAGGGCCAGCCAAATTCCTCAAAGCCCCCCAGCTGTCTCCCCTCTTCGTTAAAGGCCTCTCATTAGTGAGCCTGGGCACCTGCCCCTCCACACGTAATAAGCCTCATTAGTATCTTAGCCCCAAGCTCTGAGCCCAGAGTCTGTGCATGTGCACAAGCATGAGGGTGGGGGGCTGCGACAGGCCACCAGCCAGGAGACAGCATCCCCGCCAACCACACCCCCTGCCTGTCATCAGCAGGGCCCGTCACCACCCAGCTTGTCACCTGCCTGCCTCGCACCCGCACCACCTGTCACCCACCCAGCTCATCACCCACCCAGCCCATCACCTGCACCACCTGTCACCCACCCAGCTCGTCACCCACCCAGCCCATCACCTGCACCACCTGTCACCCACCCAGCCTGTCACCGGAGCTGCCTGACAGGCCTCTGGGTGGGGGACAGGAGATGGGGAGGAGAAGACCACAGGGGTGTGGAGCTGGGGGCCCCAGAGACCCTGTAGGACCCCCACTTCAGCTCGGCATCCTGCAGCATCGCCATGGCAACGTCTCAGCCGCAACCACTTTCCCAAACATCCCCCGCCCCCCCACCCCCCCACCCCCCCAGGCCCTGCTCTTAGCTGAGCTGAGGCTGAGAAGAGCCTTGAGTGACAGCAGAACGGGACAGGAAGGAGGTGCTCATCAGCTGGCTGGCCTTGGCCATCCCTGCCCTCTCTGGACTTGGTTACTCCATCTGCAAAATGGAGGGGCTGGAACTGGGGAGGCCCCTGTACAGCGGGTCATCCCTTCCCAGCCTGGATTTGCTGAGCCAGTGGCCAGTTAACCTGTGAAGGCTGGTGGGGGCGGGGTACAAAAGGACAGGGGGTTCTGGGTTCTTCCACACTCCTTTGCCCTGGCCCAGCTCACACAGGCTGGGCCTCTGGCCCAAGCTCACATAGCAAAAGAGGAGGAGCAGGCTGGAAGGCAGAGGGGCTCTGCCACAGGACTGCCAGCTGGAGATGATGCCACAGTGGGTGACCCAAGGCTGAGTTGGCCCCCACCTCCAAGCTGCATTATTTATAAAACCCAGAGCTCCTAGCCCAGCAACAGCTGCGGTGCCGCCCCTCCAGGGGACACAGGCAGCGGTGGAAGGGTGGTGCCTCCCCGGGGGAGCCCCCTGGGGTCCCAGGCTCCCTCCACAGCTGGCCGGGGCAGGGGCTGAGGTGGGAAAGGGGCGGCCGCGCCATCCTTCCCCTCCCAGCCCCCTCTCCTCTCCTCTCCTCCAGGCAGGCGGCGATAGGATTACTTCTGCATGACTGCCCGCTCCACAGGGTTCCAGAGACCCTCCTGCCTACAGCAATCTTTAAAATTCCTGTAGCCCAGCCTCTCTCCCTTTCTCCCCACAGTGAATGCTCCAGCTTCTACCGCAGTGTGCCCGCGGCCGCCACCACCACCAGCGAGCTGGCCCGGGCCCCAGGTCCCCGGAGCCACGGGCAAAGGTAGACCCATCTTCGGGGTGTCCCTCGGAACCCTCTGAGGCCCAGGCCCTGCCATCCCCTCCGGCCCCTGGTGCCCGTCCAGCCCCACAGGGCAAGGCTCAAGCTGGGGTCGGGCCTGCCAGCTGCACCAAGGAGGACCGGCACATACGTGCAAACACACCTGGTGGGTCCTGGCGTGCCTGGCCACATCCTCTGCTGCCAAAACCTGGATGTCCCCACCTCTGCTCTAACCGCCCCCTCCCTAACCTCACTAATCCTTGCTACCCTGGGGTGGGCAGACAGCTGGGCCAGGCCAGCGCCTGTGGCTCCCCAGGGCACAAGAAGCAGGCAAGAGATCGATCCACTGAATTTTTTAAGGCTCTAATGGAGCCTGCCTCCCCAGACTTGGGGCCTGGGACACAGGCGATCTCTCAGGGACCCCTCCCTCAGCATTGCAGTTGCTTCCTCTTTCAGGTCTAGGGGGTCGGGGCACCTTTCTAGGAGCCTTTCCCCCAGCAAGAGAAGAGGCACGAGGGGCCCCTGGGAAAAAGATGGGATTGGGGGGCTGTGAGCAATACCCAGAGGCCCCCCCAGTCTCCCCAGCCCTAATGCAGGCAGAAGCAGCTCAGCCTCTAAATCACTCCCCTCATGCTGCCCTCTGAGGCGGATTCTGTGCATCTGTAATTAGGGGGTGGAACAGATGGTGGAGATTCCGTTTAAAATCATGCATCTAGTAAAGTAACCTTCACTGTCGGAACTGACTCCCAGGGAGACCAAGCCCCAAGCCCGGATCTCGGGGGGTGGGTGGGAGGGGAAGCATGTCAAGCCAGCACCCTCTCCATCTTTTTTCCTGAAGCTCCAGGCCCAATGTCCCCCTCAGGTGAGCCCAAGAAGAGGGGCATTTGGCAAGCACCTGAGAAAGTGCAGGCTGGGGGTAAATCCCCCTGCCCAGGCCGCCCCCACCTCCCACCCATACACGACAGAGTCAGGGCAGGGCTGGGTACTGAGTTCTTGGCTGACACACCAGGATGACCAGGTGCCAAGAGCCCCCAAAGAGGCCCCAAACCCCCAAAGCCCAGGCCAGGGTGCCCAGAGCACAGGGTCTTGGGTGGGGCAGCTTTGAACCAGATGTACAGCCTCACTGTCCAGGAATGAAAGGCCTGGGGCAATGAGGGGGGGTGGAGATGCCTCCCCAGGCAGAGGAGGCTCTGGGAAGTGGGGGAGGACCAGGCAGCCCAGAAACGAGAGAGAGCACAGAAGAGTGGGCCAGTGTGTCTGCAAGGCTGAGGCTATCTGCGGGGAGGTTTGGGGGAGGGAGGCTGGGGAGGACAAGGTGGGGTGGGGGGGCGGTGATGGAGAGCGCTGAGGAGGGAGGCTGTGCTGGAACGTGTGATGGTGGGAGTGCGGCTGCAGGGTGAGGTGTGGGCGCAGGGCGGAGCTGCTCTGAGGGGTGACTGGGCTGGGGCCCTGTGTGTTTGTGTATGAGTGCGGGACTGGTGTTTGGAGAGGGGTGGGGGCTGTCCCTGGGCCCTTGGATGGCTGAGGAAAGTACTGGAGCTGGAGCTTGCTGGGGAATGCACAGAGGACTGCTTGTTTGCGGAAGTGCTGGGATCTGGGGGGTGCGTGTGCGTGTGCGGGGTGCGCATGCACGTGCATGGCCTGGAAGGTACAAGAAGCTGAGGGGACATTACTGTTCAAAGATGCACCATGTCTGTGTGTTTGAGGTAAATGGTGTGGCTGCAGCGGTGTCCTCCTCTGCGTGGGTGTTGAGGCGGTGTGTGTACGTGTATGTCGCGGGGAGAGTTTGGAAAGGTGCAGGGGGCTGTATCGGTGTGTCTGGGGACGTGATGAGCTGCAGCGGAGGGAAACGCTGGGGCCGTCGGGAGAGTCTGAGGGTGTCTGGTTAGGTGCTGGGACTCTGAGAACCTGAGTGTGTGGAAGGTATTAGGGCTACAGTAGGGTCCTGGGTGTATCTGGGGAGGTGCTGGGATTGGAGGAAGAGTTGATATGTTTGAGGATGTGGTAGAAGCCTTGTGTGTGTGTGTTGGGGTGTCTGGGGGTATACTGGGGGTCATAAACATCTGGGTTTTGGTTAAGTACTAGGGCTGTAATATGTGTTTGGGTGGGTAGGCATGTGGTGGTTGTGTGTTTGGGGGCGTGCTGGGGCTGTGTGTTTAGGGGTGCTGGAGCTGTGAGTGGGGAAGTGGTTGTGTATTTAGGAGGTGCGAGGGGCTGGAGTTGGGCCCTTGTGCCCAGACAGGTGATGGGGCTGCGGGGTGAGGGCGGGTGCCCCTCTGAGGAGGTGAAGGGCAGAGTCCTGGCCTTTGCTCAGGGGCCCACCTGGGGGCTGCCCGCTAGAGCCCCTCTGCCGGTGGTGCCCGCCCACCCCCAGACCCCACATCCGGGTGTCGAGACAGGCAGTCCATCTGTCTCTTCCTGTGCCCAGGCCGAAGGCGCAGTGCCGCCTCCTCGCTCCCTGGGGGGGCGGCAGCAGATCCCAGCCCACCCATCTGCCTTCAGATGGTCGAGGCAGGAGCCTCCACAAAGCTGCCTGGAGGGCATCCCTGTGTTTGAAGAGGCACGGGCTGGGGGGTGGGAGGAACTGCACAGCAAACAGTCCTCGTGGAGGCTCCTTTGAAAACCACTGACGCCAGGAGAGACGAAGAGGGAGGACAGGGGCGGGTATGTCTGTCCTTGTGCGTCTGTGCGGGTCAGCGCCCAACTGTGTGCCTAGGAGCCCCTTCGCATGTGTTCATGCCGGTGGCCTCTGTTCAAGCAGCATCCTTGCCTTGGAAAACAGCCCTCCAACCCAGGCTACGAGCTCACAGCCTCACACAGGCAGCTACCCCCTCATCCATGCACCCTGCCTACACTACACTCACACGCAAACATCCCCCACACCTTCACATCTGCAGAACACTGCACCCTGGTACACATGCCCCTCAGCCCCAGAGTCCCAGTCCGTCACATGTGTACGCCCATGACACACACCCGCACACTGCAAAGCCAGGTACAGCCACATGCACCTGTCACATATACATGCCTCCACACAGACATACCCGACAAGTAGCTGTCACACCCACACCCACACACTCCACACACCTTGGGGAGTGGATCTCCCTGTCACACCCATATCCCACCTCATATGCACTCAGTCTCTCTCATACACATTGTAACAGACACTCACCATCCCTTATACCTGTACATACGTGCACATGTTTGTACATGTGCATACACACTCTCACCAGCTCTCAGCTCTTTCACACCAGCCAATTTCTCTGCGTCCAGGCCAGGCCCTGCAGGAAGGCTGCCACCGGCTGAAAGTGTCTCCTGCCTCCCTGCCCTGGCAGCTAGGTCAGAGTGGGGGGCATACCCCCCCCATGACACCATGGCTCCCTGGGAACCCTGATCTTCCCCTCCAGAGAGAAAGAGTCCTCTCTCTGCTCTGGGGTGACGGCCACTGTTGTGTGAGAGTGTGACTGTGTATGTGTGTGTATCAACATGTTTCGAGAAGCCACGATGAGGCCTGTGTGTCACTGCCTGTATGGGTAAGAAAGCATAGGGACAGGTTCACCGGTTATGTTTGTGAGATTCAGGATGAGTGTGGGAGCAGAGACATGTATGCCACAAAATGTGTATTTGTGAGTGTGTGTGAGGCCAGGCCCCTGCGGACAGGCGTGAGTATGGGGGGGTGCACTTACACAAGGAGACACACAGTGAGTGTGAGTGGGGAGTGAGTGGGGAGTATTCTGGGATATTTTCTGAGACAAGAGGTATGTACATTTGTGAGTAAGGGTCAGGGCTAGGAGAGGCACCCTCCGCAACTCCCTCCCCCTACAAAGAGCTCAGGGGAAAGGGGTCTCTGGGATCTGGGGGGAGTGTGTGTGTGTGTGTGTGTGTGTGTGAGTGTGTGTGAGTGTGTGTGTGTGTGTGTGTGTGTGTGTGTGTCTTCCTCTCTCTCTTTCTCCCTGACCTCTTTAGCAGCTGGAAACTGAGCCGGGGGTGGAAGGAATGGAGACTTGGCTGGCCTGGGGGTTTGGGGAGGGAAGCAGGAGAAAACACCTTCCAGATTCTCATCAAATCCTTGTTTGTGGTTTGTAGCCTTCAGTCTCTCCTCTCTCTTTCTCTAGGTCTGGGTTTCCCCCTTTCTTTATCTCTTCCTGCCCCTCCCTCTCTCCCCCATATCTCTCCTTCTCCCATCTCAGTCACCTTGTCTCCCCCCTTGGATCTCCCTGTCTCCAAGTCTCTGTCTCTCTCTGTCTGTTTCTCTCTCCCCAGGCCCTTCCATTTTTCTGACTTCTGTCTCTGCCAGCACCTCTGTATGTCCGTCTCTCCCAGTCCTGGTCCATCTGTCTGTCTCTCTCCGTCTGCCTGTGCGTGGGTGTCTCTGTCCATCTGCTCCGCCACCCATCTGTCTGGTTGTCTGTGCTAGTCCTTCTAAGGGTGCCCACTCGCTCACCAAGACACCCTCCCCCAGGTCAGCAAAGGCCTCTCCTGGCTCAGGGGGCGGGGAGGGGGTGCAGAGCTGCAGCTTCTGGAAGCTTCAGTAGCAGCTGGCGGAGCTGGGAGTTCGAGGCCAGCCAGCTGCAGAAGTGGCCCCTCCCCTGGGCTCCCAAGCCAAGGACCCCAGAGCAGAGAGAGGAGAAAACAGGGCCTCACTGCAGCTGAGTCTGTGTGCGTGCGTGTAGGGGGAGGCAGGGGGCCTCACTTTGCCTTCACTTCACCGTTCCCCCCAAAGCCAGGCCCTGTAGGAGAGGAAGCTTCAGTGCCCACCTCCCTCATCCCCTCACCAATGGAAGAGATGCTGGGGATCCAGGAGGGAAGGGCTGGGGGATGCCAGGCCTTGGACGAAGCCATAGCTTCCTGTCAGATGGGTGGGAGGGGGGCTCCTTCCCTCCTCCCTCCCAAGCAGTCCCTGGGGATCCCTCCAGTGCTGGTCCCAGCTCCGGACACGAGGGGCCCCATAGGCAGTTCTCACCAGCTCCCACAGGGACCATTCCTACCTCCCAGCTGCCCCAGTGCCTCTGACCCACAGGGATAAGGTGGAGGGGGGTGGATCACAAGGGTGTCTCCTCCCTCCCCAAATAGAGGTTGGCTCTGGACATCTGGAGTTCGTGGCCCTGTCTACGCCCTGGCCATCCTGAGAGGCCCCAGGCAGTCCACCTACCATTGCCAGCCCGGCACCACACACACACACACTGCACCCCAGCACTCGTCACCGCCACTCCCTGGCCCAGCAACTCTGAGGGCTCAAGAGGAGCCCTAGCGCGGAGACCTGCACCCTACACTGACTGGTGGCAGCCTCCAGCAGGGCCCCGGCACAAAGCCAGCAGCTGGAGGAGGTACCCCCAACACTTCCCAGGAGGCTCTGTTCTTCCCTCTCTAAGAAGAGCTCACAGTCCAAATCCCACAATAGATGGGGAAACTGAGGAAGGGATGGGATGACACAGTCAGTCACTCTTCCTGAGACCCTGGGGTGGGATCATAAATGAGGAATAGGGAATGAAAAGGACGCCGGGAATGAAAAGGACGCCGCAGGGGCAGAATCTGGCTCCTTCCTGACCTGCCACGGGCAAAGTCCATGTTGGCTGCACAGCCCTGCACAGGCCTACCGCTGGGCCAGGGCCAGGGGCTGGCTCCCTCCCTCTAGAGCTCTCCTTGCCCCTGGCTGGGCCCCCTCCCTCTCCTCGCTTCTGAGCAGCCCTCCCTGCCCTCTCCCTCCCAGCTCTGGCTCTCTCATCCTCAGCTCTTGGAAGCCTGACTCACTGTTTCCCCTCCTCTCTCCCCTCCCTCCCTCTCTCCCGGCAGCGGCGCCTCCCCCTCCCCTGGGGGGGCTCTGGCCACAAGGGTGCCCGCCTGCTCCTCTCTGCAGGCTCTGGCCCCCTCCGCACCCAGGAGGCCCCCTGCAGCTGTTCCAGCTCTCTAACTACAGAGAGGTGGACGGAAAGAGCCTGGGTCCCAGGCAAGCAAGGGGAGGGGGCCCCTCTAGACTGGATTTCCTCCTGTCAAACAAGGTGGGGGGATCCAACCGGATGACACCCCTGGTGTCTCTAACGGTCCTAATGTTCCCCACTTTTAAAAGCCCGGTGCCTCCTGACACAGAGCGCCCACAACCTGTGGGGCGCTGTACCTGCCTCAGGCTCCGCCCCCAGGTCCAAAGAAGAGGTCGGCTCTGTTCCCAGAAATTTGGGGAGAGGGGAGACGCTGCCCTGGGGCAGGAGCGTTAGTCAAGTGACCCCTGGAATCCCCCTGTCTCCCCGTTCTCTCTCCTTCCGTGGGAGAGCTTCCTTCTCTCCCTCTCCCACCTGTCCTCCTCTCTTTTCCCAGAGACGTTCGCTTGTCTCTCCTCCAGATACTATCCTAGCAGCATTTGATCTTGGGTGAGAGGCTCTCAGTGCCCGCTCATTTTGGGCTGTGGGGTGGGGAGTGGCACATGCCTAGGCCTTCTTGGTCCCCTGGATGCCATCTCCAGGGGCTGTGATCCTGGCTCTTCTCCTTGACCGTTTTCTCTCTCACCCCTTCATCACTGGCTTCTGTCACCATCTTTTCCTCTTTCCACCTCAAGTCGGGCTCTCTGGGTCTCTTTCCTCCCCACCTCCCCCAGCTCTCTCCCTGGGGGGCCCATCTGCTGACATTAGCAACAGTGTTACCGTTGCTCCCCCCCTTCAGTTCCCAGCTCCACCCCATCCTGGCTTCCCCCTCCCCAGCTCTGTCCCAAGAGACCCAGGGGACCCAGAGGCAGAGCTGGGCTCCATCCCATAATGGTGAGTCTGCTTGACCTCACTAATCACACCAGAAGTGCCTGGGCATCTGGTATGAAGGCATGGCACCCTGTGGTCTTGGGTGGCTGGCCTGAGGCACAGAGCTCTGTATTCCACAAACCAAAAAAAAAAAAAAAAAAAAGAAGTTGACTTGGGGTGGGGCAGAGAAGAGGGGAAGTGAGGGGGATCAGGTTTGCCTGGAGAAAGCCCCTGTCCAATGGGGAACAGAGGCAAGAGGAGGTAGTGGCTCGAGCCAGCGCTCCAGGCTGATTGAGAACAAGCAATGTCCCTCTGGGGCTCTGCCGGTCCAGATCAGCCCCCCCTAAAAAAAAAGGTCTTCTGCCGGGGACAGTTTGCCCCGCAAGCCTCCAGCACAGCCACACCAAGCAGGTAAAGATCCCGTCTCTGTCTCTTAATCTCCTTTAGAATCCAAATCCATCCTCCCTACAGTATACCCCCCACTGAGCTCAGCAGGGGGTTCCATAAGCCTCCCAGCCCCAATCTAACCAGGTGGAATGGGGGGGACAAAGTCCCCCAGCTCCCAAGCCCCCTCACCAAAGGCCCCATCAAGGGCTGCGGAGCAATGCAAAACAATCCTGGAACCCACACACCTCCAAACTGAGAAGCAGCCCTGTCCATCCACAGCACCTGGGGGTGCTGGGGCTCCCTGCCCCCACGACCCTGCTCCAGACCCCCCAGCCCAGCAACCATAATAACAGCAAGCTCTTTTTCTTTATGACACCAAATTCCCCCAAGCCGAACAGCTCCTTCCATCACTACCTCAGCCATAGATCACATTAAAAACTCACAGAGGGCAACTTAAACACATCACATTTGTTTCTCTCTATATTATTTCAAAAGTAACGGCATTAAAAATGGATTTTACTACAGAAAATAAATATCAACACGTGGGCCGGGAGCCCAGGCAGGGGGAGAGAGCCCACCAGGAGAAGGTCCCTGAGGGCTTGGGCACAGCTTAGGCACTGACCAAGGAGGTGGCTGAGAGGACAGACTACACCTGGGGTGGGGTGGGGTGTGGGGGGAATGCCTGGGGAGGAGGCAATGCCCGCCCACCTGGGCACCTGCCCCAATGCCAGACCAAGAGGGACAAGAGTCACTGGTTTGAACTGGTCCCCCAAAGCTCATGCCCTCACTGATCTTTGCAACCTCTGGAGGGTAGAAGCTCTGGGGCAAGAAGTTCACTAGTCTCTAGGGGTTACTCCAACTATTGACACAGCAGAAGAAAAAAATGAATTCAACTTACTATCCAGTTTGATTTTCCATTACTATAAAAATATACATCTGCTCAAAGGAGGGAGATGGCAAGCTGCAGGCACATGCCACCTGGGGGGTCCCCCCGCCGCTCACCACCACAACCCAGCCTGCCCCTCCAGGAGGCAGGGGTGGGGGCTGTGTGTGGGTGGGGGACGACCAACTGGTAATCTGTCACCTACAGCCCCAGCTCACACAGCTACACACACCGGGCCACACGGAACAGGAACAAGCCAACAATAGAAACACCCCAAATGCTCCTGGCAGGACTCTGCCCAGGCCCGGGCGCATGCCCCCGCCCCGCCGGCGGCAGCAGCGGACAAAATGTGGCCACCCTGACCCGGAGGCAAAGCTTGTCCTCACACCCTGAGCTCTGCCCAGGGAGCTGGGGCCAAGTCCCGCCTGACACCAACTGGTCCGGCGGGAAACGCCTGCCCAGCCAGACAGGCACAGGCCCCCCAAGGGTCCCTCCTTGTGCTCAGGGGCCAGGCTGGTGCAGCCTGGCCCTACCTCCCAGGGTGACGCCTGGGCCCAAATTCAGCTGGCCCTGCCAGTCAGGCACTGGTGCAGAACGGAGGGCACCAGGCTCAGCCCCTCCCAGCCCAGCCCCAGGGCCCCCAAGCTAGGAGGGAGGGGGGGACTCCCCACCCCTCCACATCTGGCCCTGGCCCCCAGGGTCTGCGGTAGAGAATTCCCGCCCCCGCTTCTCTCTCTCTCCCTCCTCCCTCTCAGTGCCCGCTGCCCGCCTCAGGGACGGCCCCAGCTCCCGCCTCCGGCCAGCAAGGCCCACATCCTTCCTCCCTCAGCTGGCCCCTTTGCCTGGCAGGAGGCTGGGGGGTCAGGCTGCTGGGGAACCCCTCCAGCTCCCATCAGTCTTCATCCCCAGCCCCCAAACTCTGGGTTGCTGTCCCTTTTCCTGTAGAACAGGAAACAAGGTTATTTCCTAGACTCAGAGCCAGCCCCCTGCCCCTCTGGCTCTGCCTGGGGACCAGGACCCAGCAGGGGAATGCGCCCTTAGCCAGAAAGCAGAGGGATTCTGCAATTCACCCCCAGCTACCGGCCCAGGGGGCTGACAGCTGTCACTCAGCACCCCACCCCCTGGGGAAGAGGGGGCCGATTCAATCAGAGCCTCAGAGGAAACGCATTGATAGGCGATTATTTATTTATTTATGCAAAAGTGAGCCGACTTTGTTCGCCAGGTAACCGGGCACGCGGCCCAACCCCTACGGCCCTGGCCGCCCCCAAATCCCTCCTCCGCCCCACACCCCCTCCGGGTCATTAGGTCCCCGCCCCTCAACTCCCAGAGCACCAGCAGAACCTTGGGATTTGGGGGTTGAAGGGGAGGGGCTCCTCCCTCCGCAGTCTCCCCCTTTCCCAGGGCCGTTCCTAAAATCCAGCCTTGTTCTCCGCTCCCACGGTCCCCCCCTTCACCCACCCCCCCCCCACATTCTCAGCAAGCTGGAGAGCAAATTGCAGTTTTAAATCCAAAGACGGAGGGAGGGGGAAGGAGGAGGGGGCGCGCGGCAGCGCTGGGCGCGCACCTCGCCCCCGAGCCGGGGGAGCCGCGGGGCGGCCAGGAAACCCGAGAACCCCCCCTCCCCGCCCCCCCTTCTCGTCCACCTCCCCCTCCCCCTTCCCGGCGCTGCCTGCCAGGCTTCGAGCCGAGCCCAGCCGAGCCGCGGGCCCCGGTGGAAACAAAGACCGATCGCACCGCGGGCACCGCAGCCACGGGGTCCGGCGGACCGGACCCGGGCGCGCGGAGGGGGCGCAGAGCCCCCCCGGTGCGCTGCACAAAAGAGCCCGGCCGGCCGGTCCCCAGCGGGGGTCTAGGGCTGGGGAGGAGGCGCCACTCACCGGAGTGCTGGGCTGCCGGCTCCGTTGGTCCGAGCCAGGCGAGGGGCTTTGGGGGGCGTCTGTCTTCCGGCCGCGGCAGCGACGCGGGCGCTCGGCAGCTGGGGAGAGCAGTCGTGGTGGAGCCCTGAGCCGCCCGCCGTTGCTGACAGCATGGCTCGCGCCTCGGCTCACATTCTCCGCCGCTAACTCCACTGGACACGGCCCCCCGCTCCCGCGGCGCCCCCCACCTCTATCACTCCTTCGCTCTCTGCGCCCCCCTCGCTCCCCCCACCGCGCACACACTCTCACAGCCCTGGACACCCCCGCCCCCACCCCCCCCAATTGCAAACCTGGGAGGGAACGCGCCCCGCGTAGTCCTCCTCCTGCTCCTCCTCCTCCGCCCTCCTCCCTCCTGCTCTCTCTGGCTGTCTGTCTGTCTCTCTGACTGTCTCTATCTCTCGCTCCCTCTGCCTTTCTCTGCTCTCAGAGCTGGGTGGGAAAAGGAAATGAGGACAGAAAGCAGACGCTGGCTTTGGGTGGTGGTAGCTGGATTCCCTCTCTCCCTCCCTCCCCCTCCTCCCCTCCCTCCTCCTGCCTTCTGCTCTCTCCGCTGCGAGCGGGGCTGAGCGCAGCCTGGCGGGTGGCTCGCTTTGCCCGCCCGCCCGCCTGTCTGTCTGTCTGGTCTGCCTCGCTCGCTCCCTCCCTCCGTCTCTCGCCCTCGCCCTGCCTGCCTGCCTGCCGCTCTCCGTCTCCGCCGCCGCCGCCGCTGCCTCTGCGAGCTCGCCTTACCTTCGCCGCTCACCATCCGGAACCCCAGGGGGGAGCGCGCGCGCGGCACGCCGGGACTTGTAGTCCCCGCCTCGGCCGCTCGGCGCGCGGGGCGGGCGGGGCGGTGCCAGCAGCTCCGACGGCGCGGCCGGGACCCTGCAGGGACCCCAGCGCCCGGGCCCCTCCGGCCGGGGCGAGTCCTGTTTTACCAAGGGGTGCTGGTTCTCCCCAAGGATTGGGAACGTTTCCCACGTTCCTAGTCCCCCGTGGGGGCTCTGGCTTGAGCGGAGGTTAGGGGCGGGAGCGAAGGGGCGGGGTCTGCGAAGGGAATGAGAGTAGAATAGGGAATCGAGGGATTAGCTAAAGGGCCTGCTACTTTCTGGGGCATCCCAATTAAATAAGAGAGGAAGAGGAAAGAGGAGAGGACCGGCTCCCTGAATTTGGGGGCATTCTCCCTTTATGAAAAGGTTTCCTACTGAGTAAAGCGCAAGGGTTTATGGCGAGAGGGCTGCTCTAGAAACCTCAAAGCCCACCAGCACCTCCTCCTCACTCAGTGACCCCGTCTCAAGTTCTGAGCTCTGGGTTTAGCGACCCCCACCAAAGCTTAGTGTTTCTAGAAGTCCAAGGGCGGCGAGGGCACAAATTCCTGGATAATCCACAGATCTCTCTCTCTCTCTCTCTCTCTCTCTCTCTCACACACACACACACACACACACACACCTTGCCTTCCTGAATTCGACTGAGCTTTTTCCTTGTGTCAGGAAGCAACATTCAGATTCAACAGTTCAGAGCCCCTGCTGTGCCCAGGGGGCTGGACTCAGCACTTTCGCCTACCTCCTCTTCAGGTCACATCTGTTATCCAGCCCCTCGCTCTGGGCCCCCTGCCTGGCCTATCCCCACAGATGGAAATGTGCACTGCCAGGGCCTGGTTACCAAGGGGAGGTATCTGGACAGCCCAGAAAGGAAAACTGCTGCTGCTGCCATTTACTGAACACCGCAGGGCTCTTGAGTCCTGCAAAGACCTGGTGAAATGGTATGGTTATCATTTCCATTTTAGAGATGAGGGCACTGAGGCCCATGACACCCACTGAAGAAGTGGTAGAGCCCAGCCAGACCAGGATCCATTTCATTCCAAAGCCCACTGCTTTGGAATGGGCCGTGGCAGGGAGCTTTGACTCCGCAGGTCTCTGTCTGACCTTCTCTCCCAGTGTCTGTGTGTCCTCCCTTGGCACTTCAATTCGACAAATGTTAACTGAGGTATGCAGGGCTTACAGGGGACATGGAGATGAATAATGCATGGTGGCTGCCCAGTCCTTGGTGTCTACCAGCACCGGCCCTGACTGGTCCTGCGCTAGTCCCACTTCATCTGTGTTTCTGACATTCCTTTGTCCAGTGTCTGCTGGCTTTTTTCTATCTTGCCCCATGTCTGAAGTTTCTTCAGCAGTGCCTTTGTCCTTGGCCCACCTGTTTCTGACTCTTCCTTTGGCCCTGCGGGGTGTTGCGAGGTGAGGGCCAGCATGTGACAAAGGCAGGTGGTGTCATTTTGCCAACTGCAGCTCCCTGTCACCACCTTCCCTACACCTCCACCCCTCCCAAGCCCCTCCTCTAGACAGTCTGGAACCCCCAGAGGGCAAAAGAGGGGATCTAGGGGGCACTCTCTGTTGGCCTTTTGCGGGGACCGGGGCACAGCAGCCGTGGGAGAGGTTTAGGGTCTAAATAGTACACCTATTGATCTGGCATCATGGGGCTGGCATGGCCAGTGGCAGAGGCCCCCGATTTGGGAGCAGCTTCTCTTTGCAGGCAACCCCTGGGTTCAAAGATTTATTCATTGAATGGGAACAGTTATAAGGTCAGATATTAATGAAAGCAGTGGTTAAAGTCGTTAGGGGCCCTTTGCACCTCCAAAGCCTGAGTCTAAAGTTATCACAAATAGATGGGACTTTGGCATCTTGCACCAGCTGGTCCCCCACTGGTGAGACTTATCACTGGGGAGCATAGGAGAGGCCCAGGTTCCCCTTTCTTTTACCCCCTCACAGCATCCTTACCTATTAGGCTCTGCCCAAGGGCATGAAGGTCCCACCTAAGCTGAAGCAAATTTGGGGAGGGAATTGGGTGGGCATACAGGATAGCTTCTGGGAAATAGGCAGCCCCAGGTAGATTGGGATGAAAAGGCATTTGGGAAACGCGTGGGAGGGGAGAGGTTAGGTCATAAGGTGCAAGGTGAGTAGGGCCCATGGCTCCACGAGTGAGAGGGGAATAGAAGTTAGGTGGGGCTCTCCGCGCGTTCCCCTCCCACTCTAGGTTGCTTCAGAGACCCCCTCCCCAGACAGGGTGGGTGCTTGGTCCCTAAGGTGTTGGGCATAGCTGGAAACCAAGCATCACAGGGTTTCCCAGTCATTTGGGGGCTGGTCCTTCTCTTGGAGCCTCTTAAAATTGTGTTGGGTGAGGGGGGGTGGTCTCCCCAAACTCAAGCTGAGTCTTCCTGTAGGTGGCTGCTGCCACCTAGTGTCTAATTGACATCTCTGCTTCACCAGCCTAGTCTAAATGGGGACTACCCAGTCCTCAAAAACAGCATCTGGGGTCAGCTCAGGCTGGGCAGGGTAGCTATAAGCGCCCAGAGAAAGCAGACTTGAAGGCGGGGACCCAGGTCCTGGAAGAACCTGCATCATCCTTTCTGGGTTCTGCTCACTCCAACCATTTTTGATTCAATGTAAGCAGAAGGTGGTATAGCTAGACCCCAGGAAATAGAGGTGAGAGTCCAGAGGTAAAGTTGTAGGGCCCAAGGGTTTGGAGGCCATGTGGAATAGGAGCCAGACAGACCTGGTTCTTTTTTTTCAGCTGTGCCAAGCGACATGCAGGATCTTAGTTCCCCGTCCAGGGATCGAACCTGGGCCCCCTGCAGTGGAAGCGTGGAGTCCTAACCACTGGACTGCCGGGGAATTCCCCAGACCTGGTTCTGATTCTGCATTTACTTGTGTGTCCTTAAAACTCGCTGAGTCTCAATTTCCACATGTGTCAAGTTGAGGAGTAACCCTTTCTCTGTGTTACAGGCAAAGCTGTTGAGAAGATTTACTGAACACATGGATGTGAAAGCACTTTGAAAACTGGCACGGGCATGCTGAGGGATTATTAAGTCATGATAATAATAATGACAATAACTGAGAGGTCACAGCAGCCTGGAACCAGGCCCCTGGAGCTCCTGGAAAGGGCAGAGTGAAGGGAGCCTTGCCTTCCCTGACTACAGAAGTTCTGGGGTTGGTCCCACTCTTGGAGCTACCGCAGGAAAGGTCTGGATTGCTGGAGAGGAATTCATCCCAGTCCACAGAAGGAGAAACTGGGCCAAAAGAGGTTGAGGGCCTGTCCTGAGCCACTGAGCTACTGATCCAGGAACAAGAGGCCCGTTGGATTGGAGCCATTATGGCCTTGGTTTTCCCCTCCTCTGGATGGGAACGGCTCAGAGCTGGGGCCCAAGAGACCATGGAAGCAGGAAGCCCTCCTTCACTGTGGTACAGTGGGAACCAAGGCCCCCAGGTCCCCATTATCCCTCCTCATGGGCTAGCCTCCCTGCACTCACCCCTCCCAGAAAGTCCTCCCACATTCCTCCAGGCAACAGGAAACCCCAGCTGCAGCCCAGACTTCAAACGGCTCCTCCCTCTGGGCAGGGGGTGTGGGAGGAGAGGCCAGAGGCCAGAGGGCAAAGGTCAGCTTTGTTCCTGCCCGAGGTGGTGAGGGACCCAGGGGGAGAGAGAGGGGGGCAGGGTAGAGCCCTTGACAGCCACACTGCATGTGTGTGTGTGTGTGTGTGTGTGTGTGTGTGTCTGTGTGTGTGTGAATTCCTGTGTCCATCAGGGCATGCATGGTTCTCACTGTCAGCCTGTGTCTGGGGGTAAAGGTGTGTCCTTGGTTTCCTTTTGGCTCGAGGACCTGAGTTATATGTCTGAGCGTCTGTCAGTATGTGTTTGTTTGTCTGGGTGCTCAGCCTGGGGTCCCACTGACATGTCTGTAGGTGTCATCACGTGTGTTGATATATCTGGTTCACAGGCCTGCCCAAAGCTCTGTGTTCTCCTATGAGTGTGACCTGGTGTGGTTCTTTGTGTCCAAGAAGGGTGTTCCTCTCCCACCTCTTCCCCTCCCATCCTTCCTCCGTGTTGGTCACCACGGGGTTCCTTCTGGAAAGTGAATCTGACTCTGTTATTACCTTGCTCAAAACCTTCAGTGGCTTCCGTGGCCCAAGGTTTGGAATCCTAGCCCGAGGGCAATGGCAGACAAGACCCCCTGCCTACCTCGTCATCTTCATCTTTAGCCACTGATCCCCCTCAAATTTTTTACTCCAATCACACCTACTTAATTGTATCTCTCTGCACGGTCCCATTTCCTGCCTCTGAGCTACTTAATTCTGTCAAGTCTGGAATGCCTCTCTCTTGCTTGCTTCTTTCTTGCTAGCAAACTTTCACTCCTTTTTCAGGTCTCCGGTGGTGAAGCAACACCTCTAATGAGAAGACTTCCCCCTGCCCAATTGAGTTAGGACCCTCCCCTGTTCTCCTACGCCTTCTGCCTGTGCCTGTCTCCTTCACTCTCACTATCATTACATTGTGAGATTTCTGAGAGCAGGAACTGTACTGAATTACTGTCTCTCCCATTCTGATGGATTGGGAGGCTCTGAAGGGACCTGGTCCTCCTGTCTCGGACGAAAGTTTTGGATGTAGTGCCCAGAGTGACCACTAGAGGGAGTATGGACACCACGGCAAAACCATCGTGTGTGTGTGTGTGTGTGTGTGTGTGTGTGTGGTGTGTGTGTGTGTGTGTGTGTGTGTGTGTGTGTGTGTGTGTGTGTGTGTGTGTGTGTGTGTGTGTGTGTGTGTGTGTGTGTGTGTGTGTGTGTGTGTGTGTGGTGTAATGGATGTGGATGGCTGGGTAGAAGGGAGGCTTTGATACTGTACCTGGGAGAGAACTCCTGGAGTGGATAGTGGGTCCACCCAGCTCAGAACTGGAGCTGTGGGATCCAGAATAGACTCATCCCAGTAGGTCCTGGGGCACCGAGATTTTTCCTCTCTGACTTTTCTCCACAACTCAGGGACCATAACCCTTGGTTTTCTCACCCTCCTATCTCTTGCCTTGACTTTCCAACCATCTTCTTATATGCCTCATCTTTTCCCTCAACCCTCCCATACATAATTATTTGCTCTTGCCTGACTTGGCCTTGCTCTCCCATACCTCTGGACCTTTGCACATGCCATTCCCTCAGTGGGAGATGATCTCACCCTCTGGCTGCTTCATCAAGCAGACTTTTCTTTCACCTCCTCCAAGAAGTCTCCCTTGGCCTCCAGACTGACCTTGCCCCTAAGTGTTGTAATTGTTTACTGTTCTGTCTCCTGGACAGGACCAGCCTACAAGAGACATCAGTAGATGTGTGTGAAATTAATAAATGACTTGGCTCTTTTATGAAAACAACCCTCAGCACATATGGGGCTACCCCCGCCCCCTATCCTCCCTGGTTCTGACTCTGGTTGAGTATTATACTTCCCCATGCTGCTCCATTAAATAAGGCAACGTGACACAGGGGGATGCATAAGACTTTGAAGTCACGCAAACCTGTGTTCAAATCCTGACTCTATCATCCAGCTGGATGACCTTGAGCAAGCGTTGTAGTCTTTCAGAGTCTTTGTTTCCACTTTTGTAAAACAGGAATAATCATACTTCTGCACTGCCTCATGGCGAGGCTCAAATTAGACGAGGCATGTGAAACATCCAGCATTAGTCAATTAGGTGTCCTCCTCCCCCACCATGAACTTGGAAATAAAATTGCCCTCTGAGTCTTAAGCCAGTAAAATCACGCATCACAGAAGAGAAGAGCCAGGTGGGGGAGTGAATGAGACGAGAGATGGTTTTGTAAATGACTGAAGGGTTTTGTGAACGGTGGAAACCGCAATCAAGGTGACCCGCCTGTAATCTCAGGGAGGCAGGGCGAGGATGTGATTGAAATTGAGAAAACAGAGGCCTAATCAATTGCATTGTGCTCTATCTGAAGGGAACAGAAGGATGCACAGAAAAGGGGGTGCAAGGGAGGATTCGTTCGGCTGCACCAGAGGGAGGGACAGGGAACCAGTAGACATAGGGATTCCAGGCTCAGGTGGCTCTGGTCTCTGCTGAGGAGTCATGGGGGCCTGGTGGACTCCAGGTGGCTCACTGCCCTGCTGGGCCTCCATTTAAACTAAATGGATATCCAGGTGCCAGGCAGAGCCCCTCTGGGCAGACAGGAATAGTCTGGTCCCAGGGAAAGACTCTAGATACTGAGAGCACTGATTTTGGAGTCAGAGGACCTGGTTCAAGCCCCTGCTCTGCCATTATGTCTTATAATCTATTTACTTCACTGCGCTTCAGTTTCCTTATTAGTAAAATCAAGATATAATAGCCCTCACCTTATAGGGCTCTGTGCACTTAGTAGGCGACATGCACTTAGTAGGATGTCTGGCATAGAGTAAATGATTTGTAAGTGGTAGTGACAAAGACAGCTAACATGTATTGTGCATTTATTTCCATTTCAAAGATAAAGAAATTGAGGCTTGGAGAGATTAATAGCTTGCACTAAGTGGCACAGCTAGCAAGTGGTAGAGGCAAGATTCACAATACTACACTACAGCTCCAGAACTGTGCTCTTATCTGCTTACTCCATGGCAGGTGGAAACACTAGGCTTCTGGTTTATACATCAGGCTCTTGTGAGTTTGGTTTGCCAGAGAACATGGCCTTCTGGAAGCCTTGGCCCCTGAGAGTTGGAATGTACAGAGCTAAGGCTCCCACTCCTGTGACCACTTCTCTAAGCAGCCACTTGGCCTCTACCCATCTTATCGCTCCTGTTCAGCCATCCCCAGCACAGGGCTGAGCACAGGGAATGCTCCATCTGCACTGGCCACCTCATCCGCTTTCCTTTAAGTCACTCAGCTTGGGGGGTTTCCAGGGACTCCTTCTACCAATATTTCGAGAGAGAAGGATCACCCAGACATCCACCTGGGACAGATAGGATCTTTTCCCAAGGCCCAGAGGCAGCAAGGTCTGGTAGAAAGATCATGGGCCTTGGTGTGAGACCTGGGTTCAAATCCCAGCTCTGTCACGTATATCTGTGTGACCTTGGTACATCATGTAACCCCTGGGCCTCAGTTTCCTCATCTGTAAATGGAGGGGGGCTAATCATAGAACCAGATTCAGGAATGGGTTAAATGAAAAGATGGATGTAAACACATCCGGCATTCAGCTGACACTTAATAAATGAGTTATTATTACTATTATTTCTACCCAGCCTGACTGTGAACTCTTCTAGGACAGGGACAGGTCTTGTTCATTTCTGTGTTCCCAGGGTCCTGCCAGCAAATGGCCCTTCACAGAGTCAATGCTTAGTCATTGTCTGCCAAGCGTAGCAGTGATTCCCAGCCCCCAGACTCTTTCCCCTGGCCATTCCCTTAATAAGTCAGGGGTCAACAACTTCCTGATGGGAGAGGTGGGAATCCTTATTCCCTGTTTGTCTATTTTTTTTTTTTTTTTTGCGGTACGCGGGCCTCTCACTGTTGTGGCCTTTCCCGTTGCAGAGCACAGGCTCCGGACGCGCAGGCTCAGCGGCCATGGCTCAGGGGCCCAGCCGCTCCGTGGCATGTGGGATCTTCCCGGACCGGGGCACGAACCTGCGTCCCCTGCATCCGCAGGCAGACTCTCAACCACTGCGCCACCAGGGAAGCCCTCCCTGTTTGTCTTGTTTCCACCCGGAGGCACATCAGCTGCTGGAGTCTCTCAAAGGGGGAGCCGGGGGGGGGGGGACAAATCTTCATTGCAGGGTACATGGCAGGCTGTTAAGCAGCCCCCTCCCTGTCCACTACATGCCAGTAGGAGCCCCCGGTCATTGTGACTAACAAAACTGCCTCCAAACCTCTCCAGAAGCCCCCTGGGGGCACAGTTGCCCCAAGTGAAATCCAATGAGCTAGACTCTCAGGCCTCTCCCCACCCACCCCTTGTCCCTTCTGGGGAGCTGCAGAGGGTCCACTGTGGTCTTCCCCTTGCCCCACTCAGGGAGGCCTGAGGGTCTTCTGTGGTGCCTGTGATGAACAGTAGATCTGCTGAAATCAACTAAAGAATTAGCAAAACCACTGCATGCAGACTGAAAGCTACATCAGTAATGAAGGAGATGTTTTGATCTGCAGTTACCTGTCTTCTATATCCATCTCTCAACTCACCCTAAACTCACAAGGGGATGAGCTTCAGGACTTTGGGGTGTCCTAGGGCACCTTGGGTGCCCTGTGCTTAGTAGGCATTAGGGCGCTCTCTTGCCTCCCCTGCCTCCCAGCGGCCAAAGCAACCCCACTCACCTCCCACCGACCACCATCCCTCCCACAGGAAGGGATTTTCACGGCTCAAGGATTCATATTGTCACTTTTCTTATTTACAAAATCAGTAAACACACACATGATTCAGAGAGGGGATGAGCCCTCAGCAACACTCTCCTTCACCCTGGGCTTGGACCTCAGTCCTGGACTACAGAATCCATCCAGCAGGAAAGGGATCCGGCAAAGTCTTTCCCTCTCTTTGTAACTTACAGACATGAGAGAATTGAGTAGGAGGTGAATTCTGGGGGCCAGGACCAGGGTGGGATGACAGGGTAGGAAAGCAGGGACAGGAGATAAGTGAGGGAAAGGATATACAGTTTTATAAATAACTAGACAAGATCTGAGCATTTCTTTTGTGGGGGGAGTGCAGACAGGAAGACTAGAGGCACGCAGGGGCAGAAGTGGGAAGGGGAGAAATAGAGCTTGGGGCCAGAGGTGGTGAGGGGTTATCTCTGAGCCTTGATTTGCCTCATCTTTAAAATGAATGGGTTGCCCTAGATGATGCCAAAAGCAACTTGCTTGCTCTGACATGCTAGGACTCTATAGGGTTCTAGGCCTGCGGGGCTTTGGGACCAGAGCCCTGGCAATTGGAAGGGCTGGTGAGCACCCCCAGAGAGGTGGTTGATGCCCAAACAGGCTATGTCTCATCCCCAGGCTGGTACTGGGGTTCTGTGGAGGTGAAGTAGTCCTCCAGGAAGGACTGCAGGTACTCGAAGGTAGGCCTCTCATCCGGGTCCAGACGCCAGGTCTGTTCCATGACCTCGTACAGGGATGCTGGGCAGCCTGTGGGGCACGGCATGTGGTAGCCATGCTCCACCTGTTCCAGCACTTCCCGTTTATTCATGCCTGGAGGGTGGGGCTCCGTCAGTCAGGGGGCTTAGCCCCTCCTGAAAAGGCAACCAGGAAGAAGCCCTTCCCATGACCACCCTTCCACCTCCCCACCTCCCAGCAAACCTGGGTAGGGGACTCGGCCCTTGGTGATGAGTTCAGTGAGCAGGATCCCAAAGGACCACACATCTGACTTGATGGTGAATCTGCCAAAGAGGGCAGCCTCTGGGGCTGTCCACTTGATGGGGAACTTGGTCCCTGGGGAGATTGGGGGAGAAGGGAAAGTTAGTGCAGAAATCCCTGGGGACAGCTGGATTAAGAGAATGGCATCTTTAGGACTGGAGACCCTAAGCACAGAGGTCTCTGGGCATAACAGAAAAGACCTGGTATCTAGCCAGCACTTGTTACTGTGTCTAGTATAGTACCGGGCACTTTATAAACATTGTAATAATTCCAATCATAATAATAGCTAACACTTGTATAGCCTTTACCATGTGCCAGGCACCATTTTAAGCGATTTACATGCATTAATTCAATTAACTTTCATGAAAACCCTGTGAGTTTTATTACTATTTTTTTTACTATTACTATTATTATCCCCATTGTGCAGAAGAGGAAAAGGTGGCACTGAGTAGTTAATAACTTGCCCAAATCACACAGCTTGTAAGTGTCTAGGATTCATACCCAGGCATTCTGGCTACAGCATTTTCCCTATTACACTCTATGGTCTTTCACTTGAGATTTATAGCAGTGCCTTGCACATAGTAGGTGCTTGGTAAATATCTGTTGACTTACTGTTGTCTGAATATTTTCATTGAGAATTTTATTGTGAGAAAAGACAGCTCCCAGAGAGGTAAGGTGACTTGCCCAAGTCCACATGGTTGGTAAGTGAAGGAGCTGGGTTTGAACCCAGAGTTGCCTCTTACACTACATTAGAGTGGGAATGTCCCGGATGGTCTGCGGGAATGTGGGGCCCCATGGCAGCCCCTTGGTGCACTGGGGAGCTCTTGGAAGGTGGGGTGAGGCAGGGCACCTTGATGGGGGTTGTATTCATCATCCTCGATGAGACGGGCCAGCCCGAAGTCAGCAATCTTGCACAGCAGCCGCTCCCCCACAAGGATGTTGGCTGCCCTCAGGTCTCGGTGGATGTAGTTCATGCGCTCCATGTAGGCCATGCCCTCAGCTACCTGGGGGCGAAGGTATAGAGAGATGGGAACACCATGGTTTGCGTGGGGGATCATTTGCGTGGGGAAAGCCCCACTTTCCAGACTGGGGCTCAAAGAGAGGGGCAGTGCCCTGCCTCAGGTCGCACAGATGATCCAGGGGGCTGGGGCTGCACTTCCAGGGGTAGGCTAGGCGTTTGAGGACACAGGGATTTGTGGAAAATAATAGGAGGGGCTCTGAGAGTTAAAGGCTGTTGTCCCAGTTTACCTGGGCTGCCATGTCCACCAGTTGGGGCAGCCTCAAATCCCAGCCCTCCCGGTCCTTGAGGAACTCCAGCAAGCTACCTGGGGAGGAGAACTCAAAAAATCAGCATCAAGACACTACTCCCAGCTCCAGGCTTGCCTTCTCTCTCTTGGCCTCGCCCCTCTCCATGACTCCTCTCACATATTTTGACCCCATCCCTTGCTCCCAGGCCTCTCACCCTAGATCCGCCCCCGCTCAGGATTCTGCCAGGTGCCTCAACCCTTCACAGATCTCGCCCAGGCCCTACTCTCACAGACACCCTGATTCTGCCCACGTCTCATTTCTTCTCTTCCTCCATCTTCCCTAGACAAACCCCACTAAGACTCTGCCCCAGATCCTTTCTCATCACAGATCCCGCCTTCACTCGCCCAAGCTCCACCCACCAGCTGACCACCCACGAGGCTCCGCCCCCAGGCCGGGCCCGCCCCGTCTAACTTGGCCCCGCCCCCACTCCCAGCGCGCCTGTGTTTTCACTCATTCCGGCCCCTCACTCGGACCCTGCCCATTGTTCCTCGCCCCATCCCAAGTCGCCACCCAAGTTCCTCCCCCAGAGACACGCACCTTAACTTCGCCCCAAATCCCGCCCTTCCAGACTCCGCCTCATGACCCCGCCCCTCACCGTGGCACAGGAATTCTGTCACGATGTAGATGGGCTCCTCCGATACGACTGCGTACAGCTGCACCAGCTTGTCATGGCGCAGCAGCTTCATGATCTGCGCCTCCGCCAGGAAGGCCTTCGGGGACATGGTGCCCGGCTTCAGCGTCTTCACCGCCACCTTCGTGCTGCCGTTCCACATGCCTGTCGGGCGGAAAGGCTTGTCAGGACCGGCTCGCCGCCGTCCCAAGCCCTCGCCCCTGCCTCGGGCCCCGGCCCCCGCTCCCAGGACCTCCGTACCCAGCCACACATCCCCGAAGCAGCCGGTACCCAGCCGCCGCTCGAGCGCGATGGAGCTGCGGCTGATCTCCCAGGCGTCCTTGGCCAGGCCCAGCGTCTGCGGCTTCACGGTGGTGCAGGCCGCCGTGAGCAGGTGGCACAGCCCATCGTTCACCTCTGGGCAGTGGGGGATTGGGAGGTTGGAGGTCAAAGGCAGACCAGAATGGCCCACACATTCCTCACCCCACCCCAGCCCCCAAGATCAGTTATAAGGAACTAGGACACAGCTGAGGTCACAGGCCAGGGCAGAAGGCAACCTGGTCCACTGAGTAGGTGAACATGTTGGTGCCCAGGGAACGAGGTGGCACCAGAGGGAGAGATGATCCCTGAAAGGATTGGGGCCTTCGCATAAGAGGTGGCCTCCAGCTGGGCCTGACAGGTAGAAATGGATTTGGGAATTCCAGACAAAGGTGTGGACATGAAGCCCTCACCCTTCCACGGACCTATCCTTGGCCTAACCAACCAAAGCAGAAACCAGGCATGGATGCTAACCTTCCCCTCAACCCCACAGCCCATCCTCCAAGTCAGGTCCACTCAGTCTCCTACCCAGCTCAGACATTAGAGGGCATCGTTTGGCCATGGACAGCTTCATGCCTCAGTTTCCTCTGGAAACCTACAGAGCAGGATCCTGGGCTGGGAGCCCGGATATTTGGGTTCTAGTTCTGGTCCAGCCACTACTGCTTTGGGAGCCCCTTCTCTGGGCCTCGGTCTCAGCGGATTGGTTCAGGAATCTGAAGCACACGCCAGCCTTGAGGGCTGCCCTCACCCAGGTAGTGCTGCACCAGCTCCTGTACCGAGGCGAACTGAGCCCTCGTGGTGATGTAGTAGCCACCTGTGTCCAGCTTGCGGATCTTGTAATGCTTCACGTGATCGCCTCTGGCCTGGTCCCAATCCCGGATGGACAGGGAGTAGGCGCCTGTGGGCAAGGGTCACCTCTGGGCCAGCTTTCCTCGTCATCCCCAGTCTGGGAGCCCAGAGAGGCCCACAGGGCTGGGGACTCTGAGGTTGGATGGCCACATCCCCTGAACCCAGTCCCAGCTTTACCTCTGCCCCTCCAACCCTGTCCCAGTCGTGGCCCTGTCCCAAGCCCCACCCCACGGCTCCTAGCCTCCCCCCTAAAGGCTAGGCTTCCCTGTTGTATGGTCAGTGGCACAGCCCCACCTTTGGTGGTCTCGCTCTCTCGAATGAGAAAGGCCCCCCGGGGGTTCCCCGGGGAGAGCAGCTGCCTCTCTGAGTCCTTCCTCCCGATCTTTCCAAAGTACCACCTGTTGGGAGGGCAGGCAAGAGTCAGATACACCCAGTTCAACCCCCAACCCAGCCTCCTGGGAAAAGTCACCTCAGTAGCCAAGATTCAGCCTGATTGGGAGGATCACAGAGAAGGCGAATGTAGAATGCCTGGTACACAGAAGGTGCCCAATAAAGGTTAGACTTCTCTCCACTCTCTGGGTTTCTCTTGAATTTAAATTGCTAGAACCCCGGTCATCAGTGACCTCATCAGGGTCCATCTCACTACCGCTCCTTCCATAGGCTCATTTACAGATGAGGAACTTGAGGCACAGAGAGGGGAACTGACCTGCCCACAGGGCTGGCTGATGAGCTCTACCTGAAATCCTTTGCCACCCACCCTACTTCTTTTCCCACCATCGCAGGCAGTCGCTCAGATTCCTCTCCCTGCACACATCTCAAACCCTTTCCTCATTTGTCGTCCAGATCGACACCCCTTCCTGCTTCTCTTCCCCTCCTTTTCTTCCCCCCCCTCGGCTGCACCTCGTGGCTTGTGGGATCTTAATTCCCTGACCAGAGATTGAACCCGGGCCACGACAGCGAAAGCGCCGAGCCCCAACCACTGGACTGACAGGGAACTCCCTCTTCCCCTCTTTTTGACGGCTGCTGCCCAGCTCTGACTGCTGCTTTTCCTCCACTCTCTTAAATCTGGATGTTGTTCTAAGTCTCTACTTCAACCTCAGACCTCAAGCATCCCTGCTGTCTCTTGGATATTCTTTCTGGAACTGAACTGTAGCCTGAAACCAACTGTGAGAGTACACTGGGAGAGTCGAGGTGACCGTAGGTGTCATAGAAGACTCAGATGTCGTTTGATCACTAAATTGGCCTGTGACCATCTTGGGCTGAATTAAAAGGAGCATAGTTTTCAAATCAAGGGAGGTGGCAGTCTCAGTGAACTCTGGGACTGTCAATCCATACCTGGGTACTACGCACAGTTTGGGGAAGCGGGGAAGGCATTGGCGAATAGCGTGTCCAGGAGGGCAGGCAGGGTGGGAAAGGGGAAACTATTGAAGAACTATGCAGACAGAACACATTCCCAAGTTTTATCAATGCTCTGCCCCCACTCACACCCATGACATTAGCTACACCTTAATAATTGACGTAATCATAACACCGCTTATTTTGTGTCAGGCTCTGCTGTCATACATATATGTATTCATTTAAGTCTTATAACAACACTGTGAAGTAGGTACTATTATTAACCCGCATTAGACAGACGAGAAAATTGAAATGCCTAGTGGTTAAGCAACTTACCCACAGCCACCCGACTCTTAAGCTGTGCTGCCGGAACAGGAACCCAAGCTGTCTGCTCTAGGGCATGCGCTCTTGACCACGACACTGTTCTTAACCATGACACTGCATGGAGTGCCTCTCTGAACTTCACAACACTGCCGCCGAGATGTGGACCCCCAAACCTCTCATCTTCTGCCTCATCACCTCTCCTCTCCTCCACGCCTCCTACCACCCTCTCCAGATGAAGGCCTCATCCCATTTGAGCTCAGGACCCCGTTCACTCCCATCTGCTCAAGGACACCTCTCCCCCACCGACCAGCCCCCATCAGCAGCCTCTCCATCCCACCACCAGCCTCTACATATGCCCACATTTCTTCCTTCCCCAAAGGAAACCGTTCTAAGCTCTATCCTGCCATCAACATTCTGCTATATCTCTCACCTTCCTTCACTTGAAAAAGCACTTCACACTTGGGTCTCTACTTCCTCACCTCCCACTCCCTCCCAGGCTCTGCTGTCTGGCCTCCACCCCCACTTCACATGGAGAGATCTCTCACCAAGGTCACCCCCACTGCCAAATCCAGTGGCAGCCTCTGACACTCCCTCTCTTGTTTCCTGAAACCTCCCCTCCACCCTCTTGGCTGTTCTGACTTAGCCTGGCCTGGTTTTCCAACAGCTCTTTCCAAAGTTGGGTCCTAGGGCCAATCTCTTTCTCACTCTTCTCCCTCTTCCTTCACTCCCCTGTGCAGCTCTATTTATCATCTCCACTCTGAAGAGTCCTGCCACCCCAGCCCAGGTGTGCCCTCTGCAGGAGCCACAGCAAACAAACTAAGGAGCCTTAGTTCCAATGAGAATAAGATGCCCCTTCCTCTGGGCTAATTCAGGGGCATGGCTTGGCATGGGCTGGGCACCTCGCATACAAAGCACAACCTAATCTAATTGCTGGCCGTCTCTTCCATGTGGGTGTTCCTCTCCACGAATTCAACCTAACAAGCTCGCTCATGTATCTGTGCCTGCTCCTGTGTTCCCCACTTTAGCAAATGGCACCCACTCAGTTCCTCAGGAAGGTTTTGGGTCACCCTGGATTCCTCCCACTCCCCATAGCCCAGTGGCAAATCAGTCACCAAGTCCTGGTGACTCCCATTCTGCCGTCTCTCCAATCTTTACTTTTCCCATATATGTATGTATATGTGAGGCTAGATAAAGAGATTTTATGAACCTCAGTTTCCTCATCTGTAAAATGGGACAATAATAATATCCATAGTGTTACTGTGAGAATTAAATGAATCTAGATAGGTAAAGTATCTGTCATAGTATCTCAATTACATCAAGATACTCCATAAATGATACTTGCCTGATTCCTTAATAGAATTAATTCTAAGTAATGCCCCCTTCCATCTGTTTAGCACTTTACAATTTTTTTTTAAAGTTTATACACTGCTGTTATCTCCGAGAGGCTATATATATATAATGCTTAGCAAATGTAGCCAGACTATCTGGGTTCAAATACCAGCTCCACCTACTTACTAGCCATGTGAACTGGGCAGGATATTTAATTTCTCTGTGCCTCAGTTTCCTCATTTGTAAAATAGGATTCTATTAGTTTCTAACTTTGTTAATGCACAGGAAGCACTTTGAATAGTGTCCAGAACATAGTACATGCTAGATAATATTTACTTACTCTTAGTGTCATCATTATTATCTTTTTATCCTCACAAAGATCTTACAGAATTACAGGTAAGGAGACAGGCTCAGAGTAGAGCTGTGACTTGCCCAAGAGGTGGCCTTGAGTCTGGACTCCAGGGTCCTGTCTGTAAGGCTGGCCTCCCCCCAACCCCTACTTACTCTTCAGCCTGGATGGAGTCCACAGGGGCCACGTAGTTGCTGGGAATGTAGCCAGTTTGTCCAGAGCTGAGGGACCGAGCCTCCCACCAGTCACCCTCGCTGAAGGCACAGAACAGGCGTCGTCGTTGGCAACCCAGCCCCTGGGGCACCATGGGGCCAGGCAGGGTCACGCCGAGGATCAGGTGGACACTGGCCCTGCCAACCCCTCACCTTGGGTACACACCCTCCCCAAGGCTTTCGTCTGTTCTGCCCCAGCCACTGCAGCTGCCCCGGGAGCTTCTCCCTGCTGAAGGAATATGTCTGGGGACATCTGGGCCTCCTGGCTTTCTTTTCTGACACTTCAGCTGGGCTGGGGTTTGGGCGGGCAGTGGACAGCTAACTAGGTCACTTCTCCATTAAAAACCCCTCCAATGGCTATATTTCCTTCTTGATAAAATCCAGACTCCTCAAGATGGCTTAAAGAGCCCTGCAGAATCTGCTCCCACCCACCTCTCCAGGATCTGCTCTCTCTGTTCTGCACTTCATACTTTATGGCCCACCTATACTGAACCACTTGGTGGTTTCCAGAAGTCATCATTTAGTTTCGTTCTCTCTAGTTTCATTCTCTCTCGCTCTCTCTTCCTTTTTTCTCACCCCTTCTTTCAATGTCTATTCATTTTTCTAGTCTCAGCTTAGAAATCCCTTCCAGAAAGCCTGCCCTGATCACTACTACCCTGGAGACCATGGCTGGTGTTCTTTCTGTGCCCGTAGTTCCTCAGGCTTCCCCTACATAGTAGCAACCACCCCGGCCTGTGATTGTCAAGTATCCCTCCCCAACTAGGCTAGAGCTTTCTGAGGACAAGGAGCAGGCAGGATTCCTCTCTGGGTCCTGCTCCCGGTCTAGGCCGTGTCCTGAGCTGGTGGCCTGATCACTTACATGTTGTTCAGGATGTGGAACTTCTCGCCCTTGGCGAAGGTGAGGTCATCCTCTGTTCGGGCCTCATAGTCATAAAGGGCGATGAACAGGGTCACCCCAGTCCCTGCAGAGTCAGGGCTACTCATCAGGGGGCACCACAGGGGCTGCACCCCCAGAGTCCTGTTCCACAGCCAGGCACTACGCCTCCCCACTGCTGCAGTGCACTGGCTCGCAAAGGTCTTTGGAATGCAGTGGATTTCTGCTTTGGACGTGGATTCAGGACACACACCTTCAAGCCCATCCCTCCCCCCTTGGGGGCTCCCTGGGGAGTCGCTTCTGCTCTCCCCCACCAAGCAGACTTCCCACCGGCATCTGTCATCAGAGTCCTTCTCTCAGACTGGGAACAGAACTATGTCTCCCCCTCAGACTGGGGTTTCTGAAGGTAGGGCTGTACATACTCCCTCAGACTGTGCGCTAAAAGCAGGGCCGTGTCTCCCAAATCATAATGGAGGCTCCTAAGGGCAAGTCCAAGTCTCTCCGTCCCCTAGGTCCTGCCAGGGTCCAGTCAGTGCCTGACTCCAGCCCATTGGACTCACCTGAGATGCCCCTGATGGTGCCCCCATTGAGGAAGGCGGGGCTGGCGGGCTGAGGGGAGAAGTTGTTGTAGTTGGGGATATGGGCGAAGGAGGATGCAGGCCGGCCCTGAGTAGGGGCAGGGCCACAGCAGTCTGCAGCCCCGTAGCCCCTGAAGTCCTCTTCCAGGCCACCATCCTCCTTGGGCCCCGGCTCCAACTTCTTGCAGAACACACAGCCCATTCCACGTGCCCTGCTACAGAACGGGGGCATGCTTCACTTGGGGCCCCTGCCAGATATGCCACCCTAGGCACACATGCACGCACGCTTGCACACACACACTCATGCAGGCATGCAGCTTTCTCTCTCAGGCCTGGAGTAGGGGGTGTCCTCCCTAGTGAGGGATAGAGGTGGGGCAGGGCCACCGTTGCGTCCACCCCCCCAGCTGCCTTAGTGTGTGTGGAGAGAGTATGTGTCTCCTCCACGGGGCTGGTTTTCTGCTTCACGATGTTGCTGTGTTCATTTACATATTTTTGCCTCCTAGCGCTTCAATGTGTTGGGTTTCCGTGACTCCGTCAGAGTGCTCGTGTGTGTATCTCTGAGTATTTGTGAGTTTGCTGGTGTGTGTGTGTGTGTGTATGTGCAGCCTTTTGTGAATGTCTGCGTCTGTGTGTTTATGTGAGTGTGTGTATGAGTGTGTGTATGTTTATTGCATGTGATGACTCTGTGTGTTCATGTCTGTATGAGTATTACGTATGCATGTGTTTCTGTGTGAGCGTGCATGTGCGTGCCTGTGTGTGTGTGTGACTGTGCATGCAGGTGGGTGTGTGTGAGTGGGTGCCTCTGTATCTGTGTGTCGCGTCTGTGTGCATAGCCCTGAGTGGGAGTATTTGTGCCTGTCTGCGTGTGTGTATCTGTGTGTGTAGGTCTGTGTAAGTAGGTGTGCATGTCTCTGTGGGTATGTGTGTGTCTCTATGTGTGTGTGCATGTCTATGTATCGATGTGTGTTTGTGTGTAAGTGTGTGTGAGGGCTGTGTGCCTGCACCTGGAGCTTCCCTGCAGAGGGGGATCAAGGCCATTTCCTGTCGTGGGTCCAGCCTCTGGCCTTTCAAGCTGCCTCATTCCGGCTCCCCCATCTGTTACCTAGCAACAGGGTCCTTGTAGGAGGAGGGGGCTGTGAGGAATTGTGGGGCCCAGAAAAGCCACCCCTACCCCATTTCCTGACCCTGAGAGCCCTCAGTCCCCATTCCTCCCACTCACCCCTCAGGCCCCTACTCCTGGGTCAGTGGGGCTGCGGCATGGTCCTTGGGAGGGGCCAGAGACCTGAAGGCGAGACAGAGGACACGGAAGGTGAAGTCTCTGCCAGTGTTCCTGCAGCCAGATGCCGGCGCCTGTCCTCTCCGGGAAGCCAGGGGGCCCGGGCTCGGCCCTAGCATGCCTTCTGCCTTCATTTTCCTTCCCACAGCCCCGGCTCACTTATACATCCACCCCCAGACAGGACACGCCACCACACCAGCCCTCTCGCACTCATATCCACCTGACACACCAACACATAGAGTAGCACCCATGGCAGCACACAGTGACACACCAGTACTCACAGCGCACACTTGCATGAGTGTGCTCACCAGCACTGCCACACACCAACACAACTGACTCTCACACGAGCCCAGGCCCTGATGCATGGTAGCACACACAGGCACACACACGCCACAGGCTGCCTCTCAGGCTAACAGACTCGTACACTCACACACTCGTACCTTTGGGTTAGACTCATGTCTCTAATAGGATTTCTGTCAAGCCCTGCTCAGCTCACTACAGGCCTCTGGTCACTGTCTCCTAAAAACAAGCCCAGCCTCCGGGCGCTGCCTCTGTTCCCACCCTGGGCTGGGTAAACTCTGGCAACCCCAGGACTATGTCTGGTAGCTGAGTGCAGGTGGACACCTACCTCCAGAGCTTGTTCTTATCCCCACATCAGGGGAAGGCCCAGGTCAGAAGCCAGAGCCACCAGGGTCCCTTGGGGAACCCCTAAGTGAGCCAAGCCTTTGTGTCCTCTGAGCGACACGGCAGGCAGGTCATTGAGCAAGGGCTCTCCACGCCCCTCCAGAAACTCTGCCACTGCAACACTCAGAGAGGAACTGCTGGGGAGAGGGCTCGGTTTCCTCAGATATGAGATATGAGAGGGTTCACCAACCCAGTGAACCCTGATTTCTCCCAGAGGGGCCCAAGGATCCTTGGGACAGGTGCCCGGTCTTGCTTTTCTCAACTCCCAAGTCCAGTTCCCTTTATGGATAGGCTCCCCCCTCTTCTCTATGGGTCCTGCCCCTCCTACCCAGCACGACTCACCTCTTCCAGGAAGCCTTCCTGGATCCACTGGATCCAGCTGCTTGGCTGATGGCTCTGTCACATCAGTGCCCTGACTCCCACTCTAGACCCACCAGCCTGTCTCATGCTCCGCTGTAACCATTCTCCCGTGTGTGTGTGGGGGGGGTGACACCCATGTGGTGAGCTGTGAAGCAGGCTGTGGTTTGAGCCCCAAAATAGGCCCTGTTCACCAAGCCATTGCCGAGGTCTTCACCTCAGGACCCCTCCCCTGGGGTGAAGCCACTGTCTGAAGGGCTACAGGGCTGGTTAGACTCAGGGAGAGAATAGACGTGGAGGTGGGGGGCATCTAGAGCTAAGGCAGGGGATTTCAGGCACTGAGGAAACAGATGGGGGTAAGATGAAAACAAAGGTTATAGGGTGAGAATGGAGGTCTTCTCACAGGAAGACACATTGCACGTCTCAAACAACACAGAGCCCTAC
Organism: Grampus griseus; assembly: GCF_964374135.1. Taxonomy (NCBI): domain Eukaryota; kingdom Metazoa; phylum Chordata; class Mammalia; order Artiodactyla; family Delphinidae; genus Grampus; species Grampus griseus. Next base: position 161,893,776 of record NC_139017.1, on the reverse strand, counting down.
ACGCAGGTCCACACGGCCCTCCCGACACCTTCTCAGACGCACACACGTCACCTCAGCTACACGCAGCGCCTCACACAGGGACTCTGAGCTCCTCTGTACAGATTCACAGATGCAGACATCTGTGAATACACACACACCTTCAGCCCTCACCCATCTACACACACACACACACACACACACACACACATGCACACACACACAGCCTCCCCAAAGAATAGCATATGGAGGATTTATAGCACTTCCTCTGTGCCAGCCACTGCATTCAACGCTTTATATATATATATTACCTCATTTTATTCTCACGACAACTCTACGAGGTAAGTATTATAATTATTGATAAGGCGACTGAGGCACAGAGAGGTTTAGAAACTTGCCCAAGGTCACACAGATGATGTATCCTGGCGTTTGGTTCCAGGATCTGAACCACTTCTCTCCATTGCCTGGTCACAGACACAGATGATTACAGCTATTCCTGCAAGCATGCACAGGTGCACAGAGCCCCCAGAGGGAAACCCAGAGATATATGTAGCTCCCCCATCCCTGAGTCACAGACCCACACAGAGCTCCCCTCTGTAAGAGATACAAACTTATACAACCTCTTGGGTCCCCACTTAGATACAATGCGGCCACTTCCAACAATACACAGGTACCTGTTACCACAATGTTTTCAAATCAGCCTAAGGGGAGCCCAGAATTCTGCACGCCTGGAGTGGAACGTGGGTTCAGAAACTGTCAGCTTCCGAGAAGGAGGCGGAAGGCTCTATGGGCTTAGGGAGAGCCCTGGCAAAGCAGCGGGGGCAGGGTATACTGACTGGTATACTGACTTAAAAGAAAAGGGGGGAAAAGGGCCCTGATTTGTAGCAGTTGCTGATTTCCATGGTGTAAATATTCCCACCATGGCTGATTTCAAGTTACTGAAGTGACTTCCTGAACGCTGGGCTGGAAAGAGATTCGCAGAATCAGCTCCCAAGAGCCAGTACCAGCTAGCTAGCTCCAGCATGTCACTGCCAGAAAGAAACAAAGAGAAGAGACAAACAGACAGAAATGAGAGGTAGAGAGACAGAGAGGGACAGAGACGGAGAAAGAGAGAGGCAGAGACAGAGAACTAAAGAGCTAAAGCTAGGAAAGAGAGAAAGGGAGCAGGTAGGGTCCTCTCTGCTTGGCATCTGCACGAAAATAGCCCCCCAGGACTCTGTCCTCACCTAGCTCTGATCTCAACTACCAGCCACCAATTCCTAGGAGGGTAATTTGACTTCCTAAAAGTCTGGGGTGGGGGGGCAATGACTATTAGTTCTAAAATGCTAATTTATTAAACACCTACTCAGTGCCTGACATTGTGCCAAGCAATTCCCATGATTGATCTCATTTAGTGACCCTATGAGGTAGGTTTTATTTTTACCCCTATTTTACAGATAAAGAAGCTGAGTCACAAAGGTGTTAAATAACTTCCCTAAGATTAGCTACATAGCAAGTAAGGGGAAGCTAAAATGCAACCCCAATCAATTTGGCTCCAAAGCCCGTCATAAGCGATGTTGTATTTTGAAGTCCTTGTGAAAGCAATAACGTATGTACCTTAATGAGCACCTACAGTGTGCCAGGCCCTGTGCTACATGCCCTGAATTCTCATTACAGCCCCGCGAGGGGAAGTGACCTGCCCAGAGTCTCTCAGGCAATCACTGATTTTCATAGCTCTTAGAATCTGAATCCAGGTCTCTCTTTTCTCAGCGCTGATCTAGGCTGCCTGCTAACACCAGAAAGGCACTAGCTCAGAGAACGGCTACAAGTGTTCTGGTCGCTGCAGGGAGTTGAGTCTGTTAATAAACATGCCTCTTGAACATCTGGTTGACAGGAGTTGGTTTCCAAAGTCTGATCTGGATCAAAATCAGGTTGTGGATGTCAGAGCTGAGGTCCAGTCCTGGACCATGTTGTTCCCACCTTCAGCATCTCCCTCTGTGTGGTCCTACCCAGCTCTGGGTCCTTGGGTGAATAATGTGAGCCCTCTGAGCCTCAGTTTTTGCATCTGTACCTTCTGTACAGTTATTGGGAAGGCTCTTGCCCAGTGTGGCTGAGTGAGGCTGAGAAGCATATGCTAGAATGACCCCAGGGACCATTTATCAGTCTACCTCCCTCTTGCGTGTAGGGGGGAAGTCACTTGCTGGAGGTCAAACAGCCAGACAGGGGATTCAAAGCCAGGATTATTAATTTGGGTCCAGAGTTCTGTTCCCGGCTATGCTCTCCAAAGCCTGAGCAGGAGGTCATGCTGTCCCTGACTGGTGAATGTCATATTTCCTACCCAGCTCCTGGCCAACTGATCACACCACCCCTGACATATGGCAGCTGGCCACCCAGCAGGGAACCTGCCTCCCTCCCACCCCTACTCCTGGACATAGGAGCCCCAGGCTCACCCATCTTCCTTGAGGTCCATACTTGTCAACGCCACATCAGGGCTTTGATGGAGACACAGGACGTCCTGTGGGATCTGAAGACAGATTTCGCCTCAAATTCTACCCTGCCTGACAACTAGCTTGAGACATTGGGCAAGTCAGTTCACTTCTCTCTGAGCTGCAGTTCCTTCACCTAGAAAATAGGAATCTAAATCTCTACCTCATGGGGTTGCTTCTGCGCATCAACTGCAGTCAAGCCCCTGAAAGCACAGGGCACTCAGTAGTTGCTCAGTGAACTTTCACTTCTGTTCCCTTCCCTTGGGGAAGCCCCCTCTGAGGCTGAGGGAGGAGGAGCTGCAAGGCTGAGAAGAAAGAGAAGTGCTCTGGGTGCGGCGGGAGGGCTGAGCTGACCCAGCTGCCTGGGGGATTTCACCATAAGGGAACTGGGACTGAACAGCAGCAGGAAACCACCATCCAGCAAGAGTTCCGGCTCCTCCTCAGGGCTCTGGGCTGGCCAGGAGCAGGCCCAAGTCTCAGCCCCGCTGCACACCGTCCCTCGCCAAGGCCTGACACCCCTGATGAATGCTTCCACCCCTCACTGGGACCCTCCATCCCTCACTGGCTCTAGTGCCCTTACTGAGCCCTCATCTCCCTCACTGAGGCCCTCGCCTCTCATAGGACCTCCAACCATCTCGCACCATTCCTGCTTGAGGCCTTACCACCCCCAGCCCTGAACACCCAGGGGCTGAGGCCATACCAGAGTCTGACTCTGCCACCCGTAGGGCCAGGTGCCTGCAGGGGGGAGAGGGGCCACACTCACTTTCCCCTCCACATGGCCCTGAGGGCGTCAGCTGAATTTCCTCCATTTCTTGTGGGTAAAGGTGGTTTCTCATCTGTTGCTGAAAACCTACTCATTAGCCTCTAAAATAGGGGTCTTGAGGGAATGGAGATTCTTGGGGGATGGGAGCCATGGGTGGTCCAGGGGGAGCTGAGGGAACAGGAGCCTAGATTCCACTGTGTGGCCAGACTTCCCCGGGGTCCCATGGTAGCCCAGCCTGGTCTGCTCTGTGCAGGAAGGGCCCTGGCTCCTCCTTCCCCAGTTCTGGGGTCTCCCTATCCATCCTCCCAAAAGTCTGGCCACTTCCTTTGCCACGTCAGCCCCAGGTGGCTGCAGAGAACACCCAAACACCCACACATATGTTCACATGCCCATGCTCATATACTCAAAGCCCAAAGCACATCCACAGACACTCTCCACCCTCACTCACCACTTCACACCCACTGGGGAGCAGGTGCCAGCCATGAAGCCCAGGAACCCCATACCTTCTTCCATCACACCCCTCCTCACCCGCTCCCCCCTCCAGAGGGCTACGTGGGATTTGGTAGGGTTCGGGGGGAACGCCGGCCTCATCTCTGGCTACTTCCTTCACCACATCAGGGACGGGATGCCCTGGACTCTGGGTCCCTACTGCTAGCCAGTCAGTCCTTCACTCCCAAACCTCCATCTTCCCATCTTAGAAGTGGGAACACAGCCCTGCTCTCCCACCACCACACACAGATGGAAAGATGCCAAAGGACTCAGGGATCACTGGTTTCAATAAAATGAAGTTTCCATAAAACTCATATTGAACTTTGTATTATTTGGAATTGAGAACGGCAAAACTTGCTGACAAACCAGTGCTTACACCATGAACATAAACACAAAAAATAGCAAAAAAAAGGGGGGGCAGGGGTGTGGGGGACATATCTCAAACCTGCTGACTTTCCCAGTATGGGGCCTCAACAGACCCACAAACATTTATTTCACTAGAAGTCAGCTGTGTGCTGGTTCCTGGAGGCCCTGTCAGGCTTCTTGGTCCCGCTCCATGCTTTTGGGAAAGTGAAGGGGTGATAAGTCTTAACCCCTCCAGCACACTGGGCAAAAACTGCTTTTTGCACCTGGTTCTCATGACTGGGGATAAGGTGGGGAATGGGAGCTGGGTAGGGGCAGAGATAATGTCCTACATAATTCAAATGAGGAAAATGAGGTCCAGAGAAGCCCCATAACTTGCCTAAAGTAACACAGCAATCAAGGTCCCAGTCTGGCTAAGTCCCTGAGAATGCAGATTCCCCACCTCAGGATCCCTGAACACTGAGCATCATTGCCTTACTCCTCTGTCCCGCAGGCCGCCCTCGACTGAGGACCCAAAATGGGGGGGGAGGGGAGGGGACCAAAGGGGGCACCGCGGGCGTTGAGTCCTGCTGCAGCCAAGCGCTGGGCTCGGTCTCTCCGCCCTCTTGTTGCCATGGAGACAGCCCCTCCCTGCAATCGCGGTCAAAGGCAGGATTTCCGTCGGGGCGGCCAGCAATTCCCGGATCCCGAGAGGAACGTGGACCGAGACCGCCACCGCGGGCCAGGAGGGGGCACCCAGAGAGGCCCATCCCTGCCGAGGGCGGGGACTTCCCCAGGAAACGGGAACCCACGCCTCCAGCAAGTTGAAGGAGTCCCCTAGCCAACCGGGACCCGCCCACCTGTGCTGGGCGGGAGAGTCTAGGGGGCTGCAGCGTGGCAGCCTCCCCTCCCTTCCCAGCTACAGACTTCGCCCCCAACTTCTGCCGATTCCGGATAGGGGGACTTTCTGGACCACCGGAATTGCGCCCCACGTTCTGCGTCCTCCAGAAATGGTTCTCCTTGACCCCTTTCTGGCAAACTCCCTCACCTGATTCTCCCAGGCCCCCCAAATAGTAGTTCCTCTCTTCCAGACCCCTCAGCTTCTCCCCAAATTCTCGCTTTCAAGGTTCCCAGGCCCTTGTGGGGGTCCCCTCAGTTTCCCTCCCCCGACTCAGCCCCTTTCCCAAATTCTATCTCTACAGGTTCCCTCCGTTTTCCCCACCAGACCATTTTGGGGGGTCCTTTTAGTTTACTTTCCCCATATTCCCTCATCGCCCTCCCCAAATTTTACCGGTTTCACTCTCCAGGCCTCCTCAGTTTTCCTTTACAGGCTCTTTTCAGAGCGGGGTCGCTTTGGCCTTCAACTCCCTCAGCAATCTTCCCCAGGTTCACGTCCCCCCACTCCCCAGCAACCCGGACCCTGGGGCCTAGGGCGGGCTGGGGGCGGGGCACCGCCTGCCCCTCCAGCCCCACCTGACTGCACCTACCTGGTCCCAGGGGACACCGCTTCTGACCGACCCCGGGGCTAGCCAGCCGGGGCTCCCAGCAGCCACAAGTACCGACGGGGGTGGGGGCGAGAAAACTGGGGTGCTGCCCGCCTCTGACCGCCGCCCCCTCTGGGCAGAGAGGAGGAAGCAGCCTCGGACTTCTCTTATTGCAGCCGCAGCGGCGCGGTGGCGGTGGCGACGGGGAGAACTTGCAGTCACGCCCCAGCCCCAAGCCAGCTGCCCGCAGCGGGGAGGGGCCCTCAAATCCCAGGCCCTCCCGCCCCCATTTCCCACCTTCCCCCGGGTTACCGCGGCTCGGCTTTCCCAGGCCTCCCCCTGCACCCTGGCTCCTGTCCCCAGACCTGAATCCCCAGCACAACCTTCCCAAGACCCCCTCCAAAGGGGCAGGTTCCTCACACCCAGAAGCACCTGCTCTTTTAAAATCATGGCATTTGAGGTTAAGAGGGGCTTTTCTCTATCACTGCCCCACCCCCCTTCTGCAGCTGAGAAAACTGAAGACAAGATGCGGACAGACCTTAACCCAAATTCTCACAGCCAGTTGACCTCAGACTGCTGTCACCAGGGCCACTTCGGATCCAGTCACCACACCTTGCCATCCTTGGGGACTGAGCGCCGTGGAGGCAGGGATCTAGGACAGTGGGGAGCAGCAGAAGACCCTTCTCTTAGGAAACTGCTTTTCAGAGGATCAGTCACTGGGCTACACTGAGGAAGCAGGGAGATGTCAAGCCTCCCCCCACACCCAAGTTTTAGAAAAACTGAGTAGCATCTTCTATCACAGTTCCAGCCTTTCCAAGGTCAGAGAGGACCCTGACCTCCCCTCAACCTGGGGTTCAATCCCCCCACCACCACCACTATTACTTCTTCAGCCTTCAGCCAGGACCAGGAGAATCCCTCCTGTCTGGGGAGGAAGAGATGTGTGTGGGAGGGCTGTTTGGTGGAGAAGTATGTGTGTTGGGATATAGTGGGGAGGCAGGGAGCGTGTGTAAGAACAGGTGTGTGTGTGTGTGTGTGTGAGTGTGTGATTGGAGGCAATGAACGTGATGACTGCAATTTTGGAATCAACAACTGGGACACATTATGCAGGCACATGTGCTTCTGTGTATGAGCAGGGATGCGTTTGAATGCCTGTGTGTGTCTGTGCACACGCATGGGCTCACGTGTGTCTCAATATGCTTGCGGGGTGGCAGAGAACAGTGGGGTGCAGGTAAGAATGGCTTTCTCTTAGGATAATGGGAGGAAGGATGGGGGGAGGAAGACACAGGGGAGGAGGTGGAGGTGCAGGGACTTGGGAAGGGTGGCGTCACCCTGGCTGGACATCATCACCTCCGCCATCAAGCACTCCCTGGCTGGCTATCGTCCCACCTGTTCAGTTAACAAACAAACATTTATCATTGCCTGTCAGGTGTCAGGCTTCGGGAGCACAGACATGAAAGAGACTGGTCCCATCCCTGGGGATCCCCCAATCTATCAGGCTCTGTCATCCTTCAAGGGCTGGCTTCTTATCCCCAGCTGAGCACTCAGCATCATTTTCCTGGGGTGTGCGGTGTGGGATATGTTTTCCTCAAGGCCAAGGACTAGACCTGGCTCTTGGCAATGCCCCTGGAGCCCAGGCAGGGCCTGGCACAGAGAGGCAGGTTCTCTGGGTACAGGAGTGCATGGATCAATCAAGGAGCAAAGGAATTAATAGGTAAACAAATGAAAGCCCAATGAAAAAATAAACGACTGAATGTAAGAATTAAAGAATGAATGAAAATATTCAAGAATCAATGAATAAGCAAATGAACAGAACAGAACTGCTTCTGCTTTTTTTTTTTTTTTTTTTTTTTTTTGCGGTACACGGGCCTCTCACTGCTGTGGCCTCTCCCGTTGCGGAGCACAGGCTCTGGACGCTCAGACTCAGCGGCCACGGCTCACGGGTCCAGCCGCTCCGGGAATATGAGTGGGGCACGAACCCGTGTCCCCTGCATCGGCAGGCGGACTCTCAACCACTGCGCCACCAGGGAAGCCCTGCTTCTGCTTTTAAGATACAAATCAGACCACATAAGTTCCTTGCTTAAAACTCTCTCATGGCTTACCTCCCATTTTGCTTGGAATAACAAAAATACAATTCAATAATAGGGAAGAATAATAAAATCCAAATGCCTTGCCATGACCTCCCAAGCCTTGCGTACCTGGCCCGTGCCCACCTCTTCAGGTCCATTGGGCCATCCTCCTTTTCAGCCGCACTGAAATCCTTTTCAGTTCCTAGACTACATTGACTTTTTGCCTCAGGATCTTCTCACATGCAGTTCCCTCTTCCTAGGACACTCTTTCCTTGGCTTTTCACAGTACTGGCTCCTTTCTATCCTTAACCTAAAGTGCTGCCTCTTCAGAGAAGCCTTCCCTGACCACCTCATCTAAGGAGGTCCCTTTACTCTTGCCCTTGGCACCCAGTTTGTCTCCTTCATGGCAGTTGTCACAATCTAGAACTGAGTATTTCTCAGTTCATTGTTGATCGTCTCGGGGTCTCTCTTGACCAGATCGGGGCTCTGACCTCAAGATATACCTGGCTTCACCCAGGACAGAGATAGGCCGAGTCTATGACTCTCATTCATCCATTCAGAATAACCTGGTGGTTAGGAGCACAGACTCTGGGCTCAGACTGCCTGGTTTGCAGTCCAACTCTGCCTCTTCCTAGCTCTGTGACTTTGGACAAATTATTTTACCTTTCCATGCTTCGGTTTCTTCATCTGTAAAATGGGGAGTCTCTACCTTACAGAAGTCTTGAGAGAAATCGATGAGCTGTTAGACTAGTGCTTGGTACATGGTAAGTGCCGTATAAGTGTTCGCTATCATTCATTCATTCGTTCGATCATATTCAACCTTCCCTGTCACTAGTCTGTGGCAGGCTCAAATAGGAGTCAGGTCCAGTCCTTGCCCTCCATGTGGCACGTGCCCCCCATATGACACAGGAGACAATGGGCACAGGGCAAAGAGGCCACGGGGGGGGCCTCCCCCACTATCCTTAGTGCTCACAGCTCCTGCGCTCGCTCATGTGTTCCTTTAAATCAGTTCTGAAAACTGATACCAAAACCAAAAATCAAGGCCCAGCCAGCTGCTGAGACCTCCCATCCATTTCTCATCCAGCCATCACTCTCCCGCTCTCACTTCTGTTTTCAACTATCTTGGATTCTGTGGTCAGTCGTTATGGTGCCCCTTTGCCAAGCCCCTGCCCTGCCTTGCCGCCTCCGGTGTGCTTGCCTGGAAAGCCCCAGGCCTGCAGCAATCCAACCATTCACCTTCTCTGGGTGAGGAGGAGAAAGTCACCTGCCAGACAGCCAAGAGTTACAGCTCCCAGATTCAAAGGATGCGAACCAGGCCCAGCAACCGTCCGGTGCATTTCTTAGTAAGCTGGCCCTGTGTGTCTGCGCAGATGACCAGTTCACACCCTTTCTTCTGCCCTCCCTTTTCCCACCCTTTTTCCCCCTTCCCCAATTGCACTCTACATCCTCCCACCTTTTTAGGACTTCACGCCTTCTGTAACCTCCTCTCCTGCACCATGTCTTTCCCTCTCCAAAGAATTATCCTCTCAGCATACAAACAGGTTCTAGAATTTCCCATTAAAAAGAAAAAAACCCCAAAACCTTCCCTTAGAGAATTTAACATTTATCCTGTCTTTTTAGGAGGAGCTGCGGTTCATTCCTACTTGATGAAGGAAAGCTTCTCTTTGTAGCAGAATGCCAGCTAATACACTAGAGGGAATGTGAGAACTAGAAAAACTCCACGTTGCAGCCTCAAGTAGATGATAATCAATTTAGGCAAGAATTGTCAATGATGCGTTAGTCACTTGGGCTGCCATCCCAAAAGCCATAGACTGCGTGGCTCAAACAACATTTACTTCTTACAGTTCTGGAAGTTAGCAGTCCCAGATCAAGGTCGGGCAGGGTGGGTTTCTTGTGGGAGCGCTCTTCCTGGCTTGCAGATGGCCGCCTTCTCAATGTGCCCTCACATGGCAGAGACAGAAGGAACTCTGGTGTATCTTCTTTCTTTCTTTTTCTTCCTTTCTTCCTTTCTTTCTTTCTCGATACGCGGGCCCCTCACTGTTGTGGCCTCTCCTGTTGTGGAGCACAGGCTCCGGACGCACAGGCTCAGCGGCCATGGCTCACGGGCCCAGTCGCTCCGCGGCATGTGGGATCTTCACGGACTGGGGCACGAACCCGTGTCCCCTGCATTGGCAGGCAGACTCTCAACCACTGCGCCACCAGGGAAGCCCTCTTTCTTTCTTTTCTTATGGCTGTGTTGGGTCTTCGTTGCTATGTGAGGGCTTTCTCTAGTTGCAGGGAGCGGGAGCTACTCTTCGTTGTGGTGCGTGGGCTTCTCACTGCGGTGGCTTCTCTTTTTGGGGAGCATGGGCTGTAGGCACACAGGCTTCAGTAGTTGCAGCACTTGGCCTCAGTAGTTGTGGCTTGTGGGCTCTAGAGAGCAGATTCAGTAGTTGTGGCGCACAGGCTTAGTTGCTCCAAAGCATGTGGGATCTTCCCGGACCAGGGATCGAACCCGTGTCCCCTGCATTGGCAGGCGGATTTTAACCACTGCGCCCCCAGGGAAGCCCTCTGGTGTATCTTCTTATAAGGACGCCTGTCTGATTGGATTTGAGCACCACCCTTATGACCTTATTTAACCTTAACTACTTCCATAAGGGCCCTATCTCCAAATACAGTCACACTGGAGTTTGGGCTTCAACATATGAATTTGTGGCGGGGACACAATTCAGTGCATAGCTGGTGCTAAAAACGCTAGTTGAAAGGTTCTAAAGGGCACAATGTTCACATAATGCTGAAGGAGCCCCGCACAGCTGACCTGGCATTTGCGAAGAGGGTCTCTCTTTTCAATGGAGAGGTCTAGTGGACATCCTGCAACTCACCCCGTAACTGGCATAAGCTGGCAGTACGTGCCTCCTCATGTGATGACTATTAGGTATACACCATCAGTATGAAGAATTCTTGCTACAGATGCTTAACCTAAATCCAGTCAGGGGTTAGCAAACCATGGGTCAAAGATGGCCCTCTGCCTGTTTCTGTGCAGCCCCTGAAGTAAAAATGGTTTTTACATTTTTATTTTATTTTATTTTTTGCAGTACGCAGGCCTCTCACTGTTGTGGCCTCTCCCGTTGCGGAGCACAGGCTCCGGACGCGCAGGCTCAGCGGCCATGGCTCACGGGCCCAGCCGCTCGGCGGCATGTGGGATCTTCCCGCACCGGGGCACGAACCCGTGTCCCCTGCGTCGGCAGGCGGACTCCCAACCACTACGCCACCAGGGAAGCCCGGTTTTTACATTTTTAAATGATTCTAAAAAATCAAAGAAAGAATAATATTGCGTGACATATGAAAATTACGTTAAATCCCAATTTCAATGTCCTTGAATAAAGTTGTAACTGAAACACAGCCACGCTCCACTTGCATACTGTGTATGGCTACTCTCATGCTACGACGACGGTGCTGAGTACTTGCAACAGGGACTGTATGAGCTGCAGAGTCCAAAATATTTACTTTTGGCCCCTTCACAGAGAAAGTTTGCTATCCTGTGGTCTCCACCTAACTTCCAGTTACAAGCGACACCGGGTTTAGAGGAATACGGTAAACGACACTAGAGGGAACCTTCATGCTCACCTATAATGTGGAACATTCTGAAAGACAACTGACTAGGTCATTTAAAACAGTTGTTGTCTTTAAAAAAAAAAAAGGCAGGATGGGGTCACTGTTCTCTATTAAAGGAGACCAGAGAGACATCATTGCCAAATGTAATGTATAAAATTTGGCTAGATAGTTTTGGGGAAAAAAACAGCTATCAGGGTGTGTATTAGTCAATGTGTTTTTCTGCCTCCCGCCTAGGCTTTCGGCTCCACTAGGGCAGGGCTTTGGTCACCAGGTCTGCCCAGCACATCGATCGTGCCTGGCACCTAGTAGGTGCTTGGTAGTCGTTGGTTGAAAACAGGAATGAAGAAAGGAATGAACTTTGCTTGGGGGAGGGGGATGACTCCCCAGGGGAGAGGGTATCTAGTGGGTTCTGAAGGAGAAATAGGAGATTGCCCACAGGTGAAAACTCTGATAGAGTCCCTCCCCCGACTTCCACCCCCCGAGGCTCTGGGATGACACTCCTTCTGGGGACCCAGACAGCAAAATTCTGACCAGCGGGTGCAGCCTCAGGCAGCAGAATTTCAGCTCAGAAGCAGGAAGAACTACGTTCTCAGAATAGCTCAGCAGCAGAATGGTTTGTCTCAGGAATCACCAGGGAGAGCAACATTGGAGATCCTCATGGACTAGCCTCATGTATGGGCAGGGGATGGGCCCCCATGGCGATGCACACAAGTCCCACTGCCAACCCTTGGCCCAGAGGTCTCCCCAGCTGGCAGCCTCTCTCTCCTCTTTTCTTGCCCAGGCTCAGCCTTCTAGGCAGGTGGTATTTTCTCCCTTCCCTGACCCTCGAGCACTTCTTGTCAGCACCGCTGGAGGGCGATTGGCACGTTCTGTCTTTTATGAGCAGCAAGTCTTTACCTGGGTAAGAGGCAGGGCCTCTGACAGGCTGTGTGACCTTGAATAAGGGTCTGCCCACCTCTGGACCTCTGTTTCCTGATCTGAACAAGCACAGGGTGGGACAGGATGCCCTATGAGGCCTATTCAACCTCCAGATGTCTGGCTTGGAGTCTAGTCCTCTTGTCCTCTATGGGACTGGGGTCTCTTGGAGGACAGAGATGGCACTGGCTCAGGCCCCACTGCCAGGACCCCCAGGAACAGACCTGGCTCGTGGAGGGCATCAGGGTGTGGTGCTGCTCTGACTTCTTCCTTGTCAAAGGTAGGATGGACCAAATTTAAGCCCCATAAGTTACTAGCTATGTTTTCTTGGGCCGTGACTTAACAACGCTAAGCTTTAATTTCCATATCAGTAAAACCAGAACTTAATATTTATCTCCCAGGATGAGGAGTAAAGGATATGACGCCTTTGAAAGTACCTCGTACATAGTAGGTGTACAAAAGGCTGTCCGGAGCCAGGGAGGGATGTCTGATCAGGAGTTTTAGAATCTCTCCCACCATCACTGTATACCCTAGTCCCTGCACGCACGTAAGCTGATTGATGCAGGGAGAAATAATAAATACTTTATGTCTATGTCTGATGCAGACCTGGCACATAGTAGGCACTCAATAAATACTTGTTAAATGCAAGATTCATTCTCTAACTGCTAGTTCACTGGAGCTTTGAAGCAAACTGGTAAGGGGCAAGAAAAGTATTACTATCTGTTTCAAAGGTAAAGCGACTGCAGCTCAGAGGGGAAAAGTGATTGGCCTAAAGTAACACAGCAGAGCTGGCTTTGAACCTAGCTCCTTCCACTTGCTAACCCATAATTAATATCACCTTCCACGCAGCCACCTCATGGTCAGGGACTTGCTAGGTTCTGGCTACACTCACCCTCACATAAGGGTGACCCAGTGGGTGGCACTTGAATAAGCACAAAAAAGGGCAGGTAGCCCCCCAAACCCTCCCCAGAGGCCCAGCTCCACTCCCTGGTGACGCAGAAGCCCTACTGGGTCACTGTGTTCCTTGAACAGAGACAGCTTGGCCTTGGCCTAACTGCCCTTTTATCTTAGATCCATGGAGCCACAGGACAGGTGTCTCAGAGCAGCACAAGGGGGCAACCGGTCGGGTGCTGGAGCTGACTGAGCCTGCGGGATTACTCTGGGCAGCTGACCCAGCCAGGGGGTTCCTGACAAGTTGACCTGGCAAGTCAGTGGTGTGCTGTCCCACAGGGCCTGGGCGCCGCCAACCTTTGGGGACTACTATCATGTTTTGTTAGTGGGGCCCTTAACCTGGGTGGGGGTGGGGGGAAGATTTCTAGAAGGGGACTCTGTTTGGCTGGAGGACTGTGAGGAAGCTGGTGGGGTCATCTCACAGCCTCCTCCCAGCAGGGGTGTTGATGCTGCCCTATGCTGATGTCCAGGAGCCATTTGAGGTCCAGGAGGACGCCTGAACCAGCAGGAGCCAGAGCAAGTACTACCTCTCAGTATGTTCTAGGCAGGCCTGGGGGTCCATCTTTGTGGACAGACAGAGCATTACAGAGGTTTGGGGCTATCAGAGTGAGACTGGAGTGTTACTGAAGGGGCTGGAGGATTTTCACTGGGGGTGGAGACTATAATGGGAGTGAGGACTAGAGTATTATAGTGGGGTGAGGAGTATTACGCATGTTGGCATATTTCAGGGGGACTGGAGTATTGAACTTGGAGCACACATTTAAAGTTGAGCTGCAGGACTTCCCTGGCGGTCCAGTGGTTAAGACTCCGCGCTTCCACTCCAGGGGGCACGGGTTTGATCCCTGGTTGGGGAAGTTCTGCATGCTATGTGGTGCGGCCTAAATAAATAAATAAAATTAAAAAATAAAGTTGAGCTGCAGCTTAACAGTGGAGTGCTGTTTCAAAGCCGGGGCTGGAGTACTTCAGAGATGATTGGAATATTGTATAGTGAGGGACTACAGAATGTCACTGAGGGCTGGGTTATTTCAGAAAGTGCTAGAATATTATGGGGAGTGAGGAGGATCTAGAGTATTTCAGAGAGAAACTGGAATGTTGTAGAGAAGGTTGAAGTCTTCTGGGGGAGGCTGGATTATTTCAGAGGCAACAGGAGTACTTTAGAGGGGGCTGGAGTCTTTCACTGAGTGGGCTGGGATATTTCAGAGGTGAGTGAGAATAGTGGTGGAGATGGTATATGGTCTTGGAGGCTGCCCAGAGAGCACTGTTCAGCCCCGAGTCTGCAGTCCAAGGATTCTGGGGTCCCTGGAAGTCCCATGCTCTCTCCTGCCCCTCAGGGCAGGTCATCACCCTCCAGTTCAGCCATAAGCAGCCCTTCAGTATGGGCTACAAGGTGATGCTCGTGACCATGGCCTGGGGGGGCCAACATCCGCTGTGGCCTCCAAGTCAGTGGCACCAAGGAGAAGCCAGTCCTGATGGAGCGTCCCGTCTGAGCTCTGGGGCTTCCAGATAAGGGTCAGGTTAACTTGGCCATCCCTCTTCCTTTGGGCAGGACTCCTTTCCTTTCCTCAGCAGCCCTTTCTCAAGAATGGGACTCCCAGTTGAAGTGGGGAGCATTGCTGGGCACAGACCCTTCTTCCAAGGGTGTCTCTGCAGTCTACCTGCAGTCCCTCCTGCTTTATGGAGGGCTTGCTTATTTCCAGAGTATAGGAGCCCTGTTGGGGTGGAGGAGCTACTCTGCTTCATAGCCTGTGAGACCTGAGGCCCTTGGGGGCCAGGGCGCTCAGTGAGAGGGTGTCAGTAGGTGGTGGGCGGAAGAAAGTGGGCCAGTTTGGGTGGCCCAGGCCCTCAGGGTACAATTCCTATTTGTTCCACCATGCGTAGCGTTAGCGACGCACTGGGCTGTCACTTGGACAAGCAGCAGCTGGACTGTGCCAACTTCTCCAGCTGCCGTCCACACAATGTGTTCACCTTCCAGCAGGTAGTAGCCCGGCAGCTCACTCAACATGGGGCAGAGCGCCAGCCACGCCCCTGCAGAGCACCAGCCCTTCTACCTCCTGTGTGCACACGCTAGCCACACACACACTGCGCAATGAGGTGGCACAATGCTGTGGTTTCTGTGTCAGGCCTGGGGCCGGAATATCCCTTCTCCGACTGGGCTGCTCTCCATCAGCCTGGCGACTATCCCCTAGACCCCAGCAGGCAGAGGCTCCCTGCGAATGGAGTGACCCTGGGAGTGAGGGGTGCTCTCAGCAGTCCCCCAGGCCTTTTCAGTATGGGAGGAGGGAACACAAATATTGTCTCTAAGACAGCTAGGTCAGCCCGCAGGCCTGACATCCCTACCAGAGCAGGGAAATAAGGAAAGGAGGAGGGAACACCCTTTACTGAGCACCTACTCTATGCCAGGCCTTGTTCTAGACATTCTACCTGCATTATCTCCCTGTGAAGTAGAGTCATTCTTCCTGTTAATAGGGATAGAGGCCAGAGAGTTCCAGAGACTCACCTAAGGTCACACAACTAGTGAATAAGTGAAAAACTGGGGTTTGGCCCAGGGTCTGCTTGAACCGATTAACACTGCCTTCTCTCCATAACCTTGACGTTGGCCTCTAGACAAATCCTGACTACTCCATTTACTGACTGGGTAACCTTGAACAAGCTGCTTAAACTCCTGAAGCCTGTCTCCTCATCTGTAAAATGGCTATATTAATAAAGTCTGTAATATGATGAACTGAGATGAGGCATGTGAGGTGCCCATTGTATTGTGTCACTGAGCACACTAAACGCACAGTAAGGTCAATCTCACTGTCCTTATTTTACAGATGGGGAAACTGAGGCCCAGGGAGGCTGAGTTACTTGTCCAAGAATATAGTGATTCATTGATAGTTGTCCCTTGGCATCTGTGGAGGATTGGTTCCAGGACCAATGAGAAAACTGGAGCACAGAGAGGCTAAATAACTTTTCCAAGATTACACAGCTTCTAAGTAGCTGTATTACTACTACAGCTTCTAGGGCTGCTATAAGAAATTATCGCAAACTGGGTAGCTTAAAACAACAGAAATTTATTCTCTCACAGCTCTGGAAGCTAAAAGTCCAAAATTGAGGTGTCAAAAAGGCTCATTCCTTCCGGTGGCTATAGGGAGAACTTCCGTGCCTCTTTCCTATTTTCAGGTGGTTGCCAGCAATCCTTGTCATTCCTTGACTTGTAGATGCAGCACTCTAATCTCTGCCTCTGTCTTCATATGTGTGTGTCTGTCGCTGTGTCCAAAGTTTCTTCTTCTTAAAAGGACACCAGTCATATTGGATGTAGGGCCCACCCTAATCAGGGATGACCTCATCTTACCTTGATTACATCTGCAAAGACCTATTTCCAAATAAGGTCACATTCACAGGTTCCAGGTGGACATTTGGTGGGACACTACTGAACCCAGTATGGTACTGGAATGTGTATTTGTACTCAGGCAGTCTGGCTTCTGAGCCTGGGCTCTTAATCACTGGTTGCCCTGCTCCTCAGCAGGAATTTGAATATATAGTTGGCCCTTGAACGACACAGGTGGTTCCACTTATACAGGGATTTTTTTTCCCAATAAATATAGTACCTGGATTTTCATTTTACAGATCTTTAATTGTGTGGGGAAAAGTTTGTGTTTGATTAGCGATCACAATCTATGGAATCAAAAGAGTTAGAGTCTGAATCCTGATTCTCTCCAAACTGTTTCCGTTCCTGCCCTTGTGTGAGTCATTTATCAAGTCCTTTGTTTATGAGGCAGAGAGAGCAGTACATGGGTTTTTCCACTGTGCAGGGATTCAGAGCCCCTAACCCCTGCATTGTTCAAGGGTCAACTGTGTATATAATTCTCCCCCCTTTTCCTACGAAAGGTGGGATATCATATATGCTGCTCTGCACTTTGTTTTTTAAACTTAATATCCCTTACAGATATCCTTTCCCCATCTGGACACACAGATCTCCCTTATTCTCTTTCTTAGTTGCATAGTATCCCATTTTATGGATAGACTGTGCTCTACCTAACCTAACACTTACTAATGGACAGTTGACTTGTTTCCAGTCTTTGGCTATTGCAAACAGTGCTGCAGATAATAACTGTATCCATACATCATTTCTCACTTGTGCAAGTATATCCAAAGGATAAATTCCCAGATGTAGAATACCTGGACTCATTTGTAATTTTGATAGATTTTGCCAAAATGTCCTTTTGGGGACCTGTACCAATTTATATTTGCAGATGTGAGAGTACGGTTTCCTTACAGAAATGCCCACAGAGTATATTATTAAATTTTTGGATTTTTTGCCAGACTGATAAGAAATGGTATCCTAGTGTGGTTTTCCTGATTTTCATTTCTTTCGAGTGAGTTTGATCTTCTTTCTATATCTTTAAAAGCCATTTGTATTTACTTTTCTGCAAACTGTCAGTTCATATCTTATGCCTATTTCTACAGATTGTTGGCCCTTTTAATGGACTTCTGGGAATTCTTTATAAATTAGAGAGATGACCCTTTATCTGTGATCTGAGATGCAAATATTTTCCTTTAGTTTTTCATTCATCTTATGACTTGATTTATATGAGTTTTCCATGAAACAGTTTTAAATTTTATATAGTTGACTTTATCAATCTTTTCTTTTTTATTTATTTATGTATTTAGGTTTTCTTTCTTTTTTTTTTTTTGGCTGCGTTGGGTCTTCGTTGCTGCGCATGGGCTTTCTCTAGCTGCGGCGAGTGGGGCCTGCTCTTCGTTGCGGTGCGCAGGTTTCTCGTGGTGGTGGCTTCTCTTGTCGCGGAGCATGGGCTCTAGGTGCGCGGGCTTCAGTAGTTGTGGCATGTGGGCTCAGCAGCTGTGGCGCGTGGGCTCTAGAGTGCAGGCTCAGTAGTTGTGGCGCTAGGGCTTAGTCGCTCCGCAGCATGTGGGATCTTCTCTGACCAGGGCTCAAACCCATGTCCCCTGCATTGGCAGGCAGATTCTTAACCACGGCGCCACCAGGGAAGTCCCTATCAATCTTTTCTAATGACTCTTTTTGAGTCATGGTTAGACTTTTCCCACTATGAGATTACAGATTCTTTCCCGTTTTCCTTTAGTGCTTTTATTTTAAATTTATTTATTTATGACAACTAAGTGGCACACAGGCTTAGTTGCTCCGCGACATGTGGGATCTTCCCGAACCAGGGCTCGAACCCGAACTCATGTCCCCTGCATTGGCAGGCGGATCCTTTTTTTTTTTTGCGAAGGCAGCTCTGTAACTTTGTTGGAGAATCAGCAGTTAGTTGTCATCCACATTAACTGTCTGTAGATTTTTGAAAGTGGTGACAGGTACATAGGTAACCAACGTACAGAGCTTGTTTGGTGAATCTTCATCTTCATTCCGTTTTCTGGACAACCGCACACGGACACGTTATGGGACATTCCTTATTCCTTTGGCTCAGACAGCTTTGTTGAGCCTGGTGTCAATGCGTACATCTGGAGTTCCCATCTCCTTCATGGCAAATTTCCGTATTTTTTTGAGTGCCCGGGGGCACGCTTCTTGAAACCCACTCCACGGATGCGCTTGTGAATGTTGATGGTGTATTCTCTGGTCACCACCTCGATGATGGCGGACCGGCCCTTCTTCTTCCCGCCACCCTTCTTTGCGGGAGCCATCTTGCCTAGCCGGGGTTAGAAAGGAGCGGCAGGCGGATTCTTAACTACTGTGCCGCCAGGGAAGTCCCAGTGCTTTTATTTTATTTTAATATTTTTTAACATTTAAATCTTTGGAGCTTATCCTAATGCTCCATGTGAGGTAGAGATCTCATTTTTCCCCCAGTAGGCTACCTAGTTGTCCTAGAACAATTTACTAGAGAGTCCATTCTCTGCTTTGAGATGACACCTTTATCAAATACTAAATTCTCCTGTGCAGTTGGGTCTATTTCTGGACATTCTAGTCCAGCCCATTCCTTTGTCTCTTCCTGCAACCAAAGCAAGTTGTTTTAATTATTGAGGCTTTAAATATAATTATCTATAGTAGTATGGTTAATGGTGTCTTTTCTTTCTTCATAGTTTCCTGATATTCTTTTCTCTTCCCCCCCCCCTTTTTTTTCCCTGAGGGGTGGGGAACTGTAGGAGGTTTCATGGGACTTATACTCCTGTAGGGGAACACACAATAAGCAATACCTGTCATTTGGTAGGGCCAAGAAAAAGATAATAAAGCAGATAAAAGGACAGAAGGCAAGTAGGAAGTAGTATTTAGATGGGCAGTGAGGGAAGCCCTTGGACGAGGTGGAGACATCTGAGTGAAGAGAGGGAGGCCACCTGGATACCTGGGGAAGACATTCCTAGCAGCACCAAGGGCAAATGCAAAGGCTTGAGGCAGAAGCATGCTTGGCAGGTTGAAAAACAGCAAGGCAGCCCGTGCAGCCAGAATAGAGCTCTCAGAGGGGAGAGTGGGAGGCGGTGAGGTAGCTCATGCAGGCCTTGCAGGTCACAGCAAGGACACTGGTTTTTCCTCTGGGCTAGGGAGCCATGGGAGGGGGTTGAGCATAAGAGTGACATGTTCTGACCTCCCTTTTATCGGGATGGCTCAAGCTGCAGTGTGGAGAGCAGACTGCACCGCTGAGGGCAGAACAGGGGAAGGCAATAGGATTGGGGATGGGTGAATGAATTATAACGTGGTTTCCTTGTCAGTCTCTCCCTTTGCAAGGACCAGCACTGAGCTTATTCAGTGACACAGAGTAGGCATGGATAAACATTTGTGGGAGGAAGAGGGGAGAGAGGACAATAGGAGGAGGCAGGAGAGGCAGGGTCCCTTGGGGAATGGCTCTGCAAAGGCCACAGATAGTAGAGGGAGCAGAGGTGATGAGATCCGGCTCCTCAGCAGAGATGGAGGCCAAGCAAATAATTACCTGCCGTTTGGTAGTGCCAAGAAAAAAATAATAAAGCAGATAAAAGGACAGAAGGCAAGTAGGAAGTAGTATTTAGATGGGCAGCAAGGGAAGGCCCTTGGATGAGGTGGAGACACCTGAGTGAAGGGAGGGAGGCCACCTGGATACCTGGGGAAGCTATGCCCTCTCCCACCTGGTGCCTGCCCAACCCAGGATCTGTGACCCCCGTGTGCTGCCCAGACACAGCTGCTGAGGCCCCAGTGGGGGTGGGATCCAGCTGTGTGGAACAGGAGCCATGGGACCCTCAGAACTTTATGATGCTTCCGGCAGGATGGGCCTGGCAGCAGGGCAGGTAGACAAGAGACACCAAGCTGAGGGGTAGAAGAAAGAGGTTGGGCTTTGAAGTTTGCCCTGGCTTGGCCACTATCTCACATGTGACCTTAGGTAAAGAGCATCCATCCAGAGACCCCCGTTTGTGCCTCTGTAAAATGGGAACAGCATCTCCTGCGGGGCTGGCATGGGGTCTGAAGGAGGTAGGAGTCCAGTGCTACTCCTCGTCCAGCTCTTTGGGGTCTGAGTTTGGGGTGGGGGGAAGAGGTGAAGCGTGTCCAGAGGTGTGAGGGGGGAGTGGGGGGCTGTGTTTCTGGGACTTTCCTCGCTGAGGTCAGCGGCCCGAAATAGCCGCGCTTCAGTAAGCGCGTCGAGGTTTGGTCACTGGCTCTCTGCCCCGCCCGCTGCGGGCAGCCGTCCAGCCACAGCGCGGGCCCCTTCCGCTGTCACATCTCCCTGCAGGATGGCGAGAACCTGGCCAAACGCTCGGCGCTACGTGAACGCGACCTCAGGGGACTCCGATGAGCTGAGGCTGGCGCGGCTGCGGACGGCCTCGCCGAGGTCCACGGGCACGCCTTGCTGCGTTCCCTCGCCTTGGGTCCCACTGCATCTACTCCGACAGCAGTGGCTGTGAGTGCAGCCTGTCGTGGCGCCCGCCAATCAGGGAGCAGAGGCTGACTCCGGGCACGCCTCCCGTGCCGTCAATCATCCGGCCCCCGGAAGCCCCGCCCAGTGGCCTGGCCTGAGAAAGGCCTTGAAGGGCTGGTGGTGGGGCCTCTGGAAGGATGAAAATAACACCCCTGTGAATCGCGCACTTTATAGCTGACCTGAGAAATACAGGCAGGTGAATAGTTTTATAAGTTTTAAAATATATTTGTTCACTCAGTCACTCGTCCACCCATCCGTCTGTCCATCCAGCTGTCCACCCACTCAACCAAAGCTATTGGACGCCTCTTGTGTGCCAGGCGCTGAGCTGGGTGCTGGCGGTAAATAACGATGAGTCCTGTGCTTGTGCTCAGAGAGCTCAAGTCTAGTGAGCAGGTCTGACAGTAACAAAATGCTTATACCAATCGTGCTGTTATTGCAACCGTGATCAATTCTAGGAACATAAGGTACAGGCTGCTGGAATAACGGAGTGTTTAATTTAGACTGGGGGCTCAGGTCTCTGGAGAAGTTACATTCCAGCTGACTCCTGAAGCAACAAGAGTGTTCCAAGCAGAGGAAAGAGCTTGTGGACAGGCACTGAACTTGGCAGGCTCTTGGAGGGTTCTGGGAAGGGAAAAGAGGCCAGTATGGCTGGAAAAGAGTTGGGGGAGGGGAAGGAAGGTGAGGTAAGACTGTGGAGATTTAGGGGAGCAGGTTATTAAAGACCTTGAAGGCCAAAGCAAGGAAGTAGATTTTTTTTTAAAATAAATTTATTTATTTATTTTATTTTTGGCTCTGTTGGGTCCTCGTTGCTGCGTGCGGGCTTTCTTTTAGTTGCGGCGAGCGGGGGCTACTCTTCGTTGTGGTGCGTGGGTTTCTCATTGTGATGGCTTCCCTTGTTGCGGAGCATGGGCTCTAGGCACGCAGGCTTCAGCAGTTGTGGCACGCGGGCTTCAGCAGCTGTGGCTCGCGGGCTCTAGAGCACAGACTCAGTAGTTGTGACACACGGGCTTAGTTGCTCCGCGGCATGTGGGATCTTCCCGGGCCAGGGCTCGAACCTGTGTCCCCTGCACTGGCAGGCAGATTCTTTACCACTGTGCCACCAGGAAAGCCCAGGAAGTAGAATTTTATGCTAAGTGTGATGGGCAGCCACCGTTGGTTTTGAGGGGGTTGGGGCGGATGTCACTTGATCTACTTTGTTTTCAGATCCTCCTGACTCTATGTGGAGAATAGACAAGAGTGAACACAGGGGGGCAAGAGTGGACACAGGGAGACACATTAGAAGGACCTTGTAGTTGCCCTCCAGGCCTGAGGGTAGTGAGCTAGATGCTGAGAGGGGGGCCATGTGGGTGGAGACGTGTGAACAGACTAAAGAAATAATTAGAAAATAGAATCTCCAGGCTGCCTGGTTGCTCAGTTGAATGGGGTTGGATGGGTGAGGCAGAAGGAGATTAAAATTAAGTTCCTTGATTGGACAGTCACTTATAGAGTCCCCTCTGGGTGCCAGGCACTGTCCTAGTGAGGCTGACTGGGTTTGAATCCTGGCCTGTCACTTGCCAGCTGTTTACCTCGGGGAAGTGATTTGACCTCTCTCTGCCTTGATTTCTTTTCTGTAAAATGAGGATCCTAATAAGACCTAAGAAGATTGTGGTAAAGGGACTTCCCTGGTGGTCCAGTGGGTAAGACTCTGCGCTCCCAATGCAGGCGGCCCCGGTTCAATCCCTAGTCGGGGAACTAAGTCCCACATGCATGCCGCAACTAAGAGTTCGCACGCTGCAATGAAGATCCCGTGTGCTGCAACTAAGACCTGGCACAGCCTAAATAAACAAATAAATATTAAAAAGAAAAGAAGATTGTGGTAAGGATTAAATGAGTCGATATATGTAAAACCTTGGATCTGGGTGTTTGGGACTGGGTTCTGAAGCTGAGTACTTGGACTTGATTATTTGGGGCTGAGGGCTTGGGCCTGCTTCTTGAAGTAACCAAGCCCCATTTCTTTACTGGCCTTATATAGAAAATTGAAACAGGATGATATGCTAGCACAGTGGTTCCCACACTTGCCTGTCTGCACATTAGAATCACCCAGAGATTTTTTTTTTAACTTCCAAAGCCCAAGGCTACACCCCAGACCAGTTAAATCATAATCTCTGTGGGTGAGACACAGGTATCTGTATGTTTTGAGGCCTCCAGGTAATCCCCAGCAGCGGATAAGTTTGGGAACCACTCTGGTAGAGAGAAACAAGGAGGCTGCTTTAAAGTAGTGGTCAGGGAGGGCTTCTCCGAGTAGGTGACATTTGAGCGGAGACCCCAGAGTGAAGAAGGAACTGTCACTGGAAGGTCATGGGGAAGTCCTTTGTCTAGCCTCGGTTCCTGCATGCCTGGAGGTGCCTTTGGGCCTACGTCTTTGAGTAACCAAGGTGCCATTTGTTTACTGGTCTTGTACAAATGAACTGCCCCTAACCTGACTCTCCTCTCTGTGGCTTCACAGCACATGGGAAAGGTGTGACCTTTCCCATGGTGTGACCCTGCCTGTCTGCACTGTCTGCTTCATGGAGACCCCAGAGGGAAAGGAAATAGAAGGCTGCCCTGGGCCACTTCCTAGGGTCTTCCTAGGGCCTTCCTCTCCCTCTGAGCCAGGAAGCCCGCGCTCTCTAATCTTCTGCCCCTCCCTCACAGCCATCTGCTTAAAGGAAGTGGCTCTTTAGTTCTTCACAGGAAGCCACAGGCCTCCTCTGCCTCAGCTCCCTCCGGCTACTGCTGACCCAGGCCCTCTGCTGGCCCAGGTCCCCTTCAAGTCTGGGTCCAGGGATGCCCTCTTCCTGGCATCACCATCTGCTGCCCAGACAAGAAATGTTTGTGTGGAGTGCTCCTCTCATTGCCTTTAAATCCCTGTGGCTCAGGTCTGGAAGCACAGGCTGGAAGTGAGACCTGATTGCAGAGGGTCCTGAATGCTGTGCTCAGGAGATCCCAGCATTGCAGGACTGAGGGTCTGGAAGGAGAGGAAGAGGCAGGCCCTGCAGGGATCCTGAGCGTTGACCACTCCTGTGAGCTTCAGGAGCTCCTGCCGCAGAGCAGGCGCAGGGCCTGAATCTTTTTGGTCTCTAACATCTATGGGGGGCCTGGCCCCAGGGAGGGCTGTTGATCTTGGTGGAGCTGCTGGAGGAGAATTCAGGCTGAGGATTCCAGGCTGGGACTGTATTGCCACCTGGTGGCCACATCCATGCATAGAGCAATGGAATTGTGGGAGGCTTGCCTGGAGAGGGAGTGAGTGGACTTTCAAGGGTCTGGGGGCCAGGGAGGGCCTTAAAGAATAAAAGAAATCTCTAGATAAAGGGATTTTTATCAAAGAGCAAGACACCTCTAACTTGAGCACTTTGGAAAGACATTCTAGGTCTAGAGGAGAGTCTAACACTTCCCTTCCTCTGTTTTATAGACTAGGACACTGAGGTCCAGAGAGAAATGATGATGTCAGAGGACCTCAATGCTGTTTTCCATCAAGTAAGCCACACAGATGGGATCTATTTTTGGGCTTGTGTTAGGGTGTGGTCCCAGAGTGAGGAACTGCCCTGCTAGTTTCTAGCCACCCTCATTTGTGACCAAACAGGCATCTCTCAGCACCATCACCCACCTTAGTCACCAAAGTTGGCACCACAAGGTGGCTTTTGGTAGCTTCCAAAAATAAAATCTCAGAGGACTGGGACCTGACAGGACCCAGGGGATTCAGAAGTCTGCTTCAGGCTCAGCAGTTTTAGAGCAGGAAGCGCTCGGAGACTCTGACGTCCAGCCCCCCTGGTTTTGAAAATGAGGAAGCTGGGACTCAGAGAGGGCAAGTAACCTGCCTGAGTGCCCCCCCCGGAGCTGGGCCAGGACTCAGCATTGTGTCTTTCTGAAGGCCATTGTCAAGGAGAAGTCCAAAGGTGATTAGCATGTCCGGACTTGTTGCACTAGTGAATTCTGGTTTGTATTCATCATTCTGTCTCATACTTTGTAGACAAGACAATTGTGGTCCGTGAAAGTTGACAAGGGCCAGGATGGGTGAAAGGAGATGGGGGCGAGGAGGTGGTGACAGGGAGGGAGAAAGGGGGTGATGGATGCTTTGGGGGGGCTCCTAGTTTGTACGCTATGGGCTCCAAGTACGTAGGAACTGGGTCTCTTCCACTGCAGTGTCCTTAACACTTGGCACAGTGCCTGACACAGAGTGAGTGCCCAGCAAACCGCTGCAGAATGAAAGCAAAGATTTATCCTGCACAGGCCCAAAGGGATCCTGCGGTAGGCAGAGGATCTCCTTAAAGACAAGTCATTGCCAGTGTCATTCAGCTTGAGAATTGCTGAGGCCTCAGATCTAAAATCTGGGGGTAGAGCTGTCCATTTCTCTCTGGCCTTGATGCTGTGCAAGGCAATATGATGTCTAAGGATGGTGTTTGCCCCTGGGGCAGGCTGCCCGCCCTTAGGAGGAAGGAAGAACAGGGGCTGTGAGCCCCAGAAAGTAAACCCTGACTCCACAGTTAGAGCATCTCATTCTTGGCTGTTGTTTGGCTCTTTCCTCTTTGCTTCATGCAAGTCCTTAATCATAATAATAACGGACATTGACTGAGTGCTTACTATGTGCCAGCGTCATGTTAAACTCTTTCTGTTCATTATTTCATCTAATCTCATAACAAAAACCCCCACGAGGTAGATGCTATTATCATTCTCAGTTTACAGGGGAGGAAACTGAGGCACAGAGAAGTGAAGGAACTTGTGCCAGGGCATGCAGGTAGGAGATGGCAGGGCGGGTTTGAACCCAGGTCTGTGGGACTCCAGAGGGACATCCCTAACCACTCTGCTCCACTGCCTTATTGAAAACCCAGCCTCATCTGTGCTAGAGAATATTGAATAAAAGGTTAGGGGCCTGTGTTTACTTGACCACAGTGTTAAAGGGGGTTGAGGTCCCCTGTCCGAGGCCTGCATGGCAGTGACAGTGGGTATTATCAAGGGCTCCCCAGGGAAAGAACAAGTGGTCCAGTCCCTCCTTCTCATGAAAGTTGGGAAAGGTAAAGGGACAGGTAGATGGGCGGAGACTAACCTCAGGTTCAATTCTACCCACATATATTGAGCACCTACTGTGTGCCAGGCACTGGGGAGGAGAGATGAATTAGATGCAGTGCCCGCCGTGAAGGGGCTGAGGGATACACGTTTCTGTCTCTGGGATATCAACTCTACAGACTGGGGTGCAGTTACCAGGCCTGGGAGAGTGTGATGCTTGAGACCCCATCCCCTCCTGGGCAGAGGTCCACTCCATCTGCCCCTCAGTGAATGGCCCGAACAAAGGCAGGACTCAGCTGAGGCCCAGTGGTGATTATCAGGGCAGGGGACTCAGCTCAGCTTCCGCTCTTGGACACAAGCTGTGCAGACAGTGTTTGAGGTGCAGATAGTGCCTCCACCACCTGTGTCCCCTCTTCCACAAACACTGCTTCTCTGGGGGCCTGGGGCAAGCCAGCTGAGGCAAACCATTGCCACCTGCAGGGGTGGCGCTGGACCTGGGGATGGGAGCAAGCACGAAGGAGCCTCTTACCCACCTCCATACATTTGTAATCGAAGAAGAAATTCTGGATTAGAAGTGGGGCTGGGCAGGGGAGGCCTGAGGACAGCTGGCTTGGCCTTTTAGTGACCAGCTTTTGTAGTTCACACATGGCCACTTCCCAGGGGTGCAGATCTCTCTAGAAGGCTGGTCTGGTATCGAGGCTGGTACACCCACTCAGACCAGAACCACAGCACGATTGGTGCTAGAACCAGCCCTAGCTTTACTACCAAACAATTTCCAGGGCCTTTTTGCCCTCCCCCTGCCTAAGTCCTGGCACTCTCGTTCACTGAACAGGCCTCCCAAACCTCAGATCCTCCCAAGGGCTTGGCCTTCCCTTCCCCCTCAGAAGGCATGTAGGCTCCGCATGAAAACGGCCTACCCTGTCCCCAGAGTTTTCTGAGGGAAGGGAGGCCTTGTTGACCCCCCAGAAGCTGCTGTTACACCGTTTCCCCAATACAAATGTCTGCCCTCCTATCCTGCGCCTGAGGGAGACTACTCTAGCACTTCTTTGGAGAATGGAGATCTGGCTTCTCCATCTCTGCCCAATCAGGGAAGTAGTTGGAAACTTCTCTCACCGAAAACAGAAAGAATCTGCCTCCCCAGGAACCCTGAGAAATAGAGCCTGAGCATTCAGGCTGTGACAGGAGTAGCAGCTCTGCTGGGAAGGAGTCCCGGAGGAGGAGATGTCTGCGCTGGGTTAGGAGCTTCAGAAGGACATTCTAGGCAGAGAGAACAGAATACGCTGAGGCTCAGAGGCAAAATCAGCTAGTTTTGCCCCAGGAGCTGTGATGGCCTTTGGGGGAAATGCGGGTGGGGTGTGTGGATGAGGCAGCCCAGAGCCAGATCTTGTGGGGCTTCTCATAGCCAGCACGACTCACAGCAGGACAGAGTGTTTTCTGAGAGACGTTTATTCTGTTTTACCTAGGTCATTGCCAAGTGTGAAAGAGGAACCTCTGGACTGCAGCTGGAAAAGGAAGACAAGGAGGAAGGAGGGGGGTCCAGGGAGCTGCTAGCTACTCCTCATCCGCTCTCTCCTTCCCTCTGCTTTCCATTTGCTTGTGGACAGTATAGCCCAGAAGGGCCCCAATCTTGGCCATGAGGGCACTGCCACCGTTAGCCCCTGTAAAGCAAATACAGTTGGTGAGAGAACAACCACCTTATAGCACAGGACTGTTTCTAGCCTTGCCCACACCCTTCACCTCTCACTGCTGGGGTGCAGCCTGGTCTGTGTCTTCCTCTCTGCCCCCTCTGAGAAGGGCTGTGTCCTTTTGGGCTGGTTCTTTGGGCTTTTGCCATCCAGAATTGAGGGAAGATGGAGGGTTCAGAAAGGCAGAGGGGCAGTTTGTCAGGGGTGGTTTTTCTGTAGGATTTTGGATGCCTCAGAGGGGGAGAGGAAAAAAAAAAAAAAGAAAGGGCTGGAAGAAAGAGAGAGAGAGAGAGAGAGGTGAAAGCACGTTTTTTAGAAGCACCATTCTGTGCTCTGTGTCCATCCCCTTCATGATGTTCGAGAAATGCAAGAGCAGGGTTGGTATGAGATTGAATCGGGTCGCTTCACCACGTTTCCTTGGCACTCTGGTTCTCTGGGATTGAAGAGATTCGTAAAATGTTAAATTGAGGATGTTTATCCTGGTTAACGCATGAGGAAACTGAGAGACTTGTGACTTGGCCAAAGCATTAGTGAAGGCTCTGGCCTTAGAGTCTGAAAACCAGAAGGCAGACTGACTGGGTTTGAATCCTGGCCGTGGTGCTAACTATATGGGAGAATTTGAGTAAATTCCTTAATCCCTGGGTGCCTCAGTTTCCCCATTAAGTGGTGGGGATGAGAAGAAGCCCCACCTAGTAGAGCTGAGTTAGCCTGTGAAAAGGGCTCAGGACAGAAAAGAGGGCCACCTGGGCCGGCCCACACTCACCCAGGCTCTGCAGCGTGGCCACCAGCCCCCCGGCGGGCACTCCGCCCCCGTTCGCCACGGCCGACCAGCTCATCAGCGAGGCAGCCACCGAGTTGGCGGCGATGCCTGTGCTCGTGAAGCCCAGCGCGGGCAGCGCCACGGCCATGAGCCCTGAAGGAAGAGGAAGCAGTGAGGGACGCCAGCCGCAGGGCCCGCCCCACCTTCCGGGGCTCCCCGCCCTCCAGACCCACCTCCTCCGACGGCCATGTAGGTCAGCGTGCCCCAGAACCCGGACTCACTTTCTTCTGGAAGGAGAGTGGGCAATGTCCAGTGGGGAGCAGGGTCCCCCTACTCTGTGCCTGATGCTCCGGACCACCCCCGGAGGTGGGGCCACCATCCTCCCATTTCGGAGAGCCTCAATGAAGGGAAGGGACTTTTCCCAGGGCGCTCTGCCTGGTACAGAACTGGCATGAACTCATTTAGGGAGAATGGAAGAATTGACAGAGCAGGGATTCGAATCTGGGACTCTAGCTACAGGGACCCCGCGCCGCGCTGTCCATTGGAATAGCTTCTCTCGTTCAGAGGCACGCCTGGGTCTCGAAACCAGGGATCCTGAAACTCTCCGCTTCTTTATCCCGGAGTCCCCAGGTGCCCCAGGATCCTTACCTGTCTCCTCGCAGACGCAGGTGTTGAGTAGCAGGTAGCACAAGACGAGCGATACCGCCTTCTGCCGCATGGTGGCACAGCGCAAGGCTTTGTCGCCGTACTTGGGATGGGGGAGAGGGAAGAGACGGTCCCCAGAGCCCTATTGGAGCCACTCCCGCTCTATTGTATTCCCTTTAGATTCGAGGAGGAGTCCACAAAAAGCAGCAAGATGCTCTGGACTGAGCCCAGGACCCCTCTAAGGAGCCGCAGGCTTTCCGTTTCCTCACGGCACCAGCGGGCTGATGTTCCTGCCACACCGGTGGTTATGAGAATTACAGGATGGAATCCTCTCTGGTACAGTGCCTGGCATGCACTGTGCACTCAGCGGAAGTCAGCTAGTATCATTACTGTGGTTTCTGTTTCTGGCTTTGTCTGGTTTTGTCATAAGCAGGATACCTGGGGCTTCTCTGAGCCTGTTTCCTTATCCCTAAGGTGGGCCTATTAATAAAGCCTATTTCGGAGGGTGGCTGTGAGTTTTGCAACCGTTCACCACTATATCCCTAGCAATTAGAACTATATCCCTAGCAATTAGTTCTAATCTGCCTGTCACACAGAATGTTCTAAACGATGGTTGATGATAGATTTATTCTCCCACTGCATTGAATATTTACAGGCCCCAAACACTGGCTTCACATCAACTTCCTTTCTCACAAAGAAAGCAGAGAGGGGTAAAGGAGCTTGCCCAGGGTCACACAAGAAATTGTGCAGCCTAGACACAAACTCAAGACTGCAGAATCCAAAACCTATGCTCTTTCCATTACACAGCAAAATAGAAACACACTTCCCTTCCCCCACCACAACTCACCTCTAATGTGAACTTTGTCCGCTCAAAGCATTTTCCTTGAATTGAAAACGAACAAAAAACCCAAACAACTTCCCCTCTACTGAGCACTTCCTCAGCACTTTATGGTACAAGGTTATTTATACCCATAGCAACCCCATAAAGTAGGTACCTTTGTTCTAAACCACACGTTATAGATAAGGAAACTGAAGCTCAGAAAAGTAATAATCCCAAGCCGGCTAAACTAGGGAGTAGCAGTCAGGATTTAAAGCCACAATTGACTAATGCCCAAACCCACACTTTGAATATCTACTTCAGATCACTTCATCTATCCTCAAAGATAAACTCACTGTCACATTAGATTCTGCAATAAAGGGGTTTCAGAAATCGTCCGGACTTTGGACAGGTAGCCTGATTCTCATTTTACAGATGAGGAACTAAAGCCCAAGGAGGTGAAGTGGCAGGGCTAAGGCCAGAGACTGCTGACATGGCAGCTATAAGCTAAGTTTCATGACTCTTGGGGTTTTGCAACCCAACCCCCTAAAAGCCCACCAACACATCCCCTCAGACCACTCTGAGTCCAGGGCACTCAGGGGTGTAGACTCCCTGAAGAATGGGCATCCCGGCTCTCATGGCATGAGCCTCAAGGGCAGGCAGCCTGGCAGAGGTTGGCAGCTTGACACCCACATCTCATAGCTTCTGGGTTTACCTTTGAGGAGAGCAGAGAAGGAAGCTTCCTGCCTGCAGCCTGCTGATAGACGGGAACAGCAGTGAGGTAACAGCTCTTAGGCTTGTTTTTTATAGCCCTTTCAGATTGCCCCCAGGTGGCCAATCCCTGTCAGAGTTTCTAGTTTTGGTTTCCCCGAGCTCTGCAGAATCTTTTCTCTTCCCCTCCAGCTCTGCTCAGTGACAACATCTCTGCTGAGCTGCCTACTGGCCAAAAAGTGTAATTCAAGTCGGAGACTTTCCGAATAGCTAAGAGTATTCAAAGCAGGTCAAACTAGAGTGAGATCCACAGCCCTACTGGGCTTAGTGAAGCCCGATCACCAGCTCCTCCTGGGGCAGAAGGTCTTTCACAGTTTAATTCAATTAATAATAATGCCTACCACTTATTGAGCACTTGCAGCATACAAGGGCCAAGAAAGAGATCCAATCCCACAACAGTCTTGTGAAGTACTAGAACTGTTTATAATCCTATTTTGCAGAAGAGGAGATTAAAACTTGCGGAAATGAAATCACTCCATTCCATTGTTCTCTCAGGCTGGCTGCTTCTGGGTGATGGGCATATGGTAAGACCAGTGAAGCCCATGTTCATGAGGCCATTGTCACATATCCTTTGCCATAAAATGAGTCTTCTGGCTCTGGGTGATGGATTGAGCATTCTTTCAACCTTTGGATGGCGATGCTTGCAGAACTAGAAATGCAAACCGTATTTGGAGTACAGAATTCCAGTAAGGATGAATCATTGCTTTCTGCAAGGTGGAAGGGGGTTGATACAATTGACCTGCCCACGGGGGGCTGGCTGCCCTCCCTGACCAATGTTTCTATGCTGCTGCCTGCTGCTGGCTGGTTGACTAATTGTTGGCCGTTGTCAGATCAGCCTCGATGAAAGGGAGCCCAAGTTGTTGGGTCCATTCATAGTCTCCATCCTTGCCACTATGGCCACCATTTTATGGGTCTTTTGCAAAGCAACAGGGTGGCTAACTTTAGAGGCTGGCTGACATCCATAAGATGGGACATTTGGCCATCTGGCTGGAGAGCCTCGATGGTCTCTGGTGAGCATTAATGTGAGACACAAGATCTGCATACTTTGCACCCACTCCGATAAGTTCATCTATGTGCCCCTTACCCAGACCTGCTTGTCTCTGAAATTCTGCTCTTTCTCTTTCCATGCCCTTGACCAACTGGCCAAGCCATTTGCCAGTTATTAGAAATTAGTGTATATCTGTGCTTCAGTCATATCTTCCTCCATACAAAAGGAAGGACAAAGTATATTGCTTGGAGTTTTGCCCCCAGGGAGTTTACCGCCGTCCTTCAGGGCTACCCCCACTTGGGGTTGTAATAGAGTGGTTCATTTCCAGCTTGTGCCTATACTGACTTGCGTGTAAATTGGCTTCTACTCCCTTCCTCCTTTATCAGTTTGCTATAGGGAACCCTCCATGAGGCCATAGGTATGAATTAAAGCAGAGGTGTCAGATCAACAGAGTTAGATGCCATGAGAGTCTGAGCTACCTGTTCATTTGATTTACTCATGCCTCTGAACTCTTTGAGCCCAGCCCTGAATGTACCACTTCCATCATATTGGATTGCTGCTGTGCCTGTCTGATAACATCTAGCTTTAGACATACAGCCACGTGACATCTGGTGGTCACATGCTCAGTCACTACTGGGGCCCAGTGACACATCAGAACCTTTTTGTTCAAATGGACCATGGTAATTATGGCCTTACTCCAGAATCCTAGGGGTCCTCGCTGCAACTCTCCTATTTGAGCTTTCAGAGACTCCCCACAGAAACTTTATCCACCACAGATTCCCCAAGCAACATTGTATCTGCAGGATCATATAATCCAAAGTGGCCGCATTGCCTGTTTTATGATCTGAACCTGCTATACAGTCCTCTGTTGGTCTGGGCGCCACTCAGAATTGGCAGCTTTCCAGGTCACCTAATAAAGGGTTGGAGAAGTAGTTCTAAGCGTGTCTATTCTGTCTCCAAAATCTAAAGAGGCCCCCCCAAAACTGTGCATTTTTCTAAGAGATATGTGAGGTGAGATAACTTGTCCTGGCATGCCCCAAACCACTGAACCCCTAAAAATATTCCCAGTGTGGCAGGACCATGAATCTTCATGAAGTTTATCTTCCACTCTCTGGCAAATATGGTGCTTACCATTTCCTTTTCATGTCCAATGAGCATGATGTCATCAATATAGTGGACCAATATGATGTTCTGTGGGATGTCAAGGTGATCAAGTTCCCTGAAGACTATAGATAACAGAGAGCAGGAAAGTTAGCAAAGCCCTGAGGGGAGAGAGTGAAGGTGCTCTCACTGTCCTATTGTGATGTAAAGGCAAACTAACTGCCTTTGATCATCTCTTCTCTCGGGTATTGAAAAGAAAGCATTTGCTAAATCAATAACCACACACAAGTTCGAGATTGTGCTGATATGCTCCAGTAAAGATACCACATCCAGGAGAACATCTCTGATTGGGGCTATCACAAGGTTAAGTTCACAGTGATCTACCCATCTTCTACCTGATCCATCTGTTTTCCTGGAGGTGAATTGAATGGGGATACGATGGGGAATCCAAGCTCAGCTAAAGTATTAGATCAGAAATAATACTGCACAAATCAGCTGTAGGGCAGTGTAATGGTTAATTTTACGTGTTAACTTGGCTAGGCCACAGTACCTGGATATTTGGTCAAACGCTACTCTAGATGCTGCTGTGAGGTAGTTTTTACATGAGATTTATATTTAAATCAGTATACTTTGAGTAAAGAAGATTACCTTCCATAATGTGGGTGCGCCTCATTCAGTCAGTTAAAAGCCTTAAGAGCTAAAAAATCCTGACGCCCCCTTGGAAGAGGGAATTCTGCCTGCAGTCTGCCTTCCGGCTCAAGCTGTATTATCAATTCTTCCCTGGGTCGCCAAGTGGCCAGCCTACCCTGAAGATTGTGCACTTGCCGGCCTCCACAATTGCATGAGTTAATTCCTTAAAATAAATCACTCCCTTACTATATATGTACACATCCTATTGGTTCTCTGTTTCTTTGGAGAACTCTGACTAATACAAGGAGTTTCAGGAGCTTCTGCTTGGCTTTTCCTATCATTATATCCTTTACTCTGCAGATCGTGGAATCAATGAAAGGATTCTGTCAGCTTCTTTGGGACCCATTGGACTTAAACTCCATCTATATCACCTGCACTCCTTTACCCCCTGCTCTAGCCAGAGAACTCTGTTTTGTGTCAATTCAGACTCCATTTCTTTAACAATCTTTCAATATTCTGAATATTGTCCTTTTTCCAATGCACAGTTATCCTGGTAAATGACAGCAGATTCCTTTGGGGAAGGATTGGAGGAATATTTACTATATATAATTATGGTATCACTGGAGAGTTGTTTCTTTAGGGGGATGGCCTCTGCTGTAGTCAAGGGGTTCTGGCTCTGTGAACTTAGATCTAGAATCTAGATGAGGGACTGTGGTTATCCATTGTAGCAGCTGATGTCAGTCGTCTGCTTACCAGCTCCTGATTTTTTAAAAAATATGAAAATAGAGGATCCCCCAGTCAGCGGTCCATCCATTCCGTCTCCATAACAACTTGCCATAGATTCCTGCAGATCGAGGCATCCTCATTGTCACTCTGGCCTTGCTGCCCTTGACAGTAATTATATTCACCTGGTCTTGGATGCCACCTCTGCCATTCTGGAATCCCAACATTAGTATTGATATTAAGGGTCCCGATTCCATGGCAGCATGTATTACTCTTAATCCCAGGGTACCCAAAACAGTCACCACTGAGCTACTCAGAAGTGCTGGTGTCCCTTTTATCAGTGAGTTCCTTTTTGACTTAGTGCAGAGGGTGTCGTGTGGGCCCTCCTAGAGAACATGGGTGCTGAGTTCTTAGATCTTACATTCCCACCTCCCTAAACTTTCTGACCTCTTCTTTTTTTTTTTTTAATTTTTAAAAATTTTTATTTATTTATTTTGGCTGCGTTAGGTCTTTATTGCTGCGTGCGGGCTTTCCTCTAGCTGTGGCGAGCAGGGGCTACTCTTCATTGCAGTGTGCGGGCTTCTCATTGCAGGGGCTTCTCTTGCTGCGGAGCACGGGCTCCAGGTGTGCAGGCTTCAGTAGTTGTGGCTCTGGGGCTCAGTAGTTGTGGCTCGCAGGCTCTAGAGCGCAGGCTCAGTGGTTGTGGTGCACGGGCTTAGTTGCTTCGCGGCATGTGGGATCTTCCCGGACCAGGGCTCAAACCCTTGTCCCCTGCATTGGCAGGCGGATTCTTAACCACTGCGCCACCAGGGAAGTCCCTGACCTCTTCTTATACTCTACCAAGGAAGTTCTAGCATCTTGACCTCATTTATTGTAGGTCATCATCCTGCTTTAAGGAACCATCCTTGCAAACTATTAAGATCATATTTCAATCATCTATTGCTGAATAACCACCCACCCAAAACTTAAAGGCTTAACACAACAGCAATTTATTATTTCTCACAATTCTGCAGCCTGGGTTAGGCTCAGCTGGGTGTTCGTATGCTTCATGTATTGTTTGTAGGTGTTGCAGGAGGCACAATGTCCAGGATGTCCTTTTCACTTACATAAATGGCAGCTCAGCTGGGATGGACGGAACATCTGGGGCTGGTCAGGCATCTCTCTTTCTCAGCATGGTGTCTCTTCACAGTGTAAGGGCGTCCGTGTGGTTGGATTTCTTACATGGTGGCTGGCATCCAAGAGGGAGGAAATGGAAGCTGCCAGTCTTCTCAAAGGCCAGGTCTGGAACTGGAACAGTGTCACTTCTACCATATTCTGTTGGTTATGGCAAGTCATAGGCCAGTCCAAATTCAAGGAAAGGAGGAAAATAGACTCCATCTTCTGATGTGAGGAGTGGCATGTACATAGAGGGAAGGAAGGAATTGATGGTGACCCTCTTTGGAAACTACCAGAGACCAGCTCAGGCATCCTTGCAAGCATATGAAAGCCTGACTTACTCAAGTGTGGTCCATGACAATGTATTCCCCATTAGCCAGTCTTATATTCTGCCATGCCTGCCCCCTCACTGCCATGTCTAAAACTCCCAAGATCACTCCCACATATATTAGCCAGGCCTTTCGATTCCTTTGATGTGTAGCTTATTTTTCCTGGGTCAGGACTTAAATCTCCCCACTTAGGATTTGCTAGGAACTGATCCCAGTTCT
This sequence comes from Grampus griseus, assembly GCF_964374135.1. Taxonomy (NCBI): domain Eukaryota; kingdom Metazoa; phylum Chordata; class Mammalia; order Artiodactyla; family Delphinidae; genus Grampus; species Grampus griseus. Next base: position 161,858,048 of record NC_139017.1, on the reverse strand, counting down.
TTGAGTGTGTTTTGGGAGTACATTTGTATTAAGGAGAACAAATATCTTATGAAGGACCTGCTTCATGTGAGATCATTGTATAGTCTCAAGGAAGTGAGAAACTGTTATTCCTTAGCAAGAGGGCAGGGGCTGCTTCAGCCACCCAGGAGAACTTATGAGATACAGATTCTTAGGTTTGTCTACCCTGATGTCCCTAGCCCAGGTCTCAGGATCCTACTCTTTCCCTATCAGGGCCTCGACTATGACGGAGGAGGCCTACTGACACTGTACATTTAGAGACCTTTGAAACTCTGCCACTTATAATGTGATTGGCTGTGATTTCTTTTTTCTACATAGCCTTCCCTTCACCACAAGTGAAAGCTTTACTAATTGTGATGCCAGCTGAAGGGCAAAGTTATTATCACTCCATCTACTACCAACAATGAGATTCCTATTGCTTTCACATGGGTGAGAAATTCAACTACAAAATCACACCCCGGAGGTCTGTTTTCTAGGACCTCTTCTGGTACTAAATGTCAACCTATGTTCCTTAGAAAATGGAGCCTGAATCAAAGGTTGTACACTGATGCTTTCTTGGGTGTTACAATCCCAAGGAAGCAAAAGTGAGGGGGAGAACAGAAGTGAAACAAAAAGAAGGAAAGAAATATAAGATCTTACATTACTTAGCTGGCCAGAGCCCCACAAAAACCAAGGCCAGTTGCTCAGTCACATGGGATCTCTTCAAAGAGGTCACATGGAACCATTATGTCTTGAAATAGTCCATAGTAAGGCAGAAGAGTGAGGAATTTATCTGTCATCAATTTTTCATTGTCCAGTCTCATGGTTGCCAACAGGGTCTTAACAGTCTGCCCTTTGGAACCGTGTTAACTCCTTCCACTGGGCTGTTGCTGGGGAAGCCAGAGCCTTCATAAGCCCAGTTGGGTCAGACATGAGTGCCAAAGCTTCTGGTGTTCCTACTGTAGCAGGCTTAATTGAGTTCATGCCAAAGACTAGCTCTTGCCTCCTGATGATGCTGAGGCAGCCAGTAACGTTCGGCAATGAGGCAAGGATGTTGACTGCTGAGAGACATCTAAACTGAATCTGGTACAATTAAAGGAAAGACTTTGGCATTTACTTAGAATGAGATGGGAAGCCATTGGAGAGATTTGAGCAGAGGAGTGACATGTCTGAAAAGCTTTCACAGGATCACTCTGGCTTCCCAGGAGGGCAGGGACAGAAGCAAGGGGACCAGTTAGGAGTCAGTTGCAATAATCCAGATGTATCCATCAGGGTTCCATCAGAGAAGCAGAACCATTAAGAGTGGTAAGAATAAGGGATTTATTATACATATTTGATTATATGCAATTATGGGTGCTGGTTACACAGTTTATGTACAGCTGTTGTTTGTGCTTCTGCTGTTGGGTTAGGAGTCAGCAGGGAAGTCCTAAAGGATGGGTGTTCTGAAAGACGGACATGAAGTGGTGAAGGGCAAGGTCAAGCTGGCACCCATGAAGATGAACTGGAATCTATGAGGACAAACTAGACCTCCACCCCCGCATTTCTCTCTCCCCACCTCTAAGCCTCCAATTTTGATGATGACCGGCAAGAGAATCTGGTGCCTTTCATCAACACACACCTACCCTGGAGCTGGAGAAGCTGGGGCGGGGAGGGGGTGCTGGAGGAGCTATGGCCCAGCCGCTGCCTTACACCGACAAGGGGAGCCAACAGATCAGTGAAAACATGTATGAACTGCAGCAGCACTTGACCCTGTACTAGCCTTCCAAGCGTAAGCATGTCTACAGCTTCACTTCCGCCTCCTAAATCCTGCCTAAATTTCCCTCTGTGGTCAATTCTCATCCAAAACTATACAAGAAAAGGAACTCTGGGAAACATAGTTGCAGCTTGGTTGAGTTGACGTAATACAAAGCCCACCACACCTGATGAGAAATTGAAATGGCTTGGACCAGAGTATTGGCAACAGGGGTGTAAGAAGTGCTTGAATTCTGGAAGTATCCTGACTATCCCTCACTATCTGAATCTATGTGGTTTCTGAGCTTGGATGGTGAGCTCTGATGTGAGAGTGGTCATGTCACCTTGAGTTTGATGAGGGAGAAGCAAACAGGCCCACCACTCACTTCTACAGGGCCTGGGACAATGGTATAAATGGATGCTCACCTACCAGATGTCTAAATATTTAAAAACTCTAAATCAAGACAAAAACCTATTATTTAAGGTATATTCTATCTTCATACCTTAACAAATATAGTTTCATAACAACAAAATGAAAAATATGTATAGAAACCTATGGTTTTTATATGACTGAAAGTCTGTTAAAATGACTGAATATTAGTACATACCTGGGTGTTCTATTGGTGGACTGGAAATACTTGGATGAGGAGTAAGAAAATATGTACACAATTAATAAATTATGTATTTATTCCATTTAAGAAAGAAAAAAAAAGGAGGCTGGCCTGGCACTCCGAGCTAGGTCATGTGATTAAACATAAATGACCACACAGAATACCAGTCTTAGACAAGATTGCTCTGACACCATGATAAAATGAGACAAAACAAGGCCACTTTATATTTTGTCTAAGCATAGACAACAAGTCAAAATATCAAACAACCCCACCTTAGCTAAAATGAGTGACTGCTACTTCTTACCAATTAGTTTTACCCTTGGGCTAGTCTCTTCCTTCTATAGATCAAACTTGCATCCCCAATCATAGCATTGTCCTTGCTTTCTATCTTTTTTTTCTTTTTTAAAATATTTATTTATTTATTTGGCTGCGCCAGTTCTTAGTTGCAGCATGTGGGATCTTAGTTGTGGCAAGTGGATTCTTTAGTTGTGGCCTGTGAACTCCTAGTTGTGGCATGCAGGATCTAGTTCCCTGACCAGGGATGGAACCTGGGCCCCCTGCATTGGGAGTGCAGCATCCTAGCCACTGGACCACCAGGGAAGTCCCTGCCCTTGCTTTCTGACATCCAATCTAGAGCAATCCCTCACTTTCTTAGACCTTCCCCCAAGTCACTCAACCTTAGCCCAGATCCTATAATAGGTTCTTCCTAACACCCTCTGAGACATCCTATGATTCCCAGTGATGTGTATTCTCCCTCACTGCTGGGAGTTATAAATCCAATTCATTTAACTACAGGTGTGTTTCTGCTGGTCTTTGGCTGAAGGGTACTGACACACCTACAATGTATTTTTCTTGATTTTGTTTCAGCAAAATTACTAATATTTTTTCATAATTAAAAATTTCACATAATTTGTGTTCTCTTGACAGCACTGGAAAACTATAACCTGTGGACCAAATCAGGCCTTTTGCCCGTTTTTGTAAATAAAGTTTTATTAGAACACAGCCACGTTAATTCATTTATCTTTGTCTATGGCTGCTTTCATGCTACAATGGCAGAGTAGTTACAACAGAGAATGCAATGACCAACAAAGCCTAAAATATTTAGTATCCCTCCCTTTACAGAAAAGTTTACCAACCTCTGATTTAAAGAATTAAAATTAAAATGTAGGGCTTCCCTGGTGGTGCAGTGGTTGGGAGTCTGCCTGACGATGCAGGGGACACGGGTTCGTGCCCCCGTCCGGGAGGATCCCACGTGCCGCAGAGCGGCTGCACCCGTGAGCCATGGCCGCTGAGCCTGCGCGTCCGGAGCCTGTGCTCCGCAACGGGAGAGGCCACAGCGGTGAGAGGTCCGCGTACTACGAAAGAAAAAAAAAAAAAAATTAAAATGTAATTGTTTTCAGAATACACAAAATTTGAATATATTTTCATCAAAAGATTAGCTAAAAATTAATATTTTATTATATATTTTAAAATTTAAAAAATTACTTCAAAAGATTTAAATCATATATTACAAATAAAAAAGCAAGCTATACATATTAATATAACATTTTTTTTTTGCGGTACGTGGGCCTCTCACTGTTGTGGCCTCTCCCTCTGTGGAGCGCAGGCTCAGCGGCCATGGCTCACAGGCCCAGCCGCTCCGCAGCACGTGGGATCCTCTCGGACCAGGGCACGAACCCCTGTCCCCTACATCGGCAGGCAGACTCTCAACCACTGCGCCACTAGGGAAGCCCCTAATATAACATTTTAAATCAAAATTTGAAGCTGATATATTTTGTTTTGGTAAAGTTTATCAAATCTTATTTTTTTAAAATAAAACTTTCTACCATTTTAGTATTCAATATCTATCTAAATGCTAATAGAAAGAATTTGTACTATGCTTCACATATAATCTAGAGCTATACATACCCAGGTGAGTAATAATTGTTTAATTGGAAAACATCCCTTTGCTGCCATGTGCAGCTGTTGTGAATGTTGAGGTAATTTATGAGTACGTCTCATTTGGAGTTGAAACTGGAAGAGAAGCAAGAAAATGGATATTGGGCACTACCGGCAAATGACGCTTTGTCATGCAAGGATTTATAACTACATTCATGCTATCGGAGAGGAAGGATTTGGCAGGTCAACCAGTTTGTTGTTTCTCTTACCTAAGCTCTTCCATCTCTCAATCTTCCCCAGACACTGTAGCCGTGTCTGTCCCTGATGTTGGCAGCAACGCAACCTGTAAACTTTTACAGCAATCGACACAGTCAACTTTTGTTTTGAGGACATAGGGCAAGAGATTTTAGAAGCATTCCCCAGGGCCTGAATGGTGCTAGTCCTAGAGCGGATGTTTATGATTACGAGCTGTGCTGTGCCAGTGCTGGGCTTCGGATCCTGGGAGTCAGAGGCACTTGTGTGTTCTTTATTTGATGTGTGTTTGTGATATGCAGGGTCCCCTAAAACACAGGGCCTAGGTGGAAGGCTGGTTGTAGTAGTAAGGGCTCAGATACTGAAGGACTTTTCAAAATAGTTATCTGTGTCTTTTTGGTTTCTGAGTTTGGATAACAGGAGTTCAACTAGTGAGGAATACGTAGCCTTTACTGACTGTCCAGATGTGAGATATGAGAGAAAGAGAGGAGTAAAGGATGACACCAAGATTTTTGGCCCAAACAACTGGAAAAATGGAACTGTTGTTAAAAGAAAGGGGGAGGACTCCAGGACTTTTTCTGCCAGTTCAACTCTACATGAACTAGCCTGTGGAAGGAATCTGGGTGCCTGGATGGCAACAGAGAGCACAGCCACCAGACGACTTGAATGTTAGTCCTTAGACCGTGATTGTCAGTTCAGGCTGCTATAGCAGAAGACCATAGACTGGGTGGCTAATCAACAACAGAAATTTATTTCTTACTGTTCTCTAGGCTGTGAAGTCCAAGAGCACGGTGCTGGCAGATTCAGTGTCTGATGAAGACACCTGTTTCCTGGTTCCTGTCTTCTGTGTCCTCACATGGTGGAGGGAGAAAGGGAGCTCTCTAGGGCCTCTTTCGTAAGGGCACTAATCCCACTTGTGAGGGCTTAGCCCTCTTGACCTAATCACCTCTCAAAGGCTCCACCTCCAAATACTATCACACTCAGGATTAGGTTTCAACATATGAATTTTGGGAGGACATATTCAGTCCATTGCAATTATACAAGAGAAAAAGAAGCTTCTATTTCGTTCAAGCCACTGAGTGATTGTTCATTCTCTTTGTAACAGCAGCCTAGCCTTAGGTCCTCACACCCAACCCAGTCCAGGAGCAGTGGAAAAGGAATGGTTGGAGAACGTGACTCCTCATGTTTGAGGGTGGCACCGGGAGCAGTGGAACATTTTCTCCAGTGGCCTTGAGCAGAGTAGGTGTGGCACATATTGCTGGCAGGCATGAAGAGGAGGACACAGTAGCAAGCCACATGGGCAGATGACTTCACACCAGGTAGGAAGGAAGATGTCAGTAAGGACAGATGACCAAGATGAGATATTTCTTACCCTGCTCCATTCCACCTGTGTTTGTGGTTCAGAAGACTCCTAGAACTTAGATGCAGGCCCTGGGAAGTGTGTGGGGAAAACTCTAAATTATTCCTCCTGCTATGCCTATAGGCAACTTTCAACTTATACACTGGATCCCATCCCCACTCACCTACTCAAAGACTTTGCTCCTGCAAGTTTCTCCTCCTTCTCCTGTATCACTAATTTCCCCTTTACTGTCATAACCCCTATTTGAGAGAAAGAGGTCAAACTTCCCTTGACCCCCAGGCCCCCCTTCAATTATTATCCTGTTTTTGTTTTCCACTTTTTCTAAATGCTTCTCTATACTCCCTGACTCCACTGCCTCACCTCTCATTCTCTCTCTTTCTCCTCTTCTCCCCCCATTCTGTCTTTAACCCATCCCAAGCAGGCTTTTCTTCCTGCCAACCCAGTGAAACTGGTCATGTCAGGCTCACCAAACACCCTTTACCACAGGTGATCACTTCTTTCTTGAAGCCATTTCTTCACTTGGCTTCTGAGACTCAAAACTCTCCTGGTTTATGGGGCTTTCCTGGTGGCGCAGTGGTTGAGAGTCCGCCTGCTGATGTAGGGGACACGGGTTCATGCCCCGGTCCGAGAAGATCCCACATGCCGCGGAGCGGCTGGGCCTGTGAGCCATGGCCGCTGAGCCTGCGCGTCCGGAGCCTGTGCTCCGCAACGGGAGAGGCCACAACAGTAAGAGGCCCGCGTACCACACCAAAAAAAACCAAAACAAAACAACTCTCCTGGTTTTCTTTCTTCCTAACTGGTTGTACCTTCTCAGTCTCATTTGCTTATTACCACTCTCTCCTTCCTTCATCCCATCCTCAGTTCCCAATCTATTGTTTGGAGCTCCAGGCCTGTCTTTGGAATTCTTTCTTCACTCTTCCCAGATGATCTCACGGCTTTTGAAACCATCTACATGTTCATGACTTCCAAGTTACACTTGCAGCCCTCGCTGATACTCTACACCCCAGGTCTGTATCTCTAACTGCCTATTCATCTTATAATCATCTCAAAATTATGGCCAAAATGGAAGCTTTGATTTTCCCTTCCAAATTAGCACCTCCATGACTCTTCCCATCTCAGTAAATGCCATCACTTTTTACCCAGTTGCTCAAGCCAAAAACATAGGACACACATCCTTCATTCCTCTCTATTGTTCACACCAATGTCCAATTCCTTGGCTGGCCATTTAAGTTCTAGTCTCGAAACTTATCCCATCTTCATTATCTTGGATTTGGTAATAGTTTCTTAAGTGTCACAACAAAAGCACGGGCAACAAAAGGAAAAAATAGACAAATTGGATTGCACCAAAATTAAAAACTTTTATGCATCAAAAGACATTATCTTATTACTCAGCCACAAAAGAGAATGAAATAATGCCATTTGCAGCAACATAGGTGGACCTAGAGATTACCATATTAAGTGAAGTAAGTCAGACAAAGGCAAATATCATATGATATCACTTATATGTAGAATCTAAAAAAATGATACAAATGGACTTGTTTACAAAACAGAAGTAGACTCACAGACATAGCAAACAAACTTATGGTTACCAAAGGGAAATGAGGGGAGGGATAAATCAGGAGTTTTGGATTAACATATACACACTACTATATATAAAATAAACAATGACTTACTGTATAGCACAAGGGACTATACTCAATATCTTGTAATAACTTATAATGGAAAAGAATCTGAAAAAGAATATACATATATACATATATATTATATATATATATATAACTGGATCACTTTGCTGTACACTTGAAACTAACACAATATTGTAAATTAACAATACTTCGATTTTTAAAAATGTTTTAAAAAGACACTATCCAGAGAGTGAGAAAAAAAACCCCACAGAATGGGAGAAAATATTTGTAAATTATATATCTGGGGCTTCCCTGGTGGCGCAGTGGTTGAGAATCTGCCTGCCAATGCAGGGGACACGGGTTCGAGACCTGATCTGGGAAGATCCCACATGCCATGGAGCAGCTGGGCCCGTGAGCCACAACTACTGAGCCTGCGCGTCTGGAACCTGTGCTCCACAACAAGGGAGGCTGCGATAGTGAGAGGCCCGCGTACCGCAATGAAGAGTGGCCCCCGCTTGCCGCAAGTTGAGAAAGCCCTCGCGCAGAAACGAAGACCCAACGCAGCCAAAAAATAAGTAAATAAATAAATTAAAAAAAAAAAGAACTACTACACGTTAACAACAAAAAACAATCCAATTTAAAATTGGGCAAAGGATTTGAACAGACATTTCTCCAAAGAAGATGTACAAATGACCAATAAGCACATGCAAAGATACCCATCATTAATCATTAGAGAAATACAAATCAAAACCACAATGAGAAGAGCTCTTCAGACCCACTAGAATGACTATTAAGAAAAATAATAGGAAATAAGTGTTGGCAAGGATGTGGAGAAGCTGGAACCCTTATTCATTGCTAGTGGGAATGTACAATGGTGTAGCTATTGTGGAAAACAATTTGGAGGTTCCTCAAAAAGTTAAACATAGAATTGCCATATGATCCAGCAATTCCACTCCTAGGTATGTATTGCAAATAATTGAAAGCGAGGACTCGAACAGGTACTTGAACATCGATATTCATAGCAGCATTATTCACAGTAGCCAAAAGGTGGACAAAACCCAAATGTCCAACAATAGATGAAAGGATAAACAAAATGTGATATAGACATACAATGGAATATTATTCAGCCATTGAAAGGAATGAGGTTCTGATACATTCTTCAATATGGATGAACCTTGAAAATAAGCCAGACACAAAGGGACAAATTTGTATGATTTCACTTATTTGAGATATCTTGAATAGGCAAATTCATGCAGACAGGGGTTAGAATAAAGGTTACTGGGGCTGGAGGGAGGGGGAATTGGGGAGTTATTGCTTAACGGGTACAGAGTTTCTGTTTGGGATGATGAAAATGTTCTGGATATAAATATATAGATGGGTGGATATAAATAGTGATAGTTGCATAACACTGTGAATATATTTAATGCCACTGAATTATAGATCTAAAACTGGTTAAACTGGCAAATTATACATATTTTACCACAATGAAAGAAAAAAAACTTATCCCAAATCTGGCCACCTTTCACCATCTCTACCTTTTTCTCCTGAGTCCCAGGCATCTCACCTCTGGTCATCTAACTGGTCTCCCTGCTGCCATTCTCATCTCAGATCAGCCAGAGTGATCTTTTAAAATGTAAATCAGATCGCACACTCTGCAGTTCAAAACCGTCCAATGACTTAGCATAACCCTCGAACAACATCCAAACTCCTTATCATGGCCCATAAACCCTGGAGGGTATGGCTGCTGGCTGCCTCTCTAACCTATCTCCTACCATTCTCCCTTTCACTGGTCTTGTTACTCGGACATGCCCAGCGCTCCTAGCCTCAGGCCCTTTGCACTTACTGTCCCCTTCCTCTGGAATTCTTTCCCCCAGATCTTCACATGCTTGACACCTTCACTTCATTTAGGTGTCTGCTCATGTGCCACCTCCTCAGGGAAGCCTTCTTGACCATTCTATCTAAAATAGAGCCTTTCCCATCATTCTCTGTCCCTTTCTCCCACTTTATTTTATTTATTTTATTATTTCCCCCACTTTATTTTTTATCAGAGCACTTAGCATCACTTGAAATTATGTTATACGTTTGTTTACTCGTATGATCGCCTGTCTCTCCCCTCTCTGGAATGGAAGCTTCACAAGAGCAGGGACTTCGTCATATTCATTGCTGTCCTTCCAAGGCCTAGCACTAGATACTAGATGTGCAATTCATGTTTACTGGATAAATAATATAGAAATTAAATTCAGTTATATGTCAATTATATCTCAATAAAGCTGGGGAAATAATTAACTTTAAAAAAATTAATTAATTTATTTTTGGCTGCATTGCATCTTCAATGCTGCACGCGGGCTTTCCCTAGTTGCGCTGAGTGGGAGCTACTCTTTGTTGAGGTGCGCGGGCTTCTCACTGTGGTGGCTCCTCTTGTTGTGGAGCACGGGCTCTAGGTGTGCGGGCTTCAGTAGTTGTGGCACGCAGGCTCAGTAGTTATGGTGCATGGGCTTAGTTGCTCTGCAGCGTGTGAGATCTTCCCGGGCTGGGGCTCGACCCCGTGTCCCCTGCATTGGCAGGTGGATTCTTAACCACTGCGCCACCAGGGAAGTCCAATAATTAACTTTTTTAAAAAGAAATTGAATTCAGTTTTTTTTTAAGTGTGTTGGTATTTGTTTTCACACACACACTGTATTTTATTTTTACAAGAGATAAATAAACTGACACCAAGCATTGTAAATGGATGACCACAACAAAAGCAACAATGATTGCAATTACCAAACACGAAACACACTCATACTATGTCATAATATTGACATTCACTCCAGTAATCCTCCACTGTAACAGGTCCTTTACTTTGCAGTGAAAATTGATTTGAATATTTTTTTGCCTCTGAGCCCTTGTAGGATTTTTCTTTTATTCAAAAAGAAAGTCACAAAAATTATAATCATCCTCATCAGTTTGCTCAGACCCATGTAATTAATTTTTTTTATCTTGATCTTTTGTTAGCACTTTTATGAATTCATCAGTTTTCCATTAGAGTTCTGAAAATGCTTATTCATTCAGTTCAGCAGTATAGTCAGTTACCAGAAATCTGTACTTGTCAGAGTCTTTTCCATGAATTCCTTGAAGATGAAACCCTTTTATAGGAACATTTTTGCAAAAGCATCAGAGTACACCCAGAACTGTCTGTAAATGACAAAAGACTTTAAAATGACCACGTTAAAGATTTGATGAAAGTTCATAATAATGCAATTGACAAGGAAATTTAGTTATTTCTTAGATATACATTTTAAAGTAATAACTAGAATTATGACTTATAACATTATACCAGAACATATGATTTTTAGAAATTTCATGTAATGTCTGAAACATTTATATTAACATATTTCCATACAAATAACCCAAGGAAAGTTTAGTATGTTTTTTTGTTTGTTTTTTTATACTGCAGGTTCTTATTAGTCATCAATTTTATACACATCAGTGTGTACATGTCAACCCCAATCACCCAATTCAGCACACCACCATCCCCACCCCACTGCAGTTATCCCCCCTTGGTGTCCATACGTTTGTTCCCTACATCTGTGTCTCAACTTCTGCCCTGCAAACCGGTTCATCTGTACCATTTTTCTAGGTTCCACATACATGTGTTAATACACGATATTTGTTTTTCTCTTTCTGACTTACTTCACTCTGTATGACAGTCTCTAGATCCATCCACGTCTCAACAAATGACTCAATTTTGTTCCTTTTAGGTCTGAGTAATATTCCATTGTATATATATATCACATCTTCTTTATCCATTCGTCTGTCGAAGGGCATTTAGGTTGCTTCCATGACCTGGCTATTGTAAACGGTGCTGCAATGAACATTGGGGTGCATGTGTCTTTTTGAATTATGGTTTTCTCTGGGTATATGCCCAGTAGTGGGATTGCTGGATCATATGGTAATTCTATTTTTAGTTTTTTAAGGAACCTCTGTACTGTTCTCCATAGTGGCTGTATCAATTTACATTCCCAGCAACAGTGCAAGAGAGTTCCCTTTTCTCCACACCCTCTCCAGCATTTGTGGTTTGTAGATTTCTGATGATGCCCATTCTAACTGGTGTGAGGTGATACCTCATTGTACTTTTGATTTGCATTTCTCTAATAATTAGTGATGTTGAGCAGCTTTTCATGTGCTTCTTGGCCATCTATATGTCATCTTTGGAGAAATGACTATTTAGGTCTTCTGCCCATTTTTGGATTGGGTTGTTTATTTCTTTAATATTGAGCTGTATGAGCTGTTTATATGTTTTGGAAATTAATCCTTTGTCCATTGATTCGTTTGCAAATATTTTCTCCCATTCTGAGGGTTGTCTTTTTGTCTTGTTTATGGTTTCCTTTGCTGTGCAAAAGCTCTGAAGTTTCATTAGGTCGCATTTGTTTATTTTTGTTTTTATTTCCATTACTCTAGGAGGTGGATCAAAAAAGATCTTGCTGTGATTTATGTCAAAGAGTGTTCTTCCTATGTTTTCCTCTAAGAGTTTTATAGTGTCTGGCCTTACATTTAGGTCTTTAATCCATTTTGAGTTTATTTTTGTGTATGGTGTTAGGCAGTGTTCTAATTTCATTCTTTTACATGTAGCTGTCCAGTTTTCCCAGCACCACTTATTGAAGAGACTGTCTTTTCTCCATTGTATATCTTTGTCTCCTTTGTCATAGATTAGTTGACCATAGGTGTGTGGGTTTATCTCCGGGCTTTCTTGTTCCATTGATCTATGTTTCTGTTTTTGTGCCAGTACCATATTGTCTTGATTACTGTAGCTTTGTAGTATAGTCTGAAGTCAGGGAGTCTGATTCCTCCAGCTCCATTTTTTTCCCTCAAGACTGCTTTGGCTATTCAGGGTCTTTTGTGTCTCCATACAAATTTTAAGATGATTTGTTCTAGTCCCATAAAAAATGGTAATTTGATAGGGATTGCATTGAATCTGTAGATTGCTTTGGGTAGTATAGTCATTTTCACAATATTGATTCTTCCCATCCAAGAACATGGTATATCTCTTCATCTGTTCGTATCATCTTTAATTTCTTTCATCAGTGTCTTGTAGTTTTCTGCATACAGGTCTTTTGTCTCCCTAGACAGGTTTATTCTTAGGTATTTTATTATTTTTGTTGCAATGGTAAATGGGAGTGTTTCCATAAGTTCTCTTTCAGATTTTTCATCATTAGTGTATAGGAATGCAAGAGATTTCTGTGCATTAATTTTGTATCCTGCAACTTTACCAAATTCATTGATTAGCGCTAGTAGTTTTCTGGTGGCATCTTTAGGATTCTCTCTATATAGTATCATGTCATCTGCAAACAGTGACAGTTTTACTTCTTCTTTTGTAATTTGTATACCTTTTTCTTCTCAGATTGCCATGGCTAGGACTTCCAAAACTATGTTGAATAATAGTGGTGAGAGTGGACATCCTTGTCTTGTTCCTGATCTTAGAGGAAATTCTTTCAGTTTTTCACCATTGAGAATGATGTTTGCTGTGGGTTTGTCGTATATGGCCTTTATTATGTTGAGGTAGGTTCCCTCTATGCCCACTTTCTGGAGAGTTTTTATCATAAATGGGTGTTGAATTTTGTCAAAAGCTTTTTCTGCATCTATTGAGATGATCATATGTTTTTTATTCTTCAATTTGTTAATATGGTGTATCACATTGATTGATTTGGGTATATTGAAGAATCCTTGCATCCCTGGGATAAATCCCACCTGATCATGGTGTATGATCCTTTTAATGTGTTGTTGGATTCTGTTTCCTAGTATTTTGTTGAGGATTTTTGCATCTGTATTCATGAGTGATATTGGTCTGTAATTTTCTTTTTTTGTAGTATCTTTGTCTGGTTTGGGTATCAGGGTGATGGTAGCCTCATAGAATGAGTTTGGGAGTGTTCCTTCCTCTGCAATTTTTTGGTAGAGTTTGAGAAGGATGGGTGTCAGCTCTTCTCTAAATGTTTGATAGAATTCACCTGTGAAGCCATCTGGTCCTGGACTTTTGTTTGTTGGAAGATTTTTAATCACAGTTTCAATTTCATTACTTGTGATTGATCTGTTCATATTTTCTATTTCTTCCTGGTTCAGTCTTGGAAGGTTATACCTTTCTAAGAATTTGTCCATTTCTTCCAGGTTGTCCATTTTGTTGGCATAGAGTTGCTTGTAGTAGTCTCTTAGGATGCTTTGTATTTCTGCGGTGTCTGTTGTAACTTCTCCTTTTTCATTTCTAATTTTATTGATTTGAGTCCTCTCTCTCTTTTTCTTGATGAGTCTGGCTAATGGTTTATCAATTGTGTTTATCTTCTCAAAGAACCAGCTTTTAGTTTTATTGATCTTTGTGATTGTTTTCTTTGTTTCTATTTCATTTATTTCTGCTCTGATCTTGATTTCTTTCCTTCTGCTAACTTTGGGTTTTGTTTGTTCTTCTTTCTCTAGTTCCTATAGGTGTAAGGTTAGATTGTTTACTTGAGTTTTTTCTTGTTTCTTGAGGTAGGCTTGTAGAGCTATAAACTTCCCTCTTAGAACTGCTTTTGCTGCATCCCATAGGTTTTGGATCATCGTGTTTTCATTGTCATTTGTCTCTAGGTATTTTTTGATTTCCTGTTTGATTTTTTCAGTGATCTCTTGGTTGTTTTGTAACGTATTGTTTAGCCTCCATGTGTTTGTGTTTTTTACGTTTATTTCCCTGTAATTCATTTCTAATTTCATAGCATTGTGGTCAGAAAAGAAGCTTGATATGATTTCAATATTCTTAAATTTACTGAGGCTTGATTTGTGACCCAAGATGTGATCTATCCTGGAGAATGTTCCATGCGCACTTGAGAAGAAAGTGTAATCTGCTGTTTTTGGATGGAATGTCCTATAAATATCAATTAAACCTATCTGGTGTATTGTGTCATTTAAAATTCGTGTTTCCTTATTTATTTTCATTTTGGATGATCTGTCCATTGGTGTAAGTGAGGTGTTAAATCCCCCACTATTATTGTGTTACTGTCGATTTCCTCCTTTTTAGCTGTTAGCAGTTGCCTTATGTATTGAGGTGCTCTTATGTTGGGTGCATATAGATTTATAATTGTTATATCTTCTTCTTTGATTGATCCCTTGATGATTATGTAGTGTCCTTCCTTGTCTCTTGTAATATTCTTTATTTTAAAGTCTATTTTATCTGATATGAGTATTGCTACTCCAGCTTTCTTTTGATTTCCATTTGCATGGAATATCTTTTTCCATCACCTCACTTTCAGTATGTATGTGTCCCTAGGTCTGAAGTGGGTCTCTTGTAGACCGAATATATATGGGTCTTGTTTTTGTATCCATTCAGCAAGCCTGTGTCTTTTGGTTGGAGCATTTAATCCATTCACGTTTAAGGTAATTATCGATATGTATGTTCCTATAACCATTTTCTTAATTGTTTTGGGTTTGTTTTTGTAGATCCTTTTCTTCTCTTGTGTTTCCCACTTAGAGAAGTTCCTTTAGCATTTGTTATAGAGCTGGTTTGGTGGTGCTGAATTCTCTTAGCTTTTGCTTGTCTGTAAAGCTTTTGATTTCTCCATCGAATCTGAATGAGACCCTTGCCGGGTAGAGTAATCTTGGTTGTAAGTTCTTCCCTTTCATCACTTTAAGTATATCATGCCACTCCCTTCTGGCTTGTCGAGTTTCTGCTGAGAAATCAGCTGTTAACCTTATGGGAGTTTCCTTATACATTATTTTTCATTTTTCCTTTTCTGCTTTCCATAATTTTTCTTAGTCTTTAATTTTTGCCAGTTTGATTACTATGTGTCTTGGCGTGTTTCTCCTTGGATTTATCCTGTATGAGGCTCGCTGTGCTTCCTGGATTTGGGTGGCTACTTCCTTTCCCATGTTAGGGAAGTTTTTCACTATAATGTCTTCAAATATTTTCTCTGGTCCTTTCTCTCTCTCTTCTCCTTCTGGGACCCCTATGTGAATGATGTTGCGTTTAATGTTGTCCCAGAGGTCTCTTAGGCTGTCTTCATTTCTTTTCATTCTTTTTTCTTTATTCTGTTCCACAGCAGTGAATTCCACCATTCTGACTTCCAGGTCACTTATCCGTTCTCCTCCTCAGTTATTCTGCTATTGATTCCTTCTAGTGTAGTTTTCATTTCAATTATTGTATTGTTCATCTCTGTTTGTTTGTTCTTTAATTCTACTAGGTCTTTGTTAAACATTTCTGGCATTTTCTCGATCTTTGCCCCAATTCTTTTTCCAAGGTCCTGGATCATCTTCACTATCATTATTCTGAATTATTTTTCTGTAAGGTTGCCTATCTCCACTTCATTTAG
Organism: Grampus griseus; assembly: GCF_964374135.1. Taxonomy (NCBI): domain Eukaryota; kingdom Metazoa; phylum Chordata; class Mammalia; order Artiodactyla; family Delphinidae; genus Grampus; species Grampus griseus. The sequence goes on along the minus strand of NC_139017.1, from coordinate 161,842,285 downwards.
TTGTTTTTCTGGGGTTTTTATCTTGTTCCTTCATCTGGTACATAGCCCTCTGCCTTTTCATCTTGTCTATCTTTCTGTGACTGTGGTTTTTGTTCCACAGGCTGCAGGACTGTCTGAATTCAGTTTTTTAAAGTTTTATTTCTGAGTTTGCAGATCAAGAATTTACACCTGCCAATAGAAGGCAGTTTCGATTTTTATCAACTCCCCCCTTCCACCCTGGACCTATACCATCCTCCTTAGCATGAAGATTTTTCTGGAGATTGTGAACAGGAGGCAAGCAGTGACACTCTGGGAGAGCTGACCCCGTTGAAGCTAAGTGTCCCTTCCGTGTACTTCCACGATACTCTAAGCACAGCACAATTCAGTCATCCATTATTCTGTCCATGGTTATTCCCTTTTTGTCCCCCTTTTCTTTTGCTACCATGAACAATCCTGCTAGAAATACCCTTTTTTCCTACTGTTCCCACAGGGACACACCCAACTGCTGTTGCCGAAGACACATGGAAGGAAACTTGATAAAGGGAAGGAGGGATAAGGTTTGACAGGCTAGACATTCAGCAAACAGGTGTGTGTTCAGATCAGTTCAGGAAACATCAGTCACTGTCATCACTTTAGTCTCCCAGTAGCTGATGCCACTGTTGACTGATGTCTCCTACTCTTCTCTTGGCTTCTGTGAAACTACTCTCCTCTCTGAACTCTCTTGCTCACGGCTCCTTTGCAGGCATCTCCTCATGACAAGATCTCTGTTGGATGGACTTTCTCTTGACTCAGGAAGGGGCACTGCTATCTTCTCTCTCTAGGCTTCCAAGGTAATATCGTCCAGTCTCAGGGCATATATGCTGATCATTTCCCCAGAAACTCTCTTCATCCCAGACCTCTCCTCTAAGAGATATACAGACTAGAGCCGCCACCTACATAATGTCTCCCTCTGGAGGTCCCATAGGCATTTAGAACTTACTATGTCAAAAATAAAACTCTTGGGGATTCCCTGGTTGTCCAGTGGTTAGGACTTCATGCTTCTACTGCCAAGGGCCCAGGTTTGATCCCTGATCGGAGAACTAAGATCCCACAAGCCATGTGGCGTGGCCAAAAAAAAAAGCAAAGAAATAAAACTCTTGGTTTTGTCTCTGAAACCCGTCCTTCTAGTCTTCCCTTTTGCTGGAAATGATACCATCATCTGCACACAGCTGGGCACATAGACCATAATGTCTTTCTTTCCCTCACCACCCCCTAAATCCACTCCACCCCTAAGTCCTGTTGACTCTATCTTCAAAATATATCCTGACTCTTTCCACTTCTCTCCACTGCAAACTTGTCATCATCACCTCTCACCTGGATGACTGCAATAGCCTCCTCACTGATCTCTGTGCATTTATGCTGGCCCCCTACAGTCTATTCTCCTCGTAGCAGCCAAGTAAATTGTTAAAAAAATTTATATCTGTCACTTGACTGCTTAAAAACTGCCTATGGCTTCTTTCCCATTATACTTCATATGCTGTACTTTGAAAAAAAAATCATATGCGCATCAGGGTCTATAGGCTTTGCACATCTGGCCCCTGCTGACTCCTGCCAACCTCTCCACTTGCCCTCTGTCCAACTAAGCCCCAGCTATACTGGCCTCTCCTCCATTTCTTGAAGATGCCAAGAAATATTCCACCTCAAGGTCATCACCTTTCCCTCTGCCCAGAACATTCTTGGCTAAGTCATATGTCTAAGTCCTTCTCAACCTTCAGGCCTTGGCATCCCCTGGCCTTCTCTCTACCCAAGTGACTCCCCCTACCTTCTCCCTATCCCAACTTTGTTGTTTATCCCTGCAGCATGTTTATTCGTTCATAGTCTTTGCTATTTAACTGTCTTTGCCACTAGACTGTTGGCTTCACAAGGGCAGGGATCACATCTGTTTTACACACCAGCGTATGCCCAGCGCCTAAGCCAGAGCCTGGCACATAGTAAATATGTAAATATTTGTTGAATGAATGGGTTAATTAGCCCTGCACTGGATGAATAGGATACAGAGGACCCAGATATGGTCTTTCTGTTCCATAATGCCATAATCTGATGCATGAAAAAGAAGTAGATAGGTAATTGCAAAACTGGTAAATAATAGAGACCAGAACTGGAGGCAGTAGAAACATAGAGGGGCCCATACCCCAGTGTGGAGTATGCATGTGAGCAGAGAGGAGGCTGTGTTTCCACGATCGATGGCACCAGCATCTCCCTAGAAGAAATTCAGTTTCTCCTAATAGCATTTATTTAGTGTACCAAGTTCCATGTACTGTTTCTTGTTTGTTTGTTTTTAATAGGCCCAAAGTCATACAACTTCTAAGTGATAGAATTGGGATTCAAAGCCAGGCAGTCTGGTTCCCAAACCTGCATCTTTTAAAAATTTTTTTAAATTAAATTGTTTATTTATTTATTTTGGCTGAGCCACGTGGCTTAGCTCCCCAACCAGGGATCGAACCCAGACCCCCCTGCAGTGGAAGCGCAGAATTCAAACCACTGGACTGCCAGGGAATTCCCTGCATCCTTTTTTTTAAAAAAATAATTTGAGGTGAAATTCACATAATATAAAATTCATCATTTTAAAGTGAACAATTCAGTGGCAGTTAGTACATTCACAATGTTGTGCAACCATCTATCTAGTTCCAAAACATTTCCATCATTCCAAAGTAAAACCCCTTATCCAGGAAGCAGTTTCCCATTACCCTCCATGTACTGTTTCTGATCCCCACAATGACCCAATTGTACAATTGAGGAAAGAGGCTCTGAGAAATTCAGCTATAGTGAGAAGTTCAGAAATTCAAGGTTACCTAGCTAGTAGAAATGGAGAAGTGATTTTTGAACCTTTGTTTTCTGACCCCAGAGTCTAAATCTTTGATTAATACGGGTCTTTGGGCAAAGTCACAAGTAGCGGGCTGGATTTGGGTATCAAAGAGAGTAAATTGGGGGGGGGGCACGGATTTATAAGCCATAAATGCGCCCTCGGTTGTTAAAAAACGCACGTTTAGGTAAAACTGCAATTAGCATCGCTCAGGCGAGCACAGTCAAAAGTAAGAGCAGGCTCTTCCCTGGTGGCGCAGTGGTTGAGAGTCCGCCTGCTGATGCAGGGGACACGGGTTCGTGCCCCGGTCTGGGAGGATCCCACATGCCGCGGAGCTGCTGGGCCCGCGAGCCGCGCGGGCCGCTGAGCCTGCGCGTCCGGAGCCTGTGCTCCGCAACGGGAGAGGTCACAACAGTGAGAGGTCCGCGTACCGCAAAAAAAAAAAAAAAAAAAAAAAAAAAAAAAGTAAGAGCGGCTATAGGGCAGAGACCTGGAAAGGTCAGCACTGCCGGAAGCTTTGCCAAAGCCTCAACAACAAGTTTGTAATTCCTTGGACAGCCTCTAGATGCACCACGCTGGGACCTGAAAAGAGGCAGAGTAGCTGGGAGGGTGTGGCTTGCCTTCCTGTGGCCGGACCTAACCAGGAAATGCCAAGGAGTTGTTCGACAGAGAAGCTGAGGGTGCAACTGGATTAGGCACAGTAGGAAGCAGTCCTCAGGCCAATTGCATCCCACTCAGAGTGGGCCTCCTGGGCACGAGTACTCTCAGGGGTGGAGGGCCTCGCCTTAGTACCCGTCTTCTCCTTCCGGGAGGAGCTGTCATCACTCTAGCACCCCTCTTCCACAAAATAGGGGTGCTCTCTCTGGGGCTTCTTTCTTTCTCTCGGGAAGTCAGGGACCTCTTTTTTAGGGATCTCAGACAGAGGGCATCCCTCTAAGTTGCCTCTCACGTTTCCTCTCCTCCCTCGAGTGAGAGGGCTGTGCGGGCCCCTCCTACCCCGACGTTGGAGGCGTTTTCTCAGAAGCCCCCATCTCCTTCAGGCTCGGGGTGGCGGCCGAGTTCTAGTTCAACAATGCACCGCGCTCGGCTCAACCAGCTGCGAGAGGGCAACTCCATGGAAACCAAAACATCACAACTCCGTGGAGATATCGCGAGAAGCACGGTGGCTCCAGCTGCTGAGAGAGGAGGAGCGAGGGCGGGAACAGAGAGCGAAGTGGGAGGAGCCTAGGCACTTCAGAGTCCCCCGCGGGAGACCTTCCCTCCCAGCGGCGCCCCCTCGTGACTGCGCTTTACATAATCGAGGCCGCGCGCGTCATAAGTGGCGTACTCCAGTCCAGACCGAATCAGAGTCGTAAGAAGCTCCGTGTTCCGCCCCTTCCTCCTTGATAGACGTCAAAATGAACCAGTGAACGGGCGTCCAGCGCCGCCGCGCCAGCCCTGGTCCGCTCGCACACGAGAACCCGCCCGCCTGCCGCAGCCCGCAGCCTGCCGCCGCCAGGTTGTGCTTCAGACTGTCAGATAAAGCGGCGGGCCGGGCCGGTAGGGTTGTGAGCACGGCCCGGGCCGGACATGGCGGCGCTCTACGCCTGCACCAAGTGCCACCAGCGCTTCCCCTTCGAGGCGCTGTCTCAGGGGCAGCAGCTGTGCAAGGTGCGCGGGCTGGGGCGGCAGCCGGGAACTGGGACGCTGGAGGCGCGGCCCGGAGCTCCCGGTTCTGTGGGAACGCCCGGCGGGGTCCCCCGGGCAGGGCGTGGCAGGCCCGCCTAGCTGCGGAACCGCACCCGCTCCGCCGGGGGCTGGCGGGGCACGTGGGGGAGACCCGGGCCGTGTCCAGGCCCCAGCGGCCGGCGTGTCCGGGTGCTTAGCAACAGCGAGGGATTGTTCTCGGACCCCGTGAGGTCGGGGGAGGGGACAGCTGGTCCCCCGCTCGCCCTCGACCAGCCGCGGCGGAGATCCCTTTTGGGCTGGCTTCCTCCCGCGTCGGGGTCTGCCGGGTTTCAAGCTTAGGAACCTCCTGCCCCGCCTGGGACAGAACTCCAGAGTTGGGTGCTGTCTGGGACGATCGTGTCGAACTGGGCGCTTCACGGGCACTTTTCAGCCAGTTCCAGAGTCGGAGGTAGCCAGGCTTTATAATAAAGCCCCACAGTCAAACGCACGAAGCAAAAGGATGATATTTCAGCTTCTAGTTAGTGACCTTCTGTCGTCGCAGTAACCAGCTGCTGATCAGTTTTTACCCCTGAAGGTCCAAGTTCTCTTTTTTTCTTTTAAGTTGTTTCATCTTGCTTTGCCTATATAAATGAATAGAGGGGCTGTGAAGCGACAGTTAAAAGTCACCAAGCCGGCTGGAGAGTGATGTTGAGATATCTCCAGATAATCCAGAGTTTGTGTCTCTGGTATGGCTAACTCATAATTGTGTGTCATCAGTGCTTTCAGTGGCCATGACTTTGTCTCTTTTGTTTACTAGGTATGAGAGAACTCAAAAAGTCAAATGTCTGAATGCCTTTTTGGCCTTAAAAAATACATATTTGATTATATGTTTGTATATGTATATATTTATTGATTTTAAGGGAGTTTTATATATGTAAGCAATAATGATTTTAATTCAGTACTTTGATTTCGCAAGTGAACCTGCTCAAAAATCACACAGTGGCGGAGGCAGAACTGGACTAGAATCCAGGGCTTCTCATTCCCTAGGTCTGAGGCTTATTCATACCTTTGTTTTACAATTTATGACTAGTTCCATATAAATTCTTACTTAACTCCCACATCAATGCAGGGTGGTGGTGCCAGTTTTACAGACAAAAAAAATTAGTCCCAGAAAGTTTAAGTGACTCACTCAAGCACAGTGGCTATGCTTGGAATAGTACCCAGGTCTTCTGCCTCCTACTGAAGACTTTCCATTTCTGACTGCCTTTTAAAATTATATCCTCATTTCATTTCAGGAATGTCGGATTGCACACCCTGTTGTGAAGTGTACCTACTGTAGGACTGAGTACCAGCAGGAGAGGTACAGTTTTCGTTGACCATGAGCTTTTCCTTTGAAAATCTGTAATCGATTGCATTTCAATATACAGATTTGTAATCAGTTGCATTGTAATATATAGATTTGTAATCAATTGCATTATACACAGATTCTGCCATTTCCTGTTATAACACAATGGAAGTAAAATACACATATTTTTCCCTAGTTATTCATTAATTGCTTAAATTATTAGTTACTTATTTTTCACATCCTTGATAATTTTATATTGTGGGGTTTTTAAAATAAATAAATTTATTTATTTATTTATTTTTGGCTGCATCGGGTCTTCGTTGCTGTGTGCGGGCTTCTCATTGTGGTGGCTTCTCTTGTTGTGGAGCACGGTCTCTGGGCACGCGGGCTTCAGTAGTTGGGGCTCGCTGGCTTCAGTAGTTGGGGCTCACTGGCTTCAGTAGTTGGGGCTCGCGGGCTCTAGAGCGCAGGCTCAGTAGTTGTGGCCCATGGGCTTAGTTGCTCCGCGGCATGTGGCATCTTCCTGGACCAGGGATCAAACCCGTGTCCCAGGGAAGCCCTGTATTATGGTTTTGACATTTTTGACACTAAGAAACCAATCCCACAACAGTAAAACATGAGCCTTGTGCTCTAGTATATTTATATGCAGAGTTTGAAGAACTTATAAGCCAAAAGAAGATACTTTTGAAAATGTGACAATCTGATAAAGAGTTTGTTAGCCCTAGTCACATTTGAAAAAACTCACTTGCCTTTACACTTGCCTTGTGTGAATCTCATTTTGAAAAGTGTGAAAAATATTTAGGTGTGAATGAACACACATCTTTGGGGGACTTTTTAATAGCAGCAAAGTGTTTTATTGGTATAGTAAGTTAAACTTTTGGGGAACCGTGGCTGTAGGTAATATTGCCTTAAGCAGGATGGGGTCTGTTTGCCAGCTCACACATGGACCCAGAAGCCTAATTTTGGTCAGCTTCATTTCAATTCTAGGAATATTTTCCCTGATATTTCGTTATGTATATTTTCAAAGAAAAAAAAGCTAAAAAAACTAGATAGTAAACACTCATCTACCCACTACTTAGATTCTACAATTTACACTTACTACTTTTGCATCTATCCATCTCTCTATCCATCAGTGTATTAATCCATCTTATTTGTGATGCAGTTTAAAGTTGGGGACATCAGTGTACTTGACCCTAAACACTTCAGCATGCATATCATTAACATAGAGTTCAATATTTGTTTATGGTTTTTAAATTTTTTTAGAGGTAAAATTTGCACACATTGAAATGCTCAAATCTTAAGTGCATCATTCAATGAGTTTTACAAACAGTATATATCTGTGTAACCCTAAACCCCATCAAAATATAAAACATTTCTATCACCCCAGAGATTCTAACCCCAACCCAGTCAGTCCCCACCCTCCTTGCTTTTTCCAAGCAACTACTGTTCTGATTTTCCTTTCCACCATAGATTAGTTTTACCTGTTCTAGAACTTCATGTAAATGGAGACACACAGAATATACTCTGGAAGGTTTATATTTTAGCTTTTACATTTAGGCCTATGATCCCTTTCAAATTTATTTCTGTGTGTAGGGTGAGCTTTGAAGTATAACCCTTAATTCACACCATACATAAAAATTAATTCAAGATGGATTATAGAAATAGGTTTTTTTGCATTTTTTTCTAAAATGTCAAGAGCATTTGTATATATTGATATATATGTCCCACTCCTTGAGTAATAAATCTAAAATAAACCCAAATGTTCAACATCACAGAATCACTGATGCTAATCCTCTTTCTAGAGGTCTCTTTCAATGTACTTCACTTCCTGAACTGCCTTTTTTTTTTCTTTTTGGCCACCCCGTGGCTTGTTGGATCTTAGTTCCCCACTAGGGCCACGGCAGTGGAAGTGCTGAGACCTAACCACTAGACCCCACTGGACCACCAGGGAAGTCCCTGAACTGCCTTTTTAAAATGGCAGAAAATTGCCCTGGGAAATATTTTGTTTGAATATCTCATTTTAATTTAATGATTTTTACTTTGAGGTTTTTCTTTTGTCTTTTAAGTTTGTAGTCACTTTGATAGGAACTGTATGGGAAAAAAATCACAAAGTAACAATATACTGGATTTTTATGTGATTTTGTTTTTGCCCCCAAATATTGTTTAAACTGTTGTTAAACATGAAGCATTCGTTTGTACCTCCCTTTGTGAAGGGTTAGACTTTATTTGAAGATAATATTTTTTCCCCAAGGCAGTTTATCAGTTTAGGCATGTAGGTAATATTATGACTTGGATCTTCACAAGGGAAAGGGCGTGTTTATTTTTGTCAGTGCTTAGCTCTTAGAGAAATTGGAAATATTGAAAAAATATTTGGTGTTAGCATCTATTTCCCCACATCAGGGATTTTCACATACTTTTACTTATAGAGGAGAACATAGAGTAAGGTCAACATGGATAGAGTCTCTGAGCTTATATCCCAAACACAAATACTTTACTCCTCATCTCGAATTTCTCAGCTGCTCATCTGAATTGAGGAGAATTAATTTCTTTTTTGCTAGTCCATTTTGGTCTAACATAATATTCTTTTCAGGGTCCTTTGCATATCTGATAATTTTACTTAGTGGTACTTGGAGATGTCATAATCATAAATAACTCACTCTTCATTTTAACCAAAGCCTCCTTGTATTTGAGCTAATAAAATTTATAACTACAGAATAATTAAAAGAGTTACTGGCCAGATACTCACCCTTCAGTTAATCAAATGTCCAAACCATATTCCACCTTGGCACTTAGTAAGGAACAAATTCCTTGGACTTAAGGAAGAATCAGTTTTCAAATGTTGTAAGTAAAACGATTTTTTTCTTATAAAGCCTTGTGTCTCTTTCTTCCTTAACAGTAAAACCAATACAATATGCAAGAAATGTGCTCAGAATGTGCAGTTGTATGGAACGGTAAGTAGGGTTTCTCTGTACCTAACAGTCATGTCTCTTGGGACCGTACATTCTGTGGACTATTAATATAATTACAATATTTTTATTAGAAGACCTAGTTATGCGTAAAAATGTTCTCAGAAAAATTTATGTAGTGTTTTAGCTTTCAAACTTAGCTAATACTTAGTATTAAGGAGTTCTGTGTTTATAGTCACTGTGGCAGGATTGTGATTATAATTTTCCTTGAGAAGCTTCAGTAACCAGTATGTAAAGAGAAGGGGAATGATGAATCCTATGACGTGACCTCTTTGTTTGGTAACAGTTGACTATTCATTTTGATGAATGATTTTTTTTCTTTCAGTGTTAGGGTTCAGCATACTGTGTCCTTGCAGGCATTCTCCCCACATGTTTATACACTGATAATGTCAAAGAGGCCTTTTCAGAAATTTGGACGCACTTGCTCATTTCTCCAAGAGCTGGTTCTGTTGAATTGGTTAGAGAAGTCCCAGCATATATGCTAATGGGTTTTTGTTATTTGTTTGTTTATTTAAAAATCAATAGTCCTGTGCAGAAAAACACTTTATGTGGTGTTAGGAATTGGGCTTTATTGGATCAGTGTAAAAGGAAATTTATGAAGTTGGGAATGCATTTTTACCATGACTAATGAACTGTGTATAATAGAAATCATTGCTTTAAAAAATGCACTGGAAAAAAAAATGCACTGGTATTTTACAACATACTTACTTGACACTTTTTTTTTTCTCTTTAAGCCCAAACCTTGTCAGTATTGCAACATAATTGCAGCATTTATTGGCAACAAATGCCAACGCTGCACAAATTCAGAGAAGAAGTATGGACCACCATATTCTTGTGAACAGTGCAAGCAGCAGTGTGCATTTGACAGGAAAGATGATAGAAAGAAGGTAAATCTCTGTGTTTTTCTGGATATTTTTTTCTTTCAGAGAAATTCAGGTGGGCCAATTGTGTTAAAAAGACATATAACCAAGATTGATTTCTCAGTTCCTCTCCAAATTCTGTTATTGACTTTGAAGAAGATATTCAGCCTTTGTTTTCTTCATTTATCAAATGTGGACCATTATATTATAACATTTCATAGGTTAGTATTTCATGAGAATTTGAATTACAGTGTTCAACATCCCTTATAAGTGAAGTGGTGATTGGCAAAATTCTACAAAACTCTTTAAAGGAGAGATTGTGACTTAAGCAGGATATAGTCTGTTACCAGTTTTACTATCTGGCTCTTTAAATGTTTCTATCTGTTGAAGTTAAAGACCACAAGAAGATGATATAGATAAACCTCTATGTGGAATGATGGTACCTTGGTGGAATTAAAATGATTTAGATTTGGTCTGTTTAAAACCCTCAACTGGCTTCCAGTTGCACTTAGAATGAAACCCAAACTCCTTCCATAGCCTGCAAGGCCCATACCTGACTCTCAGTCTCATCTTCCATCACACTCCCATCTTCCATCACACTCCCCTCCTCCTCCCTTGGTCCAGCCACACTGGCCACCTTTCAGTCCTTCAGATATACCAGTCTCATTTCCACCTTTGTGCCGGCTGGATTTGCCTGATACACAGCCTTCTCCAGAGTGTCATAACTTGTTCCTTGCGTCAAGTCTCAGCTCAATTGCCAGCTTCTCACAGAGACCTTCTTTACTAACTCCTCCGATCACTCTATCATAGTACCCTGTTTATTGTCTTCATAGCATGTAATGTTATGAGAAATTATCTTGTTTGTTTACATGTTTGTCCACCCCCACTAAAGTATGAGTTCTTTGTCCATCTGTTTTCATGCTGTATTACCAGCAGCCTGGCACATAGTAGGTACTCGATAAATTTTTTTTGAATGAAAGAATGTAGTACAGAAACTCTCAGTTTCCAGAGATGCTTTTCAGAGATGCTTAGGCTCTCAAAAGCTGATTCGTGGTAACCAAATTCATTAATTTACAATGGGAGGAAGTAACTTTCCAGTGACCAGAATACTCCTGCCTGCCAACCAGGGCACCTCTTCCCTGAATCAAGATACTAGAGAAGCTGAATTAGTAATCAGAAGGTAACATATAATAATAGTTGGAGCACAAGCTTTTTAGTCCCATAGATCTGGGTTCCAGCCCACTTCTGGCTTAGCTGAATGATCCTGGGCAAATTATTTACTCCTGTTATGCATCAGTTTTGTCATCTTTACTGTGGGAATAACAGTAGCTACTTCACAAGGGCATAGGGAGATTTAATTGAGATAGGTATATAAAACAATTTTGAGCCTAGCATATACTATACTTCATTAAATGGTACCTATATTATTATTATTTGGATTACACTAGAATTCATTGTTTCTACTTTCTAGTTACAATCCTATCATAAGAGTTTGCGTATTTGTAGGCATCCTCAATCATCTATTTATAAACTTTAGGAGGACCAAGCTTAGGGATTGAGAGTGGATGATCTGGACTCAGAGTGCCTGGATTGAAATCTTTGTCTGTCACTTATTTGTTGTGTGACTTCAGGTGAGTTAATCTATCAGTGCCTCAGTTTCCTCATCCGTAAATGAGGCTGCTCAGACCTCATCGTTGTTATGAAGGTCAAGTGTAAACCCCTTCAGAAGGAATCTGGCACATGATAAGTACTCAGTGTTATCTATGATTATTTCTTTATGATAGTTTAATTCTGAGAGGGTGATTTTATATTTTTAAAGTTTGTGAAGGAGAGATCTGAAATAAAGTGTCCTGTGGTTCAGTGTGTGATTTTCATGTTTAATGTTGGCTCTCTTTCAGTGCAGTTGCTTTGTTTTCAAACCCTTCTTCAGTGAAAGCTCTTTCGTGGAGAAGGTCTCCTATTTTTTTTTTTTGGCTGCATTGGGTCTTTGTTGCTGGACGCAGGCTTTCTCTAGTTGCGGCGAGTGGGGGCTACTCTTTGTTGCAGTGTGTGGGCTTCTCATTGTGGTGGCTTCTCATTGCAGAGCATGGGCTCTAGGCACGTGGGCTCAGTAGTTGTGGCTTGCGAGCTCTAGAGCGCAGGCTCAGTAGTTGTGGCGTATGGGGCTTAGTTGCTCTGCAGCATGTGGGATCTTCCTGGACCAGGGATCAAACCCGTGTCTCCTGCATTGGCAGGCGGATTCTTAACCATTACGCCACCAGGGAAGTCCTCCTAAAGTCAGACCTTCAGGCCATATCCCATAACCATGAAATGCAGCAAATTGAAGTTTGGTTTCAAAATTCATTTATACATTCGTTAACAAATAATTAGATGCTTATCATGTCTCAGACACTGCTCTGGGTGTTGGAAATACACTGATGAACTAAGCAGAAGAGACCTTATTCTCTCAGAGCTTTTATTTATGTGTGTGAGATGGATGAGAACAAACAAGGAAATAAATGAACACAGATTTTAGGTGTAAGTGCTATAAGGAAATAGGGTATATGGTAGAGAGTGACTGGGGAGGCCAGTTTTGATTGGGCAATCAGGAGGACCTGCATGGAGATAAAATCTGAGCTGAAACAGGAAAGATGAGAAGGAAGCAGCCATGGGAGGCCCTGGAGGGCAAAGATCCTGGAAAGAGAGACCAGCTATGAAAAGACCCAGAGGCAAGAATGAGCTTGGCAGATGGGAAGAACAGAAAGAAGGCAGAGTGAACAGAGAATGAGATTATAAAGGCAGGCAGAGGCTACATTTAAGTCAACATAGGCTATGGTAAAAGTTTAGATTTTATATTTTAAGGCGAGGAGAGACATAATCAGATTTACATTTAAGGAGCCCTCTTTGGCAGCTATGTGGAAATGGTTGATCTGGAGAAAAATAGTGAGATCATTTGGGTGGGTCTTGCAGTTGTGACAAGTAAGAATGGCTTTGCTTGGGTGGAAGCAGTGGAGTTGGAAAGAAGTGGATAGATTTGGACGGATGACTTGCTAATAGGTTAGGAGAATAAGGTGCAAAGAAGCTTTTGCTAACAAGACAAATACTTTAGGTAAATGATGGTCTGGCTTACCCATGTTCAAGATGGGGCAGAAGATGTAATTTAGAGGCAAGACATGAAAACTAAGATTCCATGAAATATCAGCACACTCCCTCCTCAACCTGAGTAACTGCAACCAGCTCTGCTGCCCTGCCACGTGTACCAGGCCACCCCACAAACTTACTTTTGCCATCTGAGTGCTGTACAGAGGCACCCCTGCTTCAGAGGATTGTGGAAGCCCCATTCTGCTTTCCTAGCCCTGTGCCCTGCACCCTGGTACAGAGCTGCTTCTGCCCAAAGTGATCAACTTTTTCTAAATCAAACAAAGTGCCATGGTAGGCCACCACCAGGGATTGGGGCCCTGGAAGCTACTTGCCCATCAGTCTTTTTCTGGAGACATTTTTTTTTTTTTTAACAGAAGATATTGGGGGTAGGAGTTTATTAATTAATTAATTGATTTTTCCTGTGTTGCGTCTTCGTTTCTGTGCGAGGGCTTTCTCTAGTTGTGGCAAGCAGGGGCCACTCTTCATCGCGGTGCACGGGCGTCTCACTATCGCGGCCTCTCGTTGCGGAGCACAGGCTCCAGGCGCGCAGGCTCAGTAGTTGTGGCTCACGGGCCTAGTTGCTCCGCGGCATGTGGGATCCTCCCAGACCAGGGCTCGAACCCGGGTCCCCTGCATTAGCAGACAGATTCTCAACCACTGCGCCACCAGGGAAGCCCTCTGGAGACATTTATTTCCATCTGAGAAAAGATATCCAGCATACCATTTTATGAGCCATTTATAAGGTATTAAAGCTAAAGTATAGGGCTTCCCTGGTGGCACAGTGGTTAAGAATCTGCCTGCCAAGGCAGGGGATACAGGTTCGAGCCCTGGTCTGGGAAGATCCCACATGCTGCGGAGCAACTAAGCCCATGCACCACAACTACTGAGCCTACGCTCTAGAGCCTGCGAGCCACAACTCCTGAGCCCATGTGCCACAACTACTGAAGCCTGCGCGCCTAGAGCCCGTGCTCCACAACAAGAGAAGCCACCTCAATAAGAAGCCCATGCACCGCAACAAAGAGTAGCCCTCACTCACCACAACTAGAGACAGCCCATGCACAGCAACAAAGACCCAATGCAGCCAAAGATAAATAAATAAAATAAATTTAAAAAAAAAAGAAAAGGAAAAGCTAAATTATAAATTTTATGTTTCATCTTCTGTCTTCTCTTTTCCCTGCTGTGTTTTCCGTGATGAGCACCATAGAGATATTTGTGTCTTTTGAAATTCTTATGGAAACTTTGCTCTGGTCTCTGTTAAGTTGAAGAAAAACAAAATAAAAAAATATATAAAATTAGCAGCTCATTTTTATTTTATTTATTTATTTAAAAAATTTTTTGGCCATACCACACAGCATGTGGGATCTTAGTTCCCCACCAGGAATCAAACATGTGCCCCCTGCAGTGGAAGTGTGGAGCCTTAACCACTGGACCGCCAGGGAAGTCCCCAGCTCCTATTTTATTGAGCAATTTTTATGTACCTTGCACCATGCTTTACCTACATTATGTCACTAGATCCTTGCACCAGCCCTCTGAAGTAGGTTCTATTATCCTTCATTTTATAGATGAAGAAATTGACCCCATGAGTATCCAGCTGACTTCCGTAAGGTCACACAGCTTGTAAGTGGCAGATCCGGACTTAACCAGAGGTTCTAGCTCCTAATACCCATGTTCTCAGCCACTGCACTAGCACATTCCTTCTTCTTTATCTTTGTCTCCTCATCTTCCAGGTAGATGGGAAATTGCTATGCTGGCTCTGCACACTTTCATACAAACGGGTCCTTCAGAAGACCAAAGAGCAGAGGAAGCACCTGAGCAGTTCTTCCCGTGCCAGCCACCAGGAGAAGGAGCAGTACAGTCGACTGAGTGGTGGCAGCCATTATAACAGGTAACCCCGAGATGCATGAGATAGGACTAGAGGTGCTGGGAGGTCAGATGTAATACTCACACAATTAGCCATGGAAGCTACCATTTTGTCTAAATTTTCCTATTTTCTCTCTAGTTATTAGTCTATAGAGGGAATCTCCTTTGTCGTAGTTTGTAATTCATGTATCATCCAAGGGCCAGAGAGACTTCCATAAGGCATCAGGATTTTCTGACTTGGTTTCTGTTGTGTCTTAAAAGTTTGTGGAACTTACTCCACTTTAACATGTAACGTTCTCCCCTCCGTTAGAGTGGGTTATCTCCCTAGAAGATTGGACATTTCACAGTCTGAGGGATGCAGCTTTTTTATGCATATTGGCTAGGAGATTGATAGATATTCTAGGTTTGTCCTTGTGAGATCCAGTCAAAATGATGTCCTTTCATTATTGTCTTAAGCTTCGTTTCAGAGTATCTGTAGAATTGTTAAGAGTTCTGGCTTTGGATTGAATCCTGGGTCTGCCAAGTTTTCTGTATGGGATATTGGGCAAGTTTTTTCATCTGTGAAATGAGGGAAATAATAATATTACCTCATGGAGTTGTTGCAGAAATAAATTATATAGTATGTGCATAGTGATTAGTTTTATAACCGGCGTATAGGAAGCTTCAGTACATTTTAGTCATTCGTTGTTATTATTACCATTGTGATTTTCTTTGTTCATTGTTAAGTACTTTCATGAGCCAGGTTCTCTGCAAGGAATGCAGAGATAAGTAAAAAACTCACGCTGCTATCCAAGAGTATGCAGTCTGGTAGGGAAGACAGACCTGTAATCAAATCATTGCAGGATAATTCGATAGGCATCACAGTGGAAACATGTCAAAATACAGGCATAAGAGGCAGTGGTAATTAACTGCCTCGGGAGGTTAGGGAACGAAAGATCAGAGAAATGCTGGTGTTGGAGCTAGATCTTAGGATGGGTCAGAATCATCAGATAAGGAATGGGTAGAGACATTCTAGGCTGAGGGAATAGCATTTGCAAAGACATGGAGGGCATGAGACCACACGGAACTTGGGAACAGCAAGTCCTTTTATTTTGCTGGAGCTTATAATTGGGAGCTGGAAAATGGGAGGAAAAGGAATCCAGCAGACCTGGTAAGGAGCATGAACTTGATCTTAGTGATCTTAACGGGAAGCCACTGAAAGGATCTATGCAGGGGAGGGGCCAAATCTGCATTTAAAAAAAAATTAACCCAGACTACCAGGGAGAATGCATTGGAGGAAAAAGAGGCTGGGGCCTAGTTAAGAAGCTTTTTTGGTAAGAGTCCAGATAAGAGATGTTAATAGAGAACCTCAACTTGAGGCACTGACACTGAAGAGGCAGATTCAGGAAGATACTTTAGAAGGAGATTTTTGAGTAAATTAGATAATGTGATGAACAGATAGATGGGCAGGAGCTGGGTGAGTAAAGGACAATTCTCAAATTTCTTACTTGGGTGAATGGGTAGATCCTTATCTGAGAGAGAGTATAGGAGGGGGGAAAAAGAAGTTCAGTTTTGGAAAGTTGAGTTTAAAGCATCAAGAAGAATTATTTAGCTCTTTTCCGTAGCACCTTGGAGGTGAACGGCTGCTTCAGGATGAAGCTGAACATCTTTCCCAGCCACTGTCTGCCAGAAACTCACTGAAGTGAACTATGAACGCAAACTTTGTACCATCTGTGAGAAGTTTATGGCCATGGAAATTGCTGCTGATGCTCCAGGTGAAGAATGGACGGGTTATGTGGTCCAAATCAGTGGTGAGAGTGACAAACAAGGGACCATGAAGCCGGGTGGCACGACCCACAGCTGCGTCTGCTTGCTACTGCGTAAACAGCATTCCTGTTACAGGCCAAGGAGGACTGGAGAAAGAAAGTGCAGATCTGTACAGGGTCGCATTGTGGATGCCAATCTGAGTGTCCTGAATTTGGTCATTTTGAAAAAAGGTGAGAAGGATATTTCTAGATTTGCTGATACAACTGTGCTGCATTGCCTGGGGCCCAAGAGCTAGAATCCGCAAACTTTTTAAGCTCTCTAAAGAGGATGATGGGGCTTCCCTGGTGGCTCAGTGGTTAAGAATCTGCCTGCTAATGCAGGGGACACGGGTTCGAGCCCTGCTCCGGGAAGATCCCACATGCCGTGGAGCAACTAAGCCCGTACGCCACAACTACTGAGCCTGCGCTCCAGAGCCCATGAGCCACAACTACTGAAGCCCACGCACCTAGAGCCCGCGCTCTGCAACAAGAGAAGCCACCACAATGAGGAGCCCACGCACCGCAACGAAGGGTAGCCCCTGCTCACCCCAACTAGAGAAAAGCCCGCGCGCAGCAACAAAGACCCAAGGCAGCCCAAAATAAAAATAAATAAATTTATTAAAAAATAAATTAAAAAAAATAAAGAAGATGATGTCTACCATTATGTTGTGAGAAGGCCCTTAAACAAAGAAGGTAAGAAACCTAGGACTAAAGCACCCAAAATTCAGCGTCTTGTTGCTCCACGTGTTCTGCAACACAAACGTCGGCATATTGCTCTGAAGAAACAGCATGCTAAGAAAAATAAGGAAGAGACTGCAGAATATGCTACACTTTTGGTCAAGAGAATGAAGGAGGCCAAAGAAAAATGCAAGGAACAGATTGTCAAGAGACAGAAGCTGTCCTTGGTCAAAAAGAAGATGTTCTAAGAGTAACAAATAAATAGATACGACATCCAAGAAAAAAAAGAATTATTTAGTGGAAGTTTAGCCTAAACTCACAAGAGAGGTTTGAACATGAGCCATTGGTAGCACATAAGAGTCAGTGGTAGCAGAGATTAGTTTAAAATGTGGATTTCTGTGGCCCTACCTCAGAGTTTAATTCAGTAGAATCTAGGATAGAGTCCAGGAATCTGCTTTGTTTTATAAACATCTCAGATGATTCTGATGCAGGTGATCTGGGGAACATCATTTCTAACCACTATGATAGATAGTTGTTAAAACCATGCTCTTGAATGACACGACTCAGGTTGGAGGCTGAGAATAGATTCTAGAAGCACTCAAGAAGGATGGAGTGAATATTTGAAAACCAAATATCTGATCAGGGTTAATATCCAAAATACATAAAGGACTCAACAGTATGGTGTTTCCTGAAAAAATTAAAAACAAAACTATCATATGATCCAGTAATCACTCCTGGGTAGATATCTGAAGGAACTGAAATCAGTATCTCATATTCATTATAACTTTATTCATAATACCTAAGATATGGAAGCAACCTAAATGTCCTTCGAGGGATGAATGGCTAAAGAAAATGTGTATATACATACAATGGAATATCCAGCCATAAAAAAAGAAGGAAATCCTGCTATTTGCTACAATAGATAAACCTGGAAGGCATATGCTAAGTGAAGTGAGCCAGAGAGAGAAAGACAAACACCATGTGGTATGACTTTTATGTGGAATCTTAAAAAAAATAAAGCTGATTTCATAGAAGTAGAGAATAGAATGGTGGTTGCCAGGGGCAGGGGGAGAGGGAAATGGGGAGGTGTAGGTCAAAGGGTACAAACTTTATAAGAAGAAGTAGTTCTGAGGATCTAATGTGTAGCTTAGTGACGATAGTTAATAATACCATGTTGTATGCTTGAAAGTTGCTGAGAGTAGATCTTAAGCATTCTCACCATTAAAAAAAATAAAAGAGGGAATTCCCTGGGAGTCCAGTGATTAGGACTCTGTGCTTCCACTGCAGAGGGCATGGGTTCAGTCCCTTGTCGGGGAACTAATATCCTGCAAGCCACATGGTGCAGCCAAAAAATAAAGTAAAAGAATTAAGTATTCGAGGTGATGGGTGTATTAATTATCTTGATCTTGGTAATCATTCTATAATGTACATGTATATCAAATTGTCACCTTGTACACTTTAAATATGTACAATTATATTTGTCAGTTATTCCTCAATAAAGTCAGGGGGGGAAATGGATGGCATGGTCAGTGGTATCAAATATTGAAAAGAGGCCAAGTAAGAAAAGGTCTGAAACATCCTTTGGGCTTGGCGATTGGACATCCATCAAAGTAAAAGGGTTGCAGACTAGTTTTAGGGGGTCAACTTATTGGGGCTAAAACTGATCTTTAGTGTTGTTGTGGGACTCAGACACCAGAAGATTCACAGAAATAGAGTGAGGAAGAACTGGACTTGGAGTTCAAATATGTCAGCCTGGTGTCTAGTCCCAGCTTCACTGCTAACTAGCTGTATATCCCTGGGTAGGTCAGTTAACCTTGATGAGCCTCAGTTTACGCAAAATAGAAACAATCCCTTGTATATACCTCACGGTATTATAAG